>NC_083705.1:62941319-63566319 GCF_033118175.1 Dama dama
GAGGAGGCCTCACAAATAGCTGAGAAAAGAATAGAAGAGAAAGGCAAAGGAGAAAAGGAAAGATATACCCATCTGAATACAGAGTTCCAAACAACAGCAAGGAGAGATAAGAAAGACTTCCTCAGTGATCAATGCAAAGAAATAGAGGAAAGCAATAGAATAGGAAAGACTAGAGATCTCAACAAGAAAATCAGAGATACCAAGGGAATAGTTCATGCAAAGATGGGCACAATAAAGGACAGAAGCGGTGTGTACCTAACAGAAGCAGAAGATATTAAGAAGAGGTGGCAAGAATACACAGAAGAACTGTACAAAAAAGATACTAATGACCCAGATAACCACAATGTTGTGATCACTCACCTGGAGCCATATATCTTGGCGTGCAAAGTTAAGTGGGCCTTAGGAAGCATCACTATGAGCAAAGCTGGTGGAGGTCATGGAATTCCAGCTGAGCTATTTCAAATCCTAAAGATGATGCTGTGAAAGTGCTGCACTCAATATGTCATCAAATTTGGAAAACTCAGCAGTGGCCACAGGACTGGAAAAGGTCAGTTTTCATTCTAGTCCCAAAGAAAGGCAATGCCAAAGAATGTTCAAATTACCACACAATTGCTCTCATTTCACATGCTAGCAACATAATGCTCAAAATCCTCCAAGCACAGCTTCAACAGTATGTAAACCGAGAACTTCCAGATAGATGTTCAAGCTGGATTTGGAAAAGCCAGAGGAAGCAGAGATCAAATCACCAACATCCGTTGGATCCTAGAAAAAGCAAAAGAATTCCAGAAAAACATCTACTTCTGCTTTATTGATGAGAGTGAATAGCAGACTATTAATATTAATGAATACACCAGGGACTTCTCTGGCTGTCTAGTGGTTGGGACTCCATGCTCCCAATGCAGGGGCGTGGGTTCAATCCCTGGTCGGGGAACTAGGATCCTGCATGCCACACAGTGCAAGAATGCCAAAAATAATAATAAATAATAAAAAGTGCCATTAATAATAATAATAACAGCAACAATAATAAGCTAAATTTTTAATGCATAATTTGAAAATTCTGTAATTTTAAAATATATATACCAGAAAAAAAAAAAAAACTGGGTCTGTGCTAAACAAATCAGGCTATAGATGAAACACTGTGGTTGTCTTGGTTATCAGTCAAGTCAGAAAGACATAATTTAAATATAATCTTGCAAATACATGTAAACTTACAAGGATGAGAACAGCTAAGAAGAAGGGGGCCACAGAGCTGATCACTCTTCGTGGGATGACTGACCTCCATTAAGAGGTCAAGGGAGGCTGCTGACTGCTCTGCTGTCGTGGGCGCTCTCTCCTCCTCCTTCTCCTTCTCATCTTCCCCCTCTTCTCTTCCAGGTGAATGTTACCCTGATAGGAAAGGGATCAGCCCGGGTGGCTGAGTGTGCAGGTCACTCACATGAGGAGTCGGTGTGCAGGTAAAGCCCACATGAACGTGTAATAATGTAGCTGTTCATGATTTGGGGAATGCCTAGGCTGGAAGAGGGTCCTTCTGGAACTTAATCTGGTGTAAGCAAAGGATCCTGGGGACTTCCCTGGCAATCGAGTACTTAGGACTCTGAGCTCCTGCTGCAGGGGACGTGGGTTCTAATCCCGATTGGAGAACGAAGATTCTGCATGATGCATAGAGCCTATCCTGGCCTGGGTGGGAGGGACTCCATTTTCATCTTTATTTTCTCACTTTTGGACCAGAGATTTTGGTCTTAATGCTGACTTCATTCTTTGCTAGCTATTGGACAAGCTCCTTTTTACTTTTCTTAGCCTTAGTGTTCTCGTCTGTAAAATGGTTATCATAATGGCAATACTTCTCATAAGATGGTTTTAGAGCTAAGTAAGACAAAGAATGTAAACGCCTAGATAGAGATTGACATATAACAATCTTCATATAAATATTACTTCTTTGTGTTGAGCATGATTTTTAAAATTATTACTGGGTGATAAAACTCTTTGGTGAAACTCACACAGTTATTCCCCAGAGAAAGAGAAATCATTGTTCAAGTACTTCTCTGTTTCATTTCTTTAGTCCCTATGGATTTAAAACATGGTTATTTCCAGAACGCCTAAAATATTACAAAAATGAAGAAAATAAATTTCCTGTATTGCTACATCTTAAGGCTATATATTGTTAACATTTTGATTTATTTCCTTTCCATCTTTTTAGGTAGTTATGCTAAAGTACATCACACATGCTGTGCTGTGCTTAGTCGCTTAGTCATGTCCAACTCTTTGGGACCCCATGGACTGTAGCCCTCCAGGATCCATTGTCCATGGGATTTCCCAGGCAAGAATCCTGGAGTGGGTTGCCATCTCCTTCTCCAAAAGTATATAACATATTGTATTATATATGCTGAGTTTTTTGTTAACGTTTTCTGACTTAAAAATTATAGATGTCCAAGGTAGAAAAATTATAAATGCTTACAGAATGCTTACCTGAAACTCAGAAAGTGTACAGTTGTTAGTTAATATTGCGGGTATATTTTCTTGTAACCTGAATCTATGCTTTTAAAGAAACATAGTGGAAACCATACTGTGCACACTGATTTTAAGCACGAACAAAGAGACGTTTATAGATCCTGTATGAGTCATTTGTAAAGAATTATTCAGTAACAGCTAATATCAATCCCTGAGTGGATTTATTAGGTTTTCTAATTAAAAATCTCCAATTGCTGCTATCTTTCACGTAAATTTTAAAGAAGCCAAAAACCATTACTCAAGTAACTTGCAATGCAATTGGGTGTTATATTGTGTAGGCACCTTTAATCTTATGAATAAAGGAAACAAAACTTTAATCCTACTTGTAGCTCTGTGTCCCAAATATTGGGTTGGCTAAAAATTTAGTTTGGGTTTTTTTATGCAACGTTATGGAAAAACTCAAGCAAACTTTTTGCCCGACCAAATACTTCAGTATTCAGCCACAGTTGGCAAGGGAAGGCACAAAATAAAAACAATTTTTACTTCTGGTGTCCTCAACCAGGGCTATGGCTGATTATAAAACACACTGTCTGTTACTAAGTGACTTAAATCCAAAGGAAGCACTCCAGGGTCAAGTTTTACCCCCAAGTTGCAGATCATCCTGGTAACACGTGAACCTTCTCAATTCTAGGCCTGAATGAACACAGAGGAAGGGAAACCTTAACAAAACTATTATGCCATTCTTAGTTGTCTATAAGGGCTTCCCTGGTGGCTCAGGGGTAAGGAATCTGCCTGTCAATGCAGGAGACACGTGTTCAACCTCTGGATCAGGAAGATCTTCTGGAGAAGGAAATGGCAACCCACTCCAGTATTCTTACCTGGGAAATCCCATGGACAGAGGAGAATGAAGGGCTAGAGTCCACGAGGTTGCAAGAGTTGGACAATGACTTAGCAACTCAACCACCACCAGTGGTCTATAAAGGATGAGATAAAAAGATGAGACAGATGTAATCTGAGTTACTTTAGAGAAAGCAATACAGTTTTGTTTTTAGTTATCTCCTGTTAACATAAGTTATGCTAAGTTATGCTATGTAGACTATATATATGGGTGTGTTAGAATTACATTTTGATTCATCTCTCATCTAACTGAAATTATTCAAAATGCCAGGGTCATTTTCTGAGCAACTGAATGTTTAAATCTTTCTCTTGGGCAACTTGACAAGGTAACATGCACAGGCTATATATCTTCCTTTGTGCACAGGACTCAATTGTCTTCTTAGAGTATAGATGATCTTCTCAACTGCAGTTAGAGTTGCAGAGAAGATTAATTACCAAAGACAACAGCTATTCATTTATTCAGGCTAGCAGACAACTGCTGACCTATTCCATAGGCTTTACAAATTTTTCTTCCCTTTTGAAATTCACATCTTCTGTCAGGATATAGGTGTCTCTTGGTGTGAATTTTTCCTAGAACATAGTAAAACTTTTAAATTGGTAGCCTCACATTTTAAAGTTCAACCTCAACAAAGTGTACAAACATGAAAGCTGTTTTTCTCAAATATGCCGTTGATTATTGTTTCTGTAGAGCTTCCCCAAGGTCTCTTTCATACAATTTTTTATCTTTAACATTGTCAATTCTGTATTTTGCTGCCTCCAGTAGAAAGTTTAACCTCGCGATTCTGTTGCAAACTCCCTTGGAATAATTCCCTGTTACATTTACCTGCTCTTCATGTCTTCATATTGCCTTTCTCATCCGTCTTCTCTCTCCTTCTGACCTTTTCTTCATTTTCATACTTCAATTAGTTGATGTCAGATTTTCAGAATTATCTTGCAGCAATGACAGTAAATACTTTTTAAAGAACTTTTTCTTTTGCCTAAGTCTTCAGGATGGGGTTCCCTACCTGCTCTTCATGTCTTCATATTGCCTTTCTCATCCGTCTTCTCTCTCCTTCTGACCTTTTCTTCATTTTCATACTTCAATTAGTTGATGTCAGATTTTCAGAATTATCTTGCAGCAATGACAGTAAATACTTTTTAAAGAACTTTTTCTTTTGCCTAAGTCTTCAGGATGGGGTTCCCTTTATCTAAGTCTGTTGTATTTAATGTTCACACATGCTCCAGTGATCTGAGATATAAACAGACTCCTTCTTAATTGACGCAATGGATATAGATTATTTTCTGACTCTGTCACTGTGATTGCTGATCAAGGTCTTGCTGATATTTTCTGTTGCCCATGGGATGCTTTGGACCATAAAGAAGGTTGAGTGCTGAAGAAATGATGCTTTCGAACTGTGTTGCTAGAGAAGACTCTTGAGAGTCCCTTGAACTACAGGGAGATCAAACCAGTCAGTCTTAACTGAAATCAACCCTGAATATTCATTGGAAGATTGACGCTGAAGCTCCAATACTTTGCCCACCTGATTCAAAGAACTGAAATTGGAAAAACCCTGATGCTGGGAAAGATTGAGGGCAGGAAGAGAAGGGGGTGACAGAGGATGGGATAGTTGGGTGGCATCACTGACTCTAGGGATAGGAGTTTGAGCAAAGTCTGGGAGATAGTGAAGGACAGGGAAGCCTGGCATGTTGCAGTCCATGGGGTCACAAAGAGTCAGATAGGACTTAGCAACTGAACAACAGCAAAAACAATGGGCTGCTGTGAAGTTCACAAGGCTCCCTTGGCCTGTGATTTTCAGTTGTTTTCAGGCAATAGGAACCTACAGCAGGAGAATGGAGGGAGGGAGAGAGTGAGGTGGTATTCATTTCTCTGGCTCCTTCTTGATATTGCTGGTCCCTTGATTTAAGGTTACAGGTCCAACTAAGGCATCCCTTCCCCAAAGTTCTCTGTATCTAGATTCTGGCAACTGCTGCGCCTTCCCCTCCCCCTGTCATTTCATGCTTGAGGGTAATGACAGCCCTCTTGTTTTTAACTCCAGGGTACTCTCCTCTCAATCTTTATTTCCCTTACATTTATAAACAGTTCTTTCTGAAATGCATCAATGACACATTAATTTCATGTGTCAACTTGGTGAAGCTATGGTTCCGACTAGGATGGCATCAAACTAGTTTAGAGCTTGTTGTAAAGGCATTTGGTAGATGTGATTAACACTTAGAATCAATTGACTTTTACATTCAGATTCTTTTCCATAGTATTGGTGGGTCTCATCTAACCAGCTGAAGGCCTTAGGAATAAACATGAATATTTCCCAGAGAAGAAGAAATTCTGTTTCAGAACTGTAGCATAGATAATCTGCCTGAGTTTTCAGCCTATGGGACTTACCTACAAGTTTCAGACTTGCAAGACCTCACAGTCTTGCTCAACCAATTATTTAAAATCAATTTCTCTTTTTCTTTCTCAAAAGATCTATCTCTTTATCTACCTACCTATCCATCTATCTCTCCAACTTGTTTTTTACTACAGAGAACTCTGACAGACGTATGTATACTCAAATTATTCTAATTTGAGAGATGAAAAGAGAGATACGGGTTCAAACCCTGGGATGGGAGGATCCCCTGGAAGAGGGCATGGCAACCTACTCCAGTATTCTTGCCTGGAGAATGCCATGGACAGAGGACCCTGGAGGGCGACAGTCCATGGGGTCACAAAGAGTGGGATACAACAGAAGCGACTTAGCATGAGCACAAGCATCTGATTTCTGTGGCAACCTTGACCCCTGTGAAGGCATTTGTAACTATGAGAGTGGTCTGAACTTCACACCTAAGTTCCCATTCCTTTATTACTTCTCTCAGCAAATTCTTTTGTGTTCCTCTGAATTAGCTATTACACCTGACATCAGAAAGAGGAACTGTGGGCCCTGCCTTCATGGAACTTTCAGATATCGGAGAAATCTGGAAACTGCAATAAAATATAATGAATATGATGGTGGGCTCAGAGAGGGGCCGGGGTGCACTTTCCCTTATTTAGGGCTTTGGGAGGCTTCTGTGAGGAAACCAGCTCCAGGTGGAGAAGAAAGCTATCAAGGGCCATGCAGGTGAATGGAAAGGATAACTGGAAGATTAATGGACACCAGAGTTGCCTGTGTGAAGCTGGTATGACTGTGGGTAGTGGATCCATCTACTGTACATTTATACTAACCTTCCACGTCTTTCTCCTTGGCTTTACGATGTTTTAAAGAGACAGATCATAGGAGAAGAATTACTGCACGACTGGGACTGTTTCTGTGGCTGCATCCAGAGTATTTAACCTGGGTTGCCTCCCCTCCCAGGATATTCTCCTCCAAGCTTCATTCTTCTTGTTCGAAGTTTCCTGGGCATTTCATTCTCCAATGAATTTAAGCATAAAAGTACTACCACATTTTCAAAATCACATGCAGTGCTTCGATCGGCATTTCCATGGAGATGAGAGGCTGTGGTCCAATCCTCTGACTGGTGCCATTCTTATCTTTCTGAGCCAGCAGCAGAAAGTATGCACATTTCCATCAGTTTTATAATCATTGGAAATGCCCATAAATTCTGGAAACCTTTGTCTGTCAGTTCTTTTCAGGGCTGTATGCATCGTTGTTACTTAACTATTTGATTGGTGATGAATGGATTTTCAGCCAGAAAAATCAGAAAGTGAAGCAAAACGTTAGAGGAAGCTGGGACAGCATTCTTCAGAAACTGTTAGCCAGATGTCATCTTAAAACACGAAGGCTGAACCCATCCTGTGTGAAAAGGGGATGAGATTCAATTCCACTTATATAAGTTATGTCTGCCTGCTAGGGCAGGCCCTTGATCAAATCAAAGAGCACTTTTGTTGGACACTCAGGGTAATGGCTTCAGTTGCCCTAGTATCTGTATTTTGCCGAAATAGGGTTCAATGGGGGATGGTTGGCCTAATTGGCGAGTCTGATTTTATATGCAAGCTGTTTTCATCATGCTTTCCTTCAGACCTAATGAGGTTTATAAAATGATTTTCACTATGTGTCTGAACATGTGACCCTCCTCACCTCACTCTCCCCCTGATTTCATAAGCAGCTGGTGTGGTGGTGGCAGTTTAACAGGATAAACTTGCTCTTTGGGAGACATCTGCATCCAGTAGAGACTGTCTCTGGGAAGTCTGTGTCCCGTCTCTGTGGGTAACATGACGGAAGGCAAGCTCAGGGCTCTGTGTCCCTGCCGTACGTGCTTCTCCACATCACGAAGCAACAGTAACTTCCAAGTCATGTGAAAACTAGGGCATTTTCACTTTGCTATCCAGAGGATGAGATATTCTTTCTCCCTGTGATCTCAGAAGATCTTGCAGCTGACACTTCACAGAAAGCGAGGAAAAGGTCTTTAAGCCCTTGATTGTACCATCTGCTCCACGCCCTCACAAATTCCCAGCACATAGCGAGTCCAAGCTCCTCATTTTGGTTTTGGACATAAAAACAGTAGACACAGAACAAGGTACAATTGATACTCAACATTGAACATGATTGGGTGATGCCTATAAATATCAAATTCACATCTACGTCTTCATTTTCTTTCCTGAATTTCCCATTCAAAGAAAATAACTTACAAAATAGTCTTAGAAAATATACTATCGCTTATATATTCTGATACGTTATTTGAAATGAATCATAAATAGACTGATGCACTTTAACCTGATCTTGTCCCAATTAGAATGAAGGAGTTTGCTTATCAGAGAAAATGTCTAACGAATTTAATGATCTATAATAATGGTCATCCATGTGTGGTCCTCAGATCAGAAAATTAGCATTCCCTTGAAATACGTAAGGGATGCAAATTCTGTTTGTTGTTGTTCAGTCACTAAGTTGTGTCTGACTCCTCGAGACCCCATGAACTGCAGCACGCCAGGCTTCCCTGTCCTTCACCATCTCCTGAAGTTTGCTCAAACTCAGGTCCATTGAGTCAGTGATGCCATCCAACCATCTCATCTTCTGTCATCCCCTTCTCCTCCTACCTTCAATCTTTCCCAGAATCAGGGTATTTCCATTGAGTTAGCTCCTCATATCAGGTGGGCAAAGGATTGGAGCTTCAACTTCAGCATCAGTCCTTCCAATGAATATTCAGGATTGATTTCCTTTAGGATTGACTGGTTGATCAACTTGCAATCTAAGAGACTCTCAAGAGTCCTCTCCAGCACCACAGTTTGAAAGCATCATTTCTTCAGTGCTCAGCCTTCTTTATGGCCCAACTCTCACATCCATACAAGACTGCTGGAAAAGCCATAACTTTGCTACATGGACATTTGTCAGTAAAGTGATGTCTCTGCTTTTTAATACACTGTCTAGGTTTGTCATAACTTTCCTTCCAAAGAGCGAACATCTTTTAATTTCATGGCTGTAGTCACCATCTGTAGTAAATTCTCATATTCCATCAAAATCAGAAGATCCAGAGATGAGGCCCGTCAGCCTGTTTTTTAACAAGCCTTCCAGGTACTGTGATGCTTTCTTAAGTCCTCAAAATACTGATCCTTAAAGGGTAATTGGTGCAGTAATGATAGGGTTGAAAATAAAATTAATATCTTTTCAGTGTGTTTGTTTAGTCATAAAGTAACTTTAGGGCCAGGTGACTTTTTCTGTGAGGCATCACTCAAGTGATCTACTTGTATTAATTAATCCTCACAATGATCCCATGTGGTAGGTTCTTTGATTCTGACTTCTAAGATGAGGAAATTAAAATGAAAAACCTGGCCCATGTCTCCCAGCTTCATCTTCAGTGGATACTGGGAACTATAAAGGAAATCTGGAACTTAGAAATGGTCACCTCTCCCTGGACTTGCAGGGATCTTGGAAGGGATTGGAGACTTTCACAAGAAACCCAGGGACCCTCCGCGGGAAGGGCTGAGGCTGGACCTGCTTCCAGAAGTTCAGCATTAAGGGAGCTTCCCAAGAAAAGTAGAATACAACTTAATATGGCAAGAAGGCTGTGCTCTCTGCCATGTTAGCACCTTGTCCCTAGAATCACACTCAGATAGAATACAGAATTGAGTAGGTCAGTCCATCTCTCAATGGTCCAGCTCACTCTAATAGAAGAACTTCTCATATTTTATATCTAATGGATACTTTTCCTAAATTTCAATTTCCAAGTTCAGTGTTCCTGATGCTAGAAAGTTCTTCATCGCGGTGAAATGAGAATAAAGTTCTTGGCTGAATGGCTCTACTGGGGCTGATTTGAAATGTGCAGCCTACACCCACATGTGAGGTTTTAGAGGTGTCTGCTTACATTCTTTGGAGTTAACTTTCCTTCTGCTGTGACTGTGATAGAAACCCACGTGAGATAGTGCACTTTCACTTAGCTGGAATGACAGCAGATGGAATGTTCAAATCTTAAAATTTCTCCTGGATCGCTACCATGAGGCAACATTACATTGTTGGCAATATCATTTGTAAGAGCATTTTATGGCATTGTTTTGTGTTTGAGAAAAAATTAATCAGGAAAAATTTAGTGTGGGAGATGTGTGGAATTATAATGAAGATTTGCTCTTTGCTTTCTTCTGTTGGTTTATATACATTATGTTCCTTCTTGGTGCCTAACTTGGAAAGCCCAAGTCACAAATGCTCCTGTAGGCCTCTCAAGGACAGGTCAACAGAACCCACAAGCCCCGCTCCCCTTTCTACCTGACTGTCATCCACTGAGAAACTGTTTGCCATGTCTCTCACAAACCCTAGTCTGTTTTTGGTCCCCTCCTCCACATCTGGATGGCTTCCTTCATAGCTCAGGTGGTAAAGAATCCACCTGCAATGCAGGAGACCCTGGTTCAATTCCTGGGTAGGGAAGATCCGTGTGAGAAGGGATAGGCTACCCACTCCGGTATTCTTGGGTTTCCCTTGTGACCCAGCTGGTAAAGAATCCGCCTGCAGTGCGGGAGACCTGGGTTCTATCCCTGGTTTGGGAAGATCCTCTGGAGAAGGGAAAGGCTACCCACTCCAGTATTCTGGCCTGGAGAATCCCACGGACAGAGGAGCCTGGCAGGCTACAGTCCACAGAGTTGCAGAGTCAGAATGAGTGACTAAAAAATAAAATTCTTTTGATGTTCTGACTATCTGGTGTTTGTTGCAAAAGCTCCTCTATACCCTGGCTCCACCAGCACCTCTTTGGAGCCGTCTCTCAGAGTGATACAAGAGGCTGCGTCCTGAAGTCCCCAGGTTTGTCTGCAGAGTAAAACATAACTCTCAGCTTTTACATGCTGCTGTTTCTTTTTGTTTTTCCGATGACAACACCATGCCACGGCTGTCTTCTGGGTTTTTATTTTTGTCATAGGCCAAAACAGAACAGAACAGATAGAATAGAAGGAAACCTTGAGGCACCATTTTCCAGAGATGAAAATACCCAATCCAGGGCTTGGTGCCCAGGCTTTCCCTTCTCCTAGGGAATTTACCGTGCCTGTTAAAGAGACAGTTTCTTTATGTGGGAAAGTGATGTGTTTCCAAATTCAAAACAAATTGGTAGTGTCCTAAGCTCAATTGCAAAAGGCTAAGTTAATGCTTAAGTTTCCCAAACTGCACCAAGTCTGGTTAATTGCTTACAATGTAGATGAGGACTTAGCATTCACCAAACTGACATTTTCGGGCTTCCCTGGTGGCTCAAATGGTAAAGAATCCACCTTCAATGCAGAAGACCTGGGTTTGATCCCTGGGTCAGGAGGATCCCCTGGAAGAGGAAATGACAACCTACTCCAGTATTCTTCCCATGGACAGAGGAGCTAGGGGGGCTACAGTCCTTGGGGTCCCAGAATCAGACACTACTGAGTGACTAACACAAAACACACATTTAAGTGACAAAGCTCCTTCTTGAGCCATAAACACATTAAAATTAAACTTAAGGATTAAAAAAAAAGAGTACCATCTTGATATTGAGATGCAGAACCTAGATTGCTTTAGAACAGGAAAGAAAATTGGAAAAAAATTCATGCAAAGTATTCTGGTAATTCTTTTCCTTTGTAGAAGGCTCTCTTGAAAGCCAAAAGTGTTGTGTTTTTAGGATATTTTCAGAAAATAGGCTACATTGAGGTCATTTTGATCTTATAAATGAGGATATTCATCAAGGACTTAATTGTGCTAAGAAAGTAAATGAATCGATATTTGAATTAAACCTAACTGCTTTTGAATTATAGTTGATGTTCTTGAGTTCAGACTTGGTATCTGAGTGTGGCTGCAGTGATATTATATGAGTAAGAAGCCAGTGAAAGTGAAAGTGTCAGTCACTCAGTCGTGTCTGACTCTTTGCGACCCTGTGACTGTGGCCTACCAGGCTCCTATGTCCATGGGATTCTCCAGGCAAGATACTGAAGTGGGTTGCCGTTCCCTTCTCCAGGGGATCTTCCCGACCCAGGGATTGAACCCTGGTCTCCCACATTGCAGGCAGATTCTTTACCGTCTGAGCTATAAGGGAAGCCTGAGAAGTCTATGCAAATAAATGAGAAAATGATCAGGGCCTTCCTAGAGATATCCACGAAGAGCTTGGTGGGGCAAAGCATGAAAAGATTTGACACCTTTTTCTGCATTTGCACCCTGAAGACCTTGTTGGAAGTGCAAACAAGTTACTTGTTACTTATACTTCCATAGGGCTTCAAAGTTGACCAAGCATTTTTATCTATCATCTCTTTTCCTATAACCTAAGAATCTGGGTCAAATTCCCACATGTGAAAGATGAGGCCATTGGGGGAAGAAAGATTCATTGAGATGCCCGTGGTCCTATTGCTAACATAGAGCTGGTACTTTTGATGCCAAGACTAATGGTATCTCCATGATTCCAAGCCATCTCAGGATATAACACTGAACCCCACACTGTGACCATTGCTTCTTCACTCCGATAAAATGATGAAGGAAGCAGTTACAGAAAGCAGCCAGTCATGGTACTGGGGGTGAGTGGTGGGGACAGTGATGGGCTTTTCATGGCCACCATTCATATTCCCTGGTCCTCCAGCCAAGATGTGATAGCTGGTAAACTACACATTATCGGTCCTGTTATCATCATAGTTGACATTGACAAGGTACACACCATCCATAAAAATGGCTCAGATGTGTATATGCCTGAGACCTACATAGTTGAATCAGTGCTTAAACATTCTGCTTTCTTCCTTGAAAAGCATGCATCCTTCATGAAGAGGTTTTAACATATATATTGAGGAAAAATATCATGATATATGTTTAGCAGAGATCAGAAGAAAATTAATATAGATCCTCCATTATCAAGGTTGGCTATTTGCAGAAAGTCTTGAAAATATTTGGAATAGCTCTGTCTGCACCAAATTCTGAAGGTGATAATAGAATGTCGCCAACATAAATATTTCTATCTCCATTCTGGAAAGGAAATACTATAGAGGTTTTTTTAAAAGGAAGTGGGAAAGAAAAGGAAATATCTGTGTGTCTTTTAGTGTATCTGCAGGGAACAACTTTTCCTGGTTCTAAATTTCCACTCATTAGCTCTACCTGACCACCCCCACCCACAGTCTCACTTTACTAGATCATAAGATCAAATTGGATGCTGGAAATGTTATCCAGCCATGATGTCAGCAGATCTACGCCATGCAAACATCCTCTGGGCCAAGAAGTGCCCCTCTGTTTCTCCATGGGAAGTAAGGATGTGTCAATGTGATCTTGACACTAATATTGATGTAGAATGCTCACATTTCAAGGTTTCTCTCTCATAGACCCCTTACCATCTGTGGGTTTAGAAAAGCAATTTAACATATGTTGGTTCTTTAATGGACTGGAACCTGGTGGTCTGGAGTTGACGATGAGAAAGTGAAAGAAGGAAAGAGGCTAATATTCCCTGGATTATGCAGCGGCGTGCGCGTTCCAGGGAATCAGCCAGAAATAGAGAGATAAAGAGAAAGAGAGGAAGAGAAAGAAAGAAAGAAAGACATGGGGACCAAAGCTCTGATGGAGCAAAGGTGTTTTAATCAACATGGCGTGGGCATTATATACTGTAGTTATTCTCAGCAAAGATAAAGTTTAAAATTCCAGATTTACAAAACACAAGGCCACCCCTATTAAAGAGAGAAGAGGGTACTTATCACCGCAATGAGAAACTAACAAAGGAAATACCTGGATTCCTCAGCCCTGGGAAGGACATGCCTCTCCTCTTAATTCCTGAATATTCAGGAATTAATAAGGGCCAACGGTTTCCTGACAGATCCATAACAGCACACGGGAAGCCTCCTGTTAAATGCTTCCTGACAAACATATGCAAGGATTTAAAGTAATTTCAAAAGATGAATGGAGGATGACAGTTGGTGAGTTGGAGCCATTAAGGATGTAGCCAACAGTGGTGCTTCAGAACTGATGGAGATGTATAGGTTTGGATTTTGCAGGTAACAATTTTCCCTTTGATACCCCTCCGCCATTATTAGCATTACCTTACCCCTGCAGAACTCAGAGGAGAGAGGTATAGACCAGGGTGACCATGTTTCAGATACTTCCAGAAATTCACTAAGGATGCAGCTGACACCTGTAAGCAAGATTTCTGTTATTCTGTTCCCTGTACTCTGTCTGTATCTGATTTCAAATCTTCAGATCAAATTGTACCCAATTATGGTTTGACCTGGATTATGAAAATATTGAAGGCTTTGATTTTTATTCCTCTGTGGGAGGAGAAAACAGTGTATTCATTTGCTCCGGCTGCCATAACAAGGTACTACAGACTGGGTGGCTTAAACAACAGAAATTTATTTTCTCACATTGCTGGAGACTAGATATTCAAGATCAAGGTGTCCCCGGGCCTTTTCTTCTGAGAAAGAATTTAATAAACTTATTTTAACTTAATTATCTCTGGAGAGACCCTGTCACCAAATACAGTTGCATTCTGACTTAGTAGGGGTTAGCACATCAATGTATGGATTTTGCAGAGGGGAGAGATGCAATTCAGGACATAACAAATAGTATCCAAGTTGACTCAGAGGAGAGACAAATCTGAATCATCTTCTGTTGGCTCCATGATTTTCAGAAAAAAAAAAACAAAACATAAAAAAGACATTATCTTCCTCAAGAAACTGGTGGTATCACCTAAAAGTCATGCATTTTCAGTGGTACTGCTAGAATTGAGTGACATTCATTTGTATGTGGACTTCAGCTTTGGAGCTTGAGTCAAAAATCATTTGCTCTTGGCTGAAACTGTCATAATTTACTATTTGTTTAGAATATAAATCCTGTCTACTACAAAAGAATTGGCGTTGATATATAACTTTAAACATAATGAAAAAAAAAGAGAAAGAATCATGAAATTTAGAGAAGAAATAGATGTTACTAATTACCTAGAAAGAGTTATAGATTATAGTTTGAGCTTAATTATTTTCTAGACTTCCTAGAAATGAAGGAAAACAGAGAAATTACACTGTGATATGTTATCTTCGTGGACTGTTAAGGAAAGCAGGCAAGCTTGTCTGGAGAGTACAGTTTTGTTTTTTTTTTTTTTCTCTAAAACTAAACCCAAGGAAAAATTTATTGCTTGAGACATTTTGCAGAGACCTGAATGAATTGAGTTTCAGATGCTGAATAAGGGATAGCAGATCATGAAATAGTCTTCAAATATGTTTAATGAAAGTAATTATTTAGAATGAAAACTGTCTTATAGCTAACATTAGTGTTACAAGGGGAACATTTGGCATAATTCATATCTTTGGGGAAATAACATCCTTAGAAAACTCTTTTCTCCTTGGAGTGATTATTAGTGAAAGAAGGAAATCGAGAAACTGAGTAAGCTACCACATTATAGCAAAGCCCATTAGTGAGACTCTGGACAGGCAGTGGCATGCCTAGAGATGATCCGGGCTTAGAAGCTGGCAAAACAAAGGCTTTTCAAAAGAAAATACAGAGTATTTTTTCTCTTCATTTTCTTTCCTCCTGCCTCATTTTCCTCCTCCTTTCCTGCCTTTATCTCATTCTCACCTTCCTCTTTCTTTTCCTCTTATTTCTCCTCCTCTCCATCTTCTCTTCTTCTTTTATTCTCTTGGCTTCTGAGAGAAAGGGATCAGAAGAGATAATCAATGACACGATGGAAAAACTAAGAGTTGATTGTTTTTCAAGAATGGGAGGCCAGGGGCTTCCCTGGTGGGTCCAGTAACTAAGACTGAGCTCCCAATGCAAGGGGCTCAGGTTCGATCCCTGGTCAGGAAACTAGATCCTGCTGGCTGCAACAAAGATCCTAAGTGCTGCAACCAAGACCCCATGCAGCCAAATAAATAAATACATTTTAAAAAAAAAACAAAAACAAAGAATGTATTTTATGTAGCCAGCCTCCAAGATAGCCCAGAGTGATCCCTGCCACCTGGAGTTCATGGCTTTTGTAGTTGTCTCCCACATTGTATCAAGCTCTGTCTGTGTGACCAATAGGATGGAGCAGAAGTGATGGTAGGTCATTCCAAGGCAAAGTCATCAAGCTCATCTGGCTTCCTGCTTGCCATCTCTTATCCTCATTCTTGCTCACTCACTCTGGGGGACACCAGCTGCCCAGTGGCTTCCTGACAGTAGCCACTGAGTGAGGTTGGAAGTGGGTTTTCCATCCTGTCAAGCCTTCAGATGACTATAGCCAAGGATGGTATCCTAACTGAAAGACCCTGAGGCTGAACTGCCCGGTAAACTGCTCTCAAATTCTGTGAGATACAGAACTTATAACACAGTTGTAATACTGTTCTGTGACCCACAGAAGCTGTGAGATAATAAACATCTATTTCTTTAAATTGCCAAATTTGGGGGTATTTTTGTAATCTATGTGTGTTTGTGTTAGTTGCTCAGTCATGTCCAATTCTTTGTGACCCTATGGACTGTAGCCCACCAGGCTCCTCTGTGCTTGGGATTCTCCAGGCAAGAATAGTAGAATGGATAGTCATTCCCTTCTCCAGCGGCTCTTTCCAACCCAGGGATCAAACCTGGGTCTCCTGCGTTGCAGGCAGATTCTGTACCATCTAAGTCACCAGGGAAGCCCTGTAATCTATAGTAGGAAACTAATAATAGCATTCCTTTGCAAATTGTTTGCAGTGCAACAAATCTCAGTGCAAATGCATATTTCTCTCTCCTGCTGCCATGTCACTTCCTCAAAGAAGATTTCCCTCACCAAGTGAGGTGTGAATATCAGTCCTTCTGGTGTCACTGAGCTAATGCAAATTCTGATCTGAACAAACTGCACATAACAGTCCTTTACCCCTTTCTGTGTATTACTCCACATGCCCAAATATGCCACTTAAAAATAAAGCAATAATAACAATGTAAGACCTACATGACCAAGTGTTTCTTTGGCATCTTTAGGATGCGTCACATCTTCAGCCTGCCCTTGAGTTACGTCTTTTTGTAGCCAGATCTAACTGCTCTGCCCCGAAGGAAACACTAAGAGGCAGCACATCCAAAACTGAAGCTATGTTCTTTGGAGAGTATTTCCCCAGAATGCAGGCTACGCAGACTACTTCTGATTATCAATGGCATTCATTCTGCTATATTTTTTTTTCCAGAAAAGAATCTGGCTAGGGAATTTTAAAAATCAGTACAAAAGACACATTTCACTACCACATTCGAAAAAATATTGTGTTTGGCTAAGGGGAAGCTTTTGGGTGCCATCAGCAAATACCCTCATCTTTAGTCCTAGTAACTAGAGCTAAGAAAAAAAAAAAAAAATCTAAGCCATGAAGTCCTGTCTGTATCCTAATTCAGA
This sequence comes from Dama dama, assembly GCF_033118175.1. Lineage (NCBI taxonomy): Eukaryota > Metazoa > Chordata > Mammalia > Artiodactyla > Cervidae > Dama > Dama dama. The sequence continues at coordinate 62,958,357 of NC_083705.1, forward strand.
TGGGTTATTTATCCCCCTGGCTTTCCCCTATAGTGTTTCGATTTTATTGGCCAAGTCAAACATCTTTCTTGTCCTTATTCCAGCATCAGTAGAATATCTCTATTCTTTTACTCTTTTTAGTTGGACAGACTGGCAAGATTCAGAATGATTTTGATAAAAAATTGAGGGCAGACGCAGCACTCAATATTTTTGATAGATGTGGCTCCATTGCTGTTTTGTTCTGAGTCTCAAAGCTAAATAAAAAACTGAGCCAGTGATAATTTCAGGAACAACAGAAATTTTTTTGAGGTGGCATCAGTCTGGGTACTCCTTGACCAAATATACACATATATGTATATACACACATATATATCTACAGATCTGTCTTTTTATATGTAAGCCAGTCTGCCATATAAAATATGAACAATGGTCCAAAAAGCCTGACCCCTTAATTATTGTTGCTGTCATATCTTCTAACATAGAAATGAAATGATTCTTCCAAACATTAACAGAAAATCAGCGGCAGAACCCATTTTGGACTGTTAAATCCTAATCTGATCATTAATTAGCTTGATCAGATTTGACCATGCTATGAGAAATCAAGGACAACTTTTCCCCTTTGTATCTGTAATGTGTGCCAGGGGCAGAGTTGGTCAGTATCTCTGTGTTTGCCCTTCTGGGGTCTGTAGGAGGGACTTTGGGCTTCCCCGAGGGATCAGTGATAAAGAATCTGCCTGAGATGCAGGAGATGTGAGCTCGATCCCTGGGTTGAGAAGATCCCCTGGAGCAGGGCACAGCAACCCACTCTAGTATTCTTACCCAGAGAATCCCACGGACAGAGGAGACTGGTGGGCTATGGTCCACAGTGTTGCAAAGAGTCGGACAGGACTGAAGGGACTGAAGATGCAAGCACGCAGGAGGTACCTTAGTCCAAGACCATACTAAAGTTCTGCTACTATGGCTTATTAGGTTCAGAGGAGTGCTGGTGGAGATTTAAGAAATTACTGCAGAAAGCTTAGAGGCATCCCAAATGCTGGACCAAGGTAAATTCAGGCCCATTTGGAAGAGGTTAACAAAGAAGTTGAGAACAAATGAATTAAGTGTGTTTGGTCTGAGTCTTTTGGCAGGATGTTCTACTTTCAGATTAGAGGTGGAGAAAGGTTTTAGGAAGCTTGGGGAAAGGGCCTGTAAGCCCTCTTACTCTTTATCCTGATTCTGCTAAATCAGGACAGTGGTTGAAAGTTTTCTGAAGGATTAGGTGTTCAGATGTACATGAATCCTACTGAGGCTAACTGCTCAATGCTAACTTGAAGCAGACTTAAATTTATCTCTATGCTAATGATATCTTGGAACACAATCAATGGTATTCAGAGTTTGTTTACCTCATGATTCATGTCTATTGCACCCATTACAACCCAAACAAAAAGCAAAGGTTTTTTTTTTTTTTTAGTTACACAAAGCAGTGGGACCAGCAGGTATTCCCATGGCAAAGGCAAACCAAAATGAAAAACTTGTGATTGTAATCATTTCAACTGAAGTTGGAACACTTCTAAAAAATGAAACTTAATCTTTTAAAGAATCACTTATTTATATTTCTAGTCCATTCCTGGACATATAGAAAGGATAAATTTGGGTATTCATTAAAAACAAGACAAAAGACCTACAAATCTTTTGGTCCTGTGGTGTTCTACCAGAAACAAAGTGTCATAAAGAAACTTAAAATGTTTCTCACAGAGGCTTTTTGAAATTTTTAAGTCTCATCTATTGAGTGCTTACCTATAGTTTTGTAACCATTTTCAAGAGATTGTTGGTAGTCACTAATCATTGAGATGAGGAGCCCTGGATTCAAACCTGAGCAAAATTTACTGTTGTAGATGCTCCTCAAGCAAGACCATCCAGGGAAATTAGTAGGAAATTAAGAGTGGTGAGTGAAAATCTACAAATTAATAATGAAATTTTAGATTTGGCAAGAAAAAAACAAAAATCCCTCCAAATTTGTTACACTTACAGTTTATATCTATGGAGTAATTAAGCCTCTGCATATAGACCCTGATGCCGGGAAAGACTGAGGGAAGGAGAAGAAGGGGATGGCAGAGGATGAGATGGTTGGATGGCATCACTGACTCAATGGACATGAGTTTGAGCTCAAGAAGATAGTGAAGGACAGGGAAGCTGGTGTGCTGCAGTTCATGGCGTTGCAAAGAGTCAGATACAACTTAGCGTCTGAACAACAATACAATTTGAATTCACCTTTTTTGAGAACTAGAGTGTAACACCTCTAGTCTTCCAGATCAAGGCTGGTTATATTTCCAGGATCATCTCCAAAAATGTTCTGTGTCCCCAAAAAATTACTCCAGGGCTCTGAAAATGGTATTTTCTTCTGAATATCGAGCCACCCACACTTAGCAATGTTGCCTACGAAGTTCTTTGAAATCACCATAGGCCCCCCCTAAAGGGACATATCTTCTGAAAATGGTGTGCTAAACAAGAGTGGCCATATCTACCTAGCACAATGAAAAACAAAACAAAAAACAGGATGAAAAAAATATAGGACTCCAACTTGAATTTGTGTTTCATCCTTTGCCACAGAGAACTCAGTGAGCAGTACTGAGCAAAAGGTTATTGTTGTTTACGCGCTCAGTCATGTCCAACTCTTTGTGACCCTATGGAATGTAGCCCATCAGACTCCCCTGTCCATGGGATTTTCCAGGCAAGAATACTGGAGTGGGTAGCCATGCCCCCCTCCAGGGGATCTTCCTGACCCAGATCAAACCCAAATCTCCTGCACTGGCAGGCGGATTCTTTACCAATGAGCCACCAGGGGTGCAAAAAGGTAATACATAAAATTTATAAATTTTATGTAAGATATGAGATACATAAAATTCATTTCACTAGAGTCAAGAAATGGACTTCCCTGGTAGCTCAGACAGTAAGAATCCATCTGCAATGAGGGACACCTGGGTTTGATCCCTGGGCTGGGAAGATCCCCTCAAGGAGGGCATGGCAACCCACTCCAGTATTCTTGCCTGGAGAATCCCATGGACAGAGGAGGCTGGTGGGCCACAGTCCCTGGGGTTGCAAAGAGCTGGACATGACTGAGAGACTAAGCACAGAGTCGAGATAGTAACCTTTAAAAAGGTTTAAAAGGTTGCACTTGCTAAAAGTTTCCTAGTTTCAGCCAAAGCAGACATTCAGCTAAATTCTCCCAAGGCCTTTCCTGGATGCCAGTTGCTCCCAAGGTTTAACTCTGGGTTCCCAAACCCAGGAGAGGAACTCCATTGTGGAGTTACTGATGTAATACTATGCGTTGATCAGAAAACCAGAAAAGAAAGGTCACTTTTCTTCATGGCCAAAATAAGCTATTGGCTGTGAAGAATTAGGCATTGGAACCCTGAAACCAGTGAATTTAGGGTGAGGGAAGTCAAAGAAACAGAGACAGTACCTGAGAACGTGTGGCTTTTCTCCTTGTAAAAGCAAAAAGACTCCTTACATAACTCAATCACCTTTAAGCTTTAGTTTGCCACATGCATGTGGGATTAAGCACACGTTTTAAAAGGAAAGGAGACTAATGCCCTCCCGTGGCAGTGTTTGTATTTCCCACTGCTTTCCTGAGGGCACTATTTTTAAAAGAAACATCACACCCAGGAGCCCCAAGGTGAGAGTACCAGTGAAACAATGCCAGCTTGAAAATCTGGAGGAGACTCTGGTTTTCATTATGTGAGTTAGAGGTCATTACTTGAATGTTATTTTTTTTCCTCTCTCTCTCTCTTTTTAATTTTAAATCCACAGCTTCTTGGTCTCCAAACTTCCAGCATGTTCATAGTCATTATTCTTTGGGTGTTTTAAAATTATGAACATAGAAGAGTCAACTGGAGTCTCACACTCTGACTAGCTGATGGAAAGCTTGTGCTTCACGAACATCATTCATATAGATCAACTATGTCATAAATCCCTTGCTGGTCTGCATAGCTGTAACAAGAACAAGAGAAATGGTCTGAATTCTCCCTCTCTGGATCTTCTACTAAGACAAGGATCTGTTCAGCAAAATGATCTTTTCAGGGGATTTACTAAGTGGCCAGGGAACATGAAAAACTCCCATTTCTCACATTTCTCCATTACTGTGGGGGGGTGGGGGAGGTGGGACTGCAAAATGAGAGATGGCACATTTTGAAATTCAATGCATTTGTGTAGTTACGCTGGAAGTCTGAAAAATGTAAAATTATACACAGGCAATCATGTCTGTTTTGGTTTCCATCTCCCAAAGAAAGGCTTTGAGATAAAATGAAGAAGGATATATATCAGTTGTGACAGCTTTGTTTCTGTATTTCTGTATCTACTTTCTCTTAAATGAAAAGGACCATGATAAGTTTGTTTAAATTCTTAATGTAAATACCCATGAAGAATTCAGGCAGTATGTGAAACCTGGATTTCTTTTTTTAAAGATTTTATTTAGAGAAGGTGGTTGTGTGTTCATTAGTGGTAGGTAGGCGATTAGAGAAAAAGGAAGTACCAATTACTGGTTAATCTTTGTAATTAGAAATCCTCTCCCCTCTATCTTTTGCGTGCCTATCTGACAATGGGCTTAATAAGTCTACCACTACTCAGACTCGGAAGAGCTTTGGGGCTCTGAAAAACCAGGAGGATTTTGCCGCTGACTGCAGAGAAACAGGAATTAAAAGCTTCCCTATCACGCTTCCACTTTCTAATGCATTTCACTGTTTAGTTGATTATTACTGTGGGCAGATAATTTCACATTGACAACCCTGATAAAATGTGAAGCTTCAAAGAACCCATCCTCAGGGAATTTACAAGTGAAATCCATTCCTTGGCAATTTTAATGGCTACTTAATCAATCTTATTTGGGTCATCCAGTATAGTTGAGATAACAGACACAGACTAGTTCTTAGTAAAGAGACATAGTACACTGAGAAGCCTCACTTACTCTGCCCATTCCCATCAAAAGTGCATAATGATTAGGATGAAACCAAAGAGCATCATGTTGGCTGAAGAATCCAAGCTTTCTTGAGAGAGGGACCTGCAATCATCCTCTCCTTGAGCTAGATTCTGGGGAAATCACGATGGCAGTTCTCTGGGCTATGTCTGTATGTTTGGACTGTATGTTGTTTGGAAGAGCATCAGCTGTTTTGAGGTTTTTAGAGTTTTTCCAAGAATTTATGTTTCAGTATTGTTTTTGCAAAATGTTCCCATTTTTAGAGATTATATGTATGTGTGCGGGTGTGTGAGAGACAGTGTGTATGTGTATATAAGAATTAATCTATGAGATGACCTTAGGACAAAACAGAACGTTCTATTTCCATATGACTAACTGAAGGCAAATCATTTATTTTTTCAACCATCAGGGCAAGACTCTCAGTGCCAGCATGGTGTGTGACACATACTAGGTTCTTAAAAAAAATATTTATTTGTAGAATGAATGAAAGCATATCTCCTTTTTCTATTCCCTTTTCCACCTTCTAACTCATTGCATGACATTATTTGATAGAAGTTACTTTAGGGGAAAGGTATTGTTTCTTATTCACCCAGAACCTCTCATAGAACCTGATCAATAAACCTTCATTAAAGGAGTTGAAGGAGACTGAGCACCATCTGCTCCTTCAGAAGAAATCACTGGCACTCCCTGGGGACTCACTGCTCAAGAGGAAAGACTGCAACATCCAGTTTCCCTCATATGTTCATCATCACACGAGCCAGGATAGAATTCAGACATGCTGATCTCATCAGTATAAAATTCAGTAGCTGAGTGGCCAGACGGAGAAACATTCGACAACATAGAAATGAGAAGATTTGGAAATCTTTAGATCAAGTTTTATTTTATTTTTTAATAATATTTCCAAGCCTTACTTTGATACGTGGATGATGTTGATTGCTATCTCCTGAACTCCAGTACTCTTGCCTGGAAAATCCCATGGACGGAGGAGCCAGTAGGCTGCAGTCTATGAGGTCGCTAAGAGTCGGACACGACTGAGCTACTTCACTTTCACTTTTCACTTTCATGCATTGGAGAAGGAAATGGCAACACACTCCAGTGTTCTTGCCTGGAAAATCCCAGGCATGGGGGAAGCTGGTGCGCTGCCATCTATGGGGTTGCACAGAGTCGGACATGACTGAAGTGACTTAGCAGCAGCAGCAGCAGCCTCAGCAACAGTTTAGAGCTTTCACGTAGCCTTCCTGGATGGTCCACGAGATCAGCATTCTAGCTGCATCCTGCTGAAGATGCCACCACTGTGCTGTTGACAGGCAGGGATGGTGAAACCTATTCAGCTCCCAAAAGACCATGCTCTTTCATCTCATGTAGTTTCAAATGCAAGTTGATCTGCTGACTTGAGAAGGAAAAAAAAAAAAAAAAAGACTACAAAAATGGACCTGTGGCTTTAGGAGATAATGTTGCACTCAAGGAAAGGAGGAATCATCACATCCTGGATGCAGTCTTGGTTGGTGTGTCCCCAGTGTGAGTGTCTGGAAGTACTGGGTTGACCAAAAAAGTTCGTCTGGTTTTTTTGTACCATCTTACAGAAAAGCCCGAAAGAACTTTTTAGTCAACCCAGTATTTTCTTGCCTTCAGTGAACAACTTTGCCCAGCTGGTGGTCATCTTTATGGAACGTGTCTGAGTTGCTCTCTGGGCAACGAGAGCTGTGTTTAGGCAGGTCTCTATGGTGGTATCAGCATCCCCAGCAGAGAGACAACAGGAGCTCTCCTCTCCACGCATCACTCCTTCCTGCAACATAAAGAGCCACTACTGGTGTACGAGAGGCTTCCCAGGTGGCGCTAGTGGTTAAGAACCCACCTGCCAATGCAGGAGACAAGACATGGGTTTGATCCCTGGGTCAGGAAAATCCCCTGGAGAAGAAAATGGCAACCCACTCCAGTATTCTTGCCTGGAGAATCCCATGGACAGAGGAGCCTGGCGGGCTACAGTTCATGGGGTCTCAGAGTTGGACACAACTGAAGCGACTTACCATGCTGGTATATGAAGCAAAAAGAAGAAACCATTTGAGCATGCAAAGAGGAAAACCAGTTTTGTTTCACAGACTGTCTGCGTGAACATATTCATGCAGTATTTACCTCATCACTAAATATTGCTGCTCCCTCTTCTACTGTCTATTCAGCATTTCTGCAAATTAACTTCTTCCTGAACTAATCATGATTGCCAGCTATTGAACAAAAACACTACTTTCTGATGACTTTTCTGTGAAAATTTAGACATGGTAGGCAACTTTACTGCAAAAAAGTTCTTTTTCCCTTAAAAATACTAAACTGTTTGGTTTCATGTTGTGGGCTCTTGGATGTCAAACGTCTCAAAGGCTTTAATTATCAACAAATATCAATATAAGAAATCATGGACCTCCAGGGCATATGCATTTTATTTACTGCAAACTTTATTCTGGATCTTGACAAGAATTGCATGCGGCTACCTTGAGTTAATATTTCAAAGCAGTTAACAGTCCTGTTGGTTTATGTGATAGTCATTAAGCAGCTGAATCAGGGTAAGAAAGAAGGAAGTTGAGGACAACTACTTTTAAAATTGGCATCTCCTAAAACGTTTTTACTTGCTAAAGATGGAGTTTGCCATTCATCTCTCAGTACTTGCTTTCTGCCATACTAATTTCTCTGATCTAAAGGTTTGGGTAGGGAGATATTTGGCATTTCCTTTTTTTCAACCAATTGATAATTTTTCCTTTTCAATCAATCAAGTTGCCATATTCCCCTTTCAGGTTTTTTTTTTTTTTTTACTATACCATCCAAAGGTGGGGTGGGAACTGAAGACGTAAACTGTGAATGTAATGATTTTTACTTACCTGCTAATTTTTAGCCAAAGACAACGAGCTAAGGGGAATAACACAGCCACGGGTACAACTTGGACAGCAGCAGCAGTGACCTGACCTGCTCTCTATTTCGACAGGAGGCAAGTTTCTCCCTCACTCTTGAGTTTCCCCATCTGAACATCAGGCTACTCTAGCCAGGGAATTAAATGAGGCAGAACCCAATTACCAACATATTGCTTTATTTCTTGGTGGTAGTAAGTTAAGGCTTTCTAGAGTCATACAGCACGCAGTGATTTCAACATTAGAATTAAAAAAAAAAAAAAAAAAAAAAACAATGAGCATTCAGTTTAGCAGAGGCAGGAAGGAAGCAATGTTTAAAAACAGGTAAATTTCCTAGTGAGGCTTTTTGCATGGTCTCTAAAAACCTGTTGAGCTGTTTCCCCAGGAACCACTGTCATAGATTCATACAACAAGGGGAAGTGGAATGGGTGAAGAGCATACTGGGAGAAGGACAGAAACTGGGAAAGATAGGGCATGCCAGGTAATCAGTGTGAAGGCTGGCTTTGTCTCACGTTTGGAAGACAGTGTAGTGCTATGGTCAAGAGGTGGTGATAAAGATATTTGGAATGGGACACCCCCTCTCTGGTTGTGTGAGTCATTTTGGATCTTTCCTCATATTCTGGGAGTATCACATTGGCTCACTTGGAAGATCCCAGTACCAAGGGTTAGGGACGATCCTTTGTGACTCATATTCTGAAGCTTTGAACAGTGTCACAAGTCACACAGTGGGGGAATGTTACCTTCAATCCCTTTCACGGTTATAAACTTTGTGACTAGATACTCTCCCCAGCCAAACAATTCCCTTCCCCCTGTGGCACGTGGCATTGACTGCACCTCCAAGTTGCTGATGCTGTTGACTGGAGAGGTGGCCATATTTCATGTGATGCCATCACATGATATCTCCTTTGCAAAGTAAGACAAAGACATGCATGGAGCCTAAAGTGGGAGTGCAGCTGTCAAGTGGTGTACAGGCTGGATATGAAACTGTTCCATGTGCTTGGCTTGGAGACACCAGGTTCTGGGTGTGGAGGGTTGGTCCTCTGAGAAAGAAATGAACGAACTGTTTGGAAAGCGAAGGAGAAGGGGTGCTGCCAGAGAATAATTTAAGAGAGGTCAAATCAATGAAATGACATGAAAACAAGCAATGGGATTGTTGGCATCCTGACTTCGCATGAATGAGGATAGCAAATGGATTTCTATCCAAACAGGACCATTTAACGTGTATACTTGGCAACGGCTTTAATGTTGGATATCAAAATCTTAGCTGGTGGACCAGTGCCTACGTCTTATCAATGTGTTCCCTCTTCCATTTGTGTGGCACTTTTGAGTGGACAGGATTTAAACTACCTGGAAATCTCCTCTGCCTATTTGGGGGAGGACAATCAGTCAGAGAGGGGGCACACAAGGTGGCAATCTGCACTTAAACACTTATGACTTAACCCCAACAGGCTTCACGTGATGCAGTCTGATGTCCAAGAAAATAAATAGATGGGAAAACAGAAATGCAATCTGAATGACAAAGAACCGAGGCGTCCGTTCCTGCCCGTTGCAGGGCAGATGTGTGCATGCATGCCATGTGTGCAGTGACAGGGATTCAAAAGACCCTGGAAGACATGTGTTCTCCTGGGCCTCCCTTGTTAATTAAAATTGTGAGTGTCTTCCCTCCTACTTGGAAACACTCAGAAAGGTCAGCCTGACTGGGGGAGGTGGGTTTTGCTGTGATTAGGAATTCCATCACCTCCGTGCGATGGGGTGGAGTGGGGTGATGCCCAAAGCATGTGTGCACAGAAGCCGTCCATCTGGCTAGGCAAGAGAAGATGACTAAGAGACTCGCTCATCAAAAGAAACAAGCTATGAATGACACTCAGATTAGGGAGAAGAACATACAGGAGGCTGGGGTTGGCGCGCCTCCTGAAAGCACTCACAGAATAGATAGAGTAGGAAGAGGTAGATGCCTCTTGCGCTGCCAAGGAGCTTGGGTTTACTGACATCTCTTGTTCCCTCGATTCTAAAGCGGGCATGAAGCTCATCCTTGATTAGATCAGAGGAAGTTCTCTGATTCAGGGCTGGAAGCAGAAGCACAGAGAGGTCAAGTGCTTTGTCCAAGGTCACACAGCTAGTAAGTGGCCGAGCGGGGGTGGGATGGGAGGAACAAGGTAGGTCTCTTCCTTCACCCTGCAGACTGCCACAAGTGATTCTTTAAAAGGGTTTAGAAGTGCTGCGTATATAGCAGGTGCTGTGACATTTATTTAACAAGAATTTTGCTTGGGTATCAGATCGGAGAGTGTGGTTTAGGCCAGTCAAGCAGTATAAAGAGGAGGAGGTGTGGACAGCAGTATTATTCTGATGATTTTTGTTACTGTAGGAGAGGGAGGCGTAGGGTAGGAGGGATGAGGTGCAGCGCTCTGGGGATGTGGCCTGGAGGAAAGAGACAGAGAGAAAAGGGGGCATTTCTAAAGACACTGTAGTCAGCTTTCTGAGGTACATGTATTTGAGGAGAGACATCACCACCAATGACCTGATTCCCCCCGCAAAAAAACCATTCTCTGGAATAGAAATGGGGCTCCCTCACCCTCCTTTCCTAGCCCTCTGTTGCCCGTGAGAAATTAGAAAGAAGAAAAGCCAGATCCCTAAGAAGAACCTTCCTGGAAGAAAGAAGCTGTTCCGAGTGGGTGTCGGTGCTTACATAGGCTGCTCTGAAAAAACAAAACAAAAAAACCAACGTGTTCTGTTCAGGTCTGTACGGCGACAGCGACGGCGGGAGGCTGTCCCTTCAGAAGAAGGCAGGGTTGGTGTGCTCGATGACGCAGCGCTTGCAGTGGCGTTTCACGAAGCGCAGCGCCTCCACGGACACTTCGCAGTCCTGCACGTTCAGCATCTGCAGGTCGAAGCAGTTGGCCGCCACGATCTGCAGGCCCTGGCCCGTGATGCTCTCGCAAGACTTGAGGCTGAGGCGCTTGAGATTGAAGCAGTTCAGGGCCAGGCACTCCAGGCCCGTGTCGGAGACCAGAGGGCATTTGCCGATGTCCAGGGACTTGAGTTTGGCGCAGTTCTTGGCGAGGTACTCCAGGCCGTGGTCCGTGATGCCCTCGCAGCCCCTGGCGTTGAGGTAGCGCAGCTTGCCGCAGTACTTGGCCACGTAGCGGATGCCCACGTCGGTGACCCGGCCGCAGTGCGCGATGCTGAGGTACCGCAGGCGGGACTCCAGCTTGGCGATCTCGCGCAGGCCGAAGTCGCTGACGAAGCGGCAGTCGCTGACGCTCAGCTCCTTGATGGAGGCGCAGTAGATCATCAGGTAGCGGAGGCCCTCGTCGGTGAGGCGAACGCAGCGACGCAGGTACAGGTGGGTCAGCTGCGTGCAGTGGGCCGCGATGGTGTGCAGGCCTTCATCTTCCAGGACGAAGCAGTCCGTCATGTCCAGGTAGCGGATGGAGATCTGTTTGCCGTGCAAGGGGGACAGTTTAATGGAGGCCTCCCGGGTCAAGCTGATGCAGGTCACCTTGGAGCACCCTACACGGAGAGACAGAACACACACTCAGAACGACCTCGGGGAATGGGGAGTGGTGGGGGACTCCTGAATAGATTCCTACCCCTCTCTGGGTTGGGGTCTCCATGTTTCCCCCTTCCCTTCCTGGCCCCTCAGGAGAAGGAACCGAGAATGGGCTTTCTGTGTTCATCATTTAACTACTCTGGGCTTAAGAGGCTTTGGGGTTTTAGAATCAGAAAGATAAGGGTTCCAATGCTAGATCCATCACTGGTTGGCCTGACAGTTGGGCAAATCGGTCCTTCTAAATATGTCCTTTGCTTTAAAATAAGGATGCTCTGCTTCCCTGTAAGGTGGCTGTAAAGAAGACATGAGACCATATATGTAAATATCCCATCCTGGTTCTGGAAAGTTCAGGAAGCTCAGGAAAGGTTAGTTCTTACCCTGCAGTGGTCTGGTAGCTCTCTACTCCAAAGAAGTGAGATAGGAGATAGAAGGATGGATCATGACCCGGGTTTGACAGAAAGAACACTGGCTTGAGAGTCACAAAAGAGCTCAGGTCTACTTTTTATGGTCTGAGGCAGGAGGCTTCAGTTTTCTGAGTCTCAAGACTCTCTTCTGAAATGGGAGTGAGTCGCTGGTATGCCTACAACTCTGGGCATATAATGAGGATGTAACCAGGTAATGGATATGGATATACTTTGAAAACCATGGGAAATATATGCAGTAATTAGTCTAACAAGGTGACCCTGTAGGGATTCAATTCCACCAGAGCGACTGCCGCTCTGGTCCAGGAAGAACTGTGTCATCAGGATTATCCTCTATCCCCTCAACAAGTTTGTCCTGCTTTTACCTGCTACGATCACAGCTGCCAGACACATTCTGGAACAGTACTCCTGTCATGCTCAAGGCCATCTCACTACAAGTGTAAAAGCTAACGTCTAAAGGGGGCCTCCAAGGACCTGCACTCCTCGGACCTTATGTCTTCCCCCTCTTCAACCCCGCTGGCCTCCCTGCTAGTTCCCAGATGGCTCAGATGCCTCCCTGCCTCAGCACGTGTGCACTGGACAGGGCATCCGTGGATAACGCCCTGGGTCACCCCCACTTTCCTAGGTCTCAGAGCAAATGTCCTTTTATAGGACAACTCTTTGTGAGTCATCCTGAATGAACTAGTACTCCCTGCCTGACTCCCATTTATTTTCAGCATTCATTATCACTTTGAGGAATTATACACTTATTTATTCACTTCTATTCACATTTATTTATGTGTTTGCTCTCCTCATGGAATATAAGTTCCTGAGAAAAAGGATTCACACTTCAATGCTGTATCCCTCATACCTGGTTCAGAGCTGGTTCTCACTAAGTACCTGTTGAATGAATGAATGATTATATAGAGTGTATACGGTCCCTATATATCAGGGCTTCCCTAATAGCTCAGTTGGTAAAGGATCCGCCTGCAATGCAGGAGATTCTGGTTCAATTCCTGGGTCGTGAAGATCTGCTGGAGAAGGGATAGGCTACCCACTCCAGTATTCTTGGGCTTCCCTTGTGGCTCAGCTGGTAAAAAATCTGCCTGTGATGCGGGAGATGGGTTGGATCCTTGGGTTGGGAAGATCCCCTGGAGAAGGGAAAGGCTACCCACTCTAGTATTCTGGCTTGAAGAATTCCATGGACTGTATAAGTCCATGGGGTCACAAAGAGTTGGACACAACTGAGTGACTTTGACTTTCTTTCACTTTCATACAGTTTTTTATAGGAAAACCTGATGGGATAATCCAACTTCCAACATTTAAATGTCCTCAGGATTGTGATTGAGGCTGAGGTATATCTAACATTGATAAACCAACTATTTTATAGTTAATTATAATGCCTTTTATTTCTGTTGAAAGATAATGTTTACAAAGTGCTTTTTATAAACATTTGAGAAAATGTTTATTGATTTTCTTCTTTTTTTTTCACTTGATTCTTTAAACAATCCATTTTCTAGATAAGAAAATTAGTACTCAGGAAGATCTCTTTAGATGCCTCTCTAAACCTTGTTTCTAAACTCCCTTCCCCTGAATATGTGTGGGAATAGATTTTATATGTATATATTTATACCATATATTATATAACTATTATATATTTTATGACATATGAAACACTCATTTCATTATATATTTCAGTTCATTGTATATTACTATTTAAAATATGTACACAGTCTATTTTAGTATATGAACATACATGATTAATATACATAGCCAAATACATCATGTAAGTGTATATGCATACATATGTTTTCTTCCACTACGTAGACTGTACATATACTTTTTGTTTTCTCTCTCCTCTGCCCAAATCCCTCTGCCACTCTAAAGCCAGGTGCCTCACCTCCTCGGCTCTGTGCCTTGGCTGATGACGTCATCTCCAAGCCTTCTAAGCAACCACGGGATAGTGCTAATGGGGATTTTCCTCCCTCTCCTGGCAGGCTGCCCAGGAAACTCTTATAATATAAAATTCAGGTCCTGGGAATAATGACATTCAGAAGACATGTGCTACCAAGTTGAAGACTTTCAGGAAGGAGCAAATCATACACCCCAGCACTGGAGAACAAAGATGTGGCTTGTCAGAGGCTGTGCCCGCGACCCCAGGGGGCTCTGTGGTTTTGCAGAAGGTGGTTGGTACCCTTCCACTGTCGCTTGGAAATCTCCCTTTGTTTTGAACTTCTTGTTTTACACTGACTGCAATCCTGCCTATGCCGAAACTGTATGCTCACAGCAGTGGCTGCCCATCTGTGATGACGGTGAAGGCACTTTAAGATCATGGGACAACTTTGTTCCTGAACTCTTAGTTCCAGTTTCCTATTTAAGAAAAAAATATCCAGTAAAACTTGCCGCACTCCAGGAAGGATACTCTATTTGGTCCAGGGAGATATTTGTCTGAGTTTTGAAACTGAAACCCAATTTAATGAAATACTAGCTTAGCTCAGTTTTGATGAAGACACTATTTTGATATGCTTGCATCATTTTAGGTCCATCATTTTAAATTTCAGCTTTAGCCCTTTTACAGATTTGCTAAGTTTGGGTTGAAAATAAACTGATTCACGGCTCAGTAGGTAATGTCTGTGGCCAGTGGATGCATGCATACATTACAGACTTGGAGAGAACCTGAGAAATCACTTCCTTTGAACTTCATTTTTTAAAGATGAGGCATCTCAGATTCAGTGAGATTATATGACTTGTACAATCATACTAGGGAGAATATTCCTGATCCAAGACTTCTAATATAGCAGGGATGGTAAGAAATAGCATGCAATTAATGAATTGCATGAGAGATGTATGATAGACATACCAGCATGAAGTGAATATTTAGACACTGGGGCATCATAAGTCTTGGGAGTGGGGGATTCTTGAAAGAGAGAAATAATTTGAATACACAGATATGGAACCCAGATAGTATTAAGTACTAGCAGGAGCAAATTCAAGAGACAGGAAAGCATGGAGGCAGAGGGGGAGTGAGGAGTATTCACAGGATAAAACACAGGATTTTGTGGCAATTAAGATGGGAATGAGCCATTGGGATCAGATCTTGTGGGCCTGCCTTAACATGTGTGGTAGGGAGTAGGGATATTACACAACCTGGAGTGGACAGTATGGGTTGACAGATCTGGGGCTATCTTTAATTCATTCCAGATTTGGTTCAGCTTTCACAAAAATGCTCTTCATTACCACCTTCTCTCATTATTGGGTAATAACACTCTGGGATATAAAAGGATGATATCAACAAAGGCCAACTACTGCCCCGTAAGTGTGTTACTGAATGCTAACTACATGGTTTTCAGCAGAACACACATGGGAGGACTTAACATGAATGAGCTCATCTAGTCCTCCCAACCAACTCAGTTTTACTGATGAGGATGTTTTAGTCACTGCACTATAGCTTCCTAACGACAACTTTGTTTGAACCCGTTAGAAATCAAGATGACTGTTTGGGGCTTTGAAACTCCTGTGTTCAACGAATTACGTTATCACAAAGTACAGATATAAACTTGCCTCATTTTTGCCTATATAAAACTCATAATGAATTGAGAGAAAGAAATCTGGGAATATAAAATACAATCTGGGAATATACAGTACCCAGTTGCAAAACCAAGCAATGCTCTACCTACTTACACTCAAAATGCAGACACCGGGGAGGATACCCTCAGTTTCCCAGGGGTCAGGCAGGAAAGGCTTTACTTAGGGGATACTTGCACTGGGCCTCCAGCAATGAGACATCTGTTAAGAAGGTTTATGGGGAGGGGAAAGGGGGAAGAGGAGGGAATGGCATGCAGGCCAGAGAGATGCCAACACATCAGAGTGTGCACAGGCATGGTGTACTTGGGAAATTCAAATGGTTCCATGGAACAGAGCATTCAGGTTACTAGGGGCAGGGTGAGATTTGAACCTAGAAAGAGCAGCTCATGAAGCGCGATACATGCTTTGCTGAGCGACTTTTTTCCTATATGTCATGGGGAGGAATTGGAGATTTTATGCAGGGAAATGAAGGGTTAGCTTCCCAGTTTGAAAACATTCCTCTGGACGTTGGTTGTGTAGAAGGAGTATTGATGGGGTTGAGGTGGGTATAAGGCCAGTGATCAGACAGGCATGTATCCAGGCACGCAGGTAGAGGAGAGGGGATGGACTCAATGTTCTGCGGGAGTAGAATCACCTGGACAAGATTCAACTGGTCTGATATAACAGCTTAGGTAGAGTAGTAAGGAGGACTCCCAGGTCACCAAGTACAGGGGAACCTTTGGAAGCAATTTCACTTGTAGTAAACACAAGATTTCAACTTTAAAAATTGGTTAGTTGTAATATATTCTAGTGATGTTTAAAGATGTTATTAATTGTGATGGTTAATTTTATGTGTGAACTTGACTAGGTGACAAAGTGCCAAGATATTTGGCTAAACCTTATTTCTGGATGTGCCTGTGAGCATGTTTCCAGATAAGATTAACATTTGAACCAGGAAATTCAGCCAGGCAGACTGCCCTTCCCACTGCAGATGGTTGTTGCTGTCCAGTGGCTAAGTCACTCTTTGCCACCTGGTGAACTGCAGCATGCCAAGCTTCCTTGCCCTTCACTGTCTTCTGGAGCTTGCTCAAACTCATGTCCATGAGTGATGCCATCCAGCCATCACCATGTCCATGGTGATGCCATCCAGCCATCTCATCCTTTATTGTCCCATTCTCCTCCTGCCTTCACTCCTTCCCAACATCAGGGTCTTTACCAATGAGTCAGTTCTTTGCATCAGGCAGCCAAAGTATTGAAGTTTCAACTTCAGCATCAGTTCTTCCAATTATATTCAGAACTGATTTTCTCTAGGATTGACTGGTTTGATTTCCTTGCAGTCCAAGGGACTCTCTAGAGTCTTCTCCAACACCACAGTTCAAAAGCATCAATTCTTCAGTGCTCAACTTTCTTTATGGTCCAAGTCTCATATCTGTACATGACTAGTGGAAAAACCATAGCTTTGACTAGACAGATCCTTTTTTGGAAAAGTAATGTCTCTGCTTTTTAATATGCTGTCTACTAAGTTTGTCATAGCTTTTCTTCTGAGGAACAAGCATCTTTTCATTTCATGGCTGCAGTCACCATCTGCAGTGATTTTGAAGCCCTAGAAAATAAAGTCTGTCACTGTTTCCATTGTTTCCCCATCTATTTGCCATGAAGTGATGGGACTAGATGCCATGATCTTTGTTTGTTTGTTTGTTTTTTCATTTATTTTTATTAGTTGGAGGCTAATTACTTTACAATATTACAGTGGGTTTTGTCATACATTGACATGAATGCTGAGTTTTAAGCCAGCTTTTAGATTCTCCTCTTTCATTTTCATCAAGAGGCTCTTTAGTTCCTCTTCACTTTCTGCTGTAAGTGTGGTGTCATGTTCATATCTGAGGTTATTGACATTTCTCCCTGCAATCTTGATTCCAGCTTGTGCTTCATCCAGCCTGGCATTTTGTATGATGTACTTTGTAAGTTAAATAAGCAGGGTAACAATATACAGTGTTAATGTACTCCTTTCCTATTATGGGACCAGTCCATTGTTCCATGTTCAGTTCTAACTGTTGCTTCCTGACCTGCATACAGGTTTCTCAGGAGGCAGGTAAGGTGGTCCTGTATTCCCATCTCTACGAATACACACATACACTGCTGCTTCTATTTCTCTGGAGAACCGTGTTGTCTAGTCACTCAGTTGTGTCTGACTCTTTGCAACCCACAGACTGTTGCTCATCAGGCTCCTCTGTCCATTGGATTCTCCAGGCAAGAATATTGGAATGTGTTGCCATTTCCTTTTCCAGAGGATCTTCCCAACCCAGGGATTGAACCTGAGTCTCCTGCATTAGCAGGCAGATTCTTTACCACTGAGATACCAGGGAAGCCCTAGAGAACCATGACTAAACATTAGTAAAAGGTAATAAGTGATAATGAATAAATATTAGAGCTAGTTATAGCAACTTCCAGTGACTTTTAAAGATAACTTTCAAGGTGGGCATGCTAGGGATGGGAGGGGCAGTCTCACAATCTCTGGGGGAGTTAAGCTCTAGACCAGCCAAGCTCTATACTCAGTGGCAAATATATTGCCACTGAGAAGGTGGCCACTATCAGAGGCTAGTTTCGAGAACCAAGGGGAATAAGTGCAGGTGAAGTCACAGTTCTAGATTCCCTCAGAACTGGAGGGCACCGTTCGGAGGTGGTGACACAAACCATGCTTGTGACTTGCTGGGTAGTTTGAGTTCATCTACCTGAAAACACCCACCACCATTGCTGCCAATATCTAGAATTCTGTGCTCTCAGTGAGTTAGAGAGTCCCCCGTTTACACAATCCTTATTTACACAGATATCGAGGGGTCCTGCAATTGGTCAGGTTGATAGGGAGAAGCTTAGCACGTAACGGTTAGCACAGGGGCCAAGCAGGGTCCACTCACTCAGGCTAGAAGCCCAGAAATTTCCATCCCCAAACAGCCCAAGCAGTTTCTGCATTTCCGAATCTCAAAAGAACTCCAAGGACAAAATGTAGTTACTTGCAGCCTGTCCTGAGGGTGCACGGGAGAGCCCCTTTAACAAAGATGGGGATTCCAAAACTGAGTCATTTTCTAATCTGAGAAAAATAAAAGAAAATTAGGTGTTTATAAAAGAGGCTCACAGGGTTCAGAACCTTTGAATGTTAAAGAATCCAATCCCTTAGTCCCCCTCACCCCCCCCCCCGCCTTTTTTTTTTTAAAGAAAAGGAAACACATCTAGAGAAAGCTGTGAACTGTCCCAAATCACAGACTTTTGAAGCTAGTTCCCACCACATCACAATGCTTTCTCTTTCCAGAATTCCTTGGGGGGGAAAATGTAAGAAAACCTCTTCGTTTCCTGCTTCTTTATGCCAACAGCTGCTCACGACTAACTGAACATACGGTTTCCACGGCTTTGTGCTGGAGCCAACTCAAGGAGGGGAGCAGGGAAAGAATGTACGAGAAATAATTGACTGTCATCGGAAATATTTTCAGATGTCGGTTTTCAAAAGAGAGAGTGAGCGCCGAGAGCTGACTTTTACCTCAGGTTTTGTTGGAGGATATCATTTACCTCAGATGCTGGTAAATCCCCAACTCTATTTCTTTGCCTGTTCAGTGGTTTTTACTTTCCACCCCTCCCCAACAGTCCCCAAGGTTGTGGCTCACGCTGCTCACTTCTTTAACTCCACTTGCATCTCACACACGCCAGCCTCTCCAGTGTGCGTCTTTTGACTGGGTAGCGGATGAGATAAAGAAAGGCTGTTAGTCTGGCTGGATCCACGTCTGGCGCCTCAGTGCGAGTCTGGGCTTTAATTCTTCCTGCCTGTGAGAGCTTTTCAAGCAAAGCAGCCATGCTGGGAGCGCCTTCATTTAAAAAAAAAGAACTAAAGGGCTTCCCTCATATCTCAGTTGGTAAAAAAATTTGCCTGCAATGCAAGAGACCCCGGTTTGATTCCTGGGTTGGGAAGATCTGTTGGAGAAGGGATAGGCTACCCACTCCAGTATTCTTGGGCTTCCCTTGTGGCTCAGCTGGTAAAGAATCCACCTGCATTGCAGAAGACTTGGGTTCGATCCTTGGGTTGGGAAGATCCCCTGGAGAAGGGAAAAGCTACCCACTCCAGTATTCTGGCCTGGAGAATTCCATGGACTGTATAGTCCATGGGGTTGCAAAGAGAAGGACACAACTGAGTGACTTTCACATTCAAAGGCTCCACTTGGTGGGCCCTACCCTTGCACTCTGGAATAAAGGATACTGCTTGATGGCAGAGGCCAAGGCAATATTGTGAAATGATTTTCCTTCAATTAAAATAAATAAGTTTGGGAAATAAAAGAATATTGCTTGAGAAAAGATGCAAAAGCAACCCAAGGCTGAGGAGAGTAGGAGTGAAATATGAGGAGACCCTTAGCCATGATGAATTTTCCCCAGTGTCTGCAAAATTTCGAGCCATGGTGACCAGAGGCCACAGCACAGAATCAGCTTAAACACAGCTCTCAGGCTCCATGCAACAGTGACCAGTGGATGTCAGGGCAGTTTCTAAACTACTTACGTTTGAGCTAGAGAGTTGGCTTTCATTTATCTGTGATTAGATATTTAGTTCCCATTATCCATGGTTTGGGCTTCCCTGCTGCCGCAGATGGTAAAGAATCTGCCTGCAATGTAGGAGACCCAGCTTCAATTCCTGGGTCAGGAAGATCCCCTGGAAAATGGACCAGCAACTCACTCCAGTAATTCTGCCTGGAGAACTCCAAGGACAGAGGAGCCTGGCGGGCTACAGTCCATGGGATCTCAAAGTGTCAGACACGACTGAACGACTAACACCACGACCACCTTAAATCTATGGTTGCTCTGAAATTACTTTGAGAATTATGGGGAGGAAAGACACGCTTAAAAGTCACACTAACTTGTGAGCTTGCCTTGCTGCTCCTGTGGTTAAGACTTCACCTTCCAATGCAGGTTCAATCCCTGGTCAGGGAGCTAAGCTCTCACATGCTTCTTGGGCAAGAAACCAAAAGGGAAATCAGAAGCTATATTATAACAAATTCAATAAAGACTTTTGAAAAGGTCCACATCAAGAAGCAAAGCAAAAAGAGGCAGACTAACTTGAACTGCCAGATCCAAGGTGCCTCTAACTCCTCTAAGAAAGTGAAAGTGAAGTCGCTCAGTCCTGTCCACTCTTTGCAACCCTGTGGACTATAGCCTACCAGGCTCCTCATAGGATTTTCCAAGGCAAGAATACTGGAGTGGGTTGCCATTTCCTTCTCCAACTCCTCTAAGAAGTTGACATCATTTGATGAAAGGGATACCTCTGGCCCCCAGAATCATGGTTCCATAAAGACAGTTTTATGGAAAGAAGAGCCACCCTGCTGAGCCCTGAATATCACAAAGGGGGACCCTTCGCAGGTGTCAGCGTCCTCTCCCGCTCTGGGAGGATGTGCTGGGAAGGGCTCACGGATGGCCACCTACCTGACACATCCAGGTGCTCCAGGTTGGGACAGAGGGACACCACGTCGAAGACTGC
Organism: Dama dama; assembly: GCF_033118175.1. Lineage (NCBI taxonomy): Eukaryota > Metazoa > Chordata > Mammalia > Artiodactyla > Cervidae > Dama > Dama dama. The sequence goes on from NC_083705.1 coordinate 62,979,205, forward strand.
CTCGTTGGAGATATTGTAGCAGCCGGAGACTTCTAGCCGCCGGAGCTCCGGGCAGCACTGGGCAATGGTGTAAAGACCTCGGTCCGTGAGCCGCCTGCAGCCACTGACGCTTACGGTTTCCAGCATGAGACAGACGTTGGGTGTGTCCTGACAGAGTCTGCGGGTGAGCACCTTGAGGGCGCGGTCCACGTTGATGGTCTCGCCCGTCAGGCGGATAGTCCTCCAGAGGCGCGGATCCCAGGCCAGGTTGTACCAGCGGCGGCACACGCGCGCGCAGCGGCAGAGCTGGTTGGTGGGCAGGAACGAGAAGACCTGCACCATGGTGTGGTCCGGGAGCCGCTCGATGCTGGCCTGCTCCTTCTGGGGCCTGGAGGCCAGGCGGATGAGCGGGTGGGTGAGGCGGGTCGGGGGCGGGGAGTGGACCATGGCCACCGTCTCCCCGGTGATGGAGGACGAGGAGGTGGACGAACCCCTTCCATTCTGAAATCCCGGCAGGTTGGGTGGACATATCAGGGCTGGGCTGGGCGTGCTCAGTGTGCGCATGCTCAGGTCGGAGTCTGGCAAAGGACAGAGAACAAAGGGTTAAGGATGGACGGAGCGGAGCGGGGGCGGGGAAGGAGGCAGGGAGGTGGCATCCTGTCCGCTGACATCCTTCCTGCGCAGACGCCGGCTCAATCCGTCTCATTGGAAGAGGGAGCGCATGCAAGTTTTCCCCATTAAGAAAAGGGCTAATTCTTCACTGTCTCCACCGGGGTGGGCATGCTATCTCTAAAGGGTCAGATAAGAAATAGTGGAAGCCCTGCAGGCCATCTGGGTTCCATCCCTGTTGCAATTACTCAGCTCTGCTGTTTTAGTGCAAAAGCTGCCATAAACAACACGAAAACGAGCCCAGCCGTCCTGGCTATTTTTCCATAAAACTTGTTCTGTAAAAACAGATCAGCCAATTTGGCCCCAGGGTTACAGTTTGCTGACCTCTGATCTACATTAACAGTGATTATCTAAAGGGCACAACTCCAAAGTTTCATTATTTCTATACTGGGAGAAGAAAGCTCATATATTGTGAACACAAGCTGATTTACTTTGGTTAGGCAGATGCTTACGCTTCATTTATAAAGGAGAGGAATGCATTTTACAAAAGGCGAAGACCCGGCCAGTGGGGAGAGAGCATTAGCTATCTTTGCCCTCACCTGCCCCCTAGTGTCCGGTCCCCCATCTTTTGATAATGGTACCCCAAACTCAGTGATCTGGGTTCTGGAGGGCCACCCTGCTTCCTTCTTCTGTTAGACTAGGCACTTCAGATGGTATTTGCAGTCCTTGAATATCTGTGGCAATGTTTATTTTTCTTTCTTATCAATAATTCCTCCCTTTGCATTTGAATAATGTGACTTTTTTTTCTGTTCCTTGGAACCAAAAAGGTCACTTGATGAAGAAGCAAATGGTTTTTAAATTTATGAGAGACCTTTAGAATGCTGCTTTAAGAAGTCTGCTCATTTCATATCCCTCCCCCAACCTTGATATATATATATGGAAGAATTTATTCTTGCATTATATAAATGTTTTTATGTTACACATTTTACATATTTAGATGTATAGATTTATTTAGGAAGACATTTATTCTTTCTAAATATGTTTCTATATTTCATACATACATGTGAATATATATTTTAATATATATACACACATGCACACACACATATATTTTATATATATATAGAGAGAGAGAGAGAGAAAGAGAGAGAGAGAGAGAACCTTCAAAATACACAATTCTATACCTGTGAAATAAGTGAATTGGTCTAGATAATTTCTAAGTCACTTCCAGCTCTATTTATAGCTCTAAAGACTTAAACAAAAATTCTATCCTTGTGTGATTTTTCACATTTCGTGTCTTGGGAATTTTCATTCAAACACTTGTCTTTTCAAAGAAATCCCAGTAATAACACATAACACAAGAACTTCTGATACAGGACATCTCTGCTGTGTATTTGTAGTTTCCTCATTGATAGACTTTGTCTATGTTTTCTTTTAGATTTACTTCTCTGTAACCTAACGCTGAAGGTGCCCTACACAGGTCACCACTTTTCTCCGGAGCGTCTCTGAGTTATTGTCTGCCCCTCCGCCAGCCCCACGCACTTACAGACACACCTTGTCTGCCTCTTGAAATACGAAACCTTTTGTGTCTGAATGCAACTGCCACCCCCTCGAAGAATAGTTAGGCTTCCCTCATAGCTCAGTTGGTAAAGAATCTGCCTGCAATGCAGGAGACCCCAGTTCAATTCCTGGGTCAGGAAGATCCGCTGGAGACGGGATAGCCTACCCACTCCTGTATTCTTGGGCTTCCCTTGGGGCTCAGCTGGTAAGGAATCCTCCTGTAATGTGGGAGACCTGGGTTCGATCCCGGGTTGGGAAGATCCCCTGGAGAAGGGAAAGGCTACCCTTTCACAGAATACCACTCCAGTATTCTGGCCTGGAGAGTCTGACATGACCGAGCGACTTTCACTTCACTAAGAATAGTTCCTTTCTGTCTTTGAGATAAGATGAATTCCTTCCCTTTTGAAATCCCCACCCTTCCTTATACAGGCATGTATGAATTTATCTTTCCCTGTTGCTTGATTGTATTATTTTTCTCACTTTTGCATCTCTCCTGATACCCCCATAACCTTTGTCATGTGATTTTTGCAGTCTTCCTAGGCAGAGTTGTATTTCTTCAGTCCAGTGATGTGAGCTTTGGCCATGAGACTTGCTTTGGTTAGCGAATCTTAGGGGATGTGATTTGCCCAAAGCCATGTATGTGGTTGGGCTTGCCCACCTCTTTCTATCATCACCATGGGAAGAACATCCTCAGTTGGTCCACTGACCTTAGGATGACGAGAAGCGCATCACCTCATCAGATGAGCAGACGGAAGTGCCCCCAACCTGCAGCTTAGAGCCAAGCTCAACCAAACCTGGCCGGAGTCAACAAATGCCCACATGAACCACAGATGTGTGAGCTGGAATACTGAGGTTTGGGGTGTTTTGTAATACAGTACCCCCGTGGCAACAGATGATAGGTACAACTTCTACTACACTAAAAACCCTTTGAGGCAGGATGAAACTCTCTTCTTCTTTGTGTCCTGGCGGTGTCTGACATGGTTTATGGTACACACTGCTGCTGTGAGCTCAGTCGTGTCCGACTCTTTTGAGACGTCCCGGACTGTAGCCCTCCAGGCTCCTCAGTCCATGGGATGATCTTCCAGGCAAGAATATGACAGTGGGTTGCCATACCCTCCTCCAGGGGATCTTCCGAACCCAGGGATTGAACCCGAGCCTCCTGCACTGGCAAGCAGATTCTTTACCACTATGATACCAGAGAAGCCCTTATGGTACATAGTAGGGGCACACTAACATCTTGAATTTGAAAGGAAGCATTTATATGTTTTAAAAGGATTCATATCTAGCTTGGCATGTACTTTTCTTTTTTTTTTTCACCAGATCTCTGTTTTGCTTTATTTTCAAGAAAATCCAGGAATCTGTGTTTTTCTGAGAAATCTCTTGATTTTTAAATGTCAATGTGTGCTCAGTCGCTCAGTCATGTCCAACTCTTTGCAGCCCCATGGACTGTAGCCCACCAGGCTCCTCCGTTCATGAGACTTCCCAGGCAAGGATACTGGAGTGGGTTGCCATTTCCTCTTCCAGGGGATCTTCCTGACCCAGGGATCAGTCTCTTGTGTCTCCTACATTGCAGGTGCATTCTTTACCCACAGAGCCATCAGTGTGTGTGTTAGTTGCTCCATCATGTCCGACTCTTTGCGACCCCGTGTACTGTAGCTAACCAGGCTCCTCTGTCCATGGGATTCTCCAGGCAAGAATACTGGAGTGGATTGCCATTCCCTTCTCCAGGCATGTACTTTTCTATCCCAGCTGGTATACATACTGCATTTTAAATCATTCATAAGAAAAAAAAAATGCACTTCTGTCTTTTGTAATCAGCTAAAATAAACAGTAAATCTTTAAGGAAAACCTTAAGTGTAAACCAATTAAGGGTTTGAAAACTGCCATCCAAGCTACCACAGTACTATTATTACATGAACTCCTAGAATTGCCTCTGAAGTGACCACTTTTCTTAGGAGGTTGAGCAACTTCTTTTGGATCAGGGAGAAGGGACAATCTTAGGTTTTCAGCTCTGACATTTTAGCAGTTGTGAAGGCTCTGAAATCTCTCTCCTGCCTGCCTCCGGTCCGTTCATCTTAAAAGAGAAAGATGCTTAACTATTCTGCAGAGACCTGTGTAGTTTGATTTGGGCCCTGGAGGAATGGATTCTTCTTATGGTGGGGGTGGAGGTGGATTCTAAAACCCGCATCTATAATGGATTCACTTTTCATCATTCTTTTATACTCCCAGCACTGGATCATAGGAATACATCTAGATGGCCTAGTACTGCTGTGCATTTAGGAAGGCTCTTAGGTTTGTTTTTTCTTTTCTTTCTTTTCTTTGCCAATAATCATGCCCTGGTATTAATGGAGTCCACACTCATAAAGAGATGGCAGTCTGGCACCCCTGTGGGAGACATTCTGCCCTGGGAGACTCAGGAGCGCAGTAATGTCTGTCTTCTCCAGCTCTCAGCAGCAGGACTCTAGCAGTAATTCAGGACAGCCATGCACTGGGGGCTAAGCAGGGGAGTCTAGGAGATTTCCGCCAGGAAAGCTGGATGTCTCCTTTTGCCAGAGCACACACCAGGATTCTCTTGAGTTCTTTGTGCTTATTCTATGTGTGTGCCAAGTCGCTTCAATCATGTCTGACTCTGTGATCCTATGGACTGTGGCCCGCCGGGCTCCTCTGTCCATGGGATTCTCCAGGCAAGAATACTGGAGAGGGTTGCCATGCCCTCCTCCAGGGGATCTTCCTGACCCAGGAATCGAACTCATGTCTCCTGTATTACAGGCGGATTCTTTACTGCTGAGCCACCAGAGAAACTTCTTCTACAGTAGGTCAAAAACCCTCGAGAATTTCTGACAGGATACAATCTGTTGTAATTGAATAAATTGCACTTGATAATTAGAAAAAAGATGAAGAATGATGAGTAATGCTATGGTCTAAATGTTGCTAGCTGTCTCACATTCATATGTTGAATGAACGTTCACTCCCGAAGTGATGGTAGTATGGAGGGTGGGGCCTTTGGGAAGTGATTAGGTCTTGAGAGTTGAACCTTCATGAATGGGCTCAGTGCCTTCATAGAACAGACCCCAGGAACTGGCTCTCACTTCTGCCCTGTGAGGTGACAGTGAGGAGGCAGACTTTTATGAGGAAGTGGGCCACCAGCAGATACTGAATCTGCCAGCATCTTGATCTGGGGCTTCTAGAACTGTGAGAAATACATTTTTCTTCTTTATAAGCCACCCAGTCTGTGGTATTTTTCTGTAGACAGATAACAACTAGAGATGTTCATGCCCAGATGCTGTCACAAAGAATCTTTTCTTGATACTTTATGTCTATATGTCTATATATATATATATATATATATATGGAAATATAAATATATAAATTTTTTTCACTGAACACATGCTCACATACACACATAAACACATATTTTTAATTTGGAAATAAATGTTATTATGGATAAAATACACATAGTTGCCACACAGTTTCTCTTACCCTTTGGGACTCAGAGCCATTTATTGCCACAAGGTATGATGTATAGGAACAAGAAGGAGTTTTTCCTTACAGAATGATCAAGAGTCCCAGAGTATAAATGCACGTGTGCCAGGAAAAGAGAGTACGGCTTCAAAACAAGGACCATTTCTGCTACCAAGTCGTGTGTTCCATGTGCACACAGCCCAGCAGAAAGACCTAGTGCTCTCTTTGCACGTAATTTTTTCCTCCTTTGTCATTTTCAGAGGACTGGCAGTTGAATGGACAATGGCAAGAGATTCTATTTTTTTCTGATACAGATTAGAAACAAGGATGCTGATATCTGATCCCTGGACATACACTCAAGAGGAAATGATCAAAGACAAATATTAAGATGATAGAGAGAAGAAATTTGGAACCCTTCTCCTGGCCTTATATGACACTGCAAGACAAACAGAAGCAAAAAGAAAGCTGACTTTATTTGAACTCAGAATATAAATTCAGACTATTTTGTAGGAATGAACATATTTTCATATCTGAATACCTACTCCAAGTGAATTTCTACCTGTCTGATGTCTTGAGGGCAAAATCGACCCACTTATCTTAGCAGTAAGATGGTCCCATTGGGCGACGATACAGAATAACTGAGAGGATATTATCTTCACTTTTAATACACTGTATACTTTCGTATGCATTTATATAAATTAGCCATTATATTACATCTTTCTTTACTGTGCCCCTAGGCAAATGGTGAGCTGCATGAATAACTTATGGAAGAACTCTTCCCTGAGAGGCATTATTTTGAATAGCAAAAGTAGCACTTGCAAAAATTGCCTGTGCTCAGTCACTACATTGTCTCTGATTCTTTGCCACCCCATGGACTATAGCCTGCCAGACTCCTCTGTTCCTGGGATTTTCCAGGCCAGAATACTGGAGTGGGATGCCATTTCCTTCTCCAGGGGATCTTCTCAACTCAGGGATCAAACTTGCATCTCTTGCATGGGCAGACAGATTCTTTACCACTAAGCCACCAGCGAAGCCCTTGCAAAAAGTACTAAGTAAAATATACATTTCCAAAAGCTTCTGTCAAGAGTCAAATCTATGATAACTGGAAATGGGGATCATGATGAAACGGCACAGAGCAGCTTGTTTAAAAGCCTCCCTTCCCTGTTGCTTCTATGGTATCCACATCGCTGTGAGATGCAGGTATCACCCACACAGTGTTCTTGGCAAGAATCACTTCAAACTGGCATATGCAACAGTCACTTGTATCAATTATTTGAAGATCAAATGTCCCCTGATATACCAGGACAAGGAATGCCCAAACTCTCAGGAGATAAATACATCTTCATAACATCTGAAAATTTTCCAGAATGTAAAAAGTAGGTGGCTTTTTTAATTTACCAAATGGCTATTTACTCTGCTGACATTCTTTGAGCAAACTTTTTTCAATAATAAGTACATGAATTGATAGGGAAGTCAGTTAAAGGTATACTCAATGAATTACTTCATGGTAAGTAGGATGGATAGGTGAATGGAAGAAAGAATGGACACACAGACAAAAGAACGAGGGGAAACCATTATAAAACCTGCAGAAAGGGCACGTTTGGTTACATATAAATATGGAAATGGAAAAGAGGCTGTTAATTATGAATACGTAAGACTCTAAGAAAGCCAGAGATGAACACATGTAAATGTCATGAAAGCAGAATGGGAGAATTTATGGGGAAATAAGCAAACCATTTTTTTGCAATAGAACATGTATTTTGTGACCTGTTTTCCCTAATGATATCGAGAAGCTGTAAATAACCCCCAAATTGATATATAACACAAAAACACCCACCACAGATGTCTGCAGGAAAATATACAGAATAAAGTGCAAGGACTACACAGGGATAGACAATGGGTATTCAGTAGTCTGGGTTGCTGCGGATTCTCAGATTACAGATTTACAGGCAGAAAAGAAAGTGACCTTCATTTATTGATTGGATCACTTAACACACATGGTTTCCTGTTGTCTGAGTGCCCAGTGGGGTCTGGAAGGGATAAAGTGGGCTTCCCAGGTGGTGCTAGTGGTAAAGTATTAGATTGCCAGTGTAAGAGATGTAAGAGATGTGGGTTCCATCCCTGGATGGGGAAGATTCCCTGGAGGAGGGCATGGTTCCCCACTCAAGTATTCTTGTCTGGAGTCCCGTGGACAGAAGAGACTGGCAGGCTCCATAGGGTCCATAGGACTGTACAGAGTCAGACACGACTGAAGCAATTTAGCACCGAGGCACGCAGATTATAAAGCAAATATCCCTGACCCACCACCTTTCTGCACTACAACCCCATTCAAGTACTTCCACAGCAAAGACCCTGCCCTTTTCCAAAAGCTTGTAGCCTTTACAACTACTATTACTAAGTTGCTTCCGTCGTGTCCGACTCTGTGCGACCCCATAGACAGCAGCCCACAGGCTCCCCCGTCCCTGGGATTCTCCAGGCAAGAACACTGGAGTGGGTTGCCATTTCCTTCTCCAATGCATGAAAGTGAAAAGTGAAAGTGAAGTCGCCCAGTCGTGTCCGACTCTTCGCGACCCCATGGACTGCAGCCTACCAGGCTCCTCCGTCCATGGGATTTTCCAGGCAAGAGGACTGGAGTGGGGTGCCATTGCCTTCTCCTTTAGGGAGAGAGAAAAAAGACTCTCTGTTGAGAATGTGCCTGCATCACACAAAATCCACGCTGGAAAAGGAGAGCAAAGTAGGTCCAAGTCTGAAAAAAAAATTCAGTTTTCAGAAGTCTAAGGTAAGGACATGAAAATATAAAATTTCCCAGTAATTTGAATGAAAGAATATCTAATTTGAATTAAAGAATATGTTTAGCAAAAACTTTTGAATTTTCTCAAAATGAGACTAATTTTCACTTCCTACAATGGAGATCCTAAGTCAAATAAATGTAATTATACTTTTTTATACTGATATTTTCATTTGTTGTCTAAAATAAGAGCCAGTGAATTCTTTAAAGTTTAAGAACTTCTTGCTCCATTATTAACTTAAAATATTTCCAAGTTTGTGATATATGTGTGAATGATATGTTTTATGCTCTTATATATGTAAAGAATACCCAAAAGTATAGCTGTCTTTTTCTGAGGGGAAAAAACCCTATGAACTTTCATACTCATGGTTGCAAACGTCCTGGAAATTCTGCCTCTTTGGTAATTACAGCACAGTATCAAAAATATTCAAGGCATCTCATGCACACATGCTTATTAGACACATTTTCTTCTAACGAGATAGCTGCTTGTTCTGTACAAGTTTTTATTTTCAAACCACTGCTGTTTACACTCTAGGAAGTCATATTTACATTACATTGGCCTTTCAAAGTCAAAATTTACAAAGCTACTCTGCATTTTCCCCCTGTGATTACCAAAACTTTTGTGCAAGATGCTTTCCATTATAAGTTGTCTTTCTACTCCAGAATTCTTGCCATAAAAAGCAAAGTTTCTTTTCTTAGCTTAAACTCAAGCTTAGAAAAATAGATCCATAAAACCTAGCTTGTGAAAAAAAAAATACAATCTAAGGGATCTTTTTCTTCTTGTTTGATTTCAAAATATTTTCTTTTAATGTGGTTCACATCATATCCACACCCTAAAATTTATTTAAGGTATTCGTTGCTATGAGGCGGAAATTTATACAGACAAGGTTAACCTTGCATTTTACCAAGAAAAAGTTACCTTTAGGACTCAAGGGTTCGTGCTCAGCGGTCATCCAGAAGGTGGCACCCTCGAGTAGGTGTGCATGCTGAGTCAGTCGTGTCCGACTCTGTGTGATCCCCATGGACTGTAGCCCACCAGGCTCCTCTGTCCATGGGATTCTCCAGGCAAGAATACTGGAGTGGGTTGCCATGCCCTCCTCTAAGGGATCTCCCCCGCCCAGGGATCGAACACATGTCTCTTGTGTCTCCTGCATTGGCAGGAGATTTTTACCTTTACCACTAGCACCAACTGGGAAGCCTATGGCACCCTCAAGATCAGATTAAAGCTAGGGCATTTTTTTTTTTTTTTAATGGTACAGATGAACTTATTTGCAGGGCAGGAATAGAGATGCAGATGTAGGGAATGGACGTGTAGATGTGGGGAGTGGGGGGATGAATTGAGAGATTAGGAGTGACGTATGCACACTGGCATGTGTAAAATAGATAGCTAGTGCAAACTTGCTGTACCTGCCGTATATCTCAGGGAACTCAGCTCAGTGCTCTGTGATGACCTAGATGGATAGGGTGGGTGGTGGGGGTGCAGGGGGGCGGGGGGTGCAAGGGGGGTGGGGGGGAGGTCCAAGAGGGAGGGGATATGTGTATACATATAACTGACTTACTTGGTTGTCCAGCAGAAACTAACACAGCATTATAAAGCAAATATACCCCAATTTGAAATAAATAAAACATAAGAAGAATAAAAGGGTAAGATTTCTGTCCAAGAACAAAACTCTGCTTTGTCGGTCACCTGAATCAGTCCTCTTAAGGGCAGAACTTAGTGACTGGTGCCTGAAATCTTGACAAGGATGTTGAGGGTCCTCTCATATCAGAAGATGGAGTCTAGTCCAGTGCCTGGCTCTATTTTTATGCTTAAAATAGATTCTAAAACATTCTAAACACCAGTTCCTCAATTTATCCAATTTTGGACTCACACTGATTTGAATATGGATTCTGTTTTGTCCTTTAGTTCTTCTAAAAGGGAAGAGTCACACAGCTAAAGAAGCCTTTAACCCAGGTTGCTCTACAAGACATAAATATAATGGATGAGATGTACAGAAGCACAAGCTGGAATCAAGATTGCTGGGAGAAATATCAATAACCTCAGATATGCAGATGACACCACCCTTATGGCAGAAAATGAGGAAGAACTAAAGAGCCTCTTGATGAAAGTGAAAGAGGAGAGTGAAAAAGTTGGCTTAAAGCTCAACATTCAGAAAACTAAGATTATGGAATCCGGTCCCATCACTTCATGGCAAATAGATGGGGAAACAGTGGAAACAATAAAAAAAATAAATGGTATTTATTTTTTGGGCTCCAAAATCACTACAGATGGTGATTGTAGCCATGAAATTAAAAGACTTACTCCTTAGAAGAAAAGTTATGGCCAACCTAGACAGCATATTAAAAAGCAGAGACATTACTTTGTCAACAAAGGTCCGTCTAGTCAAGGCTATGGTTTTTCCAGTAGTCATGTATGGATATGAAGGCTGGACTATAAAGAAAGCTGAGCACCGAAGAACTGATGCTTTTGAACTGTGGTGTTGGAGAAGGCTCTTGAGAGTCCCTTGGACTGCAAGGAGATCCAACCAGTCCATCCCAAAAGAGATCAGTCCTGGGTATTCATTGGAAGGACTGATGTTGAAGCTGAAACTCCAACACTTTGGCCACCTGATGCTGGGAAAGATTGAGGGCAAGAGGAGAAGGGGATGACAGAGGATGAGATAGTTGGATGGCATCACAGACTCAATGGACATGAGTTTGGGTGAACTACGGGAGTTGGTGATGGACAGGGAGGCCTGGCGTGCTGCAGTTCATGGGGTAGCAAAGAATCGGACATGGTTGAATGACTGAACTGAACTGATGTACAGAATGGCATCTCAGGAATCTATAGTGCAGGTTGATTTCACCTTCAACACTGAATATCTAGAAAGGATCTTTTAGACAATTTATGCCCAATGAAACATAAGTGATCTTAGAAATTTAGAAACTATGTCAGAGTCCTGGATTATCATGCACAGCCTCCTTATGGTTTTATTTTGTGTTGAAACAATGACTTCTTAGTACTTTTTAAAAGTCTGCAAAATGGCAAAGGGGGATGACCTTATACTATTCATTCTTTAATGGAAATCAGGATGTTTCACCCTGAGAGAAAGTTCCACTGTTAGATACTATCCTAAAGGTGAGGCAATATTCTCCTTATGGTAGAGCATGCTTTTAGAACCTCTTTAAATATTTGTTAATCTTCTTTTTTAATAAAAAGAAAGATTCAGACTTTTGGACTCTGTGGGAGAAGGCGACGGTGGGATGTTGTGAGAGAACAGCATCAAAACATGTATATTATCAAGGGTGAAACAGATCACCAGCCCAGGTTGGATGCATGAGACAAGTGCTGGTGCACTGGGAAGACCCAGAGGGATCGGGTGGAGAGGGAGGTGGGAGGGGGGATTGGGATGGGGAATACATGTAAATCCATGGCTGATTCATGTCAATGTATGGCAAAAACCACTACAATATTGTAAAGTAATTAGCCTCCAACTAATAAAAATAAATGGAGGAAAAAAGAAAAGAAAGATTCAGATGGAAAGTCTTTGACAGGCAGCATTATTTAGCTAGCATTTAATAATCTTTTAATGCTTTTAAACATTAAATTTACATTTAAATGTTTAAACAATAAACATTTAAACTGTTCATTGTAATTTATTTTTATTTAAAAATCACTTAATTTTGACAAGTGATACTGGTCTTTCCAGGAAGGTAATGTAGTATTTGGCCTTTAAATAATTTAAGTTTACTTTCAAAAATATTAAGTGAATAGTAGTACAGCTGATGAGGAGATAAGGCAAAAACCATGACCGCATTTGTAAATGTCTCAAGTTTAGGAAACACTGTTACAGTGGAAAGAACACTGAACTTGGATGAACTTGGATTCCTGCCTCTGGTCCACTATGTGCAATTGCATCATCTGAGACAAGTGGCTGCAGCTCCAGGGGCGCCCGGCCTCCTCTTGCTGAAACTAGAAATAATTCCACCCACTTTACAAAGTAGTTAGATGGAGTCGATGAAAGGTGATATTGTTATCAGTAGAAGCATTGGACAAAAATGATACAGTCTCTACTGAGGACTTCCTGGGGAGACATTCTGGGCCCTCCAGCTGTGGGGGCTATGTTTTGAGGACTGTACGCTTCTGGATTTCCTGGTATATTCCCATCTTCACAAATTCCTTATTGTTGCCACCATAAACTTTTGAAATTTCTCTCACATCAGTGGTGGCAGGGTTGGGTGGGGCGGGGAATGTGAATGTAGCCTTATTTGGAAATGGAGACTCTGAAGATGTAATTAAGATGCCATCATACTCAGTTAGGGTGATTCCTAATCCAATATAACTGGTGTCCTTGTAAGAAAAGAAACAGAGGCTTGGGGAGAGAAGATGGAGAAAGATACAGAGGTAAGAGGGTCACACAAAGACAGAGGCAGAGACTGGAGGTTATGCTGCCATAAACCAAGGAACGTCTGAACCAAGGTACAAAAGAACAGCTGAAAGAGACAGGAAAGAAGCATTCTCTGTGACCCTGCAGCACCCTGATTTGGACTTGTGACCTCCAGAACTGTGACACAACAGATTCTGTTACGTTACCTGGTTGTGTACTTTGGAAAGGCAGCCCCCCAAAAGCCAGCACACTTCCTGCCGTACTTTTTGACTGAATGATTACTGTGTGCCAGACATTGTATTAGGCATTACCTAGGTAACAAGGTCAAACATTGTTACAGGGTGTGGGAGCCCCCCTCCCCAAATTCACATCTCAGAGCATGTGTCTCCTGGCCCAGAAGTCCTTCGCCCCTAGACTAACTGGTTGATTCCCAGTCACTGCTCAAATTCCCAGTAGGATGTCAGTTTCTCTATCAAACCTTTCCAGATCCACCCAGGCTGAATTATTTAACCACTGTTTCCACGGAAGTATTTTACTGTTTCCACGGAAGTATTATCTATCTGTACCACAGCCTTTTCACACAGTATCTCTGCATCCACTGGACTGCAAGTACCTTGAGTCCAGGAGTATTTCCTGCATCCCTAAATCAGTCCGGGGTTTCACCTGGATTTGGCCACCAAACAACTATTTACCTAAGGGAATATTCTTCACTTGGCCCTATAACAAATCCCTTTCAGTTTTCTTTTGGTTGGGGTTGGAAATATTTACAGGAACTGCAGACCTTCCACCACTTACGAAGAAATTGTTGTTGTTTAGTCACTAAGTTGCGTCTAATTCTTGTGACCCCCATGGACTGTAGCTCACCAGGTTCCTCTGTCCATGGGATTTCCCAGGCAAGAATCCTGGAGTGGGTTGCCATTTCCTTCTCCAGGGCATCTTACTGATGCAGGGATCAAACACATGTCTCCTGCACTGGCATTGGATTCTTTACCCCTGAGCCACAGGGAAAAGCCCCATGGAAGGATTATGCCCCCATACATCCATCGTAGGTTGAAAATATCTTAAGTCGAAAGTGCATTTAATTCACCTGCTGAGCATAACTTAGCCGAGCCTTCCTTAAACATGCTCAAAACACTTACATGAGAATACAGTTGGGCACTTTCAGCTAACAAAGCTTCATTTGCAATAAAGCGTTGAGTATCTCATGTAATGTACTGAACAGTGTCCTGAAAGTGAAGCTCAGACTAGTGGTCTGGGTAGTGTTTACCCTCACGATCCTATGGTTGGCTGGTAGCTGAAGTTCACAGCTGCCGCCAGCATCGTGAGGGAGCATGGCACCGCATCACGCCAGCCTCGGAGAAATCAAAATCCTAAACTGCAGATGGCTCTTCCGCCCTTGTAACGCTGGAATATCATTAAGTCGGGGACTGCCTGTAGTTGGAGCAACCAGATGTTTCTGACAGAACGAGTCAGAACGTCTTTGTGCTTTATCAACATTTCATTTTTAGGTCTTTTTTTCTTTGGCCCTCCACTTAATTTAGGCAGAGGCAGCACACACACACAGTTTAATAATATTAGTCTACTTGGGAGATATTTAAAAAGACACATGCACACACAAAAACAATCTCTTACGTCCACGACACCTGAAGTATCTCAGAGACAAATTCTTAGTGCTTTGTTCATGGTACCTGCTGTGTAGATGAGTCACATCGCTGTTCACTGCTAATAACAATGAAACATGAAAACTCACAATACATAGGGGAAAAAAACAACATTTCTACATTGGCCCACAATTTTAAAATATATTCTGCTTAACTTTAGTTACCTATGAGGCTACAGGAACTTTTGTGAATGTGTATTTCTTCCCCCAGACTGATTCACACGTCAGTTGTAATAATCGGAACTGGCTTTTCATTGACAGTGTGGGAGAGATAGTAATATTTATCCACTGTTTTCCAGAAAGCTCATGGATAGCTCTGCAAAACTGGGGCAATGTGCCAGCTCTTGTCTTGACAAGAGAAGAAAACACATGTGTTCCCATGAAGAGGTCTGCAGCCCATGATTTTCGACTTCAAGTTGCATGTTATACAGCTGGCTTAATTATCAGATAATTGCTTTTGCCTTATTTCTTCATGAATAGTTGTGAAATTCCAGCATTGGCCTCTTTCAAAGTGCAGTAGATGGTACAGTATTGAATTTAGATTCTGGTAAAGAGAAACATAAATTTTCAGTTCACAGCAGAAAATAGGCCCCACAGGGGGCAATAGTGGAGCTCACAAATTCAACTCTCAAGTGAGAAGAAAGAGAAATTGCCAATAAACTTACGAACATGTAAAATATCAATAATTAATTAGAATGCTTCCAAAACAAAGCAAATCCCTGGAATTTTCTTAACTATTTGAAAATACTATCCACATTGTTTAAATTCTTTACAACTTCTTTTAATTAAGAATTTATACAGTGCTTATTATATAAGACACTGTTAGAAGTGTTATATAAATATTGACTAATATACACAATGTCCTCCTTATTTTTTTTAAATGTGTGGGAAAACCAATGACCCAATAATATAGAGAAACATTTTATTCTCTCTATATTATCAAATAGAGAATGGAACAGTATAGGAACTGAGTACACTTAAGTATTGTTTTCTGTACAAAGTGAGGGTCTCTTTGCAGCCTGCTGAGTGGATGGATGCCTTAAAGTGACCTGCGGTACATCTTAGGGTGAGTTTCTGCTATAGTTCAAGTTCATAATCTCTGCTTGAGAGACCCTTACGGGTAGGGTTTTTCCAAGGAATAGACCCCAATACTCTGTAGCACAAAGACTGGCTTTTCAATGAACCCCTGGGTTTGGAGGGGCGGGGCTTTACATGGCCTAATTCTGGACTACATTATTAATACATACTTGGCTTAGGAATCCTCATTTTAAAGGGAAATTTAATAATAATTGTAAGGAAATTCAGCTGCAGAGTAGAACCTAAGCAAACTGAAATCCTTCCAGGAAATCCTTCCACACAAACTGTGTTTTTTTGTTTTGTTTTTTTTTCTTTCTGTAGAGTTAGAACTTCTTATCAACTTTCCAATTACCCATATCCCAACCAGAAATTAATAATTTCTGGATCATATTTCTCTTTAGAAAGATATCTGGAAACATATACTTATTGGATATATCTCTTAGCAGCACCTGGGTGAAGAATGAAAAAGTAAATCTAAACGTAGTTTCCTAATTATAACACGTGGCATTAATCAGTACTAAAAGCTCCTGCTTAATCCTGAGATCATTAACAAAAATGCCTGGGGTCAGGGTCGGGAACCAGGAGGGGAAGAATTTATACGTTTGATTCATTGGACATGATCTCTATTTAAAACAGCTTTGCTGGACCACATGTGCTTTCAGTTCTCTTTTAACCAAAATTCGAGACTTATTCTTAGTAATAAAGTGAACAAAATGACAGATTCTGGTACATCATTTATGTGGATATTTCACACATGAGAATGTTCCATATTCTGGTAGATTACAGCTCTGACTTCCCCAGGAGGCCATGGTTTGACCTTGGGACATGGGTCAGAGTGTGGTCGGGGCACCTGAGTAGACTGGGAGGTAACTCAGGATTTACCCTCTCCATCCTAACCTCTGCATTTTCCCCTTTGTCTCCCCCAACCCAAATTCAGATATCCACATGGTTCTCATGGGTGGACCACTTTGCTTACTTTTGTGACTTTAGATCTGAACTTAAAATACTTTATTTTTACCAGTAAATGTTACCCTTTGACATTATTCCAGGCTGGTGGCTTGGGTTTTCCTCAAGATTTTTTTTCTATCTTGACATTTATTTGTTTGGTTTTGAAATCTCTCTCTACTAAATTAATAAGAGCAAAGATTAGCAAAGATGATAAAAACATTTTCAGATTTACTCTTCAGAGATGAAGCAGATAGAAACCTTGAGGTAGGAATTGTTTTGGCTCATTCAATATGAATGACCTTTAAAAAAATTCCTTATTCTGGGCCAGATGATATGCAGGTTGGCCTCAGAGCATTGTTAGTTCTTTTTGGTTAAGAAGAAGACCACATTTCTTTCAAGTTCAAAACGGGAAAATAAGTTGAAAATGGCACCTTAATTTTAGATTCTGAGAAATTTCAATGCCTGATTGTTTTAGAGTTAATTTCAGATTATTAACACCAAAAAATAATTCATGGTTTACAGCTAAAAGATTGCTTCATTGGTCTCAAGGATCAGGGAAATAAAAAGATGATTAAAACAGCATTTTGAACATATTGCAAAATGGTCCATTTTGGCTCTTTCAGCCATGTTAAGAGCCTTATGAAATAATATAGCTAAACATTCAGTGACTGACTATTGGGATTCTTAAGTACATCACAGGATAGCACAAGCCACAAAGGAATGGCCAGATATTTGTACTTTTAATAATCTTCTTTGGCCAGTAATGTAATGTAGAGAACACACTTTTCTTTACTATAAAAAAGAACTCACATAAATATAGTCAAATCGTTATGAAACAGAAATTCATTTTCTTAGGGAAAAATTTAGGACCAAGATTAATGTGCAAGATATCAAATGTGTGGTTATTAATGTGACCCTTTTTGGATCTTACACTCCTGAAACTCATTTTAAGCTTTGACTAGAGCTGTCCTTTATCCCTGGAAATGGTTTTTATTCCTATGATTTGAATTCTGTAAAGATCAAAACAAAATTAGAAACAACTTATCACAACCATGATCTAGCTAATATTTAATTATTGCAAAGAATCTCTGCTTTTGGCATGAAGTCCACAAAGGGTTTATAATTTACCCTTCTTTAGAGTCTGACATTGCTACAGACTTAAAACAAGGAATAAAGCGCACTGTGTACTCACATCAGGGTTATAAGGTTTGTATGTTCTCATTGTAAGTACACAATATGTCAGAAAGAGTCTGCTGCAATTGACATTCTACTAACAGATAACCTAGTATGAACACATTTGGCTCAAAACTTAGAAGTATATCAAAACACAATAATACATCTTTAAATGAGAGTAGCCAAGAAAAATAATGCATGAAGTAGTCCTCTGACTTTATGGATAAAAAGCTAAAATTATAAAAACTATTGTTATTGTTGTTCAGTGGATAATCGTGTTCGACTCCTTGCGACTCCATGGACTGCATGGCTTCCCTGTCCTTTACTATCTCCCAGAGTTTGCTCAGATTCATGTCCATTGAGTCTGCGATGCTATTTAATCATCCCACCCTCTGCCGCTCCTTCTGTTGCCTTCAGTCTTTCCCAGCATCAAGGTCTTTTCCAGTGAGTCAGTTCTTTGCATCAGGTGACCAAAGTATTGGAGCTTCAGCTTCAGCCTCAGTCCTTCCAATGAATATTCAGGGTTGATTTTCTTTAGGATTGACTGGTTTGATCTTGCAGTCCAAGGGACTCCTAAGAGTCTTCTCCAGCACCACAATTATGAAGCATCAGTTCTTTGGTGATTAGCCTTCGTTATGGTCCATATAAACACAATAAACTCATAAACACAATAGAAAGCTGTGTCCCTGGTGGCTCAGTCGGTAAAGAATCTGCCTGCAATGCAGGTGACCCAGGTTTGATTCCTGGATCTGGAAGATCCCCTGGAGAAAGAAATGGCAACCCACTCCAGTATTCTTGCCTGGGAAATTCTGTGGGCAGAGGAGCTTGGTGGGCTATAGGCCATGGGTTTGCAAGGAGTCAGACATGACTTAGTGACTGAACTACCATGAAGATTCAGATGTACTAACATATTGTATCTTGAAATGTAGCAACTACCATAGGATGTCCTAAGGGTATGGTATTTCACAATGCCAACCTTAAATTTAGGTCCCTACAGCAACCATTATTTCCCCAATTCTTCCCTTTGATTTACAGGGGCTGTAAAAAGGTAGTTTCCAAAAGATGCATAAAGAAAAAGCTGTTGTCCAAGGTTTCCATCTCTAGCTTGAAAGCACAGAAGATATTGTCCCTTGTGTTGGACTTCTAAAAAAAATTTTTTTATTGGAGTATAGTTGCTTTACAGTTTTGTGCTAGTTTCTCTTGTACAGCAAAGTGAATCAGCCGCACATGTACATCCATCCCCTCCCTTTCACACTTGCTTCCCATTCATGTCAGCACAGCGCATTAAGTAGAGTTCCCTGTGCTATACACTAGGTTCTTACTAGCTATCTATTTTATATACAGTACCAAGAGTGTATATATGTCAATCCCAGTCTCCTATGAACTTCTTTGAATGAATTAGTGGCACTCTGACCACTAATCTGCTTTTAAAAGTTTGAGTTGGAAGAGAAATAGAAAAAAAAGTAACACTAAAGCAGTTTCTACATTGCAAAGTTTTACAATCTCCTTTAAAGGGAAGTCTATAAAAATATCCATTAATGTTTCTATCTTTTAAACTTAAGAACAAAAATCAGGTGTGGAAGAAGAGCCAGATACCTGAACAAATTCTGGATTTTCCTACCCTTTCCCTATTTTTGTATGAAGGAAGGAGAAATTGTTGCTGGTCAGAGTCTGTTTTCCAGGTGCATGCAGAGACCAGACGCCATAACAAGATAAAACCATAGCAACTAAGGTGTAGATTTTTCTAGACGGAAGTGTGCTGGAATATCAAAGGGTGAGGAAAGCTTTAATCAGATTTTGTGGTGTTTACCCCTAAAACCCATCCTCCAAACTCCTATATTTAATATTTGTACCCAGTGGGCACGATACAGGCAGGGCAGGGTGGGAGATGGGGACTGACCTCCAGGTAGGCACCATGTGTCAGAATCCTTCAACTAAATAACTGAATCAGATCTTTTAAGAAACCTTTCCTTTCCTTAATGGGTCCCATTTTCCTCTCTTTTATTCCTGAAGCATCCATGTGTGCCTGCTAAGTTGTTTCAGCCATATCAGACTCCTTGTGACCCCATGGACTGCAGCCCGCCAGGCTCCTCTCTCCATGGGATTCTCCAGGTAAAAAATTCCGGAGTGGGTTGCCATCTCCAACTCCAGGGAATCTTCCTGACCCAGGGATCTAACGCGTGTCTCTTATGTCTCCTGCACTGGCAGGTGGGTTCTCTATCACTAGCGCAACCTGGGAAGCCCCCATGAAATGTCCATGGAGGTTAGTACATCCTTTGAATTGGTCTTTGCTCCTCAGTGTATTCATCTGGCTGGCCTGGCCTCCAACCCACTGGATTTTCTGCAAGTAGCCCAGAGCTCATCAGAGTGGTGACCACTGTCTTCCTCACTCAGCACTTTTGCAGCAATGCCCTTGACCTGAACATCTAGGGGTGGGGGGTGGGCAGGGCACTAGTCAGTCCTGCAATACTTGCTCTGCTCTGATGGCCTAGACCTTCCACTTGAAACCATCATCAACATCACTGCACCTCTGATGAGGCTACACCTAGGGGTCAGAGGGGAAGAACTGAATCAGCCCTGAAGAACTGATGATGAATCCACATGGTGTTGGATTTCTGAGGACAGTTCTGTCACTTCTCTCAGTCTAGGGGACTTGGTAAAAGAATTGCATTGAGCCACTGCCTCCTTTTTTTAGGTCATATAACTTTTTAAATTTGGTATTCTTTTTTTTTTTTTTTTTAATTGGAGGGTAGTTGCTTTGTTGGCCTCTGCCATACATCAACATGAATCAGCCACAGGTATACATATGTCCCCTCCTTCTTGAATACTCCCCACTCCCATCTCCCACCCCATCCCAGCCCTCTGGGATGTCACAGAGCACTGGGTTGAGCTCTCTGCATCAGACAACAAATTCCCACTTGCTGTCTATTTTACATATGATAACATATACATACGTTTCCAAGCTATTCTCTCAATTCATCCCACCCTGTCCTTCCCCGCACTGTGTCCACAAGTCTGTTCTCTTTGTCTATGTCTCCATTCCTGCCCTGCGAACAGGTCGGCTCCTGAGCTGTACAAGCCTGGAGACCTATGTGAGGCCCCAGGAAGAAAGCCAGCAAGTCTCCTAAATTAGACTAAGCCCTCTACTCAGTCACGGGCAAACTGTGAATATCAACATCACTACTTAAGCCATACTTGGGGATTATAAGAGCAGATGGAAGTACATCTCCTGCAGCAAACTGAGTTGGACCAGCTTCCTCAAGGCATCTGGACACTTTTTTTCTTTTAATCAAAGCATCAAATTCTTCCTTGTATATTGTTCAGTTGTCTTCAATCAACATAATGGCTGCAAAGAGCGAAAATGTGCTGGCTCAAAACTTTCGCCCATTTAGATAATCATAATCGTGTAAACAGAGATGTGAAATTGGGCACTCTGTGCTGTGAGGACGTTACGAGCCCTGGGACTTCGCATATGGGGGCATCTGTGCCTTCTAAGGAAAACAAACTGATAACTCCGCAGCTTTAAACATCCTGTTCCATCTTAAATATTAAACATATGCCGTAAGGGGGGAAAACGCACAGCCATGTGAAAGCAAGACGGCCAATATAAAACTGTCACTGTGTACTCTACAGTCACAGAGAGGAGGTCAGGAGTGACAGACGAGAGGCAGCTGCAGGGACATTCCGCAGTAAGGAAGGAGAAGCAGGGTTATTGGTGTCGAAGGCTTTTTGGGTCCTAATGAGGCACAGTTTTCTGATCATCCTGTTATCATACTCACTTTGGCAGTCTGTGCAAAGCTAGTTAACTGTTGAAGAATGCAGTTAAATTCCCTACACACTTGCATCCTAAAATGAACAATATTAACCTGATAAAATAAACCTGTACATATAGAGCAACACGTGCTGAGAAGTCATTAACAAGGCAAAGTCAATCACTCACGTTTATGGCTGAGTATTTAGTACACTGTGCTGAGTACAAATAAAAAATTGCCCTGGCGTTGGAGACTTATCTAGGTTGTACACCAAATGGGTAATGGATGGTGTGAAATTGAGTGGTATACCTTAAAGCTCTGGCTTTATCAGATCCGTGTTTGCTCTATTGCTCTGTGGTTCGCTCAGGACAAATCTTGTGGGGAAATCAATGACGACTCATTAACTAAAAGTACAGAGACTTCCCTGGTGGTCCAGTGGTTGGGAATTTGCCTGCTAAAGCAGGGATCTCTGGTCTGGGAAGATCCCACATGCCTGGGAGCAACTGAGCCTATGAGTTGCAACTACTGAAGCCCGTGTGCTTTAGAGCCTGTGCTCTGCAACAAGAGAAACCACCGCGATGAGAAGCCCATGAGCTGCAACTAGAGACGGACCCTGTGCAGAAAGGAAGATCCAGCATGTCCATAAATAAATAAGATTTTTTAAAAATACAGTAAGATAAGGAATATATGGGGCTTGTGGCATCTTCATTCACTCAACTGTGGTGGTGAAGTAGATGGTTTTCAGAAATATACAAATACACATACATACATATACATAAGAAATATATATATATATATGCATGTTAGTTTTGAAAGCTCTATAAACTATTCAGTTCTCTTCAAAATGAAAGGCAAAACAAAATCCCTATAAGAAAACAGGGAGAGCTGGTCCCCAAATAAATACTTGACAGAAGATGACCAGGTGAAATGAAGTGACTTCCAACCTGGGTTGGGAAGATCCCCTGGAGACGAGAAAGGATACCCACTGCCGTATTCTGGCCTGGAATATATACTATAGTCCATGGAATCTCAGAGTTGGACATGACTGAATGACTTTCACTTTCACTTTCCAAGCTGAAAGGGGATATAAAGGGAGGAAAAGGCACTAGAAATGCATGTGATATTGCACAGGTTCATAACAGTTCTGAGCTGTAGTTCCTCACGTATAATGTGCTGGTGGAGTCAAGAATACGGTGAGTTTTACCCATGTGTCTATGGAAACTATTTCTGGTGGAGAACTGTGTTCTGTGACACATTTTTAGCTTGAGGCTAAAATCGAAATTTTACCAGAAAAATCATTTTTCACATATCTATCCCCAAGGATGATTTTGTTAGAATCAGTACACAAACGTCCTTTGAGAATGAAGAGTGCTCTAGCCAAACTCTTCATGTTTCTCTTATGCTGCCTGATACATGGACTCTCTTTTTCTTTTTTTCTCTTTCTCACACAAACATTATGTGTCTATCAATCTAGCTGCTAGCTGGCACTGCTCCGTTACCCCAAATCATGGCTGGGTTTAGAGACGCCTGTTACTTCTGCCCTCTCCTTCATGTTTTCAAGTAAATCAGCAGAATTTCCAATGTGACGGGGGAGAAAGAGACCGAGTCATTTCCATTCCACCAGAAATGGGGAGCTGATGGGTAGCTGCTGTGTGAAGCAATGTTCTGGCTGAATAAATGAGATTCTGACGGGGCTGGATTCACTCTGTGAGTGTCTGTGCTCTGCATATGGGTAGAATCCTAGTTTCTACTGCTCTAGATGTAGTAGCTAGACTGTGCCAGGTCGCCTAAGTAATGTCCAACTCTTTTCAACCCCATGGGCTGTAGCCCACCAGGCTCCTCTGTCCATGGGATTCTCTAGGTGAGAAAACTGGAGTGGGTTGCCATGCCCTCCTCCAGGGGATCTTCTCGACCCAGGATGGAATCTGCATCTCCTGTGGCTCCTACATTGCAGGTGGATTCTTTACTGCTGAGCCACTGGGCTAAAAAGAAAACTTTATATTCAAGGTTTGGAAAGCATGATATTTATAAGGTTGGGATGGTCCACAGAGGGGAGAAGACTCTAGGTAGATATCATTTGCCTTTTTTCTGCATATCTATGCTAAGTGTATTCCCTTTGCATGCATGTGACTTTGCAGTGTGTTTCATTATTATTCGGGCCCCAGTGACTTATGAAAAATATTTAATGGCGTGATGGTCACCCAATGGGTTTCACACATTTTATATTCTTTTCCAATTCTAATCCAGTTCAGGTTAAATCAATCACACTGCTTTCCCCACTGCCTGCTGACTTTAGAACAAGCTCTGGTCTATCCAGTGAAGACCGACTGGCCTTGCTGGGGCTTTGGTACAGTTTTTCAACCATTTCTGCTTTCACCTCTCCTGGAGTGGTCTAACCTCCAAAAAATTGGATGGTGACCCAGAGCATGATCTAAACTCTCCTACCCAAGCTGCCTCTTATTCCTTCTTGGGCATTTATGTTGCTGTTGTTTGAAAATTTTGTTAGGCCTGACTCAAGTACTGTCTTCTTCATGAGCTATTTCCTGGGTCCATTGACATACAAAGTATGCCTCATTTAAACAATCACAAACTTCCTGTTTAATTAAGGCATTCCTTTGTCTTCCTGCTTCCATTGTGACAGGTACTCTGATTATCTTTCTCAGCATCTACTAAAGTGCCTCACACTTAAAAGGTATTTGCTGAATAAAGAATCGAGATGAATAACAGCTTTAGACTGAGCTCCTTGAAGTCTTTCTGCCTCTAGCAGCATCAAGCTTGGTAACTGCCTGGAAGATTCCAGTGTATTTGCTGAATTCAGAAGACCCTCCCAAAATATTTGTTAAACTAGGGAAAATTGCATTTGCCCACTATAGTGTATAAAGCACTTTAGGTATGTTATTATTATGTTTCTTCAGACTTAATGCCTTAATGTTAACTTTTGTTTTTGTTTTCCATTTTCAGGTTGAGTTACAAAGGTATACAGAGAAGTGAGTGAAAGTTGCTCAGTCATGTCTGATTCCTTGTGACCCCACGGACTATACTACAGTCCATGAAATTCTCCAGGCCAGAATACTGGAGTGGGTAGCCATTCCCTTCTCCAGGAGTTCTTCCCAACCCAGGGATTGAACCCAGGTCTCCTGTATTGCAGGCAGATTCTTTACCAGTTTAGCTACCAGGGAAGCGGAGAAGTAGAGAAGTAGTAAATATTAATACTAGCCTTTGAACAGAACTGCTGACCTTCTGCTGTTTGCAAACAACAATAGATGCCTGAGTAAGCTGTCCAGGGAATCTGCATTTCAAAGGGCCAAAGAGGAAGGAACTAGCTGGAGTCATTCTCACTGGTCTGTGGGTTCCTGAGCTGGGTAACTGGGGTCACTCTCCACATTCTCATAGCCAGGATACACAGGTTTGCTTAAAGGTCATTATCTGCACACAGGGTGACATTCTCCCATCCCACTGCTGGAACTATGAGATGGGTAATTTTAGAAGTTATTTTGCCACTCTAGGCTCTTAGAATGGACCCATGGTTTACCCTCCATATTTAGAGTAGGCTCCTCCCTCCCTCCCTCCTTCTCTTCTTCTTTCCTTCCTTTCTTTTTTCTGGTTATAAACACCAGGAAGTGAGGAATGGATGACCCAGAAGGAATTTTAGTATCGTGCCACCACCCAAGTCCCCTACCCCTAAACTCTTACCTTTCTGACCTAAACATCTAAGATCAAAGTAGACTCCACTCAGCTGACCTGGAGCTCAGTGCCCTAAGTCCCAACTTGACAATTACTTTGGGATTAAAAATAAAAGAAAAAGTACCCTAATCATCAGAATTGGATGATCATTCCTATAGACAATGGACTTTGAAGGATCAGAGATGTCTAAGTTGTAAGATTTGCAAATGAATCATCCACTAGAAAGCAATGCATCCAGCTTAATATAACACCTTCCTTACTTCCTAAAGTTTAAGTTTTTTCTTGAAAAATTTTAAGGATTTTCAATAATTTTCTAAGGCTTTCTGTAAGAATTTCAATTATGCCCCAAGCTATATATATTATGCTAACTATAAGTATGAAAGTTTCCTTGCCTTCAAAATTAACTACATGTAAATCCATGGCTGATTCATAGCAATGTATGACAAAACCCACTGGAAAAAAAAATAATAATAAAAATTAAAAAAAAAAAAAAAGTTAAAAAAAAAAATTAACTACATCTTTCTTCTTTACTGTTAAATAGCTTTATAAAATTTCAATTATATAAACAATATATGCTCAGTGCTAAACAGTCACAAAATATAGAATATAATAAAAGAGCAAAGATGATTCTAATCTTCTCACTTTCCGGTATATCTTTCCAAGCACAGATTGGATGTGGATATTTCTAAGCACAGATAGGTAGATTGTCCCTATTCCTTATACTTATCTAAGCATAGGTAAGTAGAACAGAGAGGAAGAACATTTTGGAATGCTAATCATTTTGAACTGCTTCTGGATCATATACAGGCTTTGATCCTCAGTTTGGCCAATCATTTTATGGAAAATGGTTCAACATCTGAAACAGCATACACTGCCATTAAATTTTTAGAAGGCATATTTAGAAGGCTATTTAGATGGCTTATTTTCTCTTCTTCTATGAGACAACTTGCTATCACCTACTCGCTGGTGGCTCAGTGGTAAAGAACTTGCTTGCCAATATGGGAGACATAAGAGACACAGGTTTGATCCCTGGGTCAGGAAGATCCCCTGGAGAAGGAACTGACAACCCACTCCAGTATTCTTGCCTAGAGAATCCATGGACAGAGAAACCTGGTCTGCTACAGTCCATGGGGTTGCAAAGAGCCGAACATGACTGAAGTGACTTGGCACAATTAACAAATGAACATCCACCCTGTCCAACTCAAAAAAAAAAAAAAAAAAACTTAAAAAATTTGTTTTAAGTATCTCATTGAGCCCAATGACACAACTAGAATTGAGGTGAGGCACAGTGGTTGAGCAGAATCCAGATGGACCCTTCTAGGAATCCGTCTTTTAGGGCAGGTTAATGACAGTCAAAACTCCACCTCCCAAATACTGTGTCAATACATAACGTACTCTATACATGCTCCCTGGAAATGGGGTAGAATCTTCTCCTTGGAAGGAATCTTTTAGATAACTCCTATAGACTTTCAACAAAATCTCATCTAAACCATAAACAGAAAAACCTACAGAAAAATCAATTTCATACGTGAAGGCATCATGTCCCCACTATATTCATGATGTCTGTCACTGGTATTTACTGTTAGCCCATCAATAGGTGGTTTGGTAAGTCTCATATTTCAATTTTCCCTGCAATATAAATGTTGTCACAGCTTTTTTTTTTTTTTTTTAATGTTTATTTATTTGGCTGCTCTGGGTCTTAGTTGCAGCATGTGGGATCTTGATCTTCATTGACACATGTGAACTCTTAGTTGGGGCATATGGGATCTAGTTCCCCAGCCACGGATCGAACCCAGGCCACCTGCATTGGGAGCACAGCATTTTAGCCACTGGACCACCAGGGAAGTCCTTGTCATAGCTAATTTTTGCTACTAGAATATTCTCTATGAGCTGTGTACTATAAAAACTGACCAAACATTCAGATGTCCATTTGATACATAGTGACTGATATTGGGAGGACTCTGTCAGCCTGGGGCTAAACAAACATGTACCTTTTCTAAAGGTTAACATGCTTTCTCTATAACCTGGATGAACTGGAATCTTGCCCAAATGCATGTGTGATCCTGCCTCCATACGACTGGTGACCAGGTATATGGATGGAACTTGAGTCTCTCTCTTCAATGCAAAGTAGAGAGACTTTAATTAATTTACTCTTCGAGTGACTACAGTTCATTTCCATTCTAGCCCTTTAGAATCTATTTCCCACACAGCTGCCATGTACTTCCTGCACTCAGAACTCTCCACCAGCCTCTTCCTCTCACTTGGAATAAAGTAAGAGACAAAGCCTTGTAGAGAACTCATGGTCCTACGCTTTCTGCTCTGACTCACCTCAGTGACCCTGTTTCCTATTGTGTGTTTCCATTTGCTCACTGAGATCACGTCTTGGAACCCCACCCCGCCACCCCCACCCTGCTGTTTCTACAATGTGCCAAGCACATCTCCCCACGGTGCCCCGACCCAGGACCTTCCTGTTGGTTGGAGCACTGTCCCTGGTGCCCTTTCCCTGGCACTTTCTCTATGCCCTGGTCCTCTTGGGCTGCATGGGGCTGACCTCCACGAGTCATTTCACCAAGCTCCCTTGTTCCATGGGAGGCAGGAGCAGGAAGGGGCAGGGAGAATTAGTCTCCTCCATCCCTTCCTGCTGGGGGTTTGGCAGCGGCTGTGTTCCTTCCCGCTAGTCCCCATTGCTGACATGCAGCTCCTCTCCCTCTGCTATAGCTCTGCCCCTTCAGGACGATGGGTGGAACCGATTCCTGCTGCAGCTAGTCCCTGGGTCCTCATCACCCCCTGCCCTTAATCCTATCCATAGCTCTGTAGACTGCATCTTTACTTAACCTGGTCAATTACTCCTTGTGCCACCTATTTCTTGTCATAGGTTACCTCCCGGATGAAGCCTTTCATAAGAACCTCTTTAAAACAAAAATTCTCTCACTTCTTTCTCACACTTTATCTCCGTGGCACCTGATATATATTAATTTTTAAAAATTGTGTGCCTTCTTCTATAGATTGTAAGCTCAAAGGATGTCGTCTTTCATTTCCTGATGCGTCTACAGCTCCTACTACAGAGTCCAGCTTGCTCAAAATATGTGCTTAGTAAATTTGTTTCCTAATTCTAGGAAATTATATTTGGGGTTTCTTTCTCCTTACAAGATTTTTTTTTTTCTCCTTACAAGGTTTTTAAATGGTAAAGGCAGTGACTTTAATATCAACATTAAACTACTCTGATCTGGACAGTAGAATTTAAGGGGAGGGCGGAATATAAAAATCACTGGAAATCTACTGTTCCTAGGTTAAGCTTATAGTAAAAATAATTAGTACATCCTTGACCTGAGGAAGAACTTGAAGACACTTAAAAATACTACTTGCATGACATATCTGAGTGCATATGGTAGAATTAGGAAGTGATGAATTAGGCAATGCTGTGTTATCTTTTAAAACGACTTCAATTTAGTTGATGAGTCCAAATGGGACCATAGCAACAACAGTACAACAATACCAGAAGAGAAGTGTAAATTAAGTGGAGAAAACTGAGAATAAGATGGCTAAGATTAAGCTTGCATTCTCTGCACAGATGATAGATTTTAGTATTCTCTGCACAGATGATAAATTTTAGCATTTCCAAAATTCTACTAATTGTGTAGGTTACCTTGCTGAGGTAAATCATTATCAAAGCAATTTTATTTTATCTTAAATGTCACCACCAAATTCACCATCAGAAATTAATTAAGAAATCCTTGATCTTCTGGATTTGTTTATAGTATACAGAGTTCACATACTGAAAGATGAAGCTAGTAAACCAAACTTCTTGTTGGAGTCTCCTGTTAATTTCTATTTTCAGATCATCTTTAGAGGATACCAAGTTTGAGTTCAGGCTTCCCTGGTGGCTCAGCAGTAAAGAATCCGCCTGTAAGGCAGGAGCCGCAGGAATATGAGGGTTCGATCGCTGGGTTGGGAAGATCCCCTGGAGGAGGGCATGGTAGCCCACTCCAGTATTCCTGCCTGGAGAATGCCCTAGACAGAGGAGCCTGGCGGGCTACAGTCCCATGGGGTGACAAAGATTCGGACACGACTAAAGTGACTTAGCATGCACACACACAAGGTTGAGTTCTGCCAATGCTATACTCTTTACTTGAAAAGAGAAGAGAGCATGAAGTTGTTATTCCCAAGAATTTCTGTCCCTTATAAAGTTGGCACTATGAGAAAAATACCTCAGGTTAGGAACAGTCCACCGCCTCCCACCTCACTTCTTAAATTGGCCTGGGTTATGTCACCTGGCTGATTTTTTGTTTGTTTGTTGTTTGATTTCACAAGTCTTTGCCTTGGTTTTTATTTCAGGGTGTCTGCTGAATAATCACATGTTTGTGGAAGGAAAGAACATATGGATCTCAGAGATAGAAACGCTCCAAGCACAGAGCCCACACCTGCAGACACTCAAAGTGCTTGATGTAATGCACTGATGCTAAGCCTTGGTTGCATGCTGAAATCCCCTGGGGAGTTTTAAAACAGCACTGAGGCCTGGATTCAACCTCCCGAGATGATGATTTCATTAGCATAGAGTACATCGTGGGCACTGGAGGTTTTCAAAGCTCCTGTGTGTTCTAACTTGGGAGAGAGTTGGAGGACCACTGATTTAGGGAAACTGAATGCCACTGGCGTATCATTAATGCAAGTTTCAGGTGATTCTAGTCATATGTAACTTCTACTGCTTTAACTCTAAAAACACTGTAGGTATGCCTGCATTCTCTTAGTCTGGTTCATTAGGGAAAAAAAAATCTCTGTTGCTCATTGTTTTTCCGATACATGAGATTTGCTTTTCAATGAAGAAGCTCATCAGAAGTCATGTGTAAGCCTCTTGATGAATCACACAAGGAGTAATCTTATTTTTATCCTGGGTAGGGCTGTTTGGGGGTACATCCAGAAGGAAGGATGCTACTCCTCGAAGAGAAGAAGAAACTCTTGGCTTGTTAACTTTCAACCATTGAAACCCAAAGTGGAGTATTTACATTGGCTTAGAACCAGCTATTGGTAAATTTCACATTATTATCTTTAGGAGAGTAGTAATGGCCCTTTCCCTTACTTTTCTGCTTGTATGGCCCACTGGATTCGTCATGACTATTCAAGATGTAGAAAGGCCAGTTCAAGTGCTCTCACAGACATTAACGAAGTCTAAAAGGGGGCAAGGAGCTTTAGTACTACCTGAATACTCCTGTAGGCTTTAAGAAGGTAAGGATGAGATTTGCGATTTTTCATGAAATGTGCTCACAGGTGGGAGAATGGGCACTGGGAGTAAGGTGCAGAAGGTTGTCTTGGACTTCATCTCCTGATGAGAATTATTCTAAACCCGACCAAGCAGTTCCCTTAAGAACTTGACAGCTTTAACAGTCTAAATGCCCACTGACAGAGGAGTGGATAAAGAAGATGTGGTACGTACATACAATGGAGTATTACTCAGCCACAAAAAAAGCCATTCTAGAAGTCATTTGTATTAGCATTTTAGGGGGAATTTACAGAGTGAGGGTCACAAGAACCACTTCATCAGATAAATTAAGAGCTCTGAAGTTCCTGGATGACAATGCAAGACAACTGAGTTTCAGTTACTAGGAATGCACTTTATGAAATCAAAATTAGCCTCACAGGTTGCCCAGCCATGGGATTCTGGGATTCTGACCGAGGTAAAGAAATCAGGGACCTCTAAAGCCTGTGGCACTGTTATGACGTCAAACCGAAAGAGACTCAATTCTCCAGCTGGTTGCAAGGGCAGGTGGACGGCAGAACATGGCAGCCACTGGAGGACAAGGAATCCCAGAATAAGTGTACGTGGAGTTTTAACACTGGCATTTCCTCCTCTCTCCATTGAAAAAGCACCTATGTATTTAAAATAGTTTCACGGATACTAACACATAGTCACACACACTCCTCTTGAGTTTACCAAAATAACCATGTGCAATACTTTCCAATTCCCATAAAAGGGCTATTTTAATGCATGGAGCCATCATGGGTGGCAGTTAATACCACACTGTGTGTTTAGTAAGGTACTTACTAGCTCACTATCTTCAGGGACAACCCTAAACAAAGTCTAGAAGTGCATATGGTCAATATTTATATTTGCTGGACACTCTGGGATGGTCCGGAGCCATTTCCAGCAGCTGTGCAAATGGTGGACGCTGAGGTCCTTTCTCAGACTTAAATCTCCATTTAGCAATTCCCGCCTATGTCCAAACACTGCAAATATTTTCGCTTTTGATATAGAAGAGAATCCAGTTTGGGATTTAAATGTCAAGCCAAGAGGGATCACATATTCTTCTGCCTTCTCTCTTCTTTTCAGTGACAACGCACACGGCCTGACTCCCCCTTAAGAAATTCCCAGAGCTTGCTCCTTTGTGCTGTCATAAACACAAAGGGTGAAACATTGGCTGGAAATGTAAACTTGGATCAAACTTCCAAAACACAACAGAACAATTGGTGGTCTTGTCGGGTCCAGTCCTTTCATTGGACAAAACCATAGCCTTGACTAGGCTGTACTGTTTATAAGGCTCATCCCCACATATAAACGGTTTTTTAAAATTATGGGAGACCCACGTTTATAAACGCAATGGGTCTGTTTAGAAAAAGCAATTCATCTGTCTCTTGAATGGTTAAGCTTTTTCTCTTTCCTCTTTCCAGTTCCAAAGCAAAACAAAGCACGGTTTGGCTTTTTAATTGAACAATAAACTTGTTCCAGGCAGAAAAATCTTCACGCCACTTTCAGCCATTGTGGGGAGAGTGTAACTGTTAGGTCAGCCATGTTGCTTTGTGAGCCACGACTCTTGAAAAATATGCGCCTCTGAGACTTTGGGCCACACAGACACGTGTACATGCATGCACATGGGCAGACTCACGCACAGCTTCCAAAGTTTTATCAGATTTTATTAGAAAAGGACTTTCCCCTTGGCTCCATGTATGCTATTTGTACCCTGCTAATTAAGGAAGTGGAAGCTCCTTGCTTTATGGGGTGAGAAGCCGTACTGGCAGGATGTTCATCCATAAACCAGCATAATAAAGGGGAATGTAGGGACAGCTGAAATGAGCCTCCGTTTAAAGACAAAATATGACTCGGGATGTGTACTAAGTCATATCCATTGGGATTTCTGTTTGGTGAAAAAAAGATAATAGCATACATCAGAGAAAGTAAATGCCTTTTGGAGACAAGAGTACTTTAGGCAACAGCTCATAACTTGAAACATCCCTCTGCCCAGTTTTATGGCCATAGTGAGAAAGGCACAAGGGAAATATACAAGGCCACCCACTGGGACATGGATCCTCTTCCTTGGTGTGTTCTCATTGGAAAAATATGTATGCGCACATGCATATGTTCACATAGGATCACATGTAGCTCAGGATTATTTCCTGATAATTCTTTCAACTGATTAGTAGAATCAGAAACAGGGACACAATATCCAGGTTGTATTCAGTACAGACTATTCCAGCCAGAGTTCGAGTCCCTCCTCCCTTCTTCTTGCTCTCTTTTTGTAATTTTCTTAACTCACATTTTAAACAAGAAAATATCATTTAAAAAGTAAGATTAAATGATAATAGAGATTGCTAACTTGCCCAGTTTGGGCTATACATACAGTCATAGAAATTGCCTCAGGTTCTAGAAAGACAATGACTTGTAAGTTTTTAATATTTTGGAGGAAAGTCATGATGAGAACTTAACCATTTCTTTGATCTTCTTCTTCCTCTCATTTTACTGGGCTTCCCAGATGGCACCAGTGGTACAGAACCCACCTGCCTATGCAGGAGACATAAGAGACATGGGCTCTATCCCCGGGTGGGGAAGATCCCCTGGAGGAGGGCATGACAACCCACTCCAGTATTCTTGCCTGAAGAATCCCCTGGACAGAGGAGCCTGGGGGGCTACAGTCAGTACAGACTATTCCGCCTGAGTTTGATTCCTTTCTCCCTTCTTCTTGCTCTCTTTTTGTAATTTACTTAACACACATTTTAAATAAGAAAAATGTCATTTAAAAAAGGAAAACTAAATGATAGTAGGGATTGCTAAGTTGCCCAGTTCTGGCTATACATATAGTCATAGAAACTGAATCAGGTCCTAGAAAGACAATGACTTGTAAGTCTTTAATATTTTGGAGTAAAGTCATGGTGGGAAGGTAATCATTTTGGAGTAAAGTCATGGTGGGAGCATAATCATTTCTATGATCTTCTCCTTTCATTTTACCAGCACTGACGTGGAAACCCATCATTGCTTGTGGTAGGTGCTTTCTGACATGGATCTGAAAGAGCTTCCTTTCTGGTATTTACTTCTGTGTGTCATCACCTCCCCTTGAATGTGGACCAGACCAAGTTAACAGGCTTCTAAAAATAAAATTTGAAAAAAGTGCTGAGACTTCACTTCTGAAATCAGGCGATAAAGGACTGTGACTTTCCTATAACTTGTCTTCTCTCTCACCCTCTCTCTTACTCATTCTGATGAAGCCAGATGTCCTGTGTGAGCCCCCTCCCCCCCAAGGAGAGGTCCAGGTGGCAAGAAAAAAAATGGAGGCATCTAGCTAGCAGCTGGTGAGGAACTGCAGCCCTCAGTTCACCAAATTGCTGGGAACTAAATCCTGCCAACAACCATGTGAGGGAATGTGGAGTGTGGTGCTTCCTGTGCAAGTTTTTTGAGTTGTAGCTGACACTCGATAGCAATTTACCTGTCCCTATGATTGGTCATAGGGCATAGTTAGACTGTGTTGGATTCCTGACCCATAAACTCTGTGTAATAATAAATGCTATAGTTCTTAACCAACAAATCTGGGGTAATGTGTTACTCAGCAGTAGGTAGCCAGTACACCATTCTAAAAACATTCTCCATCATTCACTGGTAGACTCTGAATATTTTTCAAAATGGTAAGCACACACATACACAGCTTATAAAAAGTTCCCTTCCACTTTTTTGGGGTGGGAGACTGTTTTATCCCACCATTGAGTCCCACCATTCTTTCCTTTCTAAAAGAATCTGGTGGTTCACTGTAATTCAAATAGTGAAAAAATGTTCCCAATAAAATAAGACCGTTTTTAGCAACTTAATTATTTACTCAGAACACTGTCTTTTCTTCACAACATCTAGTATTTGATATTTTTAATTATCTACACTGAATTTATTTGTAGGTAAAGTGTGTTTTTCCCTGTTAGTACAGGTTTATTTGTTCATTTCACCATCAAAATAATAGATAATCAAATAAATGCAGTTTGTTGGCTGAGTGATTACCACCTTCTATTTTCATAAAAAAACTGATTCTATCAGCATTTATTAGGTAGTTGTGTGTGTGTGCTCAGTCGTGTCTGACTCTTTGTGACCCCATGGACTGTAGCCCACCAGACTCCTCTGCCCAGGAAATTTTCCAGGCAAGACTATTAGACTGGGTTGCCATTTCTGTCTCCATATTAGGTAGTTAACTGTGTTTAAATCTGTATTATACATTTTGGCTGACAATTTATTTATGAACAAATTATCTGCACTTGAAATAGTTTCTCAAAAAAAGGTGGATCTAAGGATTTAATTAGGTTAAGGTCCCAGCTACATATTCTGGCCTTCCACCAGCACTGAAATATCATTGATATACAGGGAAGCTGAATGACCAGCAGAAGTGGTAACTTGCAGCACTGATCTAAGACTTAAGGGAAGAGACATACGACTACATCTTGGAACTTGCTGCCAAAATCTTTCCAACAAAAGGGATGTCTTTCTCACCACCTGTAAAGTAGTAAGTGAGTTCACAATGTCCAAATAAGGGCTATAAAACCCATTTCTTACAGCACTCAAAACTGTTATGCATACAACTTGTGATGAGAAACCAACATGTGGGAAACCTTTTTTGGTGAATAATAAGTTTCCTACACATGGGTTTAGAAACTGTTGAGTATCTCATGATCTGTTTTCAAGGAGAGTGGGGTTAACTGGTAGGGCTTTTTCTTCTGGGAAAAAACAAAACAAAAAAAAAGAAAATAAAACAATGAAATGAAAACAATTGAAACCTTAAAACTGCCCTGTCAGGGATAAAAGTGCTTGGGAGTGTGTATTCCTCTGAATTTCCTGCCCTGTCATAATGCTCTCAGTCAGCATCTATACCCAGACAGTAATTACGTCTTACATGAAAATGTAGATAAAAGTTTCCTCATATTTCCTTTCTTATGGCAAATGTTTGTGCTCTTTTATACCCTAACATGTGAATGATAAATATGGAAAAGGTAGTTTTAATCATGCTGAAGAATTTTTCAAGTGTTGTGAGTTGGAGGCCATCTTGAAAGATGAGATAATTTATGATAACGTGTCTGAGACTAAGAGAGAGCAACTAGACCTTATCTTATTGATTTTTTAAAATGGCGGGCTGATATATAAGAAAAATATCCTTAGTTAGTAACACATATTTTAATAAAACACACTATATCATTTTTTTCAACAGAATTTTGGAAGGTGGAGCTCTGATCTGGTTCAGCACTGCTGTGCTTGGTGAGTCCTCCCTTGAGTTGTTTCTACTCGGCAAACTCAGGAGTTTCACCTCAGCTCAGCCTTAGGGTTCGACCAAGGAGAAGGAACTAGCAGTGTGCTCACAGAGCAAGCTTTTCTTCTAAGGGGAATCTACTGAGAAGAGACCATGTTACTGCATTAAAGGTCATTTGACTTCATGGTTAATATCCTCTTCCTCAGAGCATTAATGTATTTCCAGTTTTGCATAGTGACTTCTGCTGGCTCTGAAATGTGGGTAAAACCCACATAGCATCTCGGCTATTATGAAGAGGTGGGGAGCTGGTTTCCTTCCTGATGATAGAGAATAGACATTTCATGTCCTGAGACAAGTCATACGCACAGAGAAAGCTCTGCACTCTGATATTAGCCTGGACCAGGTCCTATGAGAGCACCTTGTGTGACTTCCAGCGCTGACCCTTTGAGCGATGGGATCCTCGTCTCTGATTGGTCACTGAGGCCAGAAGTGCTAGGTGACGTGGATTGAGAGCTTCCTGTTAGTACTTTTTGGGATGTATTGGCAGTTCTGCTTTCTAGGTGATGCTGCAAAACATGGACATCCCAGGGATTTGAGTCTCAGCAAAGAGTTACTTGTTATCTGACAGAGAATGATTCACTGTCACTGCTGAGAAGTGCACGGATTTAAAAAATGAACTTGCTCAAATCTGGAAACAATACCAACAAATCCAGCAAAACAATGAAATCATCTATCTCAGGAGCTGTTGTTTTTTAAAAAATGGTTTTCAGCTTACTCAGAAGAAGAGTGAATCTGGCCAAAGAATCTGTGCTTTAAAGGCAAGTTCTGACTGTAAAGAATTTTATTAAGTTCCCTCCTGGCTGTCCTTATGTCGAGGCTTCCATGTAAGAAGGTAGTGTGGTTTGGTGGGTAAGAGTGAAATTTCTGGGAACAAACTGCTTGGGAAAGTTAATCTCTCTACTGATTAGTTTTCTCATCTGCAGAATGGGGATAGAAATAGTACCAGTCTCATAGGGTGGGAAAGCCTGGATGAGCATATAGTAGAGATAGACAGAATGATGTGATAATTATTCAATCTATGACTTTTTATTATTAAATGAAAATATAAAACTATCCTTGGCCTTCATGATTCAGAATTGATTTTACTAAGCTTATGTTACAAACCAAATTATTTACATGGTAAGGTATAGTACTTTTCAAACTTCCTATGTTAAGCAACCAGCTTTTTATTTCCAATTATCTTTGACCAATCAGTTCAGTTAGTTCAGTTCAGTTCAGTTGCTCAGTCGTGTCCAACTCTTTGCAACCCCATGGACCACAGCACTCCAGGCCTCCCTGTCCATCACCAACTCCTGGGGTTTTCTCAGACTCATGCCCATTGAGTCGATGATGCCATCCAACCATCTCATCCTCTGTCATCCTCTTCTCCTCCTGCCTTCAATCTTTCCCAGCATCAGGGTCTTTTCAAATGAGTCGGCTCTTCACATCAGGTGGCCAAAGTATTGGAATTTCAGCTTCAGCAATAGTTCTTCCAATGAATATGCAGAACTGATTTCCTTTAGGATGGACTGGTTGGATCTGCTTACAGTCCAAGGGACTCTCAAGAGTCTTCTCCAACACCACAGTTCAAAAGCATCAATTCTTCGGTGCTCAGCTTTCTTTATGGTCCAACTCTCATATCCATACATGACTACTGGAAAAAACCATAGCCTTGACCAGATGGACTTTTGTTGGCAAAGCGAAATTAATAAAAATAAAGTTCTAGAAACATGAAGTGAAAATGGGATAAGGATATACAACAACTAAGCCTAAACTGCTGTATAAAATGTTTCTGAACACTTCCTTTCATTTCTGTTTGTCTCCTTGCCGTCTGGTCACATAATTCGCAGATGGGCTCATGTCTGCAGACTCCATCTGGAACAACATGGCTGCAAAGGACAGTGCAGTGCCTTTTAGTTAGGACTGTTGCACACTGGCATCGTTTCTGGGCAGGTAGGATTTGCCTCTTCCTGAAGTGGGATCCCCTCCTCCCTGCTCCCCCTCCCCCCACCAATAACAACAGACACTGGAAAAAAAAACAACAAAAAAACCCTAGGGCCTGCCCATGGGCCTTGACTTGACCATCAGATACACTGATACACTGACTCGGAATGGAAGCTAGATATGAGTAGAAGCAGAGTCATTCTAATAAGCAGTGGAGACACCAACAGTAACCAGGATTCTAGAAGCTGCCTGGGAGGTGTCTGTGGTGGGAGGGGTCTGTGGGCTCTGTCCTTCACCAGGCCAGTACTCTGCCACCTTGGAGGGGAGCTCCTGGGCCTCACTTCGAGGTCCTCCTGGAGAGTTAACCTACTTAATATTCTTTTAAGGAGTTCTTCCTTAGCTGGTAGATTTGCACTGCTTGAAATTAAGGACCATTAGTAATAGATATGGATTTAAAAGATATGGTCAAGGAGAACTATCCTGCTGTTTGAAATTTCATCAACTCTGGCCAACCTATGGCTGTTTACAAACCCTTTGGTATTCCTATGTGTATATTTATCCCATTACAGACCCAGATCTACTTGTTTTTTATCCATTTCCCTACAATACCATGGTACGTGTAGAGTCACTTCAGTTGAGTTCAAAATCATGCTGAAAGTGAATGAACAGTTTATACTACATTCTGATAAATTTAAGTCACACGAGCCAGTAGGTAGGACATAAGTCACAATTATGAAGGAACTGGTCTCCCTCATTGTCCTTTTTTATATTGAGAGAAATTTATCCTGGGAATTCATGACTCTGTGGTCTTAGGCAAGAATTTAGTCCTGCAAAGCTGATTCCCCATGTAGGAGGCTGCTCTGGTGAAAACTTCCATGTAGGAGGCTGCTCTGGTGAAAACTTGCTGCCATATAATGGGTGACAGAGGCAGTTTTCTGCTCAGCAGACAAAGAAAGGTGCACAGTGGTGGGAGTTCCCCCAGGATGTGGGCCCACCCCCTTGTGCCATGGTGCATCCAGGGGCTGTGCAGGCGTCTTTCAGAAAAGCATTAGATTTAGAAAATAAGAGATTGGGCTTGAGGTTTTCTGTCCCCTTCCAAACTCTGAGAATCTGCTTGCTGTCCTTCAAGTTTTCTTCTGGTCATCATAATATAATCTGGGCTTCCTGTTTGGTTAGCTAGCACATTTTATGTCAAAAGGCAAATATTCCATGATACCATTTACATCTAATAAAAAAAATACAAATGAACTTATTTAAAAAAACAGAAATAGATCCACAGATATAGAAAACAAATTTATGGTAACCAAAAGAAGGGGGAGAAGGGATAAATTAGGAGTTTGGGATTAACATAGATACAGTACTATATACAAAACAGATAACTAACAATGACCTACTGTATAGCACAGGGAACTATACACAATATCTTGTAATAACCTATAATTTAAAATAATCTAATTTTATATATATATATATATATATATAAAACAGAGTCACTTTCCTATACACCTGAAACTAACACAGCATTGTAAATCAACTATACTTCAGATAATTTTTTAAAAAGTAATGGGCAAAATAAATAGAATAATAAAAACTAAAAAAGAAATTCAAAAAATATTTCCTCATGTAGGATTGCTGCAAGGAGGTAAAAGGATTAAAACCCCTACAGCACCATAAATTACAATTCGGGAAGATAGGGCTTTGCTGGTTATAAAGGTTCCCTGTCATGATGCAAATAATCTTTGAGGAAGGAAACAATGAAATCATCACCTGCTACTGGTGAATCATCAGCGATCCGCGTGCCTACTCGCAGTGGTCTGAACTGCCAGATAGCTGACAGCAAGTTTTTTTGGGAATGAGAGAGTTCAGCGCCACAGTTCTTGACCTTGGCTGCATATTAAAACCACCCAAGGAGCTGGAAAAATCTCTGTCTGGTCTCACTTTCAGAGGCTGATACTCCACAGAGTCTTCAGCAGATAAGAACTGAAATTTGCAAACCCCACCAATTTCTACACATGAATCTCAAGGAAGGAAACTTACTTTACCTATGAAAATAGGAACCTATTATCCTATGTCCATTTCTGAAACTTTCTGTTTTGTAGTCAAACATATTTTTAGTCTAAATTCCACTTATTTTTGATAAATGGGATCTTTGATTTCAGTTTCCTTAAAATAAACAACTGCAAAATCAAATTCAGGTAACACTTGTTGGAAAGCATCTTTATGCAATGTACCATGCTATGTCAGAAGTAAACTCATGTGTTAGTGTGGGACATAGCATTCCATCCACAGGAGAGAGTTAATAAGTAGCTCAGGAGTCGATAAAAGAAAGGTAGAGAGAACACTGAAAACCTACATTCATTTGGTGAACTTTCATGTCAAAGAGCAGAGATTTTAAGTATTTAATATCTCTGTGCATTTGCTTCTCTAGAGATCAGTTCAACTTGTTCTGCACAGTCACTCAGTTGTGTCCAACTCTACATCACCCCATGGGTTGTAGCCCGCCAGGCTCGTCTGTCCGTGGAAACTTCCAGGCAAGAATGCTGGAATGGGTTGCCATTTCCTACTTCAGTTCAACCTCTTAGCTAACTGCATATTTCAATTACCTTTTACCTTCAGTTCACAAAGCCCAGTGGGTTTGTCTCTGATCACAGCTAGTTAGTTAGTTAGTTAGTTCAGTCGCTCAGTCGTGTCCGACTCTTTGCGACCCCATGAATTGCAGCACGCCAGGCCTCCCTGTCTATCACAAACTCACGGAGTTCACTGAAACTCCTGCCCATCGAGTCGGTGATGCCATCCAGCCATCTCATCCTCTGTCGTCCCCTTCTCTTCCTGCCCCCAATCCCTCCCAGCATCAGGGTCTTTTCCAATGAATCAACTCTTTGCATGAGGTGGCCAAAGTATTGGAGTTTCAGCTTCAGCATCAGTCCCTCCAATGAACACCTAGGAC
The DNA here is from genome assembly GCF_033118175.1 of Dama dama. Lineage (NCBI taxonomy): Eukaryota > Metazoa > Chordata > Mammalia > Artiodactyla > Cervidae > Dama > Dama dama. Next base: position 63,019,675 of record NC_083705.1, read on the forward strand.
CTATCTCCTTCAGGATGGACTGGTTGGATCTCCCTGCAGTCCAAGGGACTCCTAAGAGTTGGTCAGTTAGTACCAAAGCCAAGTCCACTCTCCCACTCCCCAAATTACAGTTTGCCATTGAAGGGCTTCCCTGGTGGCTCAGCTGGTAATGAATCTGCCTGCAATGCAGGAGAGCTGGGTTCGATTCCTGGGTTGGGAAGATCCCCAGGAGAAGGGATAGGTTACCCATTCCAGTACTCTTGGACTTCCCTGGTGGCCCAGCTGGTAAAGTATCCACCTGCAGTGCAGGAGACCTGGGTTCGATTCAGGTTGGGAAGATCCCCTGGAGAAGGGAATGGCTCCCACTGCAATATCTGGCCTGGAGAATTCCTGGGTTGCAAAGAGTTGGACACAACAGAGCGACTTTCACTTTCTTTTCACTTTCACTCCTACAGAAAAGCTGCCATTGGATTCACTTGACACCTGCAACTCTTAACATTTGTAGTGGTTTCTCTTTAGTAACATGCAAACATTTCACCAAGTATACAAAAGGTTCCCCACTTATTTCAAGATAATATTTTAGTTATGAAAAAAACACAGCCTATGTAAGGAACTGAATGGGAGACTTTAGCTCAGTCACTTTACATAGTCCCTACTGACTTAATTATATGATATTCAAAGACAAGTTTGACTTATAGGAACAGAAACAGTGAGATTAATTACCCTGGTGTTGGTTGTTAATTTATGTGAAGGGTTCATTTAATCATATTTAAAGTCATAGAGATTAAAGAGATGCAATTAGCAAAATATGAACTATCTATCTTTATCATTCTAATTCTTTGCAGTTTGGATCTGTGCACTTGGCAAGGTAAATAACACTGAATAATGAAATAATTTCAAATATTACTTGGAGCCATCTCTCAGTAGGTAGCAAAAGACAGATGCTGTAATAGAGGAAATTAACAAGCCAGACAGGAAAATATAGTGATTACATTAATTTCTAGTCTACTATTATTTCTGCATTGCTGAGCTCATCTGCAGTGTTAATTTTTCCCTTTAAAATAATTTGTAATTCTTTCTAGACTCCTGCTGGTCTAACCACAAGACTGCTGAAGAAATTTTTGGTTTTCTTTCCTTTTGTTTTTTAAACATCTCTGCAAAAAAGAAGTGTTACCCTTACAACTAGTTAGCTCTCTAAAGGACTATCACTCTTGCCCCGCTGTTGCTGTTCATATTTAAAGGTTCATTCTGTTTCATGTCTCCTCACACAGTTTCCTTCATGACCTTTGAGTTTTGCCAGGCTTTCAAGCCTGCTCTTTAAAAGGCACTGGGTTTCAGCCTCATATGAGTAGCTTGATTCCATGGATGCAGACCAGATCACAGCCCATAAGTTCCCCAAAGTGCTTGACCATGAGGAAAATGTGAGTGTGAAAGGGCCATGCAAATTCTTTAGCTGTCTTGGCAGACAGCTCATAGAATACCCCACCCACAATGTCACTACATCTTTTTGGATAAAAGTCTGCACAGAAGGTCCGAGGAGCTTTCTAACAAATGATGGGGGGATTGAGGTCATCCACACAATGCCTATAATGGAAGCTGTTTATGAATATGCCATAACTTCTGTTAATAAAATCCCTATACATGTTTCAATTAGCAATGTTAAACATCTTTTCATGTGCATTTTGGCTATCTCTATGTCTTCCTAGTTTGAAAAGGTACATGCACCCCAATATTCAGTGCAACACTATTTACTATAGCCAAGACATGTAAGCAACTTACATGTCCATCAACAGAGGAATGGATAAAGAGGTGGTACATATATATACAATGGAATATTACTCAGTCATAAAAAAGAATGAAATAATGCCATTTGCAGCAACAAATGGATAGGCCTAGAGATTGTTGTACGAAGTGAAGTAAGCCAGACAGAGAAAGACAAATATAATATCACTTATATGTGGAATCTAAAAAAAAGATACAAATGAACTTATATACAAAACAGAAATAAACCCACAGACATAGAAAACAAATTTATGGTTACCAAAGGGGAGAGGGGTGGGTGAGGAGTCCTAATAAATTAGGAGTTTGAGATTAAAATATACACACTACTATATGTAAAATACATAAAACAGATAACCAACAAAAACCTACTATATAGCACAGGGAACTCTATTGAATATTTCAACTTATAAGGGTAAAAAGAATCTGAAAAAGAATGGATATACTATATGTATAACTGAATCCTCTGCTGAACATCTGAAATAAACACAACATTGTAAATAAACTATACTTCAGTAAAAAGGTAGTTATGCTTAAATTTTTAAAAATCCTTTTAAGTATAGAAAATGAAGTGAAAGTTGCTTAATCGTGTCTAACTCTTTGTGACCCCATGGACCATACAGTCCATGGAATTCTCCAGGCCAGAATATTGGAGTGGGTAGCCTTTCCCTTCTCCAGGGGATCTTCCCAACCCAGGGATCAAATCTAGGTCTCCCACATGGCAGGCAGATTCTTTATCCAGTTGAGCCACTAGGGAAGCCTGAGAACACTGGAGTGGGTAGCTTATCCCTTCTCCAGTGGATCTTCTTGACCCAGGAATCGAACCAGTGTCTCCTGCATTGCAGGTGGATTCTTTACCAACTGAGCTATCAGGGAAGCCCCATACAAGTATAGAACCACATCATAAACTCAAAGTGACATCCTTTCAAAAATGTCTATTTGGGTGCTTAGCCTAATGCCCACATATGGCTTCTTTCTTTCCAAATCTCCCTCCATGTTCCCCAGCAACTCTGCCTGAAGAGGGAAGATTCAACAACTGCATGGGGAAGTTTCGGCTCAGAATTTAACCTTCAACCATGAGAGCCTGGAAATATTCTTTAAATTATTTATAATTCACTCTCAGACCATGAGCTAGTTTCTAAGGCCTTAAGGAATTGTCTAAAGCTCAGACCACTTATTTCCTACAGAAAACCCTCTTTCTTCTGGTTGCCTTTATATCATACTACACAGTCTTCCGTCTACCCAAGGCACAGCCCATAGAGTCAATATGAGGGTGAGAAAGGAAAGAGAAGTTGGAGGGAAGCCAGGCTGAGTTCTTATGTCCCTCATTAAATTTTGGGGGAGGTGAAATGTGCCACTCTTTAATATGTTCCTTAAAACCAGTGGTGCGCCTATCAGCTTCCTCCCTTGGCAAAATGCCCTAGGCATGCTTGAGGCCTCTTGGCTGACCAGATCTTGGGCTCTACCAGGCCCCAAAGTGAAAGCAGATCTCCACCAGAAACCAGGGGCATCTTTATTTTTTAAAAGCTTCCCAGGTGACTCTAGGGACTTTCCCAGGTGGCACAGTGGTAAAGAATCTGCCTGCCAATGCAGGAGATGCAGGAAGACCCAAGTTCAATCCCTGGGTTGGGAAAATTCCATGTAGAAGGAAATGGCAACCCACTCCAGTATTCTTGCCTGGAAAATCCGATGGACAGAGTAGCCTGGCGGGCTACAGTCCTTGAGGTTGCAAAGAGTTGGACACAACTGAGCACACACAGACAGAGGTGATTTTAAGGTGAAGCTAAGACATGGGTTCTGAGCCACCTGCTTCCTGTATTTACCCTTCTATAATCATCTCCTCTTAAGTATGGAAGGGATATAGTAATGGCCTTCTAGAGGTCAAATACAGGGAAAGTGATGGGATCACTTCCAAGGTCAGGTTATAAAAGCACGTGGCTTCTATCTCGTCACTCTCTCTTGCTTTCTAGGTTCGCCTGCTTTGATAAGTCCATGTGGCACACAGTGGCACCGTGGTAAAGAATACGCCTGCCAATGCAGGAGACACAAGAGATTCCGGTTCAATCCCTGGGTTGGGAAGATCCCCTGGAGAAGGAAATGGCAACCCACTCCAGTATCCTTGCCTGGAGAACGCCATGGACAGAGGAGCCTGGCGGGCTCTAGTCCCTGGGATTGCAGAGAGTTGGACATGACTGAGCATGCACAGCACAGTGGCCACGTGGCATGAGGCTGAGGCTGGGCTTCAGCCAATAGCCACGGGGAAAGGAGATCCTCAGCCCAACAACCCGCAATGAACTGACTATGGCCAACAGCCACCTACTTCTTCAGCTGAGCCCTTAGACCACTCCAGCCCCAGCTGACGCTCTGCAGCCTTGTGAGAGGCCCTTAAGCTTTGAGAACCCAGCTAATCTGTGCCTGGATGCCTGACCCAGAGACCGTGAAAGAATACATGTATTATTTTCTTTGCCATGTTTCTTGAGGTATACTTGATAAGTAAAAATTGTATTTGTGTCTTAAACATGGTGTTCTCATATACATTTACATGGTGAAATGATGACCACAATTGAGCTAATTAATGCATCCATCCCCATGTGTGCAGTGAGAACACTCAAGAGGAAATCAATGTGTACACTGTTTTAAGTCACTCATTTTGGGATCATTTGTCACATGGCAACAGGTAAAATACACACGGTCAGTCTAGTGATAAATGTTATGGAAAATAAAGCACAAAATAGCACTAGAAAGTGATGGGGATGGAGGTGAAGGAAGAAGTTGAAATTTTGAGTAGTGTTACCAAGGAAAGCCTCTCCGAGAAGGTTCCATTGAGGAGGTGAGCAAGGGAGTCATGCAGATGCCTGCAGAGAGACCCTCCAGGCAGGGGGCGGGGGGGGTGGGGGTGGGGAGGGTCACAGACGTGCAGTGTAGCTTGTTGTTCAGTCACCAGGGAGGTCTGACTCTTTGTGACCCCATGGGCTGCAGCAAGGCAGGCACCTCTGTCTATGGGATTTTCCAAGTAAGAATACTGGAGCAAGCTGATTTCCTACTCCAAGGAATGTTTCCAACCCAGGGATCCAACCTGCATCTCTTGCATCTCCTGCATTGGCGAGTGGATTCTTTACCACTAGCACCACCTAGGAAGACCATATGCCATAATGTAATCATATATATATTTAGCATTAGAAACATGTTTTTAAAAGTTCAAGTTAGGTATGGACAAAAACTGGCTCATTCTACCTCATTTCATATAAGTGATGAGCATTAGTCACTGATAAAATTAAAGTCATAAATAAAGGAGCCATTTCTCACTGAAACGGCATCTGGAAATTTCTGACCCCATGTTGCTATGTGCACAGATACAGGCACATACATGTAGATTCATGTGTCAGTAAATATGTACTTATAACCTGTAAATGTTTTGCTGATTCACTGATAGACACATTATATATTATACACTGAAACCAGTCCTTTAATTCTAGGGCACACCTCGTCTCAGTAGCATTTACTAACTCCTCTTACCTAATAATCACGGCTTGGTGGCTTATTTTTGTGTCTGCAGAGGACAAGTAAGTGTAGGAACGCAGCCATTCTCTGCATAACTGAAAGCAAAGTCAACATCTGTTCCATCCGGGCACCCCATCAGTAGAGATGACCTTTTCTTTGGGAACAAATTTGGTCTTGCAGATCTTGTCTTCGGAGAGAGACATTCACATGATAGTTGGTGTGTGAGAATTGGTTGGCCACTGTGGGCTTTCTGGGGTGAGGGGTCCCATTGTTGGTGCCTTGAAAGATAATCAGCATGGGTAGGAGATCTATTCTTCTGGGAAAACAAGAGAATTATAGGTTGTGGTGTCAGGAAGGGAGCAGTCCCTTTATGTGGGCATTTTCCCTGCAGCTGGCATTTAAAGGACTGTTTGCTCTGACCCTGGAGACACTTTTAATTTTCTCAACATGGAAAAGTCAGTATTTCGTCTCCGCCACAATGATGGTGAAGGAGCTCTAAGTAAAAGTGGATTGAAAGTAATTGTCCTCCCTAAAGGGTACTATTGTATGTTGTTTGCAAAGAGCTGTTTTAAAGAGAAATAAGAGGGGGCGGGAGGGAGGGGTGGGAGGAGGAATACTGAGAGAGATTTGGAGACGGAGAACAGAGAACAGAATGCTGAGTGAGGCTGTGAAGGGATTAGGAGAGGGCATGTTTGGAGAGTTACAGGCCTGTCATCAATTTCCAGCTCCCTCCACAGATCTGAGAGGCGCCGAGGGGGAGTTCAGCTGTGTGCAGTGGAGGACTTAAGCTGTAGAGTCATCTCTGCTTCTGGATTCCTCTGACAAAGCTACCCCCAGTTCCAATATTTCTCTTTGGTTCTCTGAGAGTCTGCTCACCACTGAACGCTCTCATCCTACATTCTTCAAGCTCCCATTTGTTCTTAAGTCTTTTTCTCGCCCTGTGGCACCAAGCTCTCCCGCAGGCCTGGAGTGGAGCGCTTTGGCTCCTATCTGCCCTCCTTTGGACCTGCCTCTCCCCTACCCCAAGGGATGAAGATGGAGCTGTCCGTCAAGGGTTCCCCCTCTCCCACAGAAGCTGGACAAATGATGCCTGTTCACCTACTAAGAGAACTTTTGGGGACTGGGGATGCTCAGGATCAAAAATGGTTTCTTTCCTTATGAGATTTTAAGTTTTTAGGACCATTTAAGTTTAAAACGGTAACCCTTACTATCTTGAACCCTTCTGTTCATCATTCAGTGAACAAAAGCGAAATCAGAGCCAAGTCTTGGAAGCAGAGTCCTCTGAGACTGTTGCCATGTGTGTGTGTTCAGTCACTAAATTGTGTCTGACTCTTTTCGACCCCATGAACTGTAGCCCACAAGGCTCCTCTGACCACGGGATTTCCCAGGCAAGAATATAGGAATGGGCTGCCATGCCCTCCTCCAGGGGATCTTCCCAACCCAGGAATCGAACCCCCAGCTCCTGCACTGCAGGCCGATTCTTTACCACTGAGTCACCTGGGAAGCCCCAAGACCATTCACAAAACACCCGAATGCAGCTGGCCAAAAGCAAGACAACACCAGAACTCTTCAGTAGCACCAGACAATAGATTCCATTTTAGCTTAAAGCTAGATTAAGGTAGGTTCTATCTCTTGTAGTGGAAAAATGTCTTAGGTAATATAATATTTTCTTTAACATCCTGTGAAGTCTGACGGTGATAGAAATAAAAGTCTGCTGATTTGATTCTACTGAAACCTAAACCAGGAGTCTTGGCTACATTTTCACATGAACAGAAATCTGCACTACTTTTTTGGCTTCTCTCATTAAGTTTCTCCACTTGCTCTGAGACGCTTGCATTAAATGATTTCTGCCAGGATTTGTTCCTTCCCTCTGGGAGACCTGAGGGCTAATCCTGTATTTTCATTCATTCTCAGCACCTCTCTGTCTTCATCATCCACCCTCACTTGAGTCAGGAGAGCAGCAGTGATGGGTCATCCCGTCCTCCTCAACTCTAGCCTTGGTAGATTGTGATGGGGCTTCCAGAAACACAAAAACAGTAAGTTGGACAATAAGGAGGCTTTTTCATCAAAGTGTGGTCACATCCACGACTCTCCTAGGTTCCCAGGCAGATATTTTAAAAATAAAGTCCATGTCGATGAAACTTGCCTGGTATTTATCAAATTTCTGCCTTAATTCTTTTTCTATACTCTCTGGCATGAGAAAAGACATGAACATTTCGTCTTAAATAAAAATGGGCTCTTAAAGATAAAATGATGACTGCAAGCATATGCTCCAAATGGAAAAGATTAATACTGGAAATCCTTAATTATTAGGGATTTTTATCAATCCTTTCATGGCATCTCCTTCTGGCTTTCCCCTCTTGGGTTTTTAACTGCTTACTGACACCGCTTCCAGTGAGCAGATAAAATATGATCTAATTTACAGTGCATACTCTGTCACCAGGCAGTGCCTTTGAGAAATTTTAGTAGAAGTGGTTGCTGTTCACGCTTTTTCCTGTATGTAAAGAAAGTATGGGGATTACAGTTAACCTAGATATCTATGTGCAGAGTGTATATACGGCCACAGAGAGAAGAAAATGCTCCCAACACACACACACACACACACACACACACACACACACGAAAACGCCTAAATGCCTGAGTTCCCCAGGGACTTCCTTAGAGGGAATAAGCAGCCTCAGATTTTAGATGTAGCAGAGAGTGGAGAGTAAGGTGGCAGAGTCCCATTCTACCAGGTTAGTCCTTCCCATCGGCTGGACTCTGATGGAGTTGAGAGGTTCCTTTCCGATTCCTACCCTCTGTTCCAATTCAGGATCACTCATTCTCCCCCTTGCCCCTTCCCATCCCATCCCATCCCATCCCATCCCATCCAGGTGCTATAGAGGCACATTCCTGTTCAGAGTGGCAACATTCTCCTCCATTGATGTCAATTAAAGAAAACAGTGACATCTGGCTCCCTTCCTTTCTCTCCATGCATAGCTTTGAGACCTGAGCATGCTATGCGGCATATTTGAGCCCAATTTCTTAATTCATAAATTGATGATAATAATGACTATGTTAACAGGAGTCTTGGGCTTCCCTAATGGCTCAGTGGGTAAAGAATCTTCCTGCCAATGCAGAAGACACAGGTTTGATCCCTGGGTTGGGAAGATCCCCTGGAGAAGGGCATGGCTACCCACTCCAGTATTCTTGTCTGAAGAGTCCCATTGATGGAGGAGCCTGGCGGGCTATCGTCCAAAGTGTTGCAAAGGGCCAGACACGACTGAGCACACATGCACTCAACAGGAGTCTTGGGAGGACTCAGCGTAATAACATATATAAAGTGCTTGGGTTTTGTTAGATTTTCTGTAAACATTATCTCTCCATTCTCTTCTTTCCATCCCCAAAGACAGTCAGTGCTAACTTTATCCCTAAGTTAAGTTCGCTGTGTTATCTCCTGCCAGCAACTACACCTGGCCGGTACTAGATGCTCCATTAAGCACTGCTTAATAATTAAATGAAGTCTAGCTGAACACATATTATCAATTTGTGTTTGTAGAAAGTGAATCCAACCTGGTTCCTTGCACAAAGGGAGTTGGAATACAGTGGATAATGACAGGGTGGGCATGAGCCAAGCCTCCAGAAGGGAGACCCCGACAACGTGCCACACTGCAGAGGGTCGCTGATTTCCTGTGGTCAGCAATCCAGTGGTAACAGCAGGATGGTCAAGGTTAAAAGGGCCACAGTACCAGCTCTTGCTCTTCTGTTGACAGCCCTCCTGCTGTGTCCTAGAAAAGTCGGTGCTTCCCCCTCGGCTTGGTTTTAAAACCAGAGGTTGGAAGATGTGGGGAATGGAGCTTACTCCACGTGGTCCTCCATGCTCCAGGCCTCCGATGATCAAGTGCTGAGCATCCCCATTGAGTCAGGACAAGCGTGTTAATACTTTGTCCATGTAACTATCAGGAAACTGGGCCCCCATACCCAGGACACAAAGATGCCTCGGATCTGCGGATGGCTGAGCAAAACGCTTCCGTTGGTCAGAATAACACAGGATTTGCTTTCCTCCTTTAGTCACAGTGGTTGCTGTTACTCTTTCAAAAGACAAGAGATGGGGCCTCCCTGGTGGCTCACAGGTCAAGAATCCACCTGCAATGCAGGAGACATGGGTTCCATCCCTGACCTGGGAAGATGCCATATGCCGCGGAGGAACTACAGCTACTGAGCCTGTGCCTGAGAGCCTGAAAGCTGCAACTGCCAAGCCCACGTGCCACAGCTAGTGAAGTCCGTGCTCCTCAACAAGAGAAGCCACGGCCAGGAGAAGCCCGCCCACCGCAACTAGAGAGTGGCCCCTGTTCCCCGCAACTAGAGACGAGCCCGCCCAGCAGGGAAGACCCAGTGCAGCCCACAATAAATGCATAAAATAAATAAAATTATACTTATAAAAGACAACTGAAACATGGACAAAGCAAACATGCCATCCTGGTAAAAAAATGATCCTTGCATATGTGGCCTGTGAGGCTGCCATCCTTGGGAACCAGTTCCCATGCCTCAGCTGGAATGACTGCCAAGGCATTCCTGCTCTCACGCTGGAGCATGGCTGGGTCTCATGATCACCATGCCACATCGGAACCTAAGACACCAGACATTATCTTGGCAAGGCCAGTTAGCAAGCCACAAAAATATGTTAAATAAAGAATACACAGTGAGCAGATACAGGCCACTCTGGAATCTACAACATATCCCATGGGTAGAATTCACCACCACCTACCGAGCACATATTATCTTGAAACACATTCCAATGAGCTCTGCTATTGGAAAGAATTTTGTCAGAAAGTGTAGTGCAGAGAGCCTGGAAATGAGAATCAGCAGATAAAGACTGTGGTCCCACTACAACTGCTAACAGGCTGTTTGACCTTGGCCAAGACACTCAACCTTGTTGGAGCTTATCGTCCGTCTCTAACTATACAAATAGGATCCTAGACTAGACAATGCTTAAGGCTCTGTCAGTGCTAACACCTTATGGGTCATTCGGGCACAGATTCCAGTCATTTTCCAAGAGGAGTCCAATGTCAAGAATTGCACTATCACTAAGTACTTAACTAGTTAAGGAACACTGGGATTTATTGTTAGTGACTATGGAAATAAGAAGCCAATAAACTAGGCTAAGGGAATTTGATATGCTGATGGACCAATATGAGAAGATGAGGGAGGCTAGAATAAAGTTTCCAAAGACAGGCTCCAAAGAATTTGAGTAAACTCACCAGAAAGCAAAATAAACCCAACTTCCCAAAGAGTGAAATGTTGTCACTAAAACTGGGGTCTATCAATGTCATCTTCAAGGCTTCATCATGATTCCTCATGGGTACCCTGTGTATTTAGTTGCTCTGTCATGTCCAACTCTCTGTGACCACATGGACTCTAGCCCACCAGACTCCTCTGCCCATGGGATTTTTCAGGCAAGAATACTTAGAGTGGGTTGCCATGCCCTTCTCCAGGGGATCTTCCCACCCCAGACATCAAACATGTGGATTCTTTACCATCTGAGTCACCAGGGAAGCCCCCCTATTGGTACCCTGGTCACACTGAACTTCTTTGATAAGAGATAACAAGAAGAAAATGAAGCAAGTCAGATGGTCAGAGGACATCTCTTAATACCAGTCAACTAAAAATGAAAAGTTTTGGAAATAATGCATAAAATAAAACGTTTGGTTTGATTTTGATCAAAATTTGCTATTCTTAATAAAATTTGGCAACTCCTGGCCATCAAGCAGGAGAATATGTGTCTATGTTAACATGAGAGCATAAGGAGTGAAATTTCATGATTAATAAATTGAAAATAGGAATTTATGTGTGGTGGTGTTATTTCCTCAAGTAATTTGAGTAGGGTTTTGGTTTTCCAGAAGACTTTTCTTTTTGTTTACTATTTCTACATATAAATCTTCAACTGTTCTACAATCCCTGTAAGATACAGTCTCCTAATACTCATAGTTGTCTATGTTGATCTGCATGTTCTGATTTTATTTCTTATTCCCCAAGAAGGAATGAATTTTAGTGGTAAAAAGTATCAACTTAAGAGTCAGGCCTGAGTTTGGTTCTGATATTCACAAACTCTGGGCCTTTTACAAGCTCAGTTTCCTTATCTGTGGAAAATGGATAGGGTTTCTCAGCCTGATGTTGTGGGCGTTTGGGTATGATAATTCAAGCAGCAGCCCTGGACACTACCTGCCAGATATCCATAACACATTTGGCTTTGTGACAATCAAAAATATTTACAGACATTCCCCAATGTCCCCTTTGGGCAACATCACCCCAGGCTGAGGATCTCTGGATTGGGATTGTTGTTCAGTCGCTAAACTGTGTCCAACTCTTTGAGACCACATGAACTGCAGCAAGTCATGCTTCCCTGTCCTTCACCATCTACCAGAGTCTGCTCAAACTCATGTCCATTGAGTTGGTGATGTCATCCAACCATCTCATCCTCTCTCACCTCCATCTCCTCCCACCCTCAATCTTTCCCAGCATCAGGGTCTTTTCTAAGTAAGTCAGTTCTTCGCATCAGGTGGCCAAAGTATTGGAGCTTCAGCTTCAGTATCAGTCCTTCCAGTGAATATATTCAGGGCTGATTTCCTTTGCGATTAACTGATTTGATCTCCTTGCTGTCCAAGGGACTCTCAACAGTCTTCTCCAGCACCACAGTACTCATGTTTTTTTCTCATGTGTCACTAGGAAAATGAAATGAAAGAAGGATAAGAAGCTCATGGTACAGTCTGGGCCCAATAGTTGCCTGTTTCTCTTTCTCTTGACTCTAGTCTTGGTGGAAATACTGGGGACCTTCAAAGGCTCCATCCATCACCAACTTGAGTCAGGTGCCATCTACTCAGCACTGGGGTATAGTCAGTTGGCTTCTTTGATCTCTGTTTGGCCCCTGATCATGATGGCTGGCTTTGAAAACCCAACTGACATAGGTTTCGTGTCATTTAAATGACGTAGATGGGGAAGAGGAGGGAAAAGATCCAAGGTATGCTTTTTAAATCCCAATATATTATAAGTAGACATTATATAGGGAATATTTATTGAGCCATGTTGGTGGAAATTTTTCCAGACCAAATTGTGCATTAATCACATTCTAGTTCATAGCTTATTATAAAACAATATTTTCTTACATTACATTTCTGGTGATTTACTATATCCCATAAGGATAGTAAAGATAGGTCTATAAAACAATCCCCTAGAAATTTAAAAGTGAAAAAATGGTAAAGCCTAAAAAATGGTTCTATTTTGGATTTAACCAAAGAGGCAAAGGTGAACAACTGAAATCAGGTTATGGAATCAAAGTAATTTGGCTCTTTTAAAAAGAAAGAAAAGTGGGAGGGGGTGTTTAGGATGGGGAGGGGACACATGCATTACTATGGTTGATTCATATTGATGTATGGCAAAAACCATCACAATATTTTTAAATAATTATTCTCCAATTAAAGTATGTTAATTAATTAAAAAAAGAAAATGGGAAAAATAAAAAAAGAAAGAAAATAAAAAGTAAACAAAAACTAACATCTTGTCAAGAGAGCTTGTTCCCTTATGAATTCACAGTTAGAAGCTGCTGAAGATAACGTCATGCAAATGTATGTGTGCAAATGAAAGTCACTTTAGTCATGTCCGACTCTGTGACTCCATGGACTGTAGCCAGCCAGATTCCTCTGTCCATGGGACTCTCCAGGCAAGAATACTGGAGTGAGTTGCCATGCTCTTCTCCAGGGGATCTTCCCAATCTGGGGATTGAACCCATGACTCCCACTGCTCCTGCATTGCTGGTGGATTCTTTATTCACTGAGCCACCTAGAGAGCCCTGCAAATGCATACATTAGATAATTCCCACCAAAGTATCTCTCTGCAAAGAAGTTAATGTTCATATAAGGGTATAGCCTGTCTTGCATAAACACAGTACTTTATAATAAATGTCATCAGAGAATTCTACAGTTCTCAGATCCCTTGAAGTTAACTGCCATAGGGTTTAAGCTGCAAAACCACTGGCTTCCTCCTAAAAACCCTTATTCATCCGGTGAGTACCAAAAAGAAAACCTTTCCTGACCCAAATACTGGCTGAAGAGTTTAGTGTAGAATAGCCTTTTATTGTTGCTATCAATGATGATGTGTTATTTATGGTAATTTCTCATAGGATGAATTGCTTGAGTGTTTGCCACATCTTAAATGTTAAATATATATATACACACAACACACACACACACATATGCGCACATATTTTCCTCTATTTTTCCATTACCTAATAGTTGAAAGGTTGAAATTCACTATGGTTCTCTTGGAGTGTTGCAGAATTTTAATGTGAAAAAAGAAATGGAATAAGACTGGAATATGAAGCCATGAACTTGGAAAGGAATCCAAACTGCCATATTGATGAATACTACATTCTCTTGAGTCAGGGTGCCAGCTCGGAACAATTGTTTAACTTGTCTGTTTCTATTTCCTCAATTTATGGCTGTTGGGTCCTTGAAACAGAAACATTTCGAACATATGTATCAAATAATTACACACATATATACCCATATATCAAGACTGTACTTGAAACTCACCCTTTGTAAGTCATCTTTGCACATATCTATTAGTAGTTAAAAAGATTCAGGACTTTGTTGGAGGAAAAAGGAAATTATCTATTTTTGCGTAATAAATATGCTTTCTGATTACAATCCAATTGTGTTGATTTCTTACTTTGCCTAGAACCAGAAGAAAACATTCATTATTTTTACCAGTTACTCCCTTACTAATAAATTTCAGTAGTTCCTCTTTCTCAAACAATGGTTTTCAAATGGTGTTCCAGAGGGTTCCAGGGTTCCACAGGCATGTACCAGGTGTAGCAAGAGAGAACAGACCTGTTTAGGGGACCCTTTTCTGCCCTCACTCTTAAGAGTACAGTTTCCATTCAATCTGAATAACATGGAATATGTATACACACACACACACACATATCTATATTCTGACTTTGATTTAATACACAGACCCAGTACTGGAACCAAACAGCACCACAACTTTGCAGAGATTTATGAATGAGGACTGCCCGGGTTCCCAGTGGTTAAGAATCCATCTTCTAATGCAGGGGAAGTGAGTTCTATCCTTGGTCGGGGAAGGAAGATCCCACATGCCACAGGGCAGCTAAGACCGCAGAAGGCAACTGGAGAGAAGGCTGAACGCTGCAGCTAGAGAAGCCTGTGCTCCGCAATGAAGACACGGTGTCAGCAAAAGAAAAAAACCATCAAAAGTAAAAAAGAAAAAACAAAGACTTGTGGAATGGTAGCCTGGAGAAGAGAATCTGAATTCATTTCACTAAAATCTTCTTCTGCAATCTGGGCCCATATTAAGGCTGCTTTAGGGCTTCCCTAGAAGCAAGGTAATGCTCAAAATTCTCCAAGCTATGTGAACTAAGTTTCAACAATTTGTGAACCAAGAACTTCCAGATGTTCAAGCCAGGTATAGAAAAGGCAGAGGAACCAGAGATCAAATTGCTAACATCTATTGGATCATAAAAAAGTAAGAGAATTCCAGAACATCTACGTCTACTTCATTGACTACACTAAAGTCTTTGACTGTGTGGATCACAACAAACTGTGGAAAAGTCTTAAAGAGATATGAATACCAGACCACCTTACCTGCCTCCTGAGAAATCTGTACACAGGTCAGAAAACAACAGTTAGAACAGACATGGAACAATGGACTGGTTCCAAAGTGGGAAATGAGTATGTCAAGCCTATATATTGTCACCCCACTTATTTAATTTATATACAGAGTAGTATATCATGTGAAATGCCTGACTGGATGAAGCACAAGCTGGAATCAAGATTGCAGGCAGAAATATCAATAACCTTAGATATGCAGATGACATCCCCCTTATGGCAGAAAGTGAAGAGGACCTAAACAGCCTCTTGATGAGGGTGAAAGAGGAGAGTGAAAAAGCTGGCTTAAAACTCAACATTCAAAAAATGAAGATCATGGCATCAGGTTCTATCACTTCATGGCAAATAGATGGGGAAAGAATGGAAACAATGACAGGTTTATTTTCTTGAGCTCCCAATCACAGCAGATGGTGACTGCAGCCATGAAATTAAAAGACGCTTGCTCCTTGGAAGAAAAGCTATGACTAACCTAGACAGCATATTTAAAAGCAGAGACACTGCTTTGCCAACAAAGGTCCATCTAGTCAGAGCTATGGCTTTTCTAGTAGTCATGTTTGGATGTGAGAGTTGGACCATAAAGAAAGCTGAACGCCAAAGAATTGATGCTTTGGAACTGTGGTGTTGGAGAAGACTCTTGAGAGTCCCTTGGACTGCAAGATGAAACCAATCAATCATAAAGGAAATCAGTACTGAATATTCATTGGAAGGACTGATGCTGAAGCTGAAACTCCAATATTTTGACCACCTGATGCGAAGAGGTGACTCAATGGAAAAGACTCTGGTGCTGGGAAAGACTGAAGGCAGGAGGAGAAGGGGACCACAGAGGATGAAATGGTTGGTGGCATCACCAACTGGATTGATGTGAGTTTGAGCAATCTCCAGGAGTTGGTGATGGACAGGGAAGCCTGGCATGCTGCAGTCCATGGGGTCACATAGTCAGACACGACTGAGCGACTGAACTGAACAGAGGGCTTCCCTGGTAGCTCAGATAGTAAAGAATCTGCCTGCGATGCAGGAGACCCAGGTTCAACCCCTGGGTAGGGAAGATCCCCTGGAGAAGAAAATGGGAACCCGCTCCAGTATTCTTGTCTAGCGAATTCCATGGACAGAGGAGTGTGGCGGACTGTAGTCCATGGGGTCACAAAGAGTTGGACACGACTGAGTGACTGAGCACTTTCACTTTAGGGAAGGAGGGGGAAAAGAGGAAAAGGGAGAGTTTAAAGAACAGAGTTTGTAAACGGTGAGTAGAACATAGACTTCCTGTGTTCAGGTTCTGTAAGCAAATGGCGAGTAAAGCATGGCGGACCATTTCCCGGCTAAGGTTTGCAGAGCATTGGGACCAACAGACATGCCAGGACACCATAGGATGGTCCTTTGATGGCAGAGCAATGGAGCTGACTACTGAGATTCCCAGAGCTGTTCAGGCAGAAGAAAGGACTCCTGAAGTGTTGAGGTCCTGGCTATGGAGATGAGGAGAGTGGATGGAAGTGAATTAGGAAGGATGTACTTATTTTCCTTAACATAACAGGGCAGGTACAAGCCCCTGCCAGGAGGCAGGCAGAGAACATCTATCTATGCTCTCTTGAACGTCTATATACAATCTCAGGGGTCCACTAACCCTAAGCGGGCTTTGAAGGAATGTGATCCCTGTGTGCCCATAAGGAACAAACATTGAGCTGTGTAACTAATTTGAGTAGAGGATTTCAACTCACCGAGGTATAAACTTGGAACGAATTTCCCGGGTAACTGACTAATTGTGTTCTCTCTACTAAATCACAGGGAAGATCTTATTGGATGCCTCATATGTCAGTCATTTCCAGTTGTGAAGGTGTTTCTAGTCCAGCCTCATATTCAGTGGAAAGCCCTCACTCACCTGTTAGATCTCTGGCTCGTGTGGCCAGCAGAGAGCAGGGGCTATGGTCCCCGCCATCACTCTCTAGATAAGTCACAAACAGTGTGTATATCATTGTCCCATAAAAATAAGAAAAGAAAAAGGAAAGAAAAGCTAAAATGAATGAAAACAATAACAAATTCATGCGTATTTTAGCATCTGTATAGAACACAAATGCAGAAAATATATGTCTAGAGGCTCCAGCTACAGTTCATCAGTCAGGACTGATGGGGCATGCTCCTCCACTCGCTTAGAGCTGCACAATCTCCTCCACACACACACACACACACACACACACACACACAGAGGCATGTGCCTTGGGTTCTGTTTAACTCAAAATCCTTCATCCTGCCCTTCCTCCGCATTTGATGGTATTACATAGGAATTTCTTGCAACTTCTTGATGGACTTGCTGGGCAACTTCAAACAACTCTTGGAAACAACTTAATCAGTAGTACATAAGTATGAAGCAGAAATACTACACGCAGGTTAAGAACAGGAATTTTTGCCAGGGGTCCCCAACCTCCAGGATCTAATGCCTGCTGATCTGAGGTGGAGCTGATGTAATAATAATAGAAATACAATAAATAAAATGCACTTGAATCATTCCGAAACCACCCCCCTCCCTGTTCAGTGGAAAACCTGTCTTCTAAGAAGTCAGTTCATGGTGCCAAAAAGGTTGAGGACCACTGTGGACCACATAGCCTATTTCTGTTGACTGGGGAAAAAGTCACTTAGCCAGTCAGTGCCTCAGTTTCCTTACATGCAATCCAAGGACAGTAATTGCTCCCAACTTGTAGGGCTGTTGTGAGGATTAGAGGATTTTAAAGTGTTTAGAACAGTGGTTGGCATGCTAAAGTGAAGCTGTCACTATTATTAAATTTTACATATTTGATACTATAATCTGGGCTGGGCTTGAACCCAGGTCTTAACTATATGTATGAGGTAATGGGCTAACCATAAGCACCCCTCAGGCTCCGTGTTTGGCTGGTAAAAAGAGAGGGATGAACAGTCTTCTGTCCTCCCTCCATCTGTCCGAGTGCACAGTTGTTGGCTGGGGCACACTTACATAATGCCATGGGACTAGAAGGGCTTCCCAGATGGGGCAGTTGGTAGAGAATATGCTTGCCAATGCAGGAGACACAGAAATATGGGTTTGATCCTTGGGTCAGGAAGAACCCCTGGAGTAGGAAATGGCAACCCACTCCAGTATTCTTACCTGGAAAACTCAATGGACAGAGGAGAGTGGCAGGCCACAGTCCATGGGGTGGCAAAGAGTCAGACACGACTGAGCACACACACCCTCGTGGGACTAAAAAGTGGTAAAAATCTTTGTTCAAGGCAATGGTGCAGTGTGGTTTATAATTTAATGAGTGCATACTTTTAAACTCAGGAATTTTTTATTTTTTGTGATTTAGCTTACAAAAATACTTGCATACATATTAATCCAAAAGATAAATGTATAAGAACATGTACTGAAACACTGCTTATAATGACCCTAAATATGCATTTATTAGGTACTGATTACTACCAAAAATAATGCTACTTTAGTTAATAACCATTGAAAAAGAGTGATACTCATGGAAGTAAACAGCCAAGTGGGAAAAGAAAGGACAAGTTGTTAATAGTGCGTACATCATAGTCCCATCAAAAAAAGAAAGAAAAGAAAACAGAAAAAAGCTAAAATGAATGAAAACAATAACAAATACATGTGTATTTTAGCATCTTCATAGAACACAAATGCAGAAAATATATGTCTAACAACTACCAGTAGTTATTCTGGTGGTGGAATTATGGATGTCTTTATCTTTCTGTGTTACATATTCCTTTATTCTCTAAGTATTTTAAACTCTAAGTAAACATTACTTTGGTAGCAAGGAAAATAAAGCTATTCAATTTTTTTTTTTTTTAAAAACAATCATAGACTTTGGAATCAGACAAGCTTGGGTAAAATGATAACTTTAAACCTTTTCAGCAGTGTGACCATGCGAAAACTATTGAACGCCTCTAAATCTTATTTCCTTTCATTGTCAAATGGATAATACCTAATCCTCATTATTACAAGGAGATTTAAACTCCCTAACACAAAGCCTGGCATTCCCAAATGTTTCATAAGTGTCAGTTTGCTTTCCTCTGCTTAGTGCTAATGATAAAATAGCCACATACTATGCTGTTTATCTTAAAAAATATAAACAATATTTCTTGACAAAGATTTTAATTTGGTGACATATTTTAATGAGTGACACAAATTTGATAAACCAAATTTGTGATACTCTTATTTTAACTGTATCATTTTTCCTAAGATCATTTTTATTTTAGAGGGAATAAGAAACTATGTAACAAATGGGAAAAAAGAAATTGTTAACCACATGCAGTTTTACAGTGGGTCTATCAGGACAAAGTATATATGTGATTTTTGTGTCCCAACCCATCTGTAATCTAGTAAATCACTGCAGAGTGAAGTAACAGAGTTATGTCACTATGTGTTTATAAATATATCTATATATATTCATATAAATATACATATATGCAGAAAAAGCTCTCCTGCACCTTAACAGACCTATACAATGTAAAATAACAGGAAAATATCATTCTTTTGACTCATTTTACAACTTTAAAACTTGCAAATGTTTTTTTTGAAATAAAAAATATAAACTAAATGCTGCAACATTTCATTTACTTACATCTAAAATATGTAGAATTAAACAATGATAAAAAAAACTAAGGTCTTTGATAACCATTTTATTTTTATTTTCTATCAAAATTATCAGGGCAAACCTTCAAGCGAAGGTTTTTTCCTAATTTGGATGAGGTCAGCTAAACTCTGTGCAGGAAGGGAGAACAATGGATTTTGACTTGTTTCTAACATTAGGAAATACACTGGTCTTATCGTCATAGCAGTGGACTGGTCCCCTGGTTTCACTGTAAACAATTAAGTAGAACATTAGTCAAGAAGTTGATCAGTATTATTTAGGGAATAGTATCTGCTTCTGGAGGCTTGTCTGAGTCTGTTATCATCAAGTAGGTTAGCTTTGTGTGTGTATGTGTGTGTGTCTTCTATGAGAAAGGAATAAGTGTCACAGTGTCCATTCCAAATAGAGCTTGACTCAAAAATTCAAGTAAGAGGAAACTGTTGTATGTGGTGGGGGCTTTTTGTAGCCAGAATTGAAAAACGAAATACGAAGTGGCTGGGAGAGCATGTGACACAAAAGTGAAGTCTCATACGCTTAGCGTGCTCACACTCAAAAAGGAAGAAAAAGATACCACCTGACCTGAACCTGAACTTGAACCAGATATCTCACCTCCAGTCTCTGTACTTCCTGCCCCCAGGCCACGCTAACGTAATTAACATTCGGGGAAGATCAGAAGGCGTTTCAGGCCCAAGATTACCTCAACAGATTCCAAATCCTATTGAAAGACAGGATAGCTAACATGATGAGTAACAGGATGTTTATAAAGCGATTTCGGAATTGATTCTTTCACGTTTAGGCTGACCTATTAATTATGTGTGTGTGTGTGTGTGTGTGTGTGTGTGTTAGTGGCTCAGTCACGTCCAACTCTTTGCGACCCCATGGACTGCAGCCTACCAGGCTTCTCCGTCCACGGGGTTTTCCAGGCAAGAGTACTGGAATGGGTTGCCATTTCCTTCTCCAGGGGATCTTCCAGGGATCGAATCTGGGTCTCCTGCATTGTAGCAGACACTTTACCGTCTGAGCCAAAGGGGAAGTCTATTAACTATAGTCAACTAATGAATGTACACACTTAGGAGGACAAACACAACCTAGGATGCCCAGGCCCTCTACAAATATTTGTCAGATCAATAGTTAAGGGATGGTTATTTACTATATATATTTCACAGCTCCTTTGACTCTTTTTCTTATTTCTGCTTCACATTCTGGTGCCAAAACCCTTTCTTTCCAAAGGCCAGGAAGATGAAATCAGAGTAAGGAAACTCTCAAGTGGTCCACTTTATTCTACTCAATATTTTGGTCCAATGGCTTGGCAGAAATGAACTTTTTAAATGCTGATGAAAACAATCTGTTGCATCTCTTGTCACTGTTCATTAAGAGAACTGAAAGGATCAAATATCTGTCTGTCATTCAAGAAGATAGCCAGTGTTATAGATGTGAAATTTAGAGTTGTCTCCTTAACAAATTCAAGATCTCTACAGCTGCCACACTGATTTTGCTAAAACCATCCATGTAGGGGAAATTTCAAATTCTGCTCATCCATACAAAACCCTTGTGATCGCACTCCTTACCATACCCTTAACTTCATGCCCTGCCCCTTCCTGCCTTGTACTTAATAATAATCTTGGTCCCTGAAAGACATTACTCTCAATTCAGAGCATCAGTGTACCTGAGCATCGGGACACTTGAATGTAGAGGATGCAAAGGGCTTAAAGTGCAGAAAGGCAGTGTGAACCGTGCTCCACGAGGTCTCCTCCCAGATATTCCATGTGAAACATCTCTATCACCATCCTGACTGGCCAGGATTGAGTCTAGTCACTGAGATCCCTGGAACAGATGTTCCTCTTCCATCTCTCACCACTCCTCCCATGAGCCGAAGTACCACCTCTCAACTCCGGATCTTTGCCAAGCTGTGGCTTCTCCTTGCAGAGCCCTCATGTCTCTGCCTTCAGTTAGTAACTACTCTCTATCCCTTTAAAACTCGGTTCAAGACGGTGCCTCCTAGAAAAGACAGACATGCAGCCAGAGACCCCGCCTTGAACTTGACCTCCACCCTGCCATGTGCCAGGCCAGGTGCCTCTCTTCTGTTCCTTGGGACACAGTGGTTGCATGTTTAGCCACTGTGCATTCACCGCATTGTATCACAGCCCGGTGTTTCTGAACACAGACTGGCTAACCAGTGCACCCGAGTTCAAATCCAGTCTCCTTCATCTGTCAGCAGGGTCAGCTTTCTCACTTAAACAATGGACATAATACTAAAACCTATTAGATTCAATAGAACAATTTAGCTAAAGCTTACAACAGTCATCCTCAATGAGTGTGAGCTAATGACAGTGACTACCTGAATTTTCTCTTTCCTCTGGTAGCTCAGACAGTAAAGAATCTGCCTGCAGTGCAGGAGACCTGGGTTCGATCCCTAAGTCGGGAAGATCCCTTGGAGAAGGGAAAGGCTACCTACTGTAGTATTCTTGCCTGGAGAATGCCATGGACAAGGAGCTTGGCGGGCTATGGTCCGTGTGGTCGTGGATAGTCAGACACAACTAAGCACAGCACAGCAGCTGGATATTGTAGTTTATTTTTTTTGAAGAAAAGACGTCTTAGTTATTTGTATATCCCTCACCCCTTACATGGGCTTCCCTGGTGGCTCTGGGGTAAAGAATCTGTCTGCAATTCAGGAGACGTGGGTTCAATCCCTGGGTCAGGAAGGTCCCCTGGAGAAGGGAATGGCAGCCCACTCAGTATTCTTCCTTGGGAAATCCCATGGACAGAGGAACCTGGCAGACCATAGTCCATGGGGTCACAAAGAGTTGGACACAACTGGGCATGCAGACACACACACCCCTTATGTAGTGCTTGGCATCTATTAAGTGCAATAATATTAATACACATCAGCCAGACTGAACTTGTAAGAATAAGAATAAACATCTCAGAGTCATAGACTCCTAGAACTGGATGTGTCTAAACATGAACATTTAACTCCAAGTTCACAGAGCAAACGCCAGCCTTTTGGGCTTCCCTTGTGGCTCAGCTGTTAAAGAATCAGCCTGCAATGCATGAAACCTGGGTTCGATCCCTGGGTTGGGAAGATCCCCTGGAGAAGGAAAAGGCTACTCACTCCAGTATTCTGGCCTGGAGAATTCCATGGACAGTCCATGGGATCACAAAGAGTCGGACACGACTGAGTGACTTTCACTTCCACTTCCACTTTACAGAGCAAAAAACACTCTATGTAGGTATAGAGAGCCATTTTTTCCAGAGAGGAAACACTTGAACATTTCAGATTCACCCCTAACTGTAAACATAGCCTCCTTAAATGACAAGGTCCTCATGCAGCTTCTGACGAATATTCAGAGGCTTCATGCCCATGCAGGGTGTTCAATTATAGTTTTCAACAGAAAGTGTAAATTACAGGATGCCTGATAAATTCATCCAGAAATGTTAAGAAAAACAGATGGCATTTTCCAAATCTTATCAAACAATTCCCTTTCTCCTCACTCACCAGAGTAGTTTTGCGCCAAATATGATGGAAAAGTAATTTGCCTGTCCCTGATCATTTACACCCTCCAGAGGGAGGGGTTGCTGAACTAAGTAAGATATATTGCTTTCCCACACACTGCTCTCTTCCTTCTCTGGGTGGCTAAAACAAAACAAAGTATTTGATTTCCCCCATTTTTCTGCTGATGAAAGATGACAGGTCCAATAGTGGAGCTCACAAATGGAAATCTTTATTTTGTGTGATTAGAATCTCTCTATTTCCCCTGTAACCAGTCCAATGGCAGAGACAGGGATTCCAGAGTCTGCAAGAACAGTGCTAAAACCGCTGTAATCTAGCATGGATTGATGGACTTCTCAGTGACATATCATCTCCCTACATACTCCAGACCTAGCTAGCTGTGACCTTGATGGAACCCACAGAGCAAGCAAAGGAGAGAGGACAGACTGTGCTTAGCAGGTTGTATTCTAGATACCTCTTTGGTCTATTTTAGAAAAGTGAACTTGTTATGTTTTTGCATGAATCAAGAATTCACCTTAGAAGGAGGCCACTGGGGAACTACATGGAGAAAACATCCCTGGTTTCTGGGATTATTTATACATTTATTGTAGTTTATTTTTCTTTCCATTGTGCTATTCATTTCTATGAACATAACAATATACAGGCTCACATTTACCCTTAGATATGCTGAGCTTCCCCAAACTACACGAAGTACCTGACTATTAGAATTTGGAAAGAATTCAAACTATAAGACACATGGCAAACAAAATTTATTCAGTTCCTATGGATTTAGCCTTGAGAATTACTGCTCACTGAGAGCCTCACAGTGGCTACAACCCTCACTGTCAGGCATAGCAAGAGGGAAAAAAACCACCCTTATATTGCAGAACACATGAGTGAGTGGAATGATCTGTTAGTCCATTAATTCAGACAGAGTTCTGTTGCTGATGGACTGAGGTCTAGCCTCTTGGAGGACAGGGAAAGAAGAGGCTGATCTCAGGAAGCAGCATGGCCAGGATGGGCACAAAAGAACAAGATGCAGCCGTCACCCAAGCACGTGCTATTGTGTGAGTGATTCTAAGAGCAAGTCGGCTCTCAGCTAGGACTCCATTTCGCATACAGACTAAAACAGGAAAAGAGGCCATTTATGCATCATTTTCAAAAGGAAAGTACTTGACGGATGAAAAATTTTCTGAACCACGGTTAAGACTTTCCAAACAGACAAGGCAATGCCAAAAAAAAAAAAAAAAAAGGAGTGATTGTGAACTGGCCTGGCAGAGTGCTTCAGGAAGTGGCCGGGCATGTGTATCCTTGCTGATTACATACATAATAGCTCCAACGCCATGTTCTATACAGAGAAGGGCTGCACTGCAGAGCTGTGTTTTCAAAAGGAAAAAGAAACAGGACTCTCGCAGAGCCCTGCTGGAAAGAGACAGGGAAGCTGCAGGAGCAGGGAAGTCAGGAGTCCTGTGTCCTGGGGACAGAGTCAAATTACACAGGGGGAGCCCAGGAGCCCAGCTCACAGCAAGTCAAAGGGCAGATCCAGCGGGGACACGGCTCCAGGATGTTCTAGAAAAGGAGCCAGGAAAATAAAAAATCAAAGCTTAACCCATATCTCTTTTACTCACTTTGGGGATGAGAGCCCTGGAGAGGAAATGGTAGGTACAGGTAAATGAGCACATGGCCACATTCGTGAGTGTGTGTGTGCTAAGTCGCTTCATTTGTGTCTGACTCTTTGTGACCCCACGGACTGTAGCCCGCCAGACTCCTCTGTCCATGGAATTCTCCAGGCAAGAATACTGGAGTGGGTTGTCATTCCCTCCTCCAGGGGATCTTCCCAACTCAAGGATGGAAACCTTGTCTCCCGTGTCTCCTGTATCGGCAAGTAGGTTCTTTACTACTAGCGCCACCTGGGAAGACCCAGCAACATTCATATTTCAAGTCATATCTAGGATACCTGAACTCTGAGGATGATGGAAATTAGTCGGCTTTCCAGGTGGCTCAGTGGTAAAGAACCCGCCTGCCAAAGC
Source organism: Dama dama (assembly GCF_033118175.1). Classification (NCBI taxonomy): domain Eukaryota; kingdom Metazoa; phylum Chordata; class Mammalia; order Artiodactyla; family Cervidae; genus Dama; species Dama dama. Next base: position 63,044,699 of record NC_083705.1, read on the forward strand.
AGAAGCAAAAGATGAGTTTGATCCCTGGGTCAGGAAGATATCCGGAGTAGGAGATAGCACCCCACTCCAGTATTCTTGCCTGGGAAACTCCATGGGCAGAGGAACCTGGTGGGATAGTCCATGGGGTCAGAGAGAGTCAGACACAGCTGAGGGACTGAGCACAAGCCCTTTTTGACTGGGGAGGCAACATGTGAGTATTAATGAGGTCATGCTTAAAAGCACTTTCTACAATGCCCAGTACTTAAGTTCTATGAAAAAGTTCTAATTCCAAATGATAGTATCAATAATTATAACAAATGTCTGTGTTTTAAGAGGCTCTCCTACCTCTGTCATCCTGGAGATGACATGAAGGTAATCACAGCTTACAGGACTGTGAAAGTGGTTTTCCTATGAACCCTCCCCCCAAAATCCAGGACTGATTTACTTGACCTGGGGCTCTTCTTTCAAAGATATGTCTCTGTCTCTACAGAAGCTGTGGTCCAAAGAAACCATCAGATAGTAGCTATACTGCAAGGACCCCTTCATGGATCACAGCTTTCTAACTGTGGTGCTAGAGAAGACTCTTGGGAGTCCCTTGGACTGCAAGGAGATCAAACCAGCCCACCCTAAAGGAAATCAACACTAAATAATCACTGGTAGGTCTGATGCTGAAGCTGAAGCTCCAATCCTTTGGCCACTTGATGTGAAAAGCTGACTTATTAGAAAAGACCTGGATGCTGGGAAAGATTGAAGACAAAAGGAAAAGGGGACAGCAGAGGATGAGATGGTTAGATAGCATCACAGACTCAGTGGACATGAATTTGAGCATTGTGGGAAACAGTGAAGGACAGGGGAGCCTGGCATGCTACAGTCCATGGGCTCACAAAGAATCAGACACAACTTAGCAACTGAACAACAACAACAACATTGAAAGGAAGGATACAAGAGAACCAAGAATGGGGGCGTCACACTTGGGAGTCCAAATAGGGAAGAATATTGTGCCCTTTCTTTTCAAAATCCTTGCTTTTTGACCTAGAATGACACGTGTGTATCTCCCTTGAACTGATCAAAGGTATCAAATACTTTCTTATCACAGTCCATGCTGTTTTAGCTTCTTTCCATACTTCCACTATCCCTCAACATTAATATTAATAAAAGTTTTCCCATATTAAAAAACAATCATTACTAATTTAATTAAAAATTTTTTAACATCTTTAATAGTGAAGACAATTTTCCATGATATTATGGTATGTGGATACCTAGGATATCTAAGGTCTGATGTGTATAGGCAGAAATGCTGATGCTCAGGATGGCAGGTCCCGGAACCAGACTGTGTGTGTGTGCTAAGTCGCTTCAGTTGTGTCTGACTCTGTGTGACCCTATGGACTGTAGCCCGCCAGACTCCACTGTCCATGGGACTCTCTAGGCAAGAACACTGGAGTGGGTTGCCGTGCCCTTTTCCAGGGGATCTTCCCAACCCATGGATGGAACTCACGTCTCTTGTCTCCTGCATTGGCAGGCGGGTTCTTTACCACTGGGACCACCTGGGAAGCCAGACTGCTGGTATTCAAATCCTCACTCTACATCTACCTACCTAGCATGTCAGGAAAAAGACTGATCACTCTATACCTCTATACCTCGGTTTTCTCATCTGTATAATGGGAGCAATAAGAGTACTTCACTCATGAGAGAACTGAAAGACAAAATGCCCATTAAGTCTGAGAGCATGTGAGGAAGGAGAAACATTTGAATGGATATCAAGTTTTTCTAGGTAAATAGAATTCAGGCAATCTATCCTAACAGTATTAACAGTCTCATTTGAAGAGATCGAAAACAAAATTAACATGTAAAAAGCTTGCATTTTGAATTAGCAGTCATTTGTTTCTTCTATTTTAGCCATTCATCTATTCATTTACTTACCAAGTGTATACACAAAACTTCTACCAGAAGGTCTCTTTCAGATACGATAAAAAGAAGAAAAATTGATACTCAATTTTAATAGGCAGGTCAAGAGAGGAATCACACACTGTATTCATTTTACATTTAGGCTGCTTTTTGCAAATACTTAAATCACAAACCAAGGGATAAAATTTAGGAGTTGGTCAAAGCTATAAAGGGTTTTTAAGGCATGAAAGAATTGCCTGCATAAACCATACATCAGCAGAGTTCATTAAACTGCACATTACTAGAGCTATAATTTATACGTTCAGTTTTAAGAATACCCTGAAAAACATACTCAATCTTGGCAACTGCCATCTTGGATTTACTTTTCCAGAAGAGAAAATAATACCAGGCAACAGCATTTGAAAACATTAACCCCTGGCTTTGTTTCCTTTTGAAAAGCCAAGGATTTAGCACTCCTGCAAAATACTGTTTGAAATAACAATGAAACCCCTAGAGTTTCTGGAGAAGCAGTAGGGACTTATTTTGGTCACAAAACAAATTTGGGGATCTCAGTCATAGACTTAGGGAGCTTTATTTTTGACTTAAAGTTCTCTCTTAGTTAAGCAATTCCATTAAAACATGCACCCGTGTGCACACAGACACAAACATTTGGTTTCAGAGAGCATTGTGCCTTAAGCGAGCATATTGAGTTTGCTTTAAAAATGAAAAAGTGAGTCAACGGAGGTGGTCCTGTTAACCGAAAGAGCTGGAAAAGCCTTCTAAATTGTCTACTGAAAGATCAGACTATTCTAGATAATTCAAGGCACATGCAATCCTGTACTCATCAGAGAAATTTTGTCAGATATATCTCTAGAAGCACAATGGCAGGGTATACTGGTCACCTACTGCTGCATAACAAACGATCACAAACTTAGTGGCTTTAAACAACTCTATTCACGATTTCACAGTTTTAGTGGGTCAGGAATCTTGGTCGGGGTTGTGTCTTCCAAGGCTGCAATCAAAGTGTTGGCTGGGATATGTCCTTTATGGAGCTCGGAATTCCCTTCCAAACTGACATGGTTGTTGGAAGAATTTAGTTCCTTGTGTGGTAGAACCTGTTTTCTTGCTGACTGCTCACTTGAGGTTATGCTCAGCTCCTACAGGTCACCTGCAGGTCCTTGTCATGTGGCCCCCTTACAATATGAGTTAACTTCCTCAAGGCCAGCAGAAGAAGTCCTCTCTTTAAAGAAGTGCCAGTCTCTCCTTTAAGGGCTTTCACTTAATTGGGTTTGGCCCACCTAGGAAGATATTCCTAGTGATTAAACTAAAAATAATTTAGGATATTAATTATATCTGAAAAATCTCTACATCTTTACCACTAATATATGCTACAACCTAATCAAGAAAATGTTCCCTCATAGCTCAGTTGGTAAAGAATCTGCCTGCAATGCAGGAGACCCCGGTTCAATTCCTGCGTCAGGAAGATCCACTGCAAAAGGGATAGGCTGCCCACTCCAGTATTGTTGGGTTTCCCTTGTGGCTCAGCTGGTAAAGAATCTGCCTGCAATGCAGGAGACCTGGGTTCGATCCCCGGGTTAGGAAGATTCCCTGGAGAAGTGAAAGGCTACCCACTCCAGTATTCAGGCCTGGAGAATTCCATGGACTGCATAGTCCATGGGGTCACAAAGAGTTGGACATGACTGAGCGACTTTCAATCAAGAGATTGAAATCCTATCCTGTACATAGGTCTTGCTCACACTCAAGGGAAGGATGTATGCAGAGTTTATACATAGATGACAAGAGTCTTGCAGACCTTCTTAGAATACGGCCTCATGTCCTGGGCTAGAGTAGTTACTTTGCCAAGGTATGGAAGCAACCTAAGTGTTCATCAAGAGATGAATGGATAAAGAAGATGTGATGCATACACTCACACACACACACGTATATAGACACACAAACTCTGGGAGATTGTGAAGGACAGGGAAGCCTGGTGTGCTGTAGCCCATGGGGTCGAAAAGAGTTGGACACGACCGAGCGACTAAACAACAGTCACAAAAGATGTATCTGGACAGCTGGATGAGGCAGTTGCCTATGGCTTTTTTCTTTATTCACTTCTATTAATATACTTTCATTTAACATGACAATAAGTAACCTTTGATTTTATATTTGAAAAGCACCTAAGTAACAAGGTAATATATTTAATCCACTTTGTATATAAAGGATACATTTTACTGGGTTATTTGAATAACCAATCGTATCTTAATCGTATCTTCTGTTTGAAGGATATTCATTTACCTGTATGAGCTTTTTCATTTCTTCACACCTGGTGGGTTAGTCCTAATTTCCGCAGTTGGCAAGAGGTGCTAACTGGGTCTAAGTAAGTCTGCTACTTGGCTAGTGATCAGGGGGGTGGCTGGTTAGACAGAAGAGTGAAACTGCAACCTAGACACTCCACATCCTATCAGAATATCAATTCTACACTGTCATTCACAATTGAGTTTACTGTGTGCACCTCACATCATACCTCACCTGGGCTTCCCGGGTGGCTCAGGTGGTGAACAATGCGCCAGGGAGACACGAATTCCATCCCTGGGCCGGGAAGATTCTTTGGAGGAGGAAATGGCAACCCGCTCCAGTGTTCTTGCCTGGGATATCCCACGGACAGAGCAGCCTGGGGGGGGCTACAGTCCGTGGGGTCACAAAGAGTCAGACATGACTGAGCGATGGAGCAGGCACACGGCTCACGTCAGACTGGGCCAGTGTGTGCAGAAAAGCCAATTTTCTAAGCTCTGGGTCAATTCAGCACATTCGGAAATCAGGAGGGCACACAGAAATATCTGCTAAGAACAAAAAGAAAACCATCCAAATATTTTCCCCCTCAGTTGGAAAGAACCCATTTCTCAGAAGGACTTATTTTCCCATATTAGATAAGTCAGAGGAATCAGCTGCCAGACCACACTCAAGAAGGGGTAGGAAGTGGTCCAACCAGCCAACCAGCCGGCCTGGCATCTGGGAACAGAGCCTGGAAGGCTGGAGGCTCAGCTGGAGGTCCGGATGGCCACCCCAGGGAAGGAGGGAACAGGCTGGAACCTAAGGCTCAGGGGGCTTAAGGATAAGGATCTTTTCCTCCAGGGTCCCTAGCCATTTGGATGTTCTCATTATCTGTGACTTTTAGTTACTTTTACAGTCTTTTTCTTTTCTTTCTTTTTTGAGGGGGGGAGGTTCTGTGAGTGAACCTTATGATAAAAGTAATGTCTTTTTGTTTGTTTGTTTGTTTTTTGGATTTTTTTTTTATTTTATTAGTTGGAGGCTAATTACTTCACAACATTTCAGTGGGTTTTGTCATACATTGATATGAATCAGCCATAGATTTACACGTATTCCCCATCCCGATCCCCCCTCCCACCTCCCTCTCCACCCGATTCCTCTGGGTCTTCCCAGTGCACCAGGCCCGAGCACTTGTCTCATGCATCCCACCTGGGCTGGTGATCTGTTTCACCATAGATAATATACATGCTGTTCTTTCAAAATATCCCACCCTCACCTTCTCCCACAGAGTTCAAAAGTCTGTTCTGTATTTCTGTGTCTCTTTTTCTGTTTTGCATATAGGGTTATCGTTACCATCTTTCTAAATTCCATATATATGTGTTAGTATGCTGTAATGTTCTTTATCTTTCTGGCTTACTTCACTCTGTATAATGGGCTCCAGTTTCATCCATCTCATTAGAACTGGTTCAAATGAATTCTTTTTAATGGCTGAGTAATATTCCATGGTGTATATGTACCACAGCTTCCTTATCCATTCATCTGCTGATGGGCATCTAGGTTGCTTCCATGTCCTGGCTATTATAAACAGTGCTGCGATGAACATTGGGGTGCACGTGTCTCTTTCAGATCTGGTTTCCTCAGTGTGTATGCCCAGAAGTGGGATTGCTGGGTCATATGGCAGTTCTATTTCCAGTTTTTTAAGAAATCTCCACACTGTTTTCCATAGCGGCTGTATTAGTTTGCATTCCCACCAACAGTGTAAGAGGGTTCCCTTTTCTCCACACCCTCTCCAGCATTTATTGCTTGTAGACTTTTGGATAGCAGCCATCCTGACTGGCGTGTAATGGTACCTCACTGTGGTTTTGATTTGCATTTCTCTAATAATGAGTGATGTTGAGCATCTTTTCATGTGTTTGTTAGCCATGTGTATGTCTTCTTTGGAGAAATGTCTGTTTAGTTCTTTGGCCCATTTTTTGATTGGGTCATTTATTTTTCTGGAATTGAGCTGCAGGAGTTGCTTGTATATTTTTGAGATTAATCCTTTGTCTGTTTCTTCATTTGCTATTATTTTCTCCCAATCTGAGGGCAACCTAGATGCCCATCAGCAGATGAATGGATAAGGAAGCTGTGGTACATATACACCATGGAATATTACTCAGCCGTTAAAAAGAATTCATTTGAATCAGTCCTAATGAGATGGATGAAACTGGAGCCCATTATACAGAGTGAAGTAAGCCAGAAAGATAAAGAACATTACAGCATACTAACACATATATATGGAATTTAGAAAGATGGTAACGATAACCCTATATGCAAAACAGAAAAAGAGACACAGAAATACAGAACAGACTTTTGAACTCTGTGGGAGAAGGTGAGGGTAGGATGTTTCAAAAGAACAGCATCTATACTATCTATGGTGAAACAGATCACCAGCCCAGGTGGGATGCATGAGACAAGTGCTCCGACCTGGTGCACTGGGAAGACCCAGAGGAATCCGGTGGAGAGGGAGGTGGGAGGGGGGATCGGGATGGGGAATACGTGTAAATCTATGGCTGATTCATATCAATGTATGACAAAACCCACTGAAATGTTGTGAAGTAATTAGCCTCCAACTAATAAAAAAAAAAAAAAAGTAATGTCTTTTATCTCTGACCCATGCCAAGCGCTGGTCCTCTCTGTGGCATACCCCCGCTTGGTCGCTCTAGCTCTCCACGTGCCCAGGTGTAGGCGTCCATTCCTGGGCTTGGTTTCTCTCATGCCTGCAGCGTCCCGTTCAGGGGTCTGAGTGATGCTTCTCCTGAAGGAGAAGCAGGAAGCTTTCTTCTTCTCCAGCCCCGCCCATTCCATTCTGCCTCATTCAGCTCATTCAGGCCCCACTCTGTGCCCCCTGCTCTCCTCCAGGGTGAAGGAGACAGCCTGACCAACCCACTTTCTCTCACTACTCAAAGGGAACAGCTTTCGGGCAGTGCCCGGATGTACTAGGGCAACTTGGGAGTGGGGCTGACTCCAGGAATGTCCGTCCCTACTGTGGGACTTCCCTGGTGATCCAGTGGCTAAGACTCCATGCTCTCGATGCAGACGGCCAGGGTTCCATCCCTGGTTGAGGACCTAGATCCCACACGCTGCAGCCAAAGAGGAAAAGAAAGTGAAAGTGTTAGTCGCTTCAGTCATGTCCGACTGTTTGGCCCATGGACTGTGGCCCACCAGGCTCCTCTGTCCATGGGATTCTCCAAGCAAGAATACTGGAGTGGGTTGCCATTCCCTTTTCCAGGTGATCCACCTGACCTAGGGACCAAACCTGGGTCTCCTACAACTCAGGCAGATTCTTTACTGTCTGAGCCACCAGGAAAGATTCCACACGCCAAACTTAAGACCTGGGGCAGCCAAATAAATACATAACTTAAAAAAATCAGTATTAAAAAAAGAAACATCCCTGCCGTACTTGAAGTCACTTCCACTTCTCTCACAGTGGATTTTCAGGCCCTAGAAAAAAAGCAAGACTCTCTCCAGCAGCTAAGTGGAAGCAGATCTCTGATGTAAGCACTGGAGGTAAGACTTCCCCTTTCTTGGCATTTGAAGGGAAAGGACAGAAGCAAAATAAAAGGCCAATCTGTGTGTAATTAAAGGCATCTACTGACAATTTCTGCTCCCCCCCACCCCCACCCCTGTTAAAACAATAGAAATACAAATTTTCCACCTTCTTAGGCTTCTCCTCCGCCTCCAGTACTAAACTTTCCAGGTGGGAGTGGTGTCTTTAGGCATGCTGGCAAGGTTACCTCCATCAAAGGAAGGAAAGTGTCTTTAAATTTAAAAAAAAAAAAAAAAAAAGGAATTTCTCCAGAGCAGTAGTTACTATAATTTTTGTCTAATCTTTGGAAAGTGCATATATATATAAAACTTCCACTGTATATTGATTCTTCTTTAAAGATTATTCATATGACACCTTCTTGAGATTAAAGATTTTAAAACTCAGACGAAAGAAGACAATTATCCAGCGATTTGTAATCTTCTAGAATTCTTAGAAAATCTAGAGAGTTTTAAAGTCCTCTTTTCAACATTCATTCATTAGATGCAGGAATCTGAGCAGAGTAACTTAAGGATATTCACTCGTCTTCTGAAAACTGTGGTTTTTGCATTCTTATATGGGACTTTGGGCAACCCTGGTGGCTCAAATGGTAAAGAATCCCCCTGCAATGCGGGAGACCTGGGTTCTATTCCTGGGCTGAAAAGACTCCCCTGTAGGAGGGCATGACAACCCACTCCAGGATTCTTGCCTGGAGAATCCCATGGACAGAGGAGCCTGGTGGGCTACAGTCCATGGAGTGGGAAAGAGTCAGACAGGACTGAGCGACTAAGCACAGCCCAGCACACAGGACTTTATCCTATTTTTAACGCTGTGACCAATCACCCACAAAGAAGAAAAGATTCCTGTGATTTATTCATTTCAATATTTTCTGAATACCTACCATGTGGTAGGGGTACAGCAGAGGAAAAAAAGAGGCAAAATCTCTGACCTTAGGGAGCTTTCATTCTCATAGAGAAAGACAGACAATAAGCCAATAAACACATAAATGTATGTGCGTGAAAAGTGTTACGATGTTAAAGGGGACTAATAAGGACAGATCGAAACGAGAACCTTTATTCTAAATTGAGTGTCTTAGAAGAGGGGAGTATTTTTTTTTTTTTTTAACAGAAGCAAAAGCTCATATGAATCATCATTGTTCTGTTGGTGGTGCTCAGTCGTGTCTGATTCTTCTTGACCCCATGGACTGTAGCCCGCCAGGCTCCTCTGCTCATGGAATTTTCCAGGCAAGAATACTAGAGTGGGGTGCCATTTCCTACTCCATGGGATCTTCAGACTAAGGGATGAAATCCATACTCTTGCATCTCCTGCATTGGCAGGCGGATTTGTTACCACTACTTGGGAATCCCAGAAGACACAAATTTCTTGCGATGTTGTTCAGTAGCTAAGTTGTGTCTGACTCTGCCACCCCATGGACTGTAGCACATCAGGATACAAATTTCTTATCATGATACACATGTAGAAAATTTGAGAAAAATGGGCAAAAAAGATGTTTCCTAAAAACTATAAAAGTATCACCTATAAGAATGAGCTCAAAATAAGAATGTTTCAAATCATATCCTTTTATTCATAGAGGTGCTTTCATAATCTTCTCTTTTCAAATCATAGTTAGCAAAACATGCTACAGCTTAAAGAACCTATAATTGTCTTCCTACTTGTTTCAGTGAAAAACAATTGTTCATAAAATGCATTTTTCCTTGTCACATTTAAATCATTAATATATGATGGATTTGCCATAAAACATTTGAAAGAGTTATGGCAAGGAAAGTTATTCTCACTGGCTTCTTGAATCCAATAGTTTATTCCCAGTCTGTTTTGCTGTAGAAGCTTCCCCTTTTCATTCACACTCCATTTAACTCTCCCTTTAGCAAATTCCTACAATTTCAGCAGGACCAGATGGAACACCTAGAGGATGCTAGTTCTCTGAGATGAAGATAACAACAGATGTCGTTTTAAAAAGATCTTTAGTGTAACAGGCTTGGGAACAGAATTTCAGGAAAGATTTCTCTGAGCCTTCAGGTGTCCATGTACATCATAAGCTAACATGCAGATTTTTCAAAATTATTTAAAAACAGAATTATTATTGACAGCTTAATTTGAGAGTTACAGATTCTCACACTATGAGAAATTATGAATTAACAAAAGCCACACTGAAGATTTTTGACACTTGATTCTTTTGGTTTTTTGTATCTCCCAGAAAAAATGATTGGCTTCCTCAAGGAATTTTCTCACTGGGAAAATTTTAAAAAATAATTTACTTTTAATCAGGAGGATATTCAAATGTTTTGCACTTATTCTAAGACATCTCCATAAAGTCTAAGCTCAGAAGATACTAGGAGACAAAAAAAAAAAAAGAAAGAAAACAAAGGGCCCAATAGAAAAATGGGTAAAGTGTATGATGAGGTAATTCATAGCTGTGGACACCTGAGCAGCAGAGCAATGGGTAAAAGGTTTTTGTATTTAGGGAAAACAAAATCTTTTTTTTTTTTTTTTTTTTTAAGTGAGACAACCACAGTGAAAGAAAAACAAAGCAAAAGTATTAGAAAGTGATGGGTAAAGCAGCTCATAAAGAGTATGTTGGAAATACAATTCCATGGTTCACAGGGTCTGCATGTTTAAGAAAAATAAGGAAAAAACCAAATATGTAATTATAGATATTTAGTAATAGTTATTGTTATCACTATACCTATAGATAGAACTATCTACAGAATTTAGGGGCCAAAATCGAGCTGAAGATAAATTTCCACACAATTTTCAAGGCAGTGGCTTTTAAGTAGTTAAAACTTTTAAGGATGCATTAGAAAGTATAGTGTGAGAAAAAAAGAGGGGTCCAGAGAGACCCTCCAAGGATGACTAGCATTTCAAATGCCCCGTCAGGGAGAAGAGACGTCAGTAAGAGGAGACCGTCTTGGTTCTGGGAGAAGAGAAGACCCAGAAACCAAGGGCAGAAAAATCTTTTCAATTAGGGGGTGGGTTTATCAATGCCAAATGGATCAGACATATGTACTGAGATAAAGATATAAATGTGTGCGTGTGTGCTCACTCAGTCGTAGCTGACTCTATGCAACCCCACAGACTGCAGCCCTCGAGGCTCCTCTGTCCATGGAATTTTCAGGGCAAGGAGTGGGTTGCCATTTCCTCCTCCAGGGGATCTTCCTGAACTAGGGGTCGAACCTGCGTCTCTTGCAGTGGTAGGCAGATTCTTTACCAATGAGCCACGTGGGGAGCACCAAAGATACAAATAGTTGTAGATTAAAAAAAAGGAGCACGGAAGACAGTCTCAATGCATCCATCCATGGCGTGCTCGTCTAATTCCCTAAGGTGGGGCCAAGCTGGCTGAACAAGTCCGCAATCACAGCAGGTGGAGACCACCCTTCCACCTCTCCCACACTCCAGCACATTGAACTAAACAGTTATCTTTCTTCATGGCCTTCGACATGTCAATAAAATGAGTACATCTCTTCGGCTCTCAAATAAAACTTACTTGTCTATTTATCCTCCTTTTGCTTTGTGCCAAGTAATTAAGTTCCAAAACTTTCTCTCAAAACAAAAACAAAAACAAAAAATCACCGGAAAAAATCTATTACTGATCCGGAGTAATGCTAATAACCCTGAGGACAGAGTCTGCATTCAGGATTCCACAGCCCCAAGAACTGCAGCTGTCACATGTCCACCTCCAATTCCTGACTTCCTACCAAGTTAGTTTTGAAGAAGATGCATTGTGTTCTGGGTCTTGACCAACTTGACTTCTAGCCACCCTTAGCTCTTAAAATGTCTTAATGCTAGTCATAATAGTAATAATAAACAATAGGGAAATGATTAGCTAATAGATTATCAACAGAGGGTGGTCTAAATCAGCTGTATCTAGAATCTGGCTCACTTTACCTTTGCTGGATTCAATCTAAGCATGCTTGTCTTAAATGTCAATTGTAACCAAACATAAATGTCTTGTTAAAACAAGTTTATCTGCACTAAACTTAACTGTAGTCTCTGATTAGCTGTTCTGAACTTAAAGCATATTTATGGCTGTTTTTCCTTTTGACAGTATGTCAGCTACATATGGGCAGAATTGTGTTGTGTATCAGGTGCTTTAAAAGGTCCTAGAATTCTTTCTGTGACGTTTGAAAGAAGAGGTGTCACACTTTATCCAATACATGTAGTTAAAGATAAATTAAGAGTTTACTGCTTTATGAAAGGATTCTTTATTGAAGCATTACCTATAAATTTCTAATAAGAAGTACTGGTCTAATTTTAAATAACATTATCTACAGTCTAGTTGTGTTAAATTTTGAATTTGAATCTTACGATGGCTTCGGTCCACATTGGGCAACAGACTGAATGTTTGTGTCCTCCCCAAATTCATATACTGAAACCTATTCTCCAAATGTGAGGATACTGGGAGGTGATTAGCTTTGGGGATGTGATTAGGTCATGAAGGTGAAACCCTCATGAATGGTAGTGTTGTTGTTCAGTTGCCAAGTCATGTCTGACTCTTTGTGATCCCACGGACTGCAGCAGGCCAGGCCTCCCTCTCCCCTACCATCTCCCGGACTTTGCCCAAGTTCATGTCCATTGCATTGGTGATGCCATCCAACCATCTCATCCTCTGTCACCTTCTTCTCCTTCTGCCTTCAAACTTTCCCAGCGTCAGGGCCTTTTCCAATGAGTTGGCTGTTTTATTAGTACTCTTATAAAAGAGGACTTAGAGAGTGCCCCCAAATCCTTCCTCCATGTGAGGTTACAGCAGAAAGACCATCGCCTAGGAACCAGGAAGTGGGCTCTCACCAGAGCCCTGATCTTGGACTTCACAGCCCCTAGACTGTGAGAAATACATTCCTCTTGTTAATATGCCACCCAATCTATGGAATATTTGTTATTGCAGCCCAAACTGACTAAGCCAACATATTACCAGAATATCACAGACCTTAGTGTCATAGATTAAGGAGTGACAGAATGTTTCGGCTCCAGGCTATCTAATTCCACGTAATTCTGGGTATTTGTCTGCTAGACACAAGGGAGGGATCCAAAGCTTCAAAGCCTGGATGCCTCAGTGCTTTCTTATAAGAAAAGTAGCAGAAGAAGCCAAAACCTCTCAAGATGTCTAAGAGGAGGTCTTGCCTGGACAAAGGGTGCAGATACAGCTGACAGCTGACTTACCCCAATTTTCTTGGTAAGCTTCCTCTCCAAAGTTCCATCATAGTGTACAATGTGGACGGTCATGGTGTTTGACTGACAGGAGGCTCAAAGCTGATGGAGACCAGGTCACATTGCTGTCTGCTCCAAAACTTGCAGGGTGCCTTGGACAAACTGGGGCATGACATGTCACATGATCTGGCCTCTCATTCCTGGCAAACTCAGTTCTTACAACTCTTCCCCTTTTCCATTTAGCTCCAGCACATGGCTCCTCTCAAGGCCTACTCCCTTTTACAAGCTTGGTATTACCTGTTGCCTTTGTCAAAATACTCTCATCATAAGTATCTACATAGCTCATTTCTTGTCTTAGATCATTTGGGCTGCTATAAGAAAATACTGTAAGGACTTCCCTGGTGGTCCAGTGGTTAGGAATCCCACTTCCAACACAGGTTCCATCTCTGGTCAGGGAATTAGGATCCCACATGCTTCTGGGAAACTACTGAGCCTGTGATTTCTACAGTCTGTGCTCCACAACAACAGAAGCCTGTGCAGTGCAGCTAGGAGCCCTTGTTCTGCAGGAGGAGAAGTCTTTGCACCACAGTGAAGAGCCAGTGCAGTCAAAAGAAGCTCTGCTTTTGCCATCTTTCAATTCTTAATAATTTTTTAAAAAAGAAAATACCATAGATTGGGTGGTTTAAAACAATAGAAATTTATTTCTCATGGTTCTGGAAGTTGAGAGTCCAAGATCAAGGCACCAGCAGATTCCATGTCTGGTGGGGTTCACTTCCTGTTTCATAGGTGGCTGTCTTCTCACTCTAATTCACATAGCGGAAGATGCTAGGGAGCTCTCTGGAGTCTGTTTTGTAAGGGCACTAATCTTATTCACAAAGGCTCCACCCTCATGACCAAATCACCTCCCAAAACTCCCATTCCTAATACCATAATATGAGGGGGTAAGGATTTCAACATATGAATATGAGGGGATATAAACATTCTATCTACAGTACTCCTCACCTGACGCAGGTATTTTCTCAAAATCACCTTCTTGATGAGGCTGACCTAAAACATCTTATTTAAAATTGCAACCCATTGGTCTCCCACCTTGATCTTCCCAATCTCTCTTCATGTCTACCTTTCCGTTTTTCTTTTCTCCTTTCTTCCAGAAACATGTATCACCTCCAAAGCACTATATTTTTCATTTCGCTTGTCCACTGGGTATTGTCTGTCTTCCTTTACTAAAATGCATGCTCCAGAAGAAGGGATCATTATTTGGTTCACCGGTGCATCTCAAAGCTCTGAAAACATTTTCTGGCACATCGTAAGTATGCAATAAATATGGGATGAATAAATGAAGGAATTCAACTGGCAGAATATTGTGCAATGATAATGTATAAGGACCATGAGGACCAAGACCATCTAGATTTTCATCACCACAATATCCTTAGCACCTAAGGTGGTCCCCAGAAGAGAGCATTTATTGAAGGAATGAATGAATGTTATTGTGGTGGGGTAAGAGTTCATAAAATCCAAATAAATGTAAGTGAAAATGAATATCTTTGGACTGGGACTGAGGTACTTCTGTGCCTCAAATCTTTCTCAGAGTTCTTTAGCTGCATATGCAAGTCATAAAATTACCCAGGATGTTGCAAAAAAGATTCTTTCCAGTTAGCTGAGAATTCAGAAGGACTACAACTACTTAAAAGAAAGTCCTGACAAAGGTGACAGCATCTGATTGGCAAGGGAAAAGTACCTGAAGATGATTTGCCTGTGATATAATGTACAGAATTCTACTGCAGTAGGAAATTTCAGCTCTGTGTTCTTGTGCTATAATCAGAGATCACAGGGTTTGGAGTCAGACAGACTTGTATCAAATGCCCTCCCCATCACATCTTAGACTGTGTGACTCGGAAGGAAAAGCCACTCAGTCGTGTGAGACTCTGCAAGTCCATGGACTGTAGCCTTCCAGGCTCCTCTGTCTGTGGAGTTCTTCAGGCAAGAATGATGGAGTGGGTTGCCATGCCCTCCTCCAAGGGATCTTCCCAAACCTGGGATAGATCTTGGTCTCCTGCATTGAAGGCAGATTCTTTACCATTTGAGCCACCAGATAAATCCTATCTCCATATGGTTACAACAAGAGGTCAGGGCTTCAACGTACAAATTTCAGAGGGACACAATTCAGTCTATAGCAAATACTAAAATAACAACTACATACATACATAAACAAAGGAACCTTGCTAAGCTAAGAATAGAGGGCAAAGTGGTTGAAAAGCACAATCTCATGTTTCAATACTCCAAAGTATGTATGTTTAACAGTTTGATAAATTTAACAAGATTTCTTTAAGACCGGTTTCATTTTCACAGAAGAAAAACTAAAAACCAGAAAACGTGCTATGGTATGGAAAGTAGATCTTAATCATTCCCTAGCACATTGATTTCAACATGTAAATATGTTCCACATTCTTTTCTAGCTTTAAAACAAACCAACAAAATATTTCTTCAAATATAGATACAAATATAGACAGTATCTTTGTTTCTTCACAGTCACGGTGTGACTCTCAGAAACTCACTTTTTTCCTGGACCTCCATATCTACTATCTTTAAACAATACCCACTCTTTAGGGCTGTTGTGAAGCTAAAAAGGATGTGTCAAGTAAAATGCCTAGACATCCCCACCCCATATCACTGTACCCTTTATGTTCATTCTATATAAGATTCTAATATTTCTATTGCATAATTACCCATGTGTGTATGTGCTAAGCCGCTCAGTTGTGTCTGACTCTTTCCCACCCTATGGATTGTAGACTGCCAGGCTCCTCTGTCCATGGGATTCTCCAGGTAAGAATATTGGAATGAGTTGCCATTTCTTACTCCAGGGGATCATCTCAACCTAGGGACTGAACCTGCATCTCCTTCATCTCCTGCATTGGTAGGTGAGTTCTTTACCACTAGTGCCACCTGGGAAGCCCATAATTACACATAAAAATCTATAATTACATGCTATAATTCTAAGTAAGGTTTTGCTGTCTCATCCAATGTCTCATCACATTATTCCTTTATTTTTTTCTTGTATTTTACACTGGAACTTTATAGTAGAAAATGTCACAAGAAATGGGGATAAAATTACAGGCCATTTCATGTTTTTCCTCAGTGCAAACCTGGCCACGAGGGTTTATGAATGCTGAGTTCCTTAAAAATCACAGCAATACATCAGAATATTTACTAAAAGGGCAGAGCAGGGATTCATACGTTACCCACTGTTTACATTTGAAAGGAGCTAATGGTGTACAGCCCTGATAAGTCATGAATTGATTACCAAGCAGAAGTGACCATTAAAAGATGAAAACGTAGTTTACAATGACTAGCCCAGCCCCATGACTTGGAAATATTTCTTTTTGAAATGTGATTAACATTTAGCTTCTGAAATTAAAGAATAAGCAAATTAGTAGCCAATGAATTTGCTAATTTTTCTATTGCCTACTTAAGTCTTCTTAGACGCCACTTGCAGGATGCAAATCATATTCAGAAAGGAGCACGTCTGTAAGCTGCGCATTTCCAGAAGGCCAAGTTTGCAACTCCAAGGCTATAAAACACACACCGCAGAAGGGGAAACGGGAACCTTGAAGGGCTGAGAACTCTGAGAGGTTTGCACAGCTTTTAAGTGGCAGAGCTATGATGTGAACTTCTTGAAAGAGGAGCTGGTTAAGGCCACAGGATTTATAATCAGAGAGCCATACATTTAAGATTGTCTGGAGTGTTTCCAGCCATCAGATTCAGAGCAGCAATACTTTTACCTGTTTTATGCATGTGTCTTTCATGAAAGACAAAAGTCCTACTTAAAAAAAAATCTATATATTACCTGTGTCAAAGTTTAATTTTCAAAAACTTAAAAACGTGGCTTCCATATAAATGTAAAATGAACAAATGCAAACATTTTCTTTAACCCTTTAACAAGGGAACCATCCTGAAGGATTCAAAAGAGAGTAAGAATATATAGGGAGTGAAAAAATAATTTTATAAGAAGATTTCTGGGTCAGATGCACAACTGATTCCCTACAGAGAAGACATTTTTTTCTGCAGACAGAAGTCATTTGAATGCTACTGGATAAAAACCTACATGTTAAAATATAACTTCATAGAATCTAGGCTTTTAGCCCATTGTTATTTAGTGAGTCAAACAAAATTACCTAAACTTGTTCCCTAAACAAGTGTATAATCCTTGGGTAAACTTGTTAAACAATGACTGCATGGCATCAAAATGACATGCTCCACTAGTTTTGCTTTATTTCCAAGTTTTAGTTAACTTTTCTTAACTCCTAATAAGTGTCTACCTGGAAACTGAAGGCAGATTTGCAAGTACAGTGAAGATAATAATGTTTTATCTACAGACAGCTCTTTAGTTTACTTTTTGATAATTCTAAAATTATCTAGACACTGAAAATGGCATCTGGGTACTTCTGATGCAAGAGAGCATGGCTGGGGACTTCCCCGGTGGTCCAGTGGCTAACACTCAATGTTCCCAATGCAAGAGACCTGGGTTTGATTCCTGGTCAGGGAATTAGATCTCACATACCGCAACTTAGAAGTTCTAATGCCAGAACTAAAGATCCCGCAAGCCCCAACAAAGACCCGGCACAGAAAACAAATAAAAATTTTTTAAACAAAGAGCCTCTCATAAAAAAAAAAAAAGAGAGTGCATGGCTATTATCTTCTAAGTGTAGAAAGCAGATCTTTCCTATAAAAAGTGTTGTGGTCAGTCACTCATTCATGTCCGATTCTGAGATCCCATGGAATGTAGCCCACCAGGCTCCTTGGGCCACACGAATCTCCAGGCAAGAATGCTGGAGTGGGTTGCCATTTCCTCCTCCAGGGGATCTTCCTGACTCGGGGATCAAACCATCATCTCCTGCCTCTTCTGCATTGGAAGGCAGATTCACTGAGCCACGTGGGAAGCCCATAAAGAGTTTTACCAAAATATATGTTTCAAATGAAAATGGCTACTTGTGCAAAGCAGCTAATAACATCATGGAAACCTTAGGCGGTCCATGTACCTCCTGTCAGACTACACCGAGAAGCCGAAGCAAGGGAGGAAAAGTGATGGCGTGAAGGTGGCAGTCCCGGCTTGGATGGAAGATAAACAAGCCTCCTTTCAGTACAACCTCTTTCCGCTTGAGTATGAGTTTCTGTGCATCGCAGGGAGAGGTGGCAAAACCTGGCCCAACACAGCTGGCAACAAAGTCAGGCGGTAGGATTGGAAAGACGTGCCTTTTGTGGTCATTTCTTAAGGCAAGGAGTCTGGCTCCATGTTTGCTAAAATTAAACTCAGAAGAAAGATGCCAGAGCAAAGCAGAACGAATAACCCATGCAGGGAATCTCTTTGAAGTTTTTAAACTACTGATTTTCAATTGAAGCATAATGGCTTTACAACATTGTGTTGGTTTCTGCCATACGTCGGCATGAATCAGCCACAGGTATAGGTCCCCTCCCTCGTGGACCTCCCTCCCATCTCCCGCCCCATCCCAGCCCTTTAGCTTGTCACAGAGCCTTGGTTTGAGCTCCCTGAATTATACACCAAATTCCCACCGGCTGTCTGTTTTCCCTGCTACTCTCTCCATCCATCCCACCCTCTCCTTCTCGCCCCTGTATCCACAAATCTGTTCTCTATGCCTGAATCTCCATTGCTGCCCGCAAATAGGTTCATTAGTACCACCCTTCTAGATTCAATCATCCCAGTGCCTGAGATATAGACCTCTGAGGTCTCTTACAGTCTCGGTTCATCTCTGCATCTGGACCGAGAGAGCTCCTACCAACTCAGTGCTATGTGTCACCCAAGTATCTGTCTTTTCTCTCCTTGTTCTACTTGAGACAACTTCCCTAACTGAACTAGCTGTTATCAAGATGGTTAATCTGAGTGCCCTTTATTAAAAAGGATCATCTGACCCAATGTGGAATCAAAGCATGATGCGTTTTCATCATCTTTTTGAGAATTATCTAAAATTTCACTGCTTTTGAATACATAAATTTACATTGAATATATACATTTATATTGGGACTTCCTTGTAGCTCAAATGGTAAAGAATCTGCTTGCAAAGCAGGAGACTAGGGTCCGATCGCTCAATCAGGAAGATCCTCTGGAGAAGGAAATGGCAATCCACTCCAGTATAGAAGTGGAGAGAAGTGTAGAGAAGCCTGGTGGGCTACAGTCCACTGGCTTGCAAAGAGTTGGACACGACTGAGCAACTAACATACACACAAATTTACAATGAGGTATAACACATTGATATTTATTAAGGAACACGTGATCATCTTGCTTGATTTATCCCTAGGAAGTACACTGTCTACTATTTGTGAAAACCATCTTTAAACAGATGTAACAAAATCATATTTTATGATATTACTGGACTGCTATTCTCTGAGATTGCTAGCTTCCAGGGTCCTTTCCTCCACTATTTGGGCAGCAGAGACCCTTTCCTCTAGGAACTGCTCTCAGAGAAAGAGTGATGCAAGAGAGCTCAAAAAAGGCTTTTGAAATTCATAACAGAGGCAACAGTATTCTTGAAAGTCAAAATAATTTAAATCCACAAGAAAGGCCCAGGCCTTTCCAGTAAGAAAAAGATTTGTAGGTTCCATAAATCAAAGCCTGGAGTATTTAGAACACAGAGTTTATATCATCAATCTTGAAGTAGGGAAGGTCGGGTTTAGACCAATAGCAGCTTACTTGCCCTGGAGGCTGGGGACTGGGGTGGAAAGAACAGCCGAAGCCCTGCAGGGTGGGGGACAGAAGAGCAAGGACCACAGCCCACCTCTTTATAAAGAGTGAGTCACAACTTGGGGTTCCCTGTGTATAGACAGATGTCTAGTCTCTTCTTACCTAAAGAAAGATGCTCTGCAGGTCTCTGTAGCCCTACCCCCAGTCCCACAAATTCTGCCACATCCCCTAAGAATTTACACCACTTCCCACAAAGGGAAATATTCTCGCTGCCTCCATGAGAGCAGCCTGCTGTGGTCATGGGAACAGTGCTTCCTAGAGTGAGGTTCAGAGAACAGGACTTGCAGAGCAGACCTCTAGACTCAGCCTGCCGATCAGCCTATTAGAGCTTCAGTTAGAGTTCTGTGTGGGGCAGGAGACCCTCTTGGTGTTTCCTGAGAGTGTCTGATCATAAAAATCCATGAAAAGACAGAGATCTCTTTCCATGGAGTGATACTGATGTTCAGGGCGGCTGTGATTCCTTGAATCACACTGTAGTGAATATGGGGCCAGCTCCCTGGCTGTGGGCTCAGTGTATCCTGGGGTTGGTCTTATGTTCTAGATTTTCCCACAATAGGAATACCACCACTTAGTATCATTGACAGTATGAGACGAGTCTGTGTCATAGAAGTGCAGAATCTGGACTACTGTAAGGTGCTCTGTGCTTTACCTTTTCCCCTTTATTCCTCACACACCCCCTCCAGAGTATCTTCTGACTCATGTTGTTCAGTCGCTCAGTTGTGTCCAACTCTTTGTGATCCCATGGACTATAGCAAATCAGGCTTCACCATCTCCTGGAGTTTGTTCAAACTCACTTCCATTGAGTCGATGATGCTATCCAATCATCTTGTCCTCTGAAGTCCCCTTCTCCTCCTGCCTTCAATCTTTCCTAGCATCAGGACCCTTTCCAATGAGTTGGTTCTTTGTATCAGGTGGCCAAAGTATTGCATCTTCAGCTTCACCATCAGTTATTCCAGTGAATATTCAGAGTTGATTTCCTTTAGGATTGACTGGTTTGATCGCCTTGCTGTTCAAGAGACTCTCAAGAGTCTTCTCCAGTACCACAGTTTGAAAGCATCAATTCTTCAGTGCTCAGCCTTCTTTACAGTCCAACTCTCACATCCATACATGACTACTGGAACAACCACAGCTTTGACTAGGCAGACTCATATCCCCTCTCCCTTCTAATCTACATCCTCCTCAGCATTCAGCTGGAAAAGCTACCATCTCCAGGAAGGGTCCAGATACTCCACTGACGTGCAATCTCCCTTGAGCTTGCAAAGTTTTTTATTTCTTTTGAAGTTAGATGAGTTGTAAAGAGCTTTAGTAAAACTGGCTACTCTTTGGATTACATTTTTGCCCTATGTTATCATTATCTGAGTGTAAGTCTCTCTCCTCCACAGACAGACATTTTTTGGAAGACTGAGACTTTAGTTGCTTTTATCTTTGAATGATATGCATCCCCCTTAACTAGAGGAGGCACCCATGTGATTTCTGATGGATTAAACGGGTTTCTGGGAGACACAATTGGAAAACAAAGGGGGAACCTTAAACAGTTAAACAGTAAGTCAGTCAGGATGAGTTAGGCTGTGCCTCAGTAACAAGTAGCCCCAGAATCTAAGTGGTTCATATAATAAAGATGTATTCATTACTCATCTACATGAGGGGAAACTGGTGGTTTTATGCCCATCATTCTTGCTCTGAGATTCAGGATGCTACCTGGAAGACGGCTTGCTGATGTGGCAGAAGGAGAGAACTCTGGATGACATCTCCAACAAAATATGTTGCAAATTTCACAGCACCCAGTTAGCCAGTCAGGCCAGGGCTGGGTGAGAACACAGATCACAAGCCCACAGCCTGAGACAGCATGTCAGTCAGTGTCAGCAGTTCGTGACGGACTCTGGGGCTGGCTGTGATCACAGTGTTCTTATCAGAGGTTTGCAGTGCTTCCCAAGTGTAACTGTAAGTGCTAGTGTAAAGAACCCGCTTGCCAATACAGGAGATGTGAGAGACGTGGGTTCAATCCCTGGGTTGGGAAGATCCCCTGGTGGAGAGCATGGCAACCCACTCCAGTATTCTTGCCTGGAGAATCCCATGGTCAGAGGAGCCTGGCGGGCTCCAGTCCCATGCAACTGAGCAGACATGCATGTAGCCTAAGCCTGCCACTGTTTCATCTTCTGTCCCCAGGTTACGAGAAAGAGCTAGAGGCCAGGATGGAGAACTTCCTGTCTGAGTCTCTCCAGGCACAAAGACTGCAGGAAAGTTGGCCTTAAAAGCACAAGGGAAGGGGGAACAGAGAGAGGGGACCAGCCCTAGAAGGGGCCATGATGAACTCCAGGGCAAGCCTCCCCTCACCATCCTACTCTCCTGAGGGGCAGAGTTACTACAACAGTGATCAAATTTGGTTCCAATGCCAGCATAGGAGGAACAGGCACAACTTAAAAAATGCTCAACCTCACTTATAATCTGGGGTATGTAACAAAAACAATAAAACTTATCTTGGGAACAGAGATGGACACCAGTTTGGTGGGACCTGAGGTTTGTGCAAGTTGGGGAGAGTCCTTCTGGACTTGGAGAGGCAAGAGACAGGAGTCTTACGTGATCGTGGTAAAATACCTTCTTTCTGCAAAATTTTCAGAGCCCAAGTGTATCTGTCTGAGCAAACTCTGGGAGATGGTGAAGGACAGGGAAAGCCAGGTGTGCTCCAGCCCATGGGGTCACAAAGAGTCAATCACGACTTAGCGACTAAACAACAACAAAGTGAATCTATCTCTAGACCTTTCCCAGGACCTTGTAAGGACCCCAAAAGGAGCCAGGCAAGTGGGGATGCTGAAGGGTAAGCCTCATTGGCTTGGGGATTAATCCAGCTTTGCAGGGGAAGGTTTGAAGCAGGGACAGATGAGGCCAAGAGACAAGAGGCACGTGTGCACCTTTGTTCACTATAAACCCCACATGCCATTCTCTGGGCACGCTCCCAGATGCCAATGATTCGAATTTCAGTTTTAATTAAAATTACTGATATAATCATGCTAACAGAAGATGGAAAACCTGAAGACAACCCCTTCTGGGGACCCTTACAGGGGAAATATCTAAGTGCTGTGTATTATTACTGCACTAATAAAACAAGAATATTTCAAAAGCAAATCTTGATGCTCAGGTTTTCAGTGTTATGGTCTGACTTTAGAATAATGATTCATAGTAATACTTTCAAGAGCAATTCTAGGAAAATACAGACTGAGTGTGGACTGGCAAACTTATATGCCAACTGGTGAATTTTAAAGCAGAGAGTCAATGTTATTAAGATGAAAATAATTGTATATATTCAGAATCCTAAATCATTACCACATGTTACTTGGGTGACTCCCAACATTAGAAAAAATATAAAAGTGAAAGAAAACTTCATGTTTTATTTTTAACTATTCATTTCTTGAGATGGTTTTGAGACATGGATTTTAAAGATACTTGAACAGCAGCTGCTAGCTTTCCAAAAGTATGAGGAAACTTTTAAAAAATGCCTATAAATTTAATATTTTTGTGGCTATAACTTTCCAGGGATAAATGGTTCAGCAAACAAAGAATGGTAACCAATGAGCTTCATTAAACATCAAAGATAATTACTATAGATAACAAGGGTAGAAAGAAAGGCTTCAGATGGCTGTGAAGTTTGAAGGGTTGATTTAGGGTCACTATTAAATAATGATGTGAAAATTCACAGTTACTTAATTAGTTAGTTCATGCAACTCTACAGAGAAAGCTAATGAAAAACCTAGTAATCTAGGGCAGTGGCCCAGGTTTCTGAAGGTCATGAGGCACCATTCAAACCATGGGGCAAGGAAAGGGTGGGGTGAATTGAGAGAACAGCATGGAAACTTATACATTACCATATGTAAAACACACAGCAGGTAGGAATTATCTGTGTGGCTCAGAGAACTCAACCCAGTACTCTGTGACAACCTAGAGTGGGTGGGATGTGGAGGGATATAGCAGGGTGGTTTGGGAAGGAGAGGACATATGTATACCTATGACTGATTCATGTTGATGTGTGGCAGAAACCAAGACAATATTGTAAATATTGTCCTCCAATAAAACACTTCTTAAAAAGAGTGTGTTACTAATATTGATCCTCTCACACTTCACTTTTACTATTTCATTGAAAATTCTAATAACTCAAAGGCCAGATAACTTCTGAGAAATTGAAAAGTACTAAGTGAGGCAGGAAACCATCCATGGACAGGCTCTCTAGGGCATCGGTTGTATTGACTCCCATCCTTCCTCAGATCCAGTGACAAAGGAGTTGGCAAACACATGTGCCAATGACACCCAGATATGACATTATTCTGGAAATCACTCTACGATTTCTATTACAAATTCTGTTTGGCCTTTCTAGCATACCACGCCTGGTCAGGGAGAGACTAAATATAAACTTCAGCCCTGGCACTGAAAGCCCACAGAACTGGGCTTTCATACAGAATTGGTCCAGACAAAATCCCTGATTCACTTTCAGGCGTCGCCTACCTCCTTACCTGAGCTTACAGAAACATCTCAGAAGGTGTTCCATTAGTTAGAGAAGGTCCCTGATGGAGGGAACTTGTCATTCTATTCGGCTGATTAAAAACAACCCTTTAAAGCTATTCAATACATTCCTAAACTCCAACGAAGGCTTATTCATTCTTTCAACCTACGGTTGCCAGATAAATACAAGACACCCAGTTAAGATGGAATTTTCAGATAGCCAATGATTTCTCAGCAGAGGTATATCCCAAATATTGTATGGGACATACTTGTAATAAGCAAATTATGTGTTATTTCAACTGACTATCCCATATTTAACTGGGTATTTCATGTTTTTAGTTGGTAAATCTGGAAACCCTAACTCAATCTTGTATTAATAACTGCCAGCAACACCTACAGAGCACCAACTATGCCGGGCACTGAACATGTTTTTATGTTTTTAATTCCAGCAATAACCTCATGAGGTAGTTATTATTCCCATTTTACAGGTGTGAAAAATGAAAGTATAGAGAATTAAAGTCAACATTCTCTTACGAAATCAAGTATTTCAAACCTGGACCCTCAAGCATAGATGGCTTCCCATCTCGTGGGGGTAGAAAGGGCCAAAGTTTTCTACAGAAAAGTAGTTCTGAGCCACTTGAGCACAAGGACAAATGTTTGATCCAGGTCCTAACACCCCTTGGCATGGAGTATTACATACACTTTTAGTTTGGAAAATATCCACAGCAGGTGTTACCAAAGCCCACGGCAGCCATTAAAAAACTCACAGAATATTAATTTTCAGCAATGAAATTCTGGGTGAACCTTCCAAGATAAACTGGGTACAATGCCTACCTTTAACTGCCAAATGATTTGATCAGCTCTTTGTTTGATATAGCTGCTTAAATGAGCACCTACTACTCCCGACATGAAGATTTATGTTTTAACATAATTCGATTTATCATGCACCTAGTATGTGTCAGATTTAGGAGAAAGATACATCCAAAATTTAGATGCAACATACTGGAACTTTAAAGTGGAGATATAGAGTAGTTCTCTAAGTGCACAGCAGAGAAGTTATCTACCATTAGATTAGGGACTAGAAGGTCTTCACGGATGAGATATGATGGAACTACATCTTGTAGACCAAGGAAGCATTCATTGGATAGGAAGTTGCAAAGGCTGTTGAGGGTGAAATTGGTAATGAAATGGAGAGACCTTGCCTATCATCAACACTGGCAGCCAGATCCATCATTCCTTGATCACATGCTTAGTATCAGAAAAAAATAAAGCTACAGGGACAGCCCAGAGCAGAATGCCTTGTTCTCTACAATAGCAGTTTGCAACCTTTTTGGCACCAGGGATGGGTTTCACAGCAGACAATTTTTCCATGGACAGTTGAGAGGAGATGGTTTCGGGATGATTCAAGTGCAGTTCACAGTGGGATTCATGCTCCTATGAGAATCTAATGCTGCCACACACAGCCCCACACATGGCCGTGGGATTGGGGACCCTTGGTCTACAAAGTTAAGAGACAAGCATAAGGAAAAGTTATGCTCTGTTTTTTCTGGCCTCTCTGCTTAATGTCCCCCCTCTTTTTTTTTTTTTTTCCTTTTGCTGAAACAGGCTAGACACAAGATTAGATCTTAGCACATGATGGACAGAACAAAGAAGTCACAGAAGACGGTGCTTTACTTACCCTGTACTTAAAAGCCTAAATTTAATGCTCTCTAACCACTATTTTCTCAAAATACGAAAGTCTTAAAAGCTCATCTATGGTTTCTGAGAGTTTGTCCACATTAGACATTCAGTATTAAGTGAGGAGGCTTTAAAACTTTTTGAAATGTGATTTTTCTCTAGTATTTTCAACTGTGTTAGCTTGTATCTAAGAGGTGGGAAATAGACTTTGCAAAAATGAGCTGATGTGGATGTTGGTCAGACATACCAAAAGTATCACAAAGCCCTGGCTTTAGTACATTAGTACATTAGTCTCCAGAGAAGTCTTACTTTAGACCTGGCCCCTGTGAACTAGGGAAGAAATGTGAACTGTTTCTTCAACTTTCCACAACACATTTCTTGCAATTTTCAGTTCACTAAAAGCTCCATAAGGAGGCTTAGATGATGTGCTTTAGGCAGAGTTCGATGAGCACTGGCCTGGGAATCAAGGGAACCTGAGTTTCTTCTTGGCTTTATTTCTTCCTTGGGCGAGTCATCAACTTTCTCCTTTTCTTCGTCTCTCAAAGGACAACTGAAGTTGACAATGGCTCCAATCCCCTCTAATTCTAAAGCATTCTACTTTTATAGTTAAATTGTCTGATGGAATTACTTTTATCCATTTGCATTTTTAATTTTTTGAATACTAGATTTAGCAAAATTGCAAGAGACCTGGGATAGTATCCAGAAAAAAAAAAAAAAGATAATGCTTCCCACTGACCCAAATGCAGACAAATTCAGAAATTAGGAAACACTTAAAATACAATTCTCAAAATTTTATATTTTGTAGTAGGAATTGGAATAATTTTTGCTTCTGATTGAAATATGACAGGTCTACTTCTTTCAAATGTACATGTGATCTCTCCTTCTGTTGGTTCGAAGCCAGTGAAAACCTCAAACAACCCTAAATAAGTAAACTGGAAAGTCACTTTAGTTAGGAGTTGTAAGATCTCTTCTGTGTTTTACAGCAACATATGTGGTGTTTTATTGGATCGAGACTTTATATTCCATATAAAGTCATTTTTTTCCAAATAAAGATGATTTTACTGGATTCAATTCAGATAATATTAACATGTATGGACCAATTCCAAGCTTCCTTTGGTTTCTAGTAATCATATACGAATGAGAATGACTACAGCAATTCTAATAATATATTTACTTCTGTCAGAAGCTGCATTAGCAAGCATAACAATAAAACATAAGAAAATAAACACTGAAAATTGGACTTTTAAGAGATTCTTCATAGCTTATGGATTTTATTAAATAAATGCCAAAATAATTAAATTACTACAAAATTTTAACTAAATGTTTATTATTTATTTTGGCTTCAAATAAAAAACCCAGAAAGTTTATAGTATCTGGTGTTCCAAAATTAATAGATTTGATTTACTAAAATAAAAACATATCACAATGAATTAGGTTCACATATGAAATTTGCAGAATGGCTTTGACACTGCTTATGGCCTCTTGGAAGCTCTTCTGACTTCTCAGAACCTCAGTTGTGCATCTGTAAAAAGACTGACTTGGTAATTTTAAAACTGTCTTTGAGCTCTGAGAATGTATGATTCAAGAAAACAGCTTTCAAAGAGTACTTAAACACCACCCCCACCCCCACCGCCCCTCAAACTATTTTGTTAGATCAGTTCCAAAGCCCTAATGTAAACAAGAATATCCTATTTCCAACATCAATCAGCAGTGAAACTGGGTTCTTTAGACTAAGCAACAATAGTAAGGGGGGTTTACAGTATTTGGCTACCACGAAGAAGAAAATTATCATCGTTTTAAATCAGCAGATGCTATGTTCTCCTTTGAAACGCTCTTGGCTTTTTCCCGGAAAGGGTAAATGTAAGGAATGGTGGAAGAACAGCAGAGGGCGCCACAATCACAACCAAAGGGAACAAAAGCAAAACCCTGGCATCACGACCACTGAGTGCCAGGAAGTTCTGAGACAGTCTGAAAATGAGCGACAGTCAGGTGGGAACAGACATTTTCAGATTGTATTTGGGAAACTGCCGGTGAAAATGGTTTACATTTCATCTCAGCATCCACTTCCAGATAAAGGGCGATACTCCTCTTTTTTGGGTACCTTCTGGAATATTTCATTCTGTCTGGGACACTACCTAGGAGAGAGAGGACAGTGCCCGGTGAGACAGACCTGGAGCAGGCGGGGCGGCAGGCAGGAAGATGGGGCCTGGTGCCCGAGGGGTCACCGGTCAGAGGACTGGTGGGGTTTGAAGACTAGAATCCTCGGGGTAGAGTCTCTCTGCACTTGAGATGGTCTCATGTGAAGCATGAAAAAGACTGTGTGTCGCCAGAGAGGCACAGGTCTAGGATAGATGGAGCTCAGAGGAGGGCAGCGTTGGAGTAACTGTGGGGAGGAGTTTTTAAACAAGTGGAGCTCTCCCCCAACTGAGTCAAAGCACTTGGGACGTCTCCAGGCCCTGGCCTCTCACACTTCATTCACAGACCTCAGAGATTTATGAATCTGGTGAGAGGCCGGAGTTGATGACTAAGAAACTAGAAGTCTCAAGCATTAATTACACTTGTCATTATGTCAAATTGTATAGGGTCTGATTTACTTCTAGGAAATAAGTATGAGATTACACATGCTTTTGAAACCCAAGCTCATGATTTCCAAATAACAGATCATAATGACTGTGATGACTCAGAGATCTGCTATTAAAACAAACTAATGATTATAATTGTTAAAGTAAGTACAGGAATGATTAAAGAATTTGCTAATGGTTATTCTCTGTTGATGCAGAATTGGACTCAGTAGGGTATCTGGTTATTATATACATATGTATATTCATCCACACATATGTATAGATACCCACCCATACAAACATGCAGATTTCTGTGGAGAAAAGTGGAAACTGGTTATCTGGAAACAGGCATTCTTCTTTTGAAGGTGTGAGAGTCCTATCCAGTTATTAAACGAGGTTAATGCAAAGGCTTCTGAGACTTGACTGCCTGTATTTGAATCTAGCCTCTAGTACTGACTAGCTGTGTGGCCTGGGGCAACTTGTCCCATCTCACTGGCTCTCAGGTGCTTCCTGAAATGGCAGCATCAGCATCAGCTTCCTCTGGGAACCGGACTGAAAGGCAAATTCTCAGACCATACCCCAGCCCTCCTGAATCAGAAAACCTGGGGGTGAGGTCCAGAATCTATATTCACAAGCCTTGTAGGTGACTTCTGATGTGCTCTAACATCTGATAACCCTTGCTCCATGTGCCTCAGTCTCCTCATCTATAAAATGGGCACAAATACCCACCAACAGTGTAAGAGAGTTCCCTTTTCTCCACACCCTCTCCAGCATTTATTGCTTGTAGACTTTTGGATAGCAGCCATCCTGACTGGCGTGTAATGGTACCTCACTGTGGTTTTGATTTGCATTTCTCTAATAATGAGTGATGTTGAGCATCTTTTCATGTGTTTGTTAGCCATGTGTATGTCTTCTTTGGAGAAATGTCTGTTTAGTTCTTTGGCCCATTTTTTGATTGGGTCATTTATTTTTCTGGAATTGAGCTGCAGGAGTTGCTTGTATATTTTTGAGATTAATCCTTTGTCTGTTTCTTCATTTGCTATGCAACCTAGATGCCCATCAGCAGATGAATGGATAAGGAAGCTGTGGTACATATACACCATGGAATATTACTCAGCCGTTAAAAAGAATTCATTTGAATCAGTCCTAATGAGATGGATGAAACTGGAGCCCCTTATACAGAGTGAAGTAAGCCAGAAAGATAAAGAACATTACAGCATACTAACACATATATATGGAATTTAGAAAGATGGTAACGACAACCCTATATGCAAAACAGAAAAAGAGACACAGAAATACAGAACAGACTTTTGAACTCTGTGGGAGAAGGTGAGGGTGGGATGTTTCAAAAGAACAGCATCTATACTATCTATGGTGAAACAGATCACCAGCCCAGGTGGGATGCATGAGACAAGTGCTCCGGCCTGGTGCACTGGGAAGACCCAGAGGAATCGGGTGGAGAGGGAGGTGGGAGGGGGGATCGGGATGGGGAATACGTGTAAATCTATGGCTGATTCATATCAATGTATGACAAAACCCACTGAAATGTTGTGAAGTAATTAGCCTTCAACTAATAAAAAAAAAAATGGGCACAAATAAGATTCTTGTGAAAAATAAACAAGGTACACTTCTATAGTGTTTAGAACAGTATGGAGTACATGCAATATGCAATATGTACTTGCTTTTAATATTAATATACAATCTCAATAGCCATGAAGAGGAGAAAAAAAGAGTAACACTAATTGAAATGTTAATATTATATGGAAGTAGAATCAATGGGGAAACTGTAATATTGCTGAAGGTGATATTTAAGAAATGAATTCCACTGAAACATGGGATGGAGAGATTCAGGCTTCATAAGGCAGGACTGACAGGAAATCCTCCAGAGGAAAGGACAGCCCAGCTTGCTCATCGGAGTGCAGACCTGTCACGTCTTTGCTGGGGTGGACACATTCAGCTTCATAAGCCATTTGGGTTTAAGCTGGCCCAGCTCAAACCCCACGTCGGATGATTCTTCCCGAGGCAACCAAAGGAGCTGAGTCTAAGTTATCATGTCTTCACTTCCATTCCCGAGACTGAAATTAATCAGGGCTCTGTGATTCTTCCGATATGAGAAATTAGGGGGCTGTGAGGGTAAGGGCAACACGAGGACTTTCTCAGGCACTTTCAGCTCACCCCCAGCCCCAGCCCTGAAATCTCGGAAAAGCCACTCCTGACTTTTTGGTGGTCATAAGTGAGGGCTTGAGAATTTCTCTGAGCAAAGTCCTTAATCTTTCACTTCCAAATGTGTGAAGCTGGTGGTGATGATGTGAGGATGCTGCTTTCCCCATAAGGGTGTGGGGGCCAGCTAAGAGAAAGGATAAAAGGTCAGCACCCCTGCCCCCTCCCCGCGCCCAGCAAGTACCAACACACATTCGCCATTGCTGAGTTATTCTTTTTCATGAGTAAGTAAGATGACATTCCGAGATCTTGCATAAATTGTTCGACATCCCACAGCCAGTAAATAGATTGGATTTCAAGCCCAGTATGTAGGACAGGAGAATAAATGAGCTCCTCTGGAGACCTGGGTTTGATCCCTGGGTTGGGAAGATCCTCTGGAGAAGGGAAAGACTACCTACTACAGTATTCTGGCCTGGGGAATTCCATGGACTGTATAGTCCGTGGGGTCACAAAGAGTCAGACACAACAGTGACTTTCACTTCACTCCCTGAACAATGTTTTCCTGAGAGTTGTCATTCTATAGCAACTTGAAATGGGCCTCACTCAGGAATTATAGAAGATGTTGATTCACATACAGCTATGAAATTAGGGAAAAAAAAAACTTCATGACATGAAGATTGATGCTAATAATATAAAAAAAAATTTTAGGTAAAGATATACCTAGTGGATAATATAACAAAATTATAGTTCTAATTAATAAAATTATCAGTGATTCCATACCTTTGGAGGTTAATTCACAACAAAACTATCCAATTTAGAGACAACTTACTGAGGATATTCCATGTGTCATATCCTACTTAGTGGAGATGGAGGGAAAGTTGAGTAAGAGGTACCCTTGTCATCAAACAATAAATGTTTTTGTTGGGAATCCTTTGGACTGCAAGGAGATCAAACCAGTCAGTCCTGAAGAAAACAAACCCTGAATATTCATTCGCGGGACTGAAACTGAAGCTCCAGTAATTTGGCCAGCTGATGTGGAGAGCCAACTCATTGGAAAAGGCTCTGATGCTGGGAAAGATTGAAGGCAGGAGAAGGGGACGACAGAGGATGCACTGACTCAACAGACATGAGTTTGAGAAAAGTCTGGGAGATGGTGAAGGACAGGGAAGCCTGGTGTGCTGCAGTACATAGGGTCGCAAATGAGTCAGACACAACGGAGCACACACACTATCTTTTATTTTTTCCCTCCACTGGTGTTTGTTTTAAAATATCAGATTCAAAGTGAAAAGAAAGAAGGTACAATTTCACTCGGTTTCCAGCTTTTTAAATATGTTGAGATCACTCTTGGAATGAAGTACACAAAAGCTTAGTAATAATCATAATGATAACGTAATAGGTGTTTTTTAAACTCTTGATTTCCAAACATCCAGATGTTTGGCCTTTGCTGAAGGTATCCAGATGACTGATTGCATTTTTTCAGTTTTCATACAGCTCCAGGACTTCATGGAGCCACAAACCTTTTAGCTGCAACAATGCAATTAGAAATCACAGCTATTCTTCTATCCTGGAGGACCCCAGTGAGCAAACTAAGTTCGGCAGGCCAAATGCAGCCTGGCCATTCTTTACGTATTGCCTGTGGCAGCTCTCGAGCTACAAGTTAGAACTGAGCAGTTTGGATGTCCTGCAACGCTGAAAATATTTACTCCCTGCCCTTTGCAGACAAAGCTTGCCAAACCTTTATGGAGATCATCATCTGCTTTGTTCAGCTAATTGGCTTTCTGTGATTGTCTTTAGGAAGTTATAATAAATCAGTAAACTGATTTGCACATGAGTAATAAACACTTTGAGAAGATGCACTAATGACTCTAGCCATTGTTCAGAGGTGAACTTAATGGAATTTAATGTTTAAGAGGCCATTGGGTTAACTGCTCTTCACCTTGGAAATCATTATGCATTTGGTTAAGAAAAACACGAACTTCAGATGTTTGAGTAAATGAAAAGAGAGAATGTTCTCACAGTTTCCATTTTTATAATTTATCCCATGGGGCTTTTCAATGATATATATATATTACAAGAAATGATGGAAAACTCAAATTCACCTCAATATAAAGATTTTAGTTTCACCAAATTTTATTGTGTAATAATTTCTTCTAATATGCTTATTTAATGACCAGTATTAAATTGACATTTACATATAGAAAGCTAAGGAATAATGAAAACATTTTTAAATGATACATTAGGTCACTGTATTTTCTGTATCATTTAAAACTTAAAGTTTTGTAAAATTTATTTTTTTAGCCAACTCTTTCATCATTTTTCCAAAAGAAAGGGTTCATTAAGCCATCTTGAAAGTATGTTAGTTGTTCAGTTGTGTCCAACTCTTTGTGACCCCGTGGACTGCAGCTACCAAGCTCCTCTGTCCATGGGATTCTCCAGGCAAGAATACTGGAGTGGGTAGCCAGTCCCTTCTCCAGGGGATTTTCCCTACCCAGGGATCAAACACAGGTCTTCCTCATTTCAGGCAGATTCTTTCCCATCTGAGCCACCGGGGAAGCCCTAGCCACTTTAGTACTGAAATAGGAAAATGTGGTATTGTTCCTCTTATCTGATGTAGTTTGCAGAAGACCATCTGTAAGTTCTTCAGTAAATACTTATTAACTCAAATTTATTTATCAAGAATTTTGAATTTTTAGAGTACTCAACATTCTTAATAAATACAGTGTATCTACTGTTTAGAGAGTCTTGGTTTCTCACTGGACCACAATCTGGGACCCTCTGGGTATAGCTAGTGCTTTGTCAGATTTTATCCCTTCATAAAGACTACATACATGCTATTTACTATAACCACATGTAGTAGCATTGTATGTGGGCTTACCTCATAACTCAGCTGGTAGAGAATCCGTCTGCATGAATGGATAAGGAAGCTGTGGTACATATACACCATGGAATATTACTCAGCCATTAAAAAGAATTCATTTGAATCAGTTCTAGTGAGATGGATGAAACTGGAGCCCATTATACAGAGAGAAGTAAGCCAGAAAGATAAAGAACATTACAGCAGACTAACACATATATATGGAATTTAGAAAGATGGTAACGATAACCCTATATGCAAAACAGAAAAAGAGACACAGATGTACAGAACAGAATTTTGGACTCTGTGGGAGAAGACGAGGGTGGGATGTTTCGAGAGAACAGCATTGAAACATGTATATTATCTATAGTGAAACAGATCACCAGCCCAGGTGGGATGCATGAGACAAGTGCTCGGGCCTGGTATACTGGGAAGACCCAGAGGGATCAGGTGGAGAGGGAGGTAGGAGGGGAGATCGGGATGAAGAATACATGTAAATCCATGGCTGATTCATGTCAATGTATGACAAAACCCACTACAATATTGTAAAGTAATTAGCCTCCAACTAATAAAAATAAATGAAAAAAAAAAAAAAGAATCCGTCTGCAATGCAGGAGACCCCCTGTTTGATTCCTGGGTCAGGAAGATGCCCTGGAGAAGGGATAGGCTACCAACTCCAGGATTCACGGGCTTCCCTGGTGGCTCAGATGGTAAAGAATCCACCTGCAGTGCAGGAGACCTGGGTTCGATCCCTGGGTAGGAAGACCTCCTGGAGAAGGGAATGGCAACCCACTCCAGCATTCTTGCCTAGAGAATCCCCAAGGACACAGGAGGCCTGCAGGCTACACTCTATGGAGCCGCAAAAAGTCAGACATGACTGCCTGACTAAGCACAGCACAGCATTGTATGTATGTACATGTGTGTATGTATATATGTAAATATGTACATGTGTGTATGTATATATGTAAACAAGACCAACCGACGATGAAGAATAACAGAATGCCTGTCACGGTACCCACTGTTGCCACACAGACCCGCTCTATGGTTTCTGGGTTCTAGATGATGATATGCTGTGCAGAATCGCTATAAGGTAAGAAACACAAACACTTGAAGCTGGATCACAGAGAAATATGCCTTCCTTTGCTGTTATGTCCAAGTGAAACCTGTGAATATCCAGTCTCTAAATCCCAATCTCTAAATTTCGTCACCCATTAAATCCTCACTCTTACATGCTGACCCTAAACTTGCCTTACTTATTACAAATTTACCAGCTGCTCAGGGATTGGGATTCAGACAAAAATGAAAAAGTTTTTTTTTCATTTTTTGACAGAAGTCATGCATTTCGGGAAAAAATCTCTAATCACATCATTTATCATTTAAAAGAATACCTGCCTGATCCTTGGGACTAATGCATTCATCACTGGCAAAGCCTAAAAACACCTTCCTCCCACCAAATTTTGACTTGTTATGAGAGATGTCACTCTCGTTTTACAGGTGAGAAAACTGAGGTGCAGTCAGAGTAAGTGACTTGCTCAAAGTTTACAGCAGAATCTGTGACCTGATCCCAACTTTCTGGACTCAAAGTTCAGCAAACTTAGTATTACCTTACATTCAACACAGGCTTCTCATGGACATCAGGAACAAAAACAACCTACACAGAAACCAGGAGGAGGTTTTTTTTTTTTTTTTAATTTAAACATTGGTTTTGGGCAAAGGTTGATTTGTTCTGGAATTGCATTTTATCTTTGGACAAAACCCTCAACTCAATTATTTTTTGTAAAAAAGCAAATGTCTGAACACCTGAGTTTTAATAGATGATGGCCTTCACAATAAAAAGATTAAGTAGCTTCAGTGCAAAATCTTTAAATCAACTTTAAGTTCAAGGGTGGCATCTAAAACATATCAAATATGAGGACTTTCCTGGTTGTCCAATGTTTAAGAATCAGCCTTCCAATGCAGGGGACGCAGGTTCAAGCCCTGGTCAGGGAACTAATATCTCACAAGCAACAGGGCAACTAAGCTACAACTAGAGAGAGGATCACATACAGCAATGAAAGCTCTCACGTGCCACAACTATGACCAACACCACCAAAAATAAAGAAATAAATATTTTAAAAAACTGGACTCAAAGCCAGTTAATATCACATCCAATAGTCTTATCATTAAACTCTGCTGCTTTATTGTCATGTTTATATCCTGATTTGGGAATCAGATGAACTGTGTGTTCACTGAACTTGAAAAGGCATTACCTTTACAGGTTGGCTAAGTTGTGTCTGACTCTTCTGTGGCCCCATGGACTGTAGCCTGCTAGATGCTTCTGTCTACTGGACTTCCCAGGCAAGAAGACTGGAGTGGGTTGCCATTTCCTTCTCCAGGGGATCTTCCTAACCCAGGGATCGAACCTGTGTCCCCCACACTGGCAAGTGGATTCTTTGCTGCTGAGCCACCAGGGAAGCTCCACCTTTTGGAATACAAAGCCAAAAAACACTGAGAGCATGGGAAAAGCCATCCGTCTCCAAAAGAAAACAAATTCTTGGGAATTTCCTGGTGGTCCAGAGGTTAGGACTTGGCACTTTCATTACTGTGGCCCAGGTTCATCTCCAACTCAGGGAACAAAGATCCTGCAAGCTATGTGGCATGGTCAAAAAAAAAAAAAAGAAAGAAAAGAAATTCTTCTGCTGATGGATTTTATCATATCCACCTACTAGCACACACTCATGAATTTCTTAAATTTATTGACAGAGGGGAGGGTGGGACAAATTGAGAGAGTAACACTGACATGCATTACCATGTGTAAGGTAGATAGCTAGTTGGAAGTTTCCAAATAGCACAGGCAGCTCAACTCATTGCTGCGTGACCTAGAGGCACCGGTGGGATGGGGGTGGGATGGGGGTTGGATGGGAGAGAGGCTGAGAGGGAGCGGATATATGACTACATATAGCTCATTTACTTTGCAGTACATCAGAAACTCACAAAGCATTGGAAAGCAATTATATTCCAAAAATAAAATAAAAATAAAAAACTAAGACATCAGACATCTTTTCTTTTTGAATACCCAAGAACAGAACAGAGTCGTAGATGAGTTAAAAGGGAAACAGGTTATTTTGACATTATATTTCTACCTGTTAATTTCTGAGTACTTTCTATCAGAGTGATAAGACCAAATATAGAGAAATGATAATAATAGTGTTCATTGTGATAATTTCTTTTAGAATGTCCAAACATTTCCAAGTACTTAACATTTTAATTATGTATCTAAATCTTGAGATAGATGTGGAAAACTTTGCATCACACTAGTGAGAATCCAACAGCAATTTTCACATACAAACATCTTTTCATGGCTCTCTCCAGACAGCTTGAAATAAAACATAAATTACAAATTAATCTAAAATAAATTACATTTTCTCAATTTCAGCCATTGGCTGTCACCTTGCGAAAAATAGCCTTCCGCCAAAACTCAATATCTAGCCACTTGATTTAGTGCAGGCTACTAAGTTCTGATGAAAGCAAGAAGTGTGAAAATTTAAAACCCTTAAAGCTAATATAGCACATTTTGTAGGTGATGAAAATAATTGAGTATAAATCCTATATTTTATTTCAATCTCTCACAAAATCGTCCTGTCCTAAATAGTCAAGTGTCTTGATTGAGTAGATTTTAATGTTCCAAAAATAATCTATCAAGGCACAGTTTTCCCAACAGCAGCATATGACTCTCATCACCTTTAAATATTTCTCATTAAATATGGATTAATTCACAAGGCCCCCTACTCCACTAAGGACCCACTGTAAATATGCAATAGTTCAGGGAAAGTTGCTAACATCCTTATCAAAGGCACTAATGTCCTAAAGAGCTTAGCAAGTTTGCTTGTATAAAGAGTCCATAAAGAATTCTGTCTCCATGGAGGTTGGACAGCTATTCTGCATTGACACCATATTCAAAGTTGGAAAATTATGCTTCCTTCCTTCCAAGAGGCATTTCATTGGCTCTCTTCTTTGCTTCGTTCCCTTCAAACAATGAGATAATGAGCTGCAAAAATGTTATCAAATGCCAATCGTTATAGAGAAATATTTCAACAGTACCTCTGCCAGGAGGGAGGAAGTAGGTGAAAAAAATTGGTACCAGTTGGTAGAATGCAAAAAAGGGAAAGTCAGAATTTAGGAAACAGTGATTAACTGTATAAAGAAAAAATCTTGTGTTGAATTCATCATGTAGTTTGGAGACAGTACAAAGTTCGAAGCAACTGCTCATGAGATTGGACCCATCACAGAGAAGCTTGGGGTCAGATCAGCAGCCTTGCTCATAGCACCACTCAAACACAGGGCTGCCAACACAGCGCTGGGCCACCACCATGATCTGCCAAGTGAGCATTCCAAGGGAAGGTTTGTAATGTTGAAGACGTCTGTTTTGGGGGTCAAGAAGTGCTTTTTTTTCCTTTGGCACAGCCGACATCCTATAGATTGCTCCTGGAGATTCCTAATGCAGTGGCAGCATCTTAAAGGGATCTGTTAAATTTGGCCTCACCAAGCATTTCTCAGACTGATCTGCTCATGGAAGATTTTCATGACCACATTGTTATGGTGTGAACTGCACCCCTCTCCCCACCAAAGGCGTCCCAGGTGGTACTAGTGGTACAGAACCTGCCTGCCAATGCAGGAGACCTAAGAGAGGAGGGTTCCATCCCTGGGTTGGAAAGATCCCCTGAAGAAGGTCATGGGACCCACTCCAGTATTCTTGCCTGGAGAATCCCCATGGACAGAGGAGCCTGGCAGGCTACAGAGGTCCCACAGAGTCAGACACGACCAAAGCGACTCAGCACGGCACCCGCCTCCCCAATCCATATGTTGAAGTCCTACCCCTCAGAACAGCACAGTATCTCTGAATGTGACTGTATTAGGAGAGAGGGTCTTTAAAGGGGTGATTAAGTTAGAATGAATTCTTAGTGTGGGCTCTAATCCAGTATGACTGCGGTCCTTGCAAGAAGAAAAGATTAGGAAACACACACACAAAGAGACAAGACCATTTTGACAAAAGTAGGAGGAGGTATTTGCAAGCCAAGGAGAGATGTCTCCAAAGCCAACTAACTTTTGCTGACACCTTGATCTTGGACCTCCAGCCTCCAGAACTGTAAGAAAATACATTTCTCTTCATTTAAGCTCCTGAGTTTGTGGTACTTTTTATGGCAACCAGAGCAAACTAATGTACACAGTGTAAAGATTTATTGGAACAGAACATCATCTTAGAGTAAAAATGTCCCTATAATTAGTGAACAGCAGAGGGCACAAAGCCTATCCGACCTTTGCATCCCACCACAAGAGCTACTACTATTAATACATGGTTAATAATTATGAGAGGATCAAGGGCTTCCCTGGAGGGCCAGTGGTGAAGACTTCACCTTCTCCTGCAGGGGGTGGGGGCTCTATCCCAGGTCAGGGAGTTAAGATCCCACATGCCTCCCAGCCAAAAAACAAAACATAAAACAGAAACAGTATTGTAGCAAGTTAAAGATTTAAAAATGGTCCACATCAAAAAAAAAAAAATCTTTAAAAAAGTAATTGTGAGGATCATAATTTCTTATATCCCTGTGAGTTGTAAATTTAAAGATACTTCTATGATTTCTTTTAATTTGCCCAAGGATCAATTTTTGTGTTTTCTTAGGAAAGACGGAAAGCATAAAAATGCAAATGTAACGTCTTCATAGCTGCACCTTGCTTGGTCGTTTACTTGAGAGATATCGGTTAAATGCCTACTATGTACCAAGAGGGCTTACCTGTAGCTCAGCTGGTAGAATCTGCCTACATTGCAGGGGACCCTGGCTCAATTCCTGGGTTGGGAAGATCCCCTGGAGAAGGAATAGGCTACCCACTCCAATATTCTTGAGTTTCCACAGTGGCTAAGATGGTAAAGAATCCACCTGTAATGCGGGAGACCTGGGTTGGGAAGATCCCCTGGAGGAGGGCATGGCAACCCACTCCAGTAGTCTTGCC
The DNA here is from genome assembly GCF_033118175.1 of Dama dama. Lineage (NCBI taxonomy): Eukaryota > Metazoa > Chordata > Mammalia > Artiodactyla > Cervidae > Dama > Dama dama. The sequence continues at coordinate 63,084,040 of NC_083705.1, forward strand.
TGGAGAATCCCATGGACAGAGCAGCCTGGTGGGCTCCAGTCTATGAGGTCGCAAAGCACTGCACATGACTCAACAACTAAATACAGCGCAGCTCACGTGCCAAGAACTGTGCTAAAGGGTGGACACACAAACATAGCAAGATAGAGCTGCCTCTTGGGTTTTAGAGCTGGGAGAGGGAGAAGTATCAAATATGGATACCACTTATTATTTCATCTCAGTTTTGACAAGTGAAATAAAAGAAAAATATAGTGGCAATTGAAACATAACTGAAAAAAATTACAGCTTTTACTAAACAAATCCACGGCAGATAATGACGCAAATAAAACTTATCATCATGGTTTTCATATTAATATGGTCAAATTTGTGTCTCATTTTTAATATTAAATAAGGTTCATGGATAATTATTATTCAATGGTGCCTATTTATTCACCTTCTTAATATTACACGTGGTGAGAGACAGCTAGCAAACGTTAAGCAGTACATTTCAATATAAAGTATTTTCCCTACTATTTTTGCATAAAATGAAAACCATGGATCATTACTGTCTGATTTCTTTACTGATTTGTATTTAAATTAAAAAATATATTACATCAAAATAGACTAGAGTGCTATTTTCTAAACTATCCAAAAATACTTTGTGTTTCTAAAGAAATTTGGGGACTCTAGATTCAAATGTTGTACATTCAAATGACATGTGTCATTTATAACAAAGTCAGGATTTATAGCTTCGGCTGATAAAAGACTGTAATACTGTGTTTCAAATGGGCATGTCAACATGTCTTCATTTATGCCAAAGAAACATTTTTGCAAGTCATCTTTTCTCATCTTTTTCAGTTCCATTTCAGCTTCATGCCTCAGCTCTCTCTGTTCACAGATTAGTTGAATAATCTTATTCCCTCTTCTCTTTTGTTGTATTGACTCTTGGTCTTCTATCAAAAAGTTTAAAGCTGCTTTTCCTTTAAAAATGATTTGATCTTTGCAGGAGTATCAAAGAATTATATGCATAAATGATTATTTTAATATTATTAGCTCTTTGACTCTAGAGATATTAATGACTAATAAGTATTGAGCGGTCACTCTGTATGAGACCCTGTGCTAAAATTACTATTAGTGGCTCAGACGGTAAAGAGTCTGCCTGCAATGTAGGAGACCCAAGTTTGATCCCTGGGTCAGGAGATCCTCTGGAGGAGGGCATGGCAACCCATTCTGGTATTCTTGCCTGGAGAATCCCCATGGACAGAGGAGCCTGGCGGGCTACAGTTCATGGGATCGCAAAGAGTCGTACATGACTGAAGAGACTTAGATCAAATTTCATCCACCTAACAGCCCCATGAAGTCGATTTTATCAGTATTAATGCCCTTCTTTTTTTCCCCAGGAGAAAGTGAATTTTAAGGAGGGTTAGCAATTAGGACTTGAATCCAGATCCCACTGTTTTAACCACCCCAATGACTGACTGATAATGAGAGAGGGCGGAAACCCTTAGCAGTAGTCCCAAAGCTCTGAAGGATGAGGATCTCCCCCAGGAAATTCTGAAGTTCAACATTCAAGTCACCATCTGCATAAACCACTTCCAAATATGCATAAACCATCTGCTTTAAAATATGCAATTATACAGATGTTTGTGATAGGGACACCCTGATACACATTATTCTTAAGCATAGCAACTTCAAATGGCGACGATTATGGGTTACCCACTAGCAAGAATATGTTTCTGCACAGTTAAATACATGATGGCGATTTAATATTAAGGTAGAGCAATTCTTTCTGAGAGTTCCACTTAAAGGAAACGGCTGGGGTTTGGATGGTTTATTGGGTGAAAATAATAGCCAGCTGTCTTCAGAGATTCAGGATGGGCAAAATGATTGAGTTAATGGAGGCAGACTTTTTAAGAGGTTCGCACATGAATTTTGAAAAGCAGTGGTTAGCAGAACAAAACACTCCCAAACAAACTCACAAATTGTGCTGTAATTAATTCCACACCTTGAGTCTCCACTGTGTGTCAGGAACTATCTAAGCGCTGGCAACAGCAGAGTGTAACATCACCCAAGTCCTTGCTTGTATGCAGCCTCCAAGCTCTTGCTTACAAAGGAAAATTCAGGCCAAGCAGATCCCCACTGCGCCACTTGGGGAAAATCTCTCTTGTATCATAATTTATGGCCCTGTTATGACTTCTTCATGTGTTGAGTTTGACTAGGCAAAGAGAAAGGTCTGAGGCTATGTCACGTCCATCATTACTCCCAGAGCTCTAGCCTGCTATCCTTCACTCTAATAGTTACTGAAGGCCTGATTTTGAGATACAGTAAGTCCCCTCCATATAAGCCTTCAAGCTGCACACTTTGAAAGATGCAAAGGTGTGTTCCATCAACATCAGGCATAAATGAAATGGCAGCTTGCCCTCCATCTCCGATTGCTGTTGATCCTTCAGCTCTACCATCTCCTGCTTCCTCTCCCTCTCTAATCAGTAACTCTTCTTCCTGTGCATTCTGGCAGCCCCTCTATGCCGGCTGCTGTCCTGTACAATTGTACTTTTGAAGGTACTATACTGGAAGATTAAAAATGCTTTCTTTATTTTTTGTTTGCTTTTCTTTATGTATTATTTTTATGTATACATATTATTGTATACATTATACATTATATGCTATATTTTTTGTATACATTATTTTATGTATACATATTATTGCATAAAATATTTTATTGTATACATATTATTTTATGTATGAAAAGTATTATAAACCTATGATAGTACATACCATATAGTGGACTGTGTTAGTTCAGTACATAGGTTACCGTTGTTGGACTTATGAACAAACTGCACTTACAAAGGCACTCTCGGGATGGAACTGTTTTGTAAGTAGGGGACTATACCAGGGTTACACTGTGAGAGATGCATGACCACAGACACTGTATCCACGGATGATGGGGGCGGGGCAAGTCCAGACTGAGCTTGAGGAAGGGGCTCTGGGAAAAGCTATCCTTGACCATCACAAGTATCGGGCCGAATATGGAAGGATTTACAAACAGGAAGCCCGTTTTAAATAAGTTCAGGAGTTCATCTCATTCCTCCTAAATATAAAGACTTGGTAAAAGGAACACTTGGGGCAACTTCGGAATATGACAGGACGCTGAGAAAGACAAAGAAGGAAATCTAAAAGAAAAATGCCCACTGCGGACTCCACGGGAAGCAGGCAAGAGGCTCGGTGGCTTCCACACGCATTTCAGCTTACTCGGGGGGAAGGGGAAGATGATGGATGATACAGTCCTCAGGACTGTGTGAGTCTTTTCCAGCACATGTGCCCCTGCTGCAGACAGACCTGCAACAAGGTATCCACTCAGTGGCCATGTGCGGGCCTGTGGTCACAGGGGAAAAGAGCAGACAGAGTCCCCGCAGCCCAGAGCCCAGCCTGGGAGTCCAGCCAGCTCCAGCTCTGGAAACCTCCTCTCAGAGAGTGGAGGGCGCTGCACTGTGGGTCTCAGCGCAGCCCCCGAGTCGGGTACCCCAGTCAGGCTTTGGGATTACTTCCGGTCGCTGGCAACAATACTGCCCTGAAGTGCTTTAGGGGATGCCTTGATGCTCGGACATCTTTATATACTGTGACTCTGGGACACAAGCTGGAGTTATTTTTTTATTTTTATTTTTTTTAGATTGTCTTTTTTTTCTTTTCTGGCTTTTATTTATTTATTTTTTTCCATTTATTTTTATTAGTTGGAGGCTAATTACTTTACAATATTGTAGTGGTTTTTGCCATACATTGACATGAATCAGCCATGGATTTACATGTGTTCCCCATCCCAATCCCCCCTCCCGCCCCCCTCTCCACCCGATCCCTCTGGGTCTTCCCAGTGCACCAGCCCCGAGCACTTGTCTCATGCATCCAACCTGGGCTGGTGATCTGTTTCACCATAGATAGTATACATGTTTCGTTGCTGTTCTCTCACAACATCCCACCCTCACCTTCTCCCACAGAGTCCAAAAGTCTGTTCTGTATTTCTGTGTCTCTTTTTCTGTTTTGCATATAGGGTTATCATTACCATCTTTCTAAATTCCACATACATGCGTTAGTATACTGTATTGGTCTTTATCTTTCTGGCTTACTTCACTCTGTATAATAGGCTCCAGTTTCATCCATCTCATTAGAACTGATTCAAATGAATTCTTTTTAATGGTTGAGTAATATTCCATGGTGTATATGTACCGCAGCTTCCTTATCCATTCATCTGCTGATGGGCATCTAGGTTGCTTCCATGTCCTGGTTATTATAAACAGTGCTGCGATGAACATTGGGGTGCATGTGTCTCTTTCAGATCTGGTTTCCTCGGTGTACTGGAGTTACCTCTGGAAGGGATCTGGGGCATTTGGAAGTCAATTCATGACACCTTCTTCAGAAATGTAAAACGAAAGCAGGAGGTGGAGACAAAAGTTAAGGGGGAGGTTTCTAAAATCGGTTTGCAATTTAGGTCTCTTCTTCAGGAAGGCTGACTACTGAGGGTTGGCAGCGTTGACACTCTCTGACCTGCCATGCACAAGAGTGTGCTGCGTTGTGCCCACTGGGGACTGAAGCTGCTCTTTCCTGTTCAAACCAGCTCTCCGGGGTCTCCAGGACACAGATCTCTCCCCCCGCCACCCCCACACCGTGACCCCCTCCTTCCCGGTAAACGCAGGACCACACATCTGCTGAAGTGAGTGTATGGGTGCCCTTAAAGGCAGGGTGGCAGCGAGACCTGATTCCATGTTGCAGAGTGCTCGCTTCTCATTTCTCAGTATAATATTCGCACGTGTGCTGAGCTCTGCTCAGTCGCTCACTCGTGTCTGACTCTGACCCCATGGACTGTGGCCTGCCAGGCTCCTCTGTCCACGGGCTTCTCCAGGCAAGAAGACTGGAGTGGGTTGCCATTCCCTTCTCCAGGGGATCTTCCCGACCTAGGGATCGAACCCATGTCTCATGGCATCATTCTTTACAGCTGATCCACCAAAGAAACCCAATAAATGCATACATGTATTATAATGATAAATAAATACATTTATAATATTTATTTATGTGGCTTCCCTCATAGCTAAGTCGGTAAAGAATTCAGGAGACCTGGGTTTGATCCTTGGGTTGGGAAGATCCTCTGGAGAAAGAAATGGCAACCCACTCCAGTATTCTTGCCTGGAGAACCCCAGGACAGAGGTTCTGGCAGGCTATAGTCCATGGGGTCGCAAGAGTCAGACATGACTTAGTGTCTAAACCATCACCATAATATTTATAATATATATATAACATAAATAACATATAAAAACAAATAATATATATAATGTACAATGAGAAAGGGCTTCCCTTGTGGCTCAGCTGGTAAAGAATCCACCTGCAATGCGGGAGACTTGGGTTCGATCCCTGGGTTTGGAAGATCCCCTGGAGAAGGGAAAGGCTACCCACTCCAGTATTTTGGCCTGGAGAATTCCATGGATTGTATAGTCCACAGGGTCTATACAGATACAATTGAGTGATTTGAGTGATTTTCACTCACTCACCCATGATGAGGAAAAAAAAAAAAAAAATATATATATATATATATATATATATATATATATATTTCCTGTTTAGAAATGCAGTCATGTCATAGCCTTAGGAATGGAGGAAGCATCACAGGACAGGATACATTTGACAGCTGAGCAGCTCTGGCCCCTACAGCGGGTCTGGGGAAGCCACACAGGAAATCAATGTCCCCCTTAATCTAAGCTTCTGCCACCTGTCCCAGGGGAGAGCTGATTCTGAACACAGGTGAGCCTTCACTCTCTTTATTTGGTGTACTTGTGAGACATACTCACTGATCCACTACTGGCTTCCATCCCATAGCTCTTCCGTCCTGTAGCTCTGAGCTGAGCTAATCTTCCTAAAGAAGAGGGTGGCCATGTCTCCAAGGTGTTGGCAGAGCCCTATTTTATACCTGATGTCCCAACCCAATCATTACAAGAAGCTCCCAACCTCTCCAATGAGCCCCATTGTGGAAGAGAAATGCATGGTGCTGCCCTGATGTTGCTTCTCCACTCAAAACCTTAAAACTCCTCCCCATCCACTGCTAACTCTCTCATCATCAAACTGTTTTAAAATGGTAATTTATTTTTAAGTTATTTCCTCTGTTCTTTTCAGGCTATGCCAGAGATTTTATTTTGGTTTTCACATTTACATTTGTCAAGGCTAATCTAAGCAGATGCCTAGAAAGGTACTTTTAAGATGAAAGTGAAAAAGTTAAAGTGTTATTTGCTCAGTCATGTTCGACCCTTTGGGAACCCATGGACTGTAGTCTGCCAGGCTCCTCTGTCCATGGAATTCTCCAGGAAAGAATACTGGAGTGGGTAGTCATTCCCTTCTCCAGGGGATCTTCCTGACGCAGGGATCGAACTTGGGTCTCCTGTTTTGTAGTCAGATACTTTATCATCTGAGCCACCAGTGAAGCCCAGCTGTTCCCCAATCATCCACAAATCAACACATGAAATGTGAGTGTTTAGGGAGTTAATTTTTCCACTGTGACTGAGGAAAGAACACCAAAAGCACAAAAGTGACAGACTTTATGTTATTTTAGGGAATAAAAGCAACTCATGTATGTGAATGACTGGGAGAAATTCAACAGGTTTATTTTCAAGTCTTATATATTTCTGTTAAATTATTCCATCTGTAGTTAAGTCTTTTTTATTTCCTTGGGTCTCGTTAGTAGCCCTTTAGGTCGTACGATTAGATGAGATGAACTGGAAGAACTTTATCACTTGTGGAGTTTGATTCTATGATCACGAATTTTGGTTTTGCTTTTTTTTTTTAAAGCAAGTCAACTTGAGGAACAAACATAAAGGCTATAGGATAAAAATCCATCTTCATTTTTCTCTCCCTATTTACTTATAGCCTGAAAAAGGAAGGTGAGTCATTCATGTCCATATTTCATAACTGAATTATTTTCCAATTTAAAATGAATTAATAAAAGCTAAGATCTATTTTAATCAATCTCAGAAGTTGAATGATTAAACTCCATCAAATACTTAAGCTATCATAAGTTGTCATAAAGAACTTAGCTTTCTAAGTCCTATGATTTCATAACCATTTTTTCCTTTAATGGATTATTTTCTCCTGGAACTGATTATGGCTGATACTCAGTAACCTTACGGGTCAACTTTATAGTTTTGACATTTCTAAAACTTCCCGATGGCTAAGGTGATGCGGTTTCTCAAAGACCACCTGTAAAGAGATGCCATTATATGAATCCACAGTGAGGACTTGGCCTGTAGACATATCTTAAGCTAAACCTTTAAAAATTTAAAGTCCATAAAAATTAAAATGTTACATCTAATATAATTTTCTACTATATTTAGTATAAGATTTTGCTATAAATTCAGCTTGTAGAGTATAGACAGTTAACCAATTCAAAGAGATTTCTATTTGGGAAGAGTGAAGCTTCAGGATCTAAAAGAGACATCATCCCCCTTCATTCCTTACAGATATTAAGTCATGCTAAGGAATTCAGAACAATATGCTTCTCTATCCCAGTATCTGTAGAGTTGTGACCCCACCCCCAAATTCATATACTGAAGTCCTAACCCCACTACCTCAGGCTGTGGCTGCATTTGAAGATGATGTCTTTAAAGAGGTAATTAAGTAAAAATGAGGCTGCAGGCTGGGTCCTATGGCGTGGCTGGTATCCACACAGGAAGAGGAGATTAGAATACGGACATACACGTAGGAAAGATCATGTGAAGGCACAGGAGGAGGTGGCCGTCTGTAAGCGAAAGAGAGAGGCCTCAGACGGAATCAATCCTCGTGACATCTTGCTCCTCGACTTCCAGCCTCCAGAACTGTAGGAAAATTTATTCTTACTGGTTCAGTCACCCAGTCTGTGGTATTTTCTTATGGCAGCTAACAAACTAATACCACTGTCAACTTTTAAAACTGTGGTATAAATGCAGAAACATGGCATAAGACTAATATAGAAAACCAGTTGCAAAAATATATTCTGGTGTTAACAATATGGAAGTGTAAAATCAGTAAAGTGTAAAATATTTTAATATTGGGTTAGAGGTGTGTATGTGCTCAGTTATGGCTGATTCTTTGTGACCCATGGACTGTAGCCCACCAGTTTTCTGGATCCATGACATTTTCCAGGCAAGAATACTGGAGTGGGTTGCCATGCCCTTCTCCGGGCATGGAGACCTTTCTGACAGGGATTGAACCCTGGTCTCTTGTATTGCAGTCAGATTTTTTACCATCTGAGCCACTATGGAAGTCATTTCTAATGCCAGAAAAGAATATTTCAAAATCCTGGCTTACTTTCTTCACTGTATACCCAAGTGGAGAATCCTATGTGTGTGTTGCATAGTTGTGTCTGACTCTTTGCAACCCTATGAACTGTAGCCTGCCAGTTTCCTCTGTTCATGCAATTCTCCAGGTAAGAATACTGGATTGCTATTCCCTTCTCCAGGGGGTCTTCCTGACCCAGGGATCAAACCCGGGCCTCCTGCATTGCAAGCAGATTTTGGCACCATGCTGCACATGAGATCCTAGAACCTAGAACTGATTTAACAACTGCAAGCTTGTACTCTTTGACCAACATCTCCCCACATTCCCCACCCCTCAGCCTCTGGTAATCTCCCTTCTAGTCTCTGTTTCTATGCATTTTGACTTTTTAAAATGTCACATATAAGTGATATCATAGAGTATTTGTCTTTTTCTGTCTGACTCATCTGCTCAGAATAAGCAAATGTCAGGATTTACTTTTATTTATGGCTAAATGATATTCCACTGTATTTATCTGCCACATTCCTCTGTATCTATTTATCAATTGACACTTAGACTGCTTCCATATTTGGGTATTGTAAATAATGATGCATTAAAAATGAATAATAAATATGATGGTGAAGAAATCTCTTGGGGATTCTATTTTCCTTTTCTTTGGAAATATACCTAGAAGTGAGTATATTGTAGTTCTCTTAATATCTTGAGGACCTTCCATACTGTTCGCCATAGTGGAGGCACCAATTTACATTCTCACCAACAATGCCAAAGGATCCCTTTTTCTCCACATCTCCACCAATATTTATCTTTTATCATTTTGATGATAGTCATTATAGCAGGTTTGAGGTGATATTTAACTTTAGTTTTGATTTGCATTTCTTTGATGATTAGTGATCAGAGGTTGAGTACCTTTTCATGTACCTGTTGGCCTTTGGCATGTCTTCTTGAAAAATATGTCTATTCTGTTTCTCTATCTGTTTTTTAATCAGGTTCTTTTTTTCTTTTTTTTTTTGTTTTACTATTGAGTTGTATGAGTTCTTTATGTATTTTAAATATTAACATCTTGTCAGATATCTGATTTGCAAATATTTTCTTCCATTCCATTAGCTGCCTTTTCATTGTGTTGATGGTCTTCTTTGTTGTGCATAAGCTATTAATTTGATGTAGTCCTACTTGTTGATCTTTGCTTTTTTCCTCCTCTTAATATTCTGTGTGATAGCACCTCCTTCATAATAACAAACTCAGTTTTATCATATGTTCATCCTCCATTTTCATGGAAGTTATAAAAATGGATAATAATGTATTATTGTTGAATTTTTTTTCTCACTGCCAGGAAGAACCCTTCTCAAAATTATTATTCCAAAACTGACTCAAAAAAGAAGCTTGTTCAAGGATTTTTGTATAAGGGGTGAGTAATTCAAGAAAACAAAACAAAAGAACAAGCCAGAGAACTCCGTAACACTACATGATCCCAATTGCTGGGACAGATAACTGGAAAGAGATACTTTGTTCTGATTAGAGCTGGTCAATTTCCTCATAACCCACCAATGAAACTCCCAGAGAGGGAGGGAGATGGAATGGGCATTCTAAGGACAGGATGCTCATCTGTGCAGAGTTCTATAATGATGCATTGACCAATGTCCCTCAGCCTTCAAGACACAGCACTGTGAACTTTGTTTCTTTTCCCCAAGAGAGGATGGAGAGGCACCTAAAAGGCCTCTTACTGCACTTTCTATGGGAATGAGCCTGGATACTTCCTTGATCCATCTCAGGCGAGGATAACCACTCCTTCACCTGTCCTCCCACATAACTCTACAGTTATCCACGTCCTGTTCTGTACTGTATATTTCCCCTGTGACAGTGCACTGATGTGGTGTACATAGGTGACCATCTCCTCAGTTATGCTGACTCCACTGGGCAGGGTTGAGTTCTTGCTCACCCTTACGTTCAGCTGCCCAGAATGTGCAGAGCACGTGCCCCTGCTCCTCGTATGAATGAGTCCCAACTACACTCCATGGTCAGTAACTAAGAAAAGTGTAACTGTCTGCAATAAACTCTGGCAGAGAGACTGCCTCAAGAGACCAAGTGGTACCTGAAAGGCTGGAACCTTATTACTCTTAATTTGAAATCTAGATCAGAATCCTCACTTGCAGACAGGAAATTTCATCTCCTCCAAGGATGACTCAGCAAAGTGACAGGTACCATTTACCGAGAGCTCTAACACAATCATGTCAACCATATTCTCTCAGAAGAGTGAAGGCTTGCTAGACTTTCAAAATCCTTCTGTGGGAGAAAGTGTTGATGAAGCATCTGTTTGATACTGCTGTCTTTTGTTTTCATTTTGATTTTAAGTAATATTTCAACTTAACTCTTAAAAATTGGTAACAAATTCATATATGCCGTAACTGAAAAAAATCCAAGCTACAGAACTAAAAGTCTTCTTCTAACTCCATCTCCTGTCCATTCAGCTATTCCTCTCAGTGTCACCACTGTTACTAGTCTTAGTGAATCCTAAAGACTTTTTCTTACACTTGAAATATAAATTCTCTTTCCCTCCTTTTCACAAAATGATAATGACAAAACAAGTTAATTCATCAGTGCTAAAGGAAGTTCTAAACAATGTGGAGAAATTATCAGGTTCATAAATGGATGAAATTAAGTTAACCCAAAGGAAAAGGGGAGCTGGCAGAAAAGAAAAGAATAAAGTGCCAAAGTGGGTTTTATTTGCTTCTCCATCAGCCTTGAGCAAAGAAGAGAGCCTTCACTCAGCAAAGTAAGAAGGGTCTTGGCAAGCCTGTGGGTGTCTGTATGCTTCAAGGAAGACTTGTTTGGTCATTAGTCTTTCCAAATAAAAAGCTTAGAGTCTGCCAAGAACATGGAGAACAATAGCAGACCATTCGGTCTGCTTGTGGTTAGAAGAACTATATGAAATGGCACAGATGCTCTTAATGAGATCTCGACCACCTTGCTGTATTCCTGTATCTCAGAGCTCCCATTTCCCTTCGCTCCCTCTTGTCTGACATTTGGACAGTATTAATGGAGAAATGGGGATGAACCACAACAATTATATGGAAAAGGAAGTGGAAAAAATCCAAATTACTTTCCCCTAAAAGGTCTGGATATGCTCATTGGTGTCCGACTCTTTGCAACTCCGTATATGTCTGGGCAAATCTAAAAGCCAGTTTTCCTATGATTGAGATGATTGCAAGTTTCAGAATATATAATTTCTTTCAGAAGCTTCAAGTTATATTTTTAAACACACAGACATCACACAATTCTTGTCTAAACTGTAAACTATTATTAAGATCTGTCTTCATTTGTTTTAATACAACCTGATCTTTTCCATTTATAACAAACATAGACAGCATATTAAAAAGCTGAGACATCACATATAGCCAAAGCTATGGTTTTTCCAGTAGTCATGTACAGATGTGAGTGTTGGACCATAAAGAAAGCTAGGTGCGAAAGAAATTATGCTTTTGAATTGTGGTGCTGGGGAAGACTCTTTAGGGTCCTTTGGACTGCAAGGAGATCAAACCAGTCAGTTCTAAAGGAAATCAACCCTGAATATTCATTGGAAGGACTGATGCTGAGGCTGAAGCTCCAATACTTTGGCCACCTGACGTGAATAGTCCACTCACTGGAAAGGACCCTGATGCTGGAAAAGATTGAAGGCAAAAGGAGAAGAAGCAACAGAGAATGAGATGGTTAGATAGCATCACCAACTCAACAGATACGAATTTGAGCAAACTCCAGAAGACAGTGGAGGACAGAGGAGTCTGGCATGCTACAGTCCATGGGGTTGCAAAAGTCAGACTTAGTGATTGAACAACAACAATCTTTTCCATCTACCCATAATGTAGCAGTTCAACTAGTAGTGATTTTAGATCAGTGCTGAAATGCTGCAAATATTGAACAAGATTCATCCCCATGAACCTATTTTAGTACTGATACCACTCTGCTGTTGAAAAGGGCAGTCACATATGGTTGTTCCTGGTCATATATTGGAGGTCTTCACCCACCCAAAGGATGGGGAGCCTGTCTCTAGCTGGCCACAGAAAGCAACACCTTCTTGTCATTCTCACAGAGGCACTGCATATTCTAGCTCAGCCTTGAAGCCAAGCACTTTCAAACCACTGGCAGTAACAGGTGCCATCGTGATAATGCTCATATGGGAGATCGCACATCGGTTCATATGGGAGAGTCCTGCATTATACCTATTGACTGGCTTAATTATGATTCATGCCACTTTCACTCTTAAGCATGTTTGGGACTAGATGACCTATTATATTAGTCTTCCTAGTCTTGTCAAAGTGATTAACTTACAGGGCTTAACTGAATCCCTTTCCAAGCTACACTCTTGAGAATTGTTGTCATTCAGTAGCTAAGTTGTGTCTGACTCTGCGACTCCGTGGACTGCAGAATGCCAGGCGTCCCTGTCCTTCACCAATAGCCAAGGTGGTCTCTTGGCTGTGTTGTATTTCTTTTTGAAATCTACTTTGTAGTGTGTGTGTGTGTTAGTCGCTCAGTTGTGTCCGACTCTTTGTGACTCCATGGACTGTAGCCTGCCAGGCTCCTCTGTCCATGGAATTCTCCAGGCAAGAATACTGGAGTGGGTTGCCATGCCCTTCTCCAGGGGATCTTCCTGACCTAGGGATCAAACCCAGGTCTCAAATTATTTAAAATCAGCCAAAAATGTGTCCTGCTTCATGATAGTTAGGAGAGTTTTGCTTTTTTTCAACTATCCTGTATATGCGTGAAAAGAAAAAGTTGGTGAGAGAACATTAAGTATTCTGCAGTAACCCTCTGAGTCTCCCACAGAGGAGTTGTTGATCCCATTATGCACATTCTCAAATCCTTTCTGGGCCACCTTGTCTGTGCCTAATTTTGTCACTGACTTGGGCAACCTGATAACACTGCAGGTAGCTGAGGGAACTCCATAATTCTCACTGGCTTGGCACAGTGAATCCCTGTGAAGTCTGGATCATGCCAGTCACAGAAACAGACAAACAAAAAAACGATTTACTTTTGAGTTGTTGAAAGCTCTGGATGCCCCCCTCATTTGCAAACCATATAAGAAATGGATGTCTCTGCAGGGTATAAAATCCAACTTTTTTTTTTGTCCTCATATAATTACCTGTGATTATTTAGGAATCTTTGTTTTGATTTGGAAGTTTGGGTCAGTAATCAGTGCAGATTCTAAACAGACAAACTAGCAGAGCAGGGGTTGGCAACTTTTTTCTGTAAAGAACTAGATAATAAACATTTTATGCTTTGCATGTCAATAACATTCTTTGTTAAAACTACTCAACTCTGCCTTATAGCACAAAAGCAGCTGTAGACAAGGCATAAACTAATGAGTGTGACTGTGTTCCAATAAAATTTTATTTACAAAAGGAGCTGGCAGGCTGGATTTGGCCTGTGGGTCATAGTTTGCTGACCCATAGACTCAACTGCTCTCTGATCTTTCCCATTGGTTATCTATTGGAAAATGTGTTCTTATCATCATTATCAGTTCAGTTCAGTTCAGTCGCTCAGTCATGTCTTACTCTTTGCGACCCCATGGGCTGCAGCATGCCAGGCTTCCCTGTCCACCACCAGTTCCCAGAGCTTACTCAAACTCATGTCCATCGAGTTGGTGATGCCATCCAACCATCTCATCCTCTGTTGTCCCCTTCTCCTCCTGCCTTTAATTCTTCCCAGCATCAAGGTCTTTTCCAATGAGTCAGTTCTTTGCATCAGGTGGCCAGCTTCAGCATCAAAAGAGTTTCAGCTTCAGCATCAGTCCTTCCAATGAATATTTAGGACTGATTTCCTTCAGGATGGACTGGTTGGATCTCCTTGCTGTCCAAGGGACTCTCAAGAGTCTTCTCCAGCACCACAGTTCAAAGGCATCAATTCTTTGGCACTCAGCTTTCTTTACAGTCCAACTCTCACATCCATATATGACTACTGGAAAAACCACAGCTTTGACTAGACGGACCTTCGTTGGTAAGTAATGTCTCTGCTTTTTTAATATGCTGTATAGATTGGTCATTATCATCATTATGATTCATAGTAAAGTCTCCACCTTCTCTTTCCTTACCTAGCAAAACATTATTGGTTTTTATGTCAGAAAAAATGTGAAGAATGGATTCATTGGAGAACACCCTGATGCTGGGAAAGATTGAAGGCAAAAGGAGAAGCGGGCAGTAGACGATGAGATGGATAGATAGCATCACCGACTCAATGGACATGAACTTTAGCAAACTCCGGGGGATTGTGGAGGACAGGGAAGCCTGACTTGCTGCAGTCCATGGGGCCACAAAGAGTTGGACACAACTTGGCGACTGAACAACAATAATGTGGCAGAAAACCATTCAAAGATTTTCAGAGTTAATTTTAAGAATACTGTGACATCTCAAGAATAATTCATGATTTGACAGTTTATTCTTTGGGCCATCTACTGGAGGGAGAATTAATGGCACTTAAACATTATAAAGGATAAAATGGATCCATAAAATGGCTTGATTTCAAATAGGATATCTATTGCTTTAGTAAGAAAATATGCCCATTGAAAAATACTCCGTAAGTCATAAACTGGAAAAATAGATGATTGATTATGACAAAACTTTTGAGAATAAGAAATTTGATAGTTTGGGGCCTGCTATTACTCCAGTTTTAAAATGTCCCTCTCTGTTCTCCTTCTCTTTTATATTTATGGTAGTAATTTGATGAGAGTGCCTTCGAAATCAATGAGGTGCTTACGTCTACTTTGATCTTGTAATAGGCAAAAACAAGATGTGTACTGACTTCCTTCTAACTTAAAATAAAAATATTATATTCTCCCATCCTCTCCAGTTTGCCTCCAAAATAAAGAACAATGGAGTTATCCATACTCATCTCTTAAAAAAAAAAAAAAACCTCATGAAACCTTGAGCTGTTTTTAACAATCAAACATATCATTTGT
Organism: Dama dama; assembly: GCF_033118175.1. Lineage (NCBI taxonomy): Eukaryota > Metazoa > Chordata > Mammalia > Artiodactyla > Cervidae > Dama > Dama dama. Next base: position 63,099,245 of record NC_083705.1, read on the forward strand.
TTGCAGGCAATTTCTGTGACTGAGGCCTTAAGGAAAGTACATTTTGTTCAAATTAGCAATGCTTAAATGGCATGGATTTTAAAATTTTCACCACAGAAAAGGTACTGGGATGATAACTGTAATTTCTGACTCTTAGGCACGTCTTCATTAGAATTCTATACAGTTTAAGGCTTGCAAACTGCATCAAATCTTGGTAATTATGTTAGGCTTTCAAAATCGATACACGTTGAAAACCCTGATGTGAAAAACTTAAGTCATCTTTTGACTATATCCTTCTGAACTGCAAACAATTACACATTTAGAAAAATTCTAGTCAAACTGTTATATAGGAAGAAAGTCTTTCTAATTCTGAGTGTTACTACCTCTTCACCCCTCTCACCCATCATTTCTCAGAGGTTTTTTTAATTCACTCTTATCAGAGCCATGGATTCTCCAGTTCCTGAGTTGCTCCTGATGGATCCCTGGAGGAAGAGAAGGCTGTAAGAAAACAAAATACACAAACCAGACTGGGCCTGGGGTGTAAGGAGAGGTGAGGAGCCACAGAACCAAATGTAAGGTTTCCTCTGGCAAAGCTGTCATCACCAGCCTCAATCTTTTCATGAGTATTCATGCTAAGGCATCATGCTAGGAAATAAAGCTAAAAAAAGTTGGAAAACATTTCCCAGAGGAAATGCACCCTGCTTGCTCTCTCTGGCCTGTACTGAAGCCAAATTTCTATTTGTAGAGGAAAGACCTTTGTTTCTTTGCCCCCCTCTGCCTTCTTACAATATTATTAGGTTGCAAACAATAGCTTTTTGTTGCAAAGCAGGAATAAAGAAGCCTAAAATCAGCACACAATTGTGTGATCACTGGTTTGCCTTGTATCTCAAAATTGTTAAGAAAAAAAAAAAAAAAAAAAAGATACAGCATTCACAAAGGCATTCATCTTTCTTAAACCAAAAGATAAGGGAAAGCCCTGGAATATGTGAGCAAAAATCCTCACTACCCATTTATAGGCCTCTGGTAATACTTCCCACAAGGACTTGACAATTTAAGACTTGCTTTTCTTGCTTTATTTATCTATCTTTAGTCAAAGGGGATATTATTAGTTCTGACCTTTCCAAGTTTGTTATTCACTGTGCACAACATGAGGGTAATAAGCAGATGAACCTATAAAGTGCTAAGGGCATCAAAACAAAACATTTGGCCACCATCTTTTGTTACTTTGTTTAGATCTTATTTGTCATTTTCTATCACCTCGGAAGGTATTTCCCAGTTAGCGCTCATCCTGACCAGGAGATGTCACTGTAGTTGGATTAAATAATTTACAGAGCAATTTGAGATATACTATAAAGAGTCTCTGTGTTAAAAGAAACTTTCTGTGGAACTGTCACAAATGTATAGAAAAGAATTCTGGAATAAAAATAACTCTGTGTGCCCAACTCTGCTTTTAGTCAATAGATACAACATTTGTGTTATGCCCCAGATTAAAAGAGATGGCTTATTTCTTCCCTCTGCTAAAAGTCAAATATACTAGGATAAGATATTATAAACTTAGTGATTTATCCATCTAGGTGAGTAAAGGTTTTAGTGACTATAGGCAGGAGGCAGCTTTGCTTCTTCTACTTTTCACAGAGACAGAAAAAACAATTGTAAAATTTGTATGGAACCACTAAAAATCCTAATAGCCAAAGCAAGTCGGAGAAAAGAGCACAAAGCTGGAGGCTTCAGACTTCCTGAATTTGAAACTATACTACACAGCTATTGTCATCAAAATGGTATGGTACCAGCATAAATATAGACACACTGACCAATGGAACAGAATAGAGTCTAGAAATAAACCCTTACATATACAATCAACAAGTATTTGACAAGGATAAAAGCATGCTCAATGGGGATAGGATAGTCTCTTCAATAAATGGTGCTAGGAAGACTGGATATCCACACGCAGAAGAATGAAACTGGATTCACATCTTATACCACACAGAATAATCACCTCAAAATGGGTTGAAACTTGAATACAAGATCTGAAACCATAAGAATCCTAGGAGAAAACATAAGTAGTAAACTCCTTGGCATTGATTCCTTAGATTTCACACCAAAAGCAAAGGCAGTAAGGGTAAAAATAAGTGAGTGGAGCTATGGAGACCAAAAAAAGCTTCTGTACAGCACAGGAAACCATCAGTAAATGAAAAGGAAAATGATAAAATGGGAAGAAAACATTTGCAAACCACATATCTAATAAGAGGTTAATATCCAAAATATACAAGGAATTCGTACAACTCAACAGCAAACAAACAAACAAACACACAAACAAAAAACAACAGCAACAAAGAAAAACAGTTAAAAAACTGGGATCCGAATAGGGTGCATGAGTGCTTAGTCGCTGAGCCGTGTCTGATTCTTTTCGACCCCATGGAATATAGTCTGCCAGGCTCCTCTGTCCATGGGATTCTTCGGGCAAGAATACTGCAGCAGGTTGCCATTTCCTCCTCCAGGGAATCTTCCCGACCCACGTGTTGAACCCACGACTCTTTGCATCTCCTGTATTGGCAGGAGGATTCTTTACCACTGGGCACCTGGACAGCCCAGGGATCTGAATAGACATTTTCCCAAAGAAGACATACAAATGGTCAAGAAGTATATGAAAAAGTGCTCAACATCACTAATTATCAGGGAAATTCAAATCAGAACCACAATGAGGTATTACCTTACACTTGTTAGAAAGACTGTCATGAAAAAGAAAAAAAAATAGCAAGTGTTGGTGAGGATGTTATGAATGTAACTGGTACAATCACTATGTAAACCAGTATAGCAGTTCCTCAGGAAATTAAAGGAGAACTATCATATGATCCAGAAATCCCATTTCTTGTGCTGGCAGATGACCCACAAAGGTCTCCTTCACTTCATTACAGACCACCCTTTGGAAAGGTAAGACTCTGTCCCACTTATGTCCATAGCACATAGCACATTCTGGAAAACATTTGAAAGTTGAATGTCTGAAAGCCAAGCAACAGACTTCATGTTGTTTAATGGGAGTGTGAAAAAGGAATATATCTTCTATTTTTTATTCTCAGCTTTATTGAGGTGTAACTGACCCCATGACTAGTTTGGTGTGTACTGAATACACACTAAATCAAACTGAAAGAAAACATAAAGTAAAAATGCTCTAATTACTGCTTTCTCACATCCCTCCCCTCTCCCTCCAAGGTGAGCATCATTTATTCATGGAGACAAGGATAGCTTATTTTAACATAAAATGCCTGACAGCTAAGACAGCACATGCATTATAATTGTGTTTCTCACTTATTTTTTCGAACGTTATAAATACATGAGGTGGGTCGTGCCATTGATTATTATAATATTGTTATGATTAGGGATTAATAAAGCTCCAGATGACAAAATGATTCTCTCTTTAGTTATTAGCCAAAATTACCTATTGTTCTTGCAAGGTAGGTACTAACTGGATATTTTTCATGGGGCTCTCTTTGGAGTCATGTTCTGCATTTGCTCCATCAGATTCACTATAGAACCTTGTGTAGCCCTTCTCTGTGTCCAGGGGCCAGGCTTCTAAGGGTTCCCTATATATAATGAGGCACTTTTGCTCTCTGGTTCTTACCTGGAATTGATCAATGGGCAACCCAGAGAGATCAGGGGTTGGGAGGAGGAAGAAGGGAGCGATTACAGTGTTTATTACCCAACATCCTCCCCATGCAGCCTCTTCTCTACCAAACTAATTGCTTCTCCTTCAGACACACAAGTCTCTCCCAGTCCTGGCAAATACCCCAGGGGCTTGCCTGCTTTTGCCCTCCCAGGCCCAGGAGTTTGCCCAGGGTACCACCCATCATTTTTTGCAGGGTCTATTTTAACCCTGCCTTCAAGTTTACAAAAGTCTCTCTAGGAAAATCTCTCCAATTGTGTGAATGTTCTATTTTACATACAAACAGCATTTCTGGACCCTAGGTGGCACCTGAAGCATGAAATAAGCTTTAGTGAAATGTGTAATATTTTCTGTTTAGATACACGACTAGGCGTACACCCCTGGTAGGTGTCTTACATTGGGAATAAAACAAATTTTATTTGAATTACCCAAGCCGAGTTTTGGAGAGAAGGACGTGTTTAAAGACCATAGAATATTTGAAACAAAAAAACCACAGAACTAAACTTGTTAGGCCGAATCACAGGCTTAGGACTTCCCTGGTGGCGCAGCAGGTAAGAATCCGCCTGCCAATACAGGCGACCCGGGGGTTGGATCTCTGGTTGGGGAGGATCCCACATAACGTGGAGCAACTGAGCCTGTGTGCCAAAACAACTTACCCTGCGCTCTAGAGCCAGCGAGTCACAACTGTTGAGCCCGCGTGCTACAACGACTGAAGCTCTGCAAGAAGAGAAGCCAGCGCAGTTAAAAGCCAGCACAGCACAGTGAAAAGTAGCCCCTGCTCACCGCAACTAGGAAAGCCCAGGCAGCAATGAAGACCCAGCACAGCCAAACATAAATATATAAAATTTAAAAAAAAAATCATAGGCTTATTTTAAACCCCGATTCCACATTATATAAGAAGTTCAGTGATCATTCATTGAGCACCTACTAAGAGCTTGACAGTGTGCTCAGGATTTTAACATAAGTCATCTGTCTGATACACTTGTAAGGCAGGTACCACTCTTGTTTCAGAGTTGAGGGTAATGAGACTCAGATAAGTGTATTAACCCGTTCTCACACATGGCCAGTTACGGACGAGCAAGGAATCCCGTAGGGCCACACTGTCCACTGGCCAGACCACCCCATCCAGAGGGACACTGGGACCTCACGGACTCCACATGGCTAAAAGGACTGTAAGAATTCCACAGCCTTAACATAAGCCTGTTTAACTTTACTTAATCTAATCTTCCCAACAGATGTCCTCAGAGCCATTCTCAGAGAAAACGCACTAACATCTGGCATCCATGAATCACAGTTGGGAAACAGGGTCTGTGCCTCTATTTCCTGATTTTCCTCTCTTGGAGTCTGATGCCTGTTATTCCTTCTGGGATTGGTGATTACATTGAGGAAAAGCTGTTCTAAAACATCAGGTGCACTGGTGATTCTCAAGCACTACGTTGTTATCAAAGGGATGTAGCATATTTGTGAGACTTTCAAAGCATGTCACCATTGGATAACGATAAGGAAGAGGAAAGAGGAATCTTCGTAACAGGAAGTTTTCATTAGCACTTAATGATTTGGGCAGTGACCAGGCTAGTGGTCATCTGATAAAATGATTTGCTAAGGAAAATGCTGGTGTGGGTGATTTTAGTGATAAACGGATGCAGGAATAATATTAATAGCTGACATTTACTTAATACTAAGAATGTCTCTGCCATGATTCTCAACTCCTTACATGTTACCTCATTTAATGTCAGTGTATGGCAAAAAAACACTACAATATTGTAAAGTAATTAGCCTCCAATTAAAACAAATAAACTAATTTTAAAAAAAGAAAAATAAAGTTCATGGTAACCCTCTGAGTTAGACCTTATAGTCCCTAATTTTACAGTTGAGAAACTGAGGAACAGGGAGGTTGAAGAGGCTTGAAGAAATTTCGGTGTCAGACAGACAATGTGGAGGAAGTGGCCTTGAGTCCAGGTGGCTGGATTCCAGACCCTCTGCTCAGAGGAAGGGCTTCATCTGCTTAAGAGATGCTAGCTTCTTTCTGTTATGGACCAGCTAGATTTTAAAAAAAATCACGTACAGTGGTGACCTCAGCTTACTGCAAGGATGGACCAACTTCAACAAATGAGATGTGGTAGGAATAGTTTTAAAAATCAAGTCTGATATTAAAAAAGAAGTTCACGAGTTCAAGGAGAACTGTAATTTAGCATCAGCCTGGAAGTGACCTGGAGATTTTGGTTAATGGCAATCTAAATAGGAGGGCTTCCCCCGTGTCACAGTGCTAAGAATCTGCCTACAATGCAGGAGACCCAGGTTCGAGCCCTGGATCGGGAAAGTTCCCTGGAGAAGGGAATGGCAACCCACTCCAGTTTTCTTGCCTAGAGAATTCCATGGACAGAGGAGCTGGGTTAGGCTACAGCCCATGGGGTCCTAAACAGTCAGACAGGACTGAGCAACTAACACTTTCACTTTCAATCTAAATAGGAACAGTGTTAGAGGGCGGAAAATGGGGTTGTATGCAGCCTCAGAGCAAGTTCAAGTCTCCAAATCTGTCCTTCATGAATTCTCCCAGGAGTGTCACAAGCACGCACACTCATACACACACACACACACAAGCCATTTTATTTTGAGCATCACACTTCAGGAGGTTCAGAGGCAAGTCATCAGTATGTGAAATGACTCACAGCCCATCTGATGGTCTTCCTGCGGCAGCCCTGGTGGTCTACCCCGCCTGCTGCGCTGCCTGCCCCCAAACTGGCCACCAGCCATGGAACCTCAGCCAGGGAGCTGGCTTCAAGCTGAAGTGAAACAGAGGGTCCAGAGCCAGACAGCTGGGTGATGCTGCAGTCTGCAGAGGACGGGAGAGACCCACATAGCCAATACTTGTGTATAGAACACACGGCAGAGGGCAAGGCAGGTTGTGATCCAGAAGCTCGTTCATGGCAGAATCAGAGCATGGACAGCCTGCACACTTGCCAGGATGGTGATGGCTGATGGCCTCCAACACCACTCTGCTGTTTTCCATCCTTATGCCCAGCAGATACAGGGCAGAGGCGAGCCCTGGGGTGCCTTAAAGGACAAGGTATATTCACCGAAGGGCATAGGTGGTCTGTGAGGAGGAAGAAGTCTTAGGATGCTCAAGAGAACAGTCTTAAAATATCTGAAGAGCTGACATATGGAAGGACCCGAAATATACCTGAGATGTTGGGGATAACTTCCTTGAGTCTGTTAGGTAAACACCTCTATGGAGCTCCTGGTCTGATGGAGACAGAGACATTAAGCGAATAATTATATTATTAAAAAATAAGGTTCCAAACTGTGACAGCTGCCAATAAAAGAAAGATACTAAGATACAGGGGATCTGGGGAGACATCATCTTTTAGAAGCACCATTTAAGCCGAGGAGCTAAGGATGTGAAGTTAGTTACATGGAGAGTAAAGAGAGGGATATTATGGGTGAACGGTATGGAATGGGACCTAAAGAATCTGGGAGAAGACTGGTCCAGGGAGGAGGAGGCAGGCCAGGGTCAAATCTTACCAGACCTCCTAGGTCCTGCACAGACTTTGGATTTACTCTTGTGGACAACACCTGAAAAGTTTCTCTTCCTATTCCCCTTCTGTCCTTGTTATATCTTTTAGCAATTCTACAAAGTTAATGGACATTATAGGTCTACTCCCTTTGTCAGCAAAAAATTGCATGCTTAGTCACTCAGTCATGTCTGACACCTTGCAACCCTGTGGACTGTAGCTGCCAGGCTCCTCTGTCCGTGGGATTTCTCAGCCAAGAATACTGGAGTGGGTTGCCAATTTCTGTTCCAGGGGATCTTCCCAACCCAGGGATCGAACCCACGTCTCCTATGTCTCCTGCATTGCAGGTGGGTTCTTGGGGAAAAAAAAAAAACGCTAAAAAATTAGTTGTTGCTAATTTTACATCAAACCCTGAACTAGGCCCCGTGTATTAAAATGTAAATAGGATGTCCAGTGGGTAGAAAAATGATCCCCTCAAATTGATGTCTACTGAGAACCTCAGGATGTGACCTGATTTGGAAACAGGGGGTTTTGTAAGTGTTAAGTAGTTAGGATTATGTTATCCTGGTTTAGGCTGAGCCCTTGCCAAAAAATTGATGCTTTTGAACTGTGGTGTTGGAGAAAACTCTTGAGAGTCCCTAGGATTGCAAGGAGGTCCAACCAGTCCATCCTAAAGGAGATCAGTCCTGGGTGTTCATTGGAAGGACTGATGCTGAAGCTGAAGCTCCAATACACTGGCCACCTGATGTGAAGAGCTGTCTCATTGGAAAAGACCCTGATGCTGGGAAAGATTGGGGGCAGGAGGACAGAGGAAGAGGATGACAGAGGACGAGATGGTTGGATGGCATCACCGACTCGATGGACATGGGTTTGAGCAAACTCTAGGAGTTGGTGATGGACAGGGAAGCCTGGTGCACTGCAGTCCATGGGGTTGCAAAGAGTCAGAGACGGCTGAGTGACTGAACGGAACTGAACTTGCAAGTAGAGAACTCAGCAGCACAAAGAAGAGGGTCACATGCTGAGGGAGGCAGAGTCTGGAGTGATGTGGCTAATAGACAAGAAACTCCAGGGCACACCAGGAGTCACCCGAAGCTGGAAGAGACGTGGGAAGATTCTTCTCTAGAGCCTGCAGAGGGAACAAGGCCCCGAGGACACCTTGATTTCAGACTTCTGTCTCTAGAACCACGAGCCAATACTTTCCTATTGTTGGAAGCTACCCAGTTCAGGGTGGTTTGTTACAACAGCCTAGGAAACTAATACAGCTTGCATCTCCCTGCTCAGATGGCCCCAAGTGTGTAGCAAATGGAATTCTCCAGGCAAGAATACTGGAGAGGATTGCCATTTCCTTCTCCAAGGGATCTTCCTGGCTGAGGTATTGAACCAGGTCTCCTGTATTGCAGGTGGACTGCTTACCCTCTGAGCCTATCAGCGAAGTTCAAAAAGAAAGTAGTGTAAGTCAAACAGTACAAGTGTGTATGCAAGGCATGACAGAGCTTTCAGAACATCCCTAAAATTATTTCTTTCCTCTTTGAATTTAATTTCTTCTTTTCACTAGTGTTTTTTCAGAAATCTATGTTTTAAAGACAGTTTAACTTTAGGTAGAAGGTGGAAAATATTGGTTTCTCTATAATCTAAACCGAGCAACAAAGGACCTTTCTATTTGGCCAGATTGAGGCTTTCTGCATTTCTGAACACAACTAAGTGCTCAAGGCATTAGAAGTTTGGATGATATCACTTCCTTTCTCAAGACCCAGATTTACTCTGATATTTTATTTTTCTTAACTCCCTCTGTCTTAACTCCGCGTATGTCCTGAAATTTCCAGTCCTCTGATCAAGGCGCACCTCTTTCAAAAGGCCTTTCCAACTGTCTTTATTTGAAACGAGTTTCCTTCTTTCCTATACTGTAAGGCCTTTAATGCTGCATGGGTCTCATGTATTACATACTACAAACTCTTCATTTCTGCTTGCTTTATGAGTTTTCTAGGGCTGTTCTAACAAATTACCACAGCCTTGGGGCCTTAAAATGACAGAAATGTATTATCTCACAGGTCTAGAGGCCGGAAGTCTGAAATCAAGTGGCGGGCACGGCTCTCCCGTGTAGGAAGGTTCTAGACAAGAATCTTCCCGCCCCTCCCAGCTCCTCGCGGCTCCGGGTACCCCCTGGCTTGTGGCTGCATCGCTCCAGCCTCCGTCTCCATCTTCCTATGAATGTCTACTCTGTATCTTTCTCCTCTGTGGGTTGCTCACAGGGACATAGGTCTTTGGATTTAGCGCCCACCAGAATAATCTGGGATGATCTCATCTTGAAATTCTTAATCACATCTGCTAAAATCCTTTTTTTTGGGGGGGGAGGAGCCAAGATGGCGGAGGACTAGGACGGGGAGACCACTTTCTCCCCTACAGATTCATCAAAAGAACAATTGAACACTGAGCAAACTTCACAAAACAACTTCTGATCGCTAGCTGAGGTCATCAGGAACCCAGAAAAGCAGCCCATTGTCTTCGAAAGGAGGTAGGACAAAATATAAAAGATAAAACAGAGAGACAAAAGAGCTAGGGACGGAGACCTGTCCCGGGAAGGGAGTCTTAATAGAGGAAGTTTCCAAACACCAGGAAACCCTCGCACTGGTGGGCCTGGGGGAAGTTTTCGAATCTCAGAGGGCAACCTAACTGGGAGGGAAAAATAAATAAAACCCACAGATTACATGCCTAAAAGCAACTCCCAGCAGAAAAGTACCCCAGACGCCAGCATCCTTCACCAGCAAGTGGGGGCGGAACGGAGAGGAGCTGGCGGCATTGCTTAGGGTAAGGACCGGGCCTGAGTGCCCTGAGGGCAATCGGAGGGAGCTTTTGTGAGATAAAATCCTTTTTTTTTTTTCCAGATAAGATCATCTTTATAGGATCTGGTGGTGAGGATATGGACTTATTCTTTGGAAGGCCACTGCTATATTTACCTTTGCATCCATGTGTACCTGTATGTTCTCCATGCATAACACACACCTGGTAATTAATTTTTTATTAAATGGAATCAAATTAAACTTTTGAACACAGACTCGGGAGGATCTACAAACTGTCCTCATTCGCTTTTTATCAACCATGTTAAACTCATGCTAAGCCACAAATTCCATTCTTGTGTAGAATTACATTTCTGTCAGTTGATGTTGTTAAATAGCAAATGACCTTTCCAGTACCAAAGAGACATTGAGTCATCACTGTCTGTATATTATGCACTGACAAAGTCTTGAATACTGTCAGGACATTTAAAGAACATAATAATCTGAGTGGAAACAGAGGGCAATTTAAGAAAATAGGAAATAAGAAAAAATATAGGGGACTTTTGAATTGTGGTGCTGGAGAAGAATCTTGGGAGTTCCTTGGACTGCAAGGAGATGAAACCAGGCAATCCTAAAGGAAAGCAACCCTGAATATTCACTGGAAGGACTGATGCTGAAGCCAAAGCTCCAATACTTTGGTCCTCTGATGCAAAGAGCTGACTCACTGGAAAAGACCCTGACGCTGAGAAAAATTGAAGGAAAAGGAAAAGGGGCAACAGAGGATAAGATGGTTAGATAGCATCACCGACTCAATGAACATGAATTTGAGCAAACTCCAGGAGACAGTGGAGGACAAAGGAGCCTGGCGTGCTAGAGTCCATGGGGTTGCAAAGAGTTGGACATGACTTAGCAGCTGAACAAAAACAACAAAAAGTAAGAAAGGATGGGTAAGGAGAGAGAGAGAGAAAACAAAAAGTCCCCAAACTCTGGTGTCATGTACCTTTAATTTCAGTATTGCTGTGGTTAATTGAGAATCCCCCTGTGAGAATTCACCAATCAAAAAGTCTAGAGCTTGTGAGGTCTCTATTTGGTAGCACTTGCACTAGGAGAAGACAAGTTTTGGAAACTCAGGACACAACAGAAGCTATTTCTGCGTGTTAGTTTCTTCTGTTCCAGGACTCATTTCATGATGACAGTCTAGCTCAACTGGTTAGATAAATGAAGTCATTCCAATATTCATTCTTGTTTCTATAAAGTATTTTCTGTTTATTGTACAATTTGGAAGTGTCATTGGTTTACAGATGCCACCCAGAGCCACACACTGCCACTGCCAAAGCTGGGGATTTCACACTGTTGCAACGTTAGAGCAAACAGGCCACAATATATACCAGATGCAACTGAACTGTGATGCAGCTTAAAAAGACTTAATCGAAAATGTCCTGAATCTACTTTGCCCAAGAATTATCACTGGGACAGTCTGCTCTTTGATATGGTAATACAACCAGCTGCCGGTTCATCTCTGTTTCCAATGTGGTAATCCAAACTGCTTTTCATCTTCTTTCCATCAATCATGTGACTTTTAATATTTGGCGGGTTTAAGCTTCCATGTGGTCTTTCCAGGTGGTGCTAGTGGTGAAGAACCCACCTGCCAATGCAGGAGGTGTAAGAGACATAAGGCATAAGGTCGAGAAGACCCCCTGGAGGAGGGCATGGTAACCCACTCCAGTATTCTTGCCGGGAGAATCCATGGACAGAGGAGTCTGGTGGGCTACAGTTCATAGGGTCACAAATAATCTCACACAACTGAAATGACTACACACACACACACACACATTCACACACAAGCTTCCCTGTATGAGGTTCATTCGTTTTCCTTTAATTGGGAACTGGGAGGCAGTGATTGGCTTAGACTCTTACCAAGGATGAAGTCATCATTTGCATCTACTATTTCTCTTCCTCTGTATGTGACATCCTTCAAAGTAGCTTGTCTAAGTTTATAACTAACTGGATGCTAAGGTGACCAGGGAGCCTGCCTCACGCTCTGAGATGTTCACAATGGGCTGTGTGTTTGATTTATGTGTAAATGTGGACCATGGTAGAATTCACCTGTGATGCAGAAGACCACCCACAGCTGGTCTCCACCCTTTCTTCCTATGCTGTTTGGTGAGAGTGTTGCAGAGCACTCAAATGTCTGCATACATGTGGGGATGGGAGGTTAAGAAGTCTAGGTAGTGATTTTTTTTTAATCTCATAATTAAAAGTTATTTTTCTGAAATGCCAGTAATTGTATAAATCCTGTGCTGGTGAAACAGAAGCTTCCTTCATCACATCCAAGATTGTGTGACAGACTTGATTCATGGAAATAGGTTTACCCACCCTCAGATGAATGAAAGAAGAAAAGGACTACAAAAAATGTGACAGTCATGACACACACACGTGTGCATGCTTGGTTGTGTTTGACTCTTTGCGACCCCATGGACTGAAGCCCAACAGGCTCCCCTGTCCATGGAACTTTCCATGGAAGAATAGTGGAGAGGGCAGTTCCTACTCCAGGCGATCTTGCTGACCCAGGGTTCAAACCCATGTCTCCTGCATCTCCTGCACTGGCAGGCAGATTCGTTACCACTGTGCCACCTGGGACGCGAATACATGTACATGTGAATATATAATCATATATATTCTGTCGATCTCAGTCACAAATGGCAGCAGAGCACATATGTCAAAAAGGAATGGGAGTGGGATGGGAGGAAGGTCTAAGAGCAAGGGGACATATTTATGCACACCACTGTTTCGCTTCATTGTAACACAGAAACTAACACAATATGGTAAGGCAGTTATATTCCAATAAAAAATAAAATAATGAACAACAACAGAAAGGAAGCCCATCAAGGATGCTTCTTTCTAAGTCTAATATCCTTGAGCATTTCTGTCTGATTATATGGGCTGAAATCTTTAATTTTAAGGGCTACAGGCATATCTTACTGCATTTCATGTTGTAATCACAAGCGTTAAGCCTGAGGAGGACCTAGAGGGCTATCTCAAATTCTTTTTCAACAGGGAATCTGAGATTCACAGAAGTTACAAGATTTGTCCAGGTTACTCTTGGGAGTGGTGAGAGAGTCATGACTGCCACTTGCGGTTCTTTCTCTCATATCCACACAGTGTCACACTGTTATCATCTTTAAGGCCGCCTTCCCCAAAGTAAAGACACTGACAGCTGGGGGAGGAGGTGGTGAATGCCTCCTAGAAGGGCTAGAACCACGTAGGCCGTGGGAGGAACAGTGACTGTGGTGCTGTAGCTACGAGTGTGGTCACCCCGCTAGAACCGAGTGCCCGTCTGCTGAGAAGAAACTCTCTGAGTTGATTCACTCTGTCCCTCATCTCTGTTTACCTCAGCCGCTATCAAAAGTTCAAGCTTCCTATGAAATCTGATAACCCTCATTCCCATTCACACATATCCGGTCTCAAGTCCCCACACGTCCCTCTCCCTGGCTAAGCCTCCCCATTGTGCCGACGGGCGTTCTCAGTCAAGAATCCAGCACACACACCCTTAACTTGCTAACTCACCTCCTTGACTGCTCTGAATGCGCCCTTCACCTCCTTATGTTCATGGAGGCTCATCCCCTGAGCACACTCCTTCCTCAGCCGTCCTGTCGAGTGAAGGAACATCTTTTCTCCCAGTATCCCGTGAACCGCAGGGCGTGGAGCTGGGTTAGGTACCCTCTTGTTCTCCTGGCTACTGTTTTCAACCCATGTCACCCTTGTTCTGGCAACGCCTCACCCCTCTGAGACCCCTACCAACAGTCACCCAGCCTCCGCCCTCCCGGCGGCCATGTTGGTGATCTCATTCACGCGCGACTCCCAGTGATCATTCTTGCACACTTCAGCATTCTGGATTCTGACTTTCCGGTTCCTCACCTCACCTTCAGTGGCGTTTTCTTGAATTTCACCTTAGTTTTCTACTCCCAGTGTCAAATCCAAGACCTGCCCATCTCTGGGAGGTGAGCCACTTGCTAGTTCTCTACCACCCCTGGTAACCTTCCAGCTCAATTGTTGGAAGTGATGACAGCCCATGATTTCAATTTCTCACGCTTACTGACACTCTCATGGACGAACCCTGCCACTATTCCTCACTTATCTTGTGTTTTCACTTCCTTCCTCGCGCAGCCTAGATTCCCTGGTCCACTAGCACTGTCACACTTAGGCAAAAAACGGTCACTCTCTGGTTTCTCTGCTCTGTGATTGTATTCACCTGTCAAAACCCCAAACCCAGTGGCTCCAACCCTCCACCCTTTCCCTTCCTGCACATTAACTGATTTATGCTGCTGGGGAATATCATACAGCTGTTTGGTTTCATTTTAAACTTATGATTGCCAATGTCAAATAACGTTTCAGGATGGCCTGGCAACCCTATCACATTTTCCTCCTCAATCCACTTTTCTGCTTTAAGTATCCTTTTTTCTTAAATATCTTCCACCCCCTGGCCACATCCTCAACCTCTGTCTTAGAATGGAGGAAATATGCTTAACTTTTCATAGGCAAATGTCTTCATTTTGGCCTTAGGTCTGAGTCAGACTTCTTTGATCTCGTTTTGTTTCTCCTGTGTTATCATTCTCTCTATTCCTACTCTTCAATCCTATCAACAAGAAATGCAGACCACAATCTTTTCCCTTCCTCATATGTCTTCAGCATTGCCCCATTTTTATGTTCTCCATCACAAAATACTTGTCAAGAGATACCTACATGCATGGTATCCAGTGCCTGGTTTCTCATTTACATTAAAAAATTTTGTTTTTAAAAACCTAAGTAGGGGCTTCCCTGGTGTCTCAGTAAAAGAATTTGCCCACCAGTGCAGGAGACATGGGTTCAATCCCTGGTTCTGGAGAATCGGTGGGATTCTTAGTTGCGGAGCAACTAAGCCTGTTCACCACCTACTTAGCCTGTGCTCTAGAGCCTGGGCGGAAAAGGCATTGGCACCCCACGCCAGTACCCTTGCCTGGAAAATCCCATGGACGGAGGAGCTTGGTCGGCTGCAGTCCATGGGGTGGCTAACAGTGGGACACAACTGGGCGACTTCCCTTTCACTTCTCACTTTCACGCATTGGAGAAGGAAATGGCAACCCACTCCAGTGCTCTTGCCTGGAGAATCCCAGGGACAGGGGAGCCTGGTGGGCTGCCGTCTATGGGGTCACACAGAGTCGGACACGACTGAAGCGACTTAGCAGCAGCAGCAGCTAGAGCCTGGGAGCTGCAATTACTGAAGCCCATGGGTCCTAGAGGCCAAGCTCCAGAAACGAAGCCACTGCAGTGAGAAACGCGTGCACCACGACTAGAAGATGGGCCCCACTTACTGCAACTATAGAAAAGACCACACAGCAATGAAGACCCCACACAGCCAAAATAAATAAAATCAAAGTAAAATCGTTATAAAGTTAAGAATATACTTATATTTAAAATTTCCTCTCCTTAGGCAGCTGCTTAAAGCTCTTAACTGAATCTCCTATGATTCACTTTAAAGCACTTCTTAAATACTTAAAAAGCACTTCTCTATTTCTCAATCTTAGATCCTTATAATGGCTCCCTATACTGAACATGTCAGCTTATTCTTTTATACAACACCCTACAAACACATACACACACACACATCTCCTTTCCTTATCCTCCCAAATATAGTTATGTCAAACTTTTGGTTAAATCAGCATCCAGTGGTATGGAAATACCATTTGTAAACAAGACTGTGGCTTACCACCACTATACTTTTTCCTTTGAACAACTTTAAAATTTTTCCATAGTTATCAATTGCTTCAATTTTCTGATTATTTTTCCACATATCACAAACTCAATTACCACTGGAGCTATAGAATTTGTCTTAATATATTCAAACGTAAGAGGCATACTATCTGTTCCATTTCTACCAGATAAATCTTTGTGGAATCCTCTCTCCTCTGACTCAGATTTGACCACGGTCACAAAGGGGAGAGATATAATAAAAGAGACCCTCTGGCACCACTGTTAAAACTGCATATGCTCTTAGAAACCAAGCCTGGCCAACCAGTTTAAGGAGGTGATAATGAGATCATGAATAGCAACAGCTTCAGGATAAATGGAATCAGAGCACTACTTTTTACAGCCAAAAGGAACGTTTGCACTAGAAAGAAAGACTAGAATTTTTGTCACTTTTTGGTGCAGCATGGCAGAGGCAAACTCAGCTTCTACTAGTGCTCAAATATCTGACTAAAGGACAGTTCTTGTTCCTTCATGTGCATATACTAAATTCCAGTCCATCCATCCTTATACTAAATTTTTCAGCATATTAAAACTGTATTAATATAGATTCATTGAGGAGCAAAGCTTTACGAAAAGACTTAATAGAAAAATCATTTTCATCTTTTGTATAATAACCCCAATCGCAATTCTCAGAATGTCTTCTGCATCTTTTACAAACATATAGAGCTCCTGACCCCTACTTTAGAGGTGCTTATTGAATAAACAATATGGCCATGTCAACCTCTTAAAACTCATTCCTACCTCTTAGTAACTCTGAAATTAGTTTATGGGGCTAATGTACTTAAAAATTTGTTTTCTTATCCATTCGTCTGCTGATGGGCATCTAGGTTGCTTCCATGTCCTGGCTATTATAAACAGTGCTGTGACGAACACTGGGGGTGCACGTGTCTCTTTCAGATCTAGTTTCCTCGGTGTGTATGCCCAGGAGTGGGATTGCTGGGTCATATGGCAGTTCTGCTATGGTACATATACACCATGGAATATTACTCAGCCATTAAAAAGAATTCATTTGAATCAGTTCCAATGAGATGGATGAAACTGGAGCCCATTATAGAGAGTGAAGTAAGCCAGAAAGATAAAGACCGATACAGTATACTAACGCATATATATGGAATTTAAAAAGATGGTAACGATAACCCTATATGCAAAACAGAAAAAGAGACACAGATGTACAGAACAGACTTTGGGACTCTGTGGGAGAAGGCGAGGGTGGGATGTTTTGAGAAAATAGCACTGAAACAAGTATACTATTAAGGGTGAAACAGATCACCAGCCCAGGTTGGATGCATGAGACAAGTGCTCAGGGCTGGTGCACTGGGAAGACCCAGAGGGATGGGACGGGGAGGGAGGCGGGAGGGGGGATCGGGATGGGGAACACATGTAAATCCATGGCTGATTCATGTCAGTGTATGGCAAAAACCACTACAATATTGTAAAGTAATTAGTCTTCAACTAATAAAAATAAATGAAAAAAAATTTGTTTTCTCTCTTAGAAAATAAAGCAGGCAATCTTTGGGCAATTTCAATTCAAATTATGATACATTCTGAATTATTGGAATTCAGATGACTTGAAATGTTAAAATATATATTACAAAATATAAAAATAAATTAAAAATATAAACACATTTTACATTTATCTATACATGTATCCCTTCACCCCTGGGTTATACCTAAGATTCCTTCCAATAACACAAATATGACCTCCTTCAATTCAGTAAATGGGAACAGGTTATCACATGAATCTGAGCAAATTCTAGGAGATAGTGAAGGAGAGGGGAATCTGGCAGGCTATAGTCCATGGGCCTGCAGAGTTGGACACGACTTAGTGACTGAACAACAACAAAAACAGGTTACCAGAGCTCACCTTTAGGTTTTTATGTTGGATGAATGATTAGAGACTGAATATTAACCATTCATCTTGCTGCTTTTTTAGTGAAATCAACTATGATTTGATTTTCAACAAAGAAATACAAACACAGTCCTGGAGAGTGGAACCCAGTTACCCCCTCTCCCCCTAAGCTTCTTGGCAGACCCAGGCTTCCTTTACCCCTCATGTTCCAGAAGACAACTGGCCACAGAGAAATCACTTATTTAATTCGATACCCACATGATGTGGCAATTAGTTTTCAAGTACATTTTTGAAAAACACAAGTAGGACATCTGGAATGAGGTTGGGATGATTAGGTTTGGGGAGAGAAGACCGATAAATGGAAATTTCAGAAATCTTTACTGAAGAAACAAATATTCCAAGAGTAAGTGGTTCTGTCTATAAAATAAAATTGCTGTTTGAAATAAGAAGATGCTTACTGAGTTCTGCTATAGCACAAATCAATTTTTCATGATGATTCTTGGGTAAGAGCCATAAATCAAATCTTAAGCACTTTGGAAAAAGACCATGCTGATGTCTATTGTTTAAATTTACTATATCGTTATTAATTTGCTGACTACAACTAAAAGACTTGAAAATGCTAAAAAATACATAGTGACATTGACTTTGGATGAATTACGATTAAAATACTCAAAATCATTTTAATCCATGTAAAATTTTATCTCAGTGCTATAAAGCACTTTTTTTTTTAAATGAGCCATGGATAATTTTCCTTAGAACACAGGATGGCAGGAAACCAACAATTGGGAACCACATTTCCTAAAAAGGCACTCATTTTAACAGACAAGAGGATAATTGCTCCCAAACCACTCTTTTCCATTTTTCATGACATGGCTTTTCCATTCTGTTCTAGATGTGGTGAGAAGACCCACCGTAAGTGTACATGTTGTCAACTGCACTGACAAATCTTAATAAATAGGGATTTTACTCACTAGTTAAGAAAAAAACAAGAAGTCCATTAAAAGTAATCTCTCAGCATGAATTTCATATCGCATATATTTAGCAGGGATGCATTTGATCTTGAGAAGAGGGCTGCAATTGTAAGATATGATCCTTAGGGAGATCCTTCTTTTGTATCTTAGGGCATAATCAATGTTTACTTCTGACTAAAGTCTCTTCTGGTTTCTTTGGCTTTTGGAAATATGATTTTCTTCTTTTTTTTAAAAAAAAGATATTTATTTATTTGGCTGTGTCAGGTCTGAGTGGCAGCATGTGGGGTCTTTCCATGTGGTGCACAGACTCTGTAGCTGTGGCCCGTGGGCTCAGGCATGTGGTCTTACTTGCCCCGCAGCATGTTGGATCTTAGTTCCCCCATCAAAGATTGAACTCATGTCCCATGCATTGCAAGGGGGATTTGTTTTTACCACTGGACCACCAGGCAAGTCCTGAAGTATGACTTTCTGAAGCCATTTCAACTGTATTAGAAAGCTGACTAAGCTATTAAAAAGAATGCATTTGAATCAGTTCTAATGAGGTGGATGAAACTGGAGCCTATTATACAGAGTGAAGTAAGTCAGAAAGAAAAACACCAATACAGTATATTAATGCATATATATGGAATTTCTAAAGATGCTAACGATGACCCTATATGCAAGACAGCAAAAGAGACAAAGATGTAAAGAACAGACTTTTGGACTCTGGGAGAAGGCGAGGGTGGGATGATTTGAGAGAATAGCATTGAATCATGTATATTACCATATGTGAAATAGATCACTAGTCCAGGTTTGATGCATGAGACAGGGCACTCAGGGCTGGTGCACTGGGACGACCCTGAGGGATGGGATGGGGAGGGAGGTGGTAGTGGGGGATTCAGGATGGGGGACATATGTACCCCCGTGGCTGATTCATGTCAATGTATGGCAAAAACCACTACAATATTGTAAAGTAATTAGCCTCCAATTAAAATAATTAGTTAAAAAAAAGAAGCATCCACAGATAGCCATACATTCTGTGGATGGGGATGGAGGTTCAGGGATTCACTCTACCTACAAAGAATCTTGGAGTCGTGCAAGGGGAGGTATAGAACTGAGTGGCTTAGTGGGATCAGGAAAATGGACCACTGGAGAAGATTAATGAACCTCAGAAAGAGAGGTGGTTCGGGAAGCAATGCCCCTGAGGAAGCACCACAAGTGAAAACCTGGATTTAACAAGGAAGTTTCTTCTCTGAGCAAAGATTAGGTCAGTCGTTCTCAGTCCAGAGTCTTAACTAATCAGTCTAGACCAGGTACACAAAAGGGTTCTCCAGATGATTGTAATGTGCACCCAGGGTTGAGAAATACTGAATATTGAAGAGAGAGAAAGGCCGAAATACAAGGAGGTGTTGAGAAGGAGAGTAGCTGAGACGGAAAGGCAGAGTCCACTCTCTCAGTAAAGTGAGAGACAGAGTTAGCTCTTGATACAGAAAATGGGTTAGAGGTTTGGAGAGAATGGGAATTATATGAAGAGGGTGGGGGAATACAACAGGACTTTAACCAGAAATAACCTCGGAATGACCTAAAATATAGTGTGTCAAGTTATACAGTGACGCCTTATTGAATGACCTAAAATGCATCACAGGATGTGAAAGTTATATAATGACCCCTTATTGCTGAGAAAGAATAAATAAATTCGCTAAGCATCTGAGATACTCATAAATTTGTACCACAGTTTCTTCAACTAATTAGGTATATTTAAGTTCTTTGTTGATTGCACTGGCAAATTTTGACTCACCTTGAATAAATTTAGAGTCAAAATACTACATCTTTCTAAAGATATTTTTATGCAGGTTTATTGTGTTTGGTTAGTTGTTGATGTGCATATAAAGGAGTAACGTAACATTTCCCACGCTTCTCCAGCATGGCCACAGAGAAGATAATCAGCGTTGTTCTACAGCAAACAATGCTTGTTGCACAGCTGAGCTCTATGCCAATATAAGAAAAGGTTACTCAACCTTTGAATTTACTTTCTTTTCCTTTTCTTTCTTTTTAAACCGGAATAGAGGTCTGTACAGTATGTGTAGCCCATTTTCTTAAAGTGAAATTCTTGTGTGTCTCCTAGGACCCACATGTTCTATGGCCCAAGCTTTAAAATTTTAATTCAACTTCTCTTTCATTATTCAAAACTGGGTCAGTGTATTGCAATTTTGTAAGTCTGACATTCTCATACTAAAAGGATTTGAACACTGCAGCTGTTTACCTTTTCAGACTAATTGAATATGATTCCCATCACTGTCAGTTTTACTCTTCTGTCTTTCAATTGCTAAACTATAATTAAGAGAATGACACAGGGAGAAAACAGGGAATACATTATCCGTATGTTACTCATTGATGAGTCTCAGCTATAAACATTTTTTGGAAGGAAGATTAAAGAACTACATTATTTGATTTACTCAAGGTTAATATCCAGGTGCACTGAATTTTAAGTTAGCAGAGGAGCCCTACTGTGGAGGGAAGATAATGTTAGGCCCTGGGGTACAAGGCTGGCATTTTCCCCTAGGTTCCCTTACTAACTGGAGCTTCTCAGGTGTTCCAATGGGTAAAGAATCTGCCTGCAATGCAGGAGAGGCAGGAGACACAGGTTCAACCTCCAAGTCAGGAAGATCTCCCGGAGGAGGGCATTACAACCCACTCCAGTATTCTTGCCTGGAGAATCCCACAGACAGAGGAGCCTGGCGGGCTACAGTCCATAGGCTTGCAAGAGTCAGTCACTACGAAGAGACTACACATGCACACATATACTATTACTATTAACTATAAACCATAACTTTAAATAAGTCCCTGAAACTTTTATGTTTCAGTTTTTTATATGCAAAATGGCAATGAAAACATCCTCCCTCACTAGGTTGTTAATAAAATGAATGGAATAATGTGTGTGAAATATATTTTAATGTGACTTACCTTGAATTTAATTCTATTTTGGGGATGTGTTATAGTTGCATATTGAATTTCCCCAAAACAAAGCAAAATAATATTGGTGGTTTATGTATTTTAAGTTCTATAATGATTAACTTTACAAATATTAGCATTATACAAAACAATGTACAATGCTATGTATAACATAGGGGTATTTAAAATAGAACTTGCGAGTACACTTCTGAACATAGAAAGGAGCTAGCCCACTTACAGTTCTTTTCTTTCTCTTGTGCTGGTGTTGGTGCCATGAAGTTATAAGAAACATATGAGAGAAATTATACTAAAAAATGTGAGAATTTTTTCCTGCCTCACCATCACATATGTTGAGCCCCAGACGCAATTATCCTTTTAGAATGTATTACAGATGCGGCACTTAGCAAATGGGTACAAGATGTTTGTTCAGATAGAAACTTGCAGGCCAATGCTAGGGGAAGCTGGCAAAAGCTTTCAGCAGGCAATGTTTCTTGTAGGTTGCCAACCCAGATGATTTTTTTTTCCCTGAGAGTTTTGGCAGCTGTCTTCCATGTCTTCAGGTTGCACTTCTAATTGGTTGTTCCCATGGCAATGTGGACGTTCAACCATATTCTTCTTTATTAACTGGCTATAAAATGGAGGTGTGCCCTAAGCAAAATGGGATTTGAGGCGGGGACAACAATTAGGATAAAACCTACCACACTTTTCTGTATGATGGTAATCATGTAACCAAGAGTAGTACACTCACGGTTTATTAACCCAAGGTTGGCAGGTATCGATCCTGACTTCTTCCTGGAATGTTTCACTTAACAAAAGGCTCTGGAATCAGATTAATGCATTTATTGTCATTATTACCATTATTATTATTATTATTATCATTAAATATAAGAATAAAAACAGTGGCTCACATTTTGCACTAAGGAAACTCACAATATGTTGCAGGTGTCTATCTTTAATCCTGAGAAATAATAAAAACTGAAATCTGTTTTATGCTTTACAATTTAAAACTTAGCAATTTTAGGTGGAAGTTACAGTCAGAGTGCTCTTGCACCTGCAAGCCCAGAATTTCTGCTATGTCCAAAGTCAATGTCTATGATAACTGGAGTATGGAAGATCAGCTAGAAAGTTTTGATAACGTACCTGTGATGGGGTTATGTTGGTCTTATCAACATGTTTAAGACTGCTGTTGTTCTTAATTATCATGAAGTATGTGCAGCAGACAGGCCTGACCCAATTTCCGTTGTGTGCCTCACTGAAGTTCTGAATTAGCTGAAGCAAAGGTTTAAGCACTGGCTTTGTGAATTCTATAGTTTTTCCTACAAATAATGTGCATCACAGACATTCAGCACCCAAATTTGTTCCTGATTCCCAAGCCAGACCATCCTTAAAGAATGGAGGCTTGAAAGGTGAGGAGCCAATGCATAATGAACATCACAGATATGGTAAGGAGTCAAATAATTTTGCAATATACCTGAAACATTGTAAATCAACTATACTAAAAAAAAAATACAGGTTATAAATTACACAAGGTAGTGTTTTCCATCAAATTACAAACAAAAAATTTTTATAAAGTTTTGTTTTTGCAATTCAATAATCAGTACATTTTTACCAAAGATTGACACATTAACCCTTTACCTTCTTCAGTGCACAACATGTCCTACTTCCCTTTGGTTATTTGATACTTATATAGTGTTTAATTGTGGTATCTTTTCTGTAGCTGCAATTATTTAAACATTATCTCAGAAATGTTTCTGTATTTTCTACTTGGCAACCTGACAAGAGGTATGGATGTCCAACAGCTCTGACCATCTTATACTCTCTCCCTAAGCTCCCTTCACAACCCTGACTACTTCTTTCTTCGTCGATTCAGAATTTTGGGGCGAATAAAGAAACTCGACAGGAGTCCCCGCATGTCCCAAGGGTCAAGAGGAAGAACTCAACACTAGCATGGAGTGTGGTTCAGGACCATGGACAACAACTGCAGAGCCATCTGCCTCCACTTTTAAACTTGATAGCCAGGATCCGAGAAGGCCAAGAAAAATTGTTGCTCATGCAACTTTGGTAATTAGTTAGGAATTAGTATTATGCTAATATTTTTTAATTTTTCAGTTCAGTTCAGCCACTTACAGTCATGTTTGACTCTCTGCGACTCCATGGACTGCAGTA
Organism: Dama dama; assembly: GCF_033118175.1. Taxonomy (NCBI): domain Eukaryota; kingdom Metazoa; phylum Chordata; class Mammalia; order Artiodactyla; family Cervidae; genus Dama; species Dama dama. Next base: position 63,122,875 of record NC_083705.1, read on the forward strand.
CACCAGTCTTCCCTGTCCAATCACCAACTCCTGGAGCTTGCTCAAACTCATGTCCATCAAGTCGGCAATGCCATCCAACCATCTCATCCTCTGTCATCCCCTTCTCCTCCTGCCTTCAATATTTCTCAGCACCAAGATCATTTCCAATGAGTCAGTTCTTCTCATATGGTGGTCAAAGTATTGGAGTTTCAGCTGCAGCATCATTGTAGCTTTTCTTCCAAGGAGCAAGTCTTTTAATTTCATGGCTGTAATCATCTACACAAAATCATCTACAGTGGTTTTGGAGTCCAAGAAAATAAAGTCTGTCACTGTTTCCATTGTTTCTCCACCTATTTACCATGAAGTGATGGGACCAAATGCCATAATTTTTATTTTTTGAATGTTGAGTTTTAAGCCAGCTTTTTAACTCTCCTCTTTCACTTTCATCAAAAGGCTCTTTAGTTCCTCTTTGCTTTCTGCCAAAAGGGTAGTGTCTCCTGCACATCTAAGGTTATAGATATTTCTCCTGGCAATCTTGATTCCAGCTTGTGCTTCATCCAGCCCAGCATTTCACATGATGTACTTGGCAAATAAGTTAAATAAGCAGAGTGACAACATACATCCTTGATGTACTTCTTTCCCAATTTGGAATCAGTCTTTTGCTCCATGTCCAGTTCCAACTGTTGCTTCTTGATCTACACACAGGTTTCTCAGGAGGCTGATAAGGTGGTCTGGTATTTTCTTCTCTTAAAGAATTTTCCACAGTTTGTTGTGATCCACATAGTCAAAAACTTTAGCATAGACAATGAAGCAGAAGTAGATATTTTTCTGGAATTCTCTGGCTTTTTCTATGAGCCAATGGATGTTGACAATTTGATCTCTGGTTCCTCTGTCTTTTCTAAATCCAGTTTGAACATCTGCAAGTTCTTGGTTCACATACTGATGAAACCTACCTTGGAGAATTTTGAGCATTACTTTGCTAGCATGTGAGATGAGTGCAATTATGCAGTAGTGTGAACATTCTTTGGCATTGCCTTTCTTTGGGACTGGAATGAAAACTGACCTTTTCCAGTCCTGTGGCCATTGCTGAGTTTTCCAAATTTGCTGGCATATGGAGTGCAGCACTTTAACAGCATTTTAATTTTTAGGCTGCCAAAATTCTTCCTCTGTCCAGGTTTAATGGTTTCATTAAAATTCCATCCCCTTAGAAAAATAATGGTCTGAATAAAGTTATGATGTCAGGCCAGAAATCTGGACTTCCCATTATGGCAAAGGCATGCCAAGCTCAAGGGTCAAATGTATAAGGATGAGAAGGTCTAGGGCCATAGGTAGATAGACAGAGAGAGAAAATCACAGGACTACAGCACAATCAGAAAGAAAAACCACCACTAGGTCAATATGTATGGTAGGCTGAGTGATGGTCTTCAGAAAAATGTTCAAGTTAAACTGAGGATGCTGAGATGAGGACATTCTCAGGGATTATCTGGGTGAGCCAGTATAATTACAAAGATCCTTTTAAAAGTGAGGCAGGAGGGGATGATTTTGTGACAAGAGATGTGATGAAAGAGCAAGGAAAGGATCATAAGTCAATGGACACAGGTGCTATCTAGAAGCTGCAAAAAATCAAGGAAACAGATTCTTCCATCTGAGCCTCAAAGCAAGGCAGTCCTGCCAACACTTTGATTTAGATTTCTGACCTCCAGATTTCTAACAGAGTAAACTTGTATTTTTTAAAGCCATTAAATATGTGGTAATTTGCTACAGCAGCAACAGAAAATGAACACAGTATCCACAGGAAAACTCATGTGCAAAGAGAAAGAAAGGGAGTCAAGCAACACGGGAGTGTTTATGAGTGGAAGGACTTCCGTATAGTTGCTGTCCTCTGTCCATTTCCTTTAAATGACTGGAACATACAATAAATATGCTCTTTCTTTACTCACCCGGCCCTTTCCACATAGAATAGATTATATAGAACCATGTAAACCACATACTTCATTTTATGCCCTAACTCTGCTGTATGATAAACAATGGCAATCATTACGGAATTCAGTAGATTGTACTCTAGACCACTGGTAATTTCTTTCATTATTTAAAAATTTTCCAAAGTTTTGGGGAAAATGTGCTCAAAATAAAGTATTTAAATTGAGGTCCATTTTAATAGAGTTGGGTGGAACCAAGTGGATGCAATGCAAATAAAGGGAGATTTTTCATTAATCTCTGCTTGCTTTCTTGTTTAAATTTCAGATACTTGGACCTTGAAAAAAGGGTCATATGATTATCATAGGTTCTGTGATTTTCATAAGCCACTGAAGTCTTCAGAGAATTGAAGAGGTGCTAAAAGACTACCTGCCAAGCTCGAGACAGAAAGAACCAATGTGAAAATAAGAAGGCGGATAATGAAGTGTGTCAGGGTGGTGGAGGGGAATGGTGAATAGAAGATTAGTGGGAACTAGCTCTTCCTTCCACTAATTCCAATCATTTACTGAGTCGGGAATCTGTCCTAGAATCTATGCCAATATTTTTTAAATTCATGCAATCACATCACTACGAGGGTATTATTATTCTCATTTTAATAGACTTAGAGGTCTAAGTAACTGATCCAAGTTGACACAGCTTGAGTGGCTGAGGCAGGGGACCTAATTTTAAGACATCTGACTCCAGAGTCATGCTTTTTCAATCTTGCCTTTCAGTGATGAGAGCATAGGAGGCTTTTGAGTTTAACTAATTGTCTTTACTTGACTTGCCTTCCATGCCCTGGGAATATGGGGTTTTCTTTGTTCCCTTGCCAAGGGAACAGAATTTTCACTCTAGTTGAACAGTGATTCGGAAGTCCATTCTCACTGATACACCAGGTATTTATTCTTCAGCTCCGCTTCCAGAAAGATGTAACTTTTGTAATCATCTGTAAACCTGTGTACATAACACGTCTTTTGAGTTTAACTATCTTGTACCATTAAGTGGAGTAGAAGAGGAAGTTGAAGATGTTAGAAAAATAGAAGTAGAGAATATGTGCTAATGTTCAAGGCTTCCCTAGTGGCTCAGATGGTAAAGAATCTGCCTGCAATGCAGGAGACCTGCATTCAATCGCTGGGTTGGGAGATCCTTTGGAGAAGACAATGGCTACCTATTCCTGCCTGAAGAATTTCATGGACAGAGGAGCCTGATGGGCTACAGGCTAAAGAGTCCAACATGACTGAGCAACTATGGCACAGAGGGTAAAGAATTTGCCTGAAGTGCAGGAGACACAGGAGATGCCAGTTTGATCCCTGGGTTGGGAAGATTGCCTGGAAGAAGGCATCACAACCCTCGCCAATATTCTTGCCTGGAGAATCCCATGGATTGAGGTGTCTGGCAGTCTACAGTCTATGGGGTCTAATACTACTCCTGCAATTTTCATGCATAATTTATCAACTTATGAAACTTTTAGTTCACTTATGGATAGTATCGTTTTTTAATGAGTTCATCCATTGACCATCCTCTATTAGTCCAAATAACCAGAGAGGGTCTGGTTAGGAGTGGAAGCAATTATTCTTGAACAATAATATCCCAGAGTCATCCTCAATATTGACTCACATGGTTATAGCAATCAGCTTTTTAGAAGCAGAGCTGGCTTGTCATCCAGATCTCCTACTTCCCAGTTAGAGCTTCTCCATTTATAACATCCTGTTATCTGTTCTCTTCCCACACCTCAATATAAACCCCAGAATATTGATGCTCACCTCTCAGATTTCCTATAGAGATCCGCAGTGCAGCACAGACTCAGCAGGAAAGTCACATCACACAGGAAGACGTGCTGCGCATTAATTTTCTAGTTCAAAAGAAAAGGAACTAAAGCCCATCTGAACATACCCAGAATTGTGTTCCCCTACTGCTTCGAGTCACTTGATCTCCACCTCTGGGCAGGCAAGCACAGTGAAGAATGAAAGTCTCCTTAAGGTGAACTGTTTAGGGAAAAACTCACAGGGGTTACAGGCGATAGCAAATGACCTGCATTAGAGCTGACTAGCAAGCGCCCAGAAGCCAATATGCTTCTAAGCTCCATTGACGATGTGACCCTGGAGTGGTCACACAGCTTTTGGTGCAGAGAAGACGTATAAATCACAGGGAAGAAGGCTAGTTTGTAATGTTCCATAGGAGATAAGGATAACAGGAAGGTATCAGAGATGTGGAAATTCCTTTATAAGGCTTATTTGCTTTTGCTGAGCTATACAGAAAGCCAGTGACAGACTTTATTTTTTGGGGCGGGGGGGGGGGTGGTGGTGCTCAAAAATCACTGAAGATGGTGACTACAGCCATGAAATTAAAAGACGCTTGCTCCATGGAAGAAAAGCTATGGTGCACTGGGAAGACCCAGAGGAATCAGGTGTAGAGGGAGGTGGGAGGGGGGATCGGGATGGGGAATACATGTAACTCCATGGCTGATTCATGTCAATGTATGACAAAACCCACTGCAATGTTGTGAAGTAATTAGCCTCCAACTAATAAAAATAAATGAAAATTAAAAAAAAAAAGAAAGAAAAGCGATGGCCAACCTAGACAGCATATTAAAAAGCAGAGACTTTATTTTGCCAACAAAGGTCCATCTAGTCAAAGCTATGGTTTTTCTAGTAGTCATGTATGGATGTGAGAGTTGGACTATAAAGAAAGCTGAGTACTGAAGAACTGATGCTTTTGAACTGTGGTATTGGAGAAGACTCTTTTTTTTTTCTTTTTCATTTATTTTTATTAGTTGGAGGCTAATTACTTTACAATATTGTAGTGGTTTTTGCCATACATTGACATGAATCAGCCATGGATTTACATGTGTTCCCCATCCTGAACTTCCCTCCCACCTCCCTCCCCATCCCATCCCTCTGGGTTATCTCAGTGCACCAGCCCTGAGGGAGAAGACTCTTGAGAGTCCCTTGGACTGCAAGGAGATCAAACCAGTCAATCCTAATGGAAGTCAGTCCTGAATATTCATTGGAAGGACTGATGCTAAAGTTGAAACTCCAATACTTTGGCCAGCTGATGCAAAGAACTGACTCATTGGAAAAGACTCTGATGCTGGTAAAAATTGAAGGTGGGAGGAGAAGGGGACAACAGAGGATGAGATGGTTGGATGGCATCACTGACTCAAAGGACATGAGTTTGAGTAAACTCCGGGAGTTGGTGATGGACAGGGAGGCCTGGCGTGCTGCAGTCCATGGGATCACAAAGAGTCAGACATGACTGAGTGACTGAACTGAGCATAAAGCCAGGCTTTGAGGGAATCTGGTCTTGCCATGATACAATCCCCACTACTTGGGTATCTCTGGGCAAGTTTCTTTACCTAGAATTTTTACTGCCACACAATGTATACAAGTATCCATGCAGGGGCAGTGTAATGTCGTAGAAAAGGAAGGAGACTTACAGCCAGGCACACTTACAGTTCATTTACCTCCATAAACCTGCTTCATAATCAGTATAATGGATAGGATGATAATAACACCTATACCAAAGTGATGTTTGTACGGATGAAATGAAATGTTTCATGTGAAGTTTTTGGATAAATCAGACATAGTTTCAAGTCCAAATTAAAGAAAAAAAAAGACCCACAGCATTGGCTTAAACTCAAGAGCTTTTCTTCTCATGTCAAAAAGTCTAGAGGTGGGTAGCTGCTGACTGGTTTACTGTCTTGGTGTCATCACTGTGATTTTCTTGGGCTCTGCTCATAAGTTGGCTGCCAGAATTCAATCCATCACAGCTGTATTAAAGGTAGGTAAAGAAAGCTGAGCGCCGAAGAACTGATGCTTTTGAACTGTGGTGCTGGAGAAGACTCTTGAGAGTCCCTTGGACTGCAAGGAGATCAAATCAGTCAACCCTAAAGGAAATTAGTCCTGAATATTCATTGGAAGGACAGATGCTGAAGCTGAAGCTACAATACTCTGGCTACCAGATGTGAAAAGCCAACTCATTGGAAGAGACCCTGAACCTGGGAAAGATTGAGGGCAGGAGGAGAAGGGGATGACAGAGGATGACATGGTTGGATGGCATCACTGACTCAATGGACATGAATTTGAACAAGCTCTGGGAGACAGAGGAGGTCAGAGGAGCCTGGAGCGCTATACCCCCTGGGGTCACAATGAATCTGACACATCTTAGGGACTGAACAACAACAACAAATGGGGAAGTCAGGAGGAATCAGATGTGTCAGGAAAGCCAAGTCTTCCTTGAGGTGTTTCCTGTGTCCCCTCATTTTATCCTGTGGGCCAGAACTGCCTCACATGACCACTCTAGCTTCAAGGGACACGGAGTCCACAGCTGAGGATGAACTATCACCCAGACTGGGCACATGTGGCCCTGAATAAAATCAGGCTTTGGGTAACAAGACAGAACAGAAAAGGGAACACTGGGAAGCAATTAACCAGGTGGATGACAACCTAACAATTAGTAAAAAGTGAAAATCTTAGTCACTCAGTCATGCCCTACTCTTTGCAACCCTATGGACTGTAGCCCGCCAGGATCCTCTGTCCATGGGATTTTCCAGGCAGGAATACTGGAGTGGGTTGCCATTTGCTTCTCCAGGGGATCTTCCCCACCCAGGGATCAAACTCAGGTCTCCTGCATTGCAGGCAGATTCTTTACCATCTGAGCCACCAGGGAATCATCATTTAGTAACTAATCATTAAATTCAGTCTTTCTGATCCTTCTTCCACCAGTAAACTAAATAAATACATCTGGGTTTAATAGTCTGCAATTCCATAGGGATTATTAAATTATAATCAGAGATCAATACTATATAAAATTTTTTGAGTGGACTTATTTGAAGATGGGTAGGGCAGTGAAAAATCTGATTCGTGGAATATTCTTAACTCTTTAGTTTGAGATGATTTCAGATTTATCAAAACTGTTACAAAAACAGCAGAGCAGGCTCTCACACACCCTTTGCTAGGTTTCTCCAAATGTTAACACATTGCATGACCATAATGTGATAATCAAAACCTAGAAAAAAACACTGACACAGTGTTATTAACTAACCTACAAGCCTTTATTCACGCCAATTCACGCCTTGCTAATGTTCTTTTCTTTTCCGGAATCCAATCCAAGATCCCACTGCATTTCATTTGTCATGTCTTCTTAGCGTCCTCCAATCAGGATGCAGAATATGTTTACAACTAGAAATTTTTACTATTTTGATATAGTGACAACAGGGCTGTTTGTTTTGAAGCCTTTGGAATGCACCATATCGAATTCGAAAGTGACATGACCAAGTGGTGGTCCCTGGCAGAGGAAAAGGCTGATCTGCAACTGCTGATGTGCTTAATATTCTTCTACACTGAAAATATGTGTACATCACAACCAAAAGTATAGATGATTAAGCTACAGATGAGTACAATCTGGATCAATGAGGGATTTCTGTATCTCAGTCTGGGTAATGTTACATTTCTCCTCTGGAGCATTTTCTTGCCCATGACACAAGCATCTATCATATCCGTAATGGGTCAACTTCGAAGGTTCCAGATGAATATATTAAAGATATATGCTCAAACAGCGATAATCAGCTAGATAAGGACAGCATCGTTCATTAGAGAATTCCAACACGGAGTGCTGGGCTATCCCTGGACGTGCAGTCTTGTTACATTCCCCCGTGAGGCGGCAGCTGGCATGTGCCACAAGCCATATGGCAAGGCAGCAGAGAAGGGAGCCAGGGCTCCCCACGCAGCCTCCTTGCTTCAATGCCCTGCTGCCTCCCTGGTCATGGAATTAGAATGATTTATGACCTTGGCATAGGGACCTATGAGTAATGCCAATATTTTGGATCAATATGTGAGAGCATTTGTCTAAACGATGTATCTTGCCCCTGCTTGGTCTTTTGCTAAATTGAGCCTTGACTGCCCTAAAGTGGGAGTCGAATGAATCCAAATGCCCGCATTTCTGGGCTTTGAGGTATGTTTACCTCTCCAGGCCAAACCAGCCTCCTCCAGGTGGTGTCTCAGGTACCATTGCAGCCGCAGTACGGGGATGCAGCGGGAAGTGGAACCTGCCCAGAGCAGCCTCATGGAGAAACTCAGCATGCTCTGAGCGCAGCACGATGGCCACACTATCACTGCTAATGGCACAACCTCAGAAAAAGAGCTTACCAAGGTTTAGAGTGCGGAATGGAAGCAGTCTTCTTTGCTTTCCACTGGGGCTCTACACTGTTTTTATTCTGGGGACTGAGAATGAGCAAATCCGTGACAATGTTACTCTTTAAACAGATGACAAGATGATAGGTACTTGCTGTTAAGAGTTTATAATACTACCCGTCCAATAGAAGAGTATCAAAGCACAAGAGAAAAGGATAACATAATTTAAAGGTATTCCTTTTTCTCCACACTAGTAGCAGAACAGAAAACAAAAGATTTCTGATTCTGATACTGGCTAAGCTATGCACTTGTCAACCAAAGCAATGAGACATACTACATCTTTGAATACTGTTATTATGACCTTGAAGAGGTCATAAAGGGGCATTTGTTCTTCAGGTAAACATGACAAAAAGTAGTAAAAGCATATAAAAGTGGCAAAATTTCTTGCCACATATATGTATATTATTCCTTTCTTACGTTAAAAAGTAGCTATGAATAATCATACAGTTAATTTATATAAAATATATGTGTATGCTTTCCTTGTGGCATCTGCTTTTGCTATCAAATATTTACCTTGTATGCTGTATAATTTTGGAGCCTCATCATATACGTATAATAGAATAATGTTGAAAATAAATAGTGACTTAGCAATGGCAAGGAGTAACAAACAAAATTACGTCTCCAGGAAAATGCTTACATTTTTGGTATTGTAATGAACCTTCTGCAAATATTTCTTTATATATGTGCTTGCTTGTGTCCCAGTTTTTTCCTTATCCCTAGAGTAGCTCTAGACATTCACAACCAAGTGGTAGGGAAACATATGCATAACATGCAGGGTGGCTCTGGGGCTTAGACAAACAGTTCCACAGAGCTTAGCCTTCTGCACACGGAAAAGGCTGTGACTCTTGGGTGCAGACACAAACCCTACATTAGCAAATCTAAGCTAATCTTAGTTTTGGCGCTGTGGTGTGCTATGGATATCATCATTAGAGTAAGCGTGATAAACTGTTTGCTAGTAGTTTAAGACACATTTAAACGAAAACTGTGGATTCTGAAAATAGAGTTCTTTATCATTTGTGTGAAAGGGAAAAAAGAGACTTCTTAGAGGAAAACTGTTCTCTTTTCAGACTATCCTATCCATCACATTAGGGTATAGTAGTGTGTTTACAACAGACTGAGTTTCTTCATCAACACCTAACAATTGTGTGTGTGTGTGTGTGTGTGCACACGCTCAGTTGTGTCCAACTCTTTGCAACCCCATGGACTATAGCCCACCAGGCTCCTCTGTCCATGAAATTATCCGGGGATCAAACCAGTACCTCTTGCAACTCCTGCATTGGCTACCAGTGCCGCCAGAAACGCAGTATCTAATGCTTAGAAAACTTCCATTTTCTTCCCTACTATTTATTGGTTTTGTCAGAAAGTTTGTTAGGGTTTTCCCATAACATGCAATGGAAAAACCTGAAAGAACTTTTTGGCCAATCCAATATTTGCTGTGATGAAGGTGGAGGGAAAAAATAAGAGACAGAATAAGTTGATAAGGAAATTATTAATCCTTTTTTTTATTTTGGAAGAACAAATATATTCTGACAAGAGTCAACTTTAAAATAGGAACAGTTTTATTTCAAAACAATCATGGATTTGTACATAATAATAGAAGTGGAAACTTGAAAGTAGACTTTTAAATATTAGGTTCCTGAATCCTCACTTGTATTTGCTCTTCCACCTGTGGTGATGAAGACAAGATAAAGCCAGTGGCAGCAAGCCATTTCCATACATCTTAATTAAACTGTAAATGTTTACAGAGTGTCTACTTCATATAAGACTCCTCTCCAGGGATGCAAAAATGAAGACATAGTTCTAGTTCTCAAGTATGCCTGTGAGCAGTGAGGGGGCCCAATATATCAAAACACTGTTATAATTCAGTATATAAAGAAGGACACATGCCTAAGAGTTGAATTCTTATTATAAGCTGCTTCTTGCCATAAACTTGTTTGCTGCAAGCTTTTTTGCTGCAAATATTTTCCCCACATAACTAATTCCTTTAAGACAATTTTACCATGAAAAATAAGAGCCAACTGACAGTTTTTGGATTACAGTCCATTTGAACTGGTTGAGTAGCTCAGCTGGTAAAGAATCCGCCTGCAATGAAGGAAACCCCGGTTTGAATCCTGGGTCACAAAGGAATACCCACTCCAGTATTTCTGGGCTTCCCTGGTGGCTCAATGGTAAAGAATCTTCCTGCAATGCAGGAGACCTGGGTTCGATCCACGGGTTGGGGAAAATCCCCTGGAAGAGGGCACGGCAACCCACTCCAGGATTCTTGCCTGGAGAATCCCCAAGGACAGAGAAGCCTGGTGGGCTACAGTCCATGGGGTTGGGAAGAGTAGGGTATGACTGAGCGATTAAGCACAGCACAGCACTTCTTCCAGTTAGTGATAATAATGACGATGGCTTTATCCAGCTGACAGGTGAAGATGCTATGCTCCCAGAGTGGCTTCTTCTTTTGACACACACTACTGGAGGAAAAAGAGGCTGAGGGCCTCAAAGGTGCAGAGTTGAGTCCCCGCTTCCCATAGCACTCCAGCACATCTGTCAGGAGCCACGTGACAGAAATGGCACAGAGGCTTCCACAGGGCAATATAGAACTCGGATAGAACCACGCAGCCTAGTGTTTGGGAACTGACACCTTTCTTAATGACAGAAGAAACTTTAGTGACAAAAAAAGGATGCTGAATGAAAAGGCAAAAACAGCAAGCAAAAAACAAAAAAAGTTTAAAACACTATGAACAAAAGACTCAGAAGACAAGTGCTCAGGTACAACATGCAAACTAAACTCAGTTATTTGTTCAGTCTTGCCATGAATCTACACACATTTTACATCTACTTAAATCTTTAATAATTCACAATAGTCTTTTAAATTGTGTTATTTCTCATGGTTCACTATGTCCTCTTTAATGTTCCACTTTTATTTTTTATTAGTTTGTCTTTTACGGTGAAATTTCTTAACAGGCAATTAGTAATGTAGCAAAAATGTTTGCAGCAGAAATGCTTAAGGGAAAAACACCGAGAACTGCCTAAGACATTGTTAGGAATAAGGGTATCCACTTTTTTTCAAAAGTTCACTGTACACCACTTCACTTTCACCAGAGACCTGTATTAGTACCTCTCTTTGATAACCAAAGAAATCCTAAGAGAATTTATGCTTTTACTAATACAGGTAACTGCTTATTATTTACCATTATTATTACTTTACCATTATTTATTTTTTGCTTTATGCCATTTTGACTACAAAAGGCTTTACAGAAACTTTATTTTTGGTGAATCCTCTCTCTCCCCACCCCCAAGTGCATTACTAACCAACAGAATCCGGTAAAGGTAAAGTAATGTCACTTTCATGGTTTGGTTATAAATGGCTGTGCCAGCTATCTTGTGAACAGACCTTCTCTCCTGCTGGCTTTAAGGAAGCAAGCTGTCATGCTGCAGAGGCCCCCAAGGCAATGAACCGTAGACCATGCCTGACCAACATGGCAGAGAGGAACTGAGAACAACTTGCAACAAACTCGTGCCTGACAACCATGATATGAGTGCTGAAGCAGATTCTTTCCTGACCAATCCTTGAGGTGACCGTAATCCCAGCTGACACAACGAGACCTTGAAGCTAAAAACCCAATTAAGCTGCATGTGAATTCTTTATCCACGGAAACTGTGAGATAATAAATAGGCATTGCATTAAGCTGTTAAAGTTTAGGGGTAATCTGTTATGCAGCCATTGCCATTAGTGGGAGCCCACATTTGTTAAAGGAATTGGGAGAAATTTTATTTTAAAAAGTGATTCAAACATATTTTAAAATAATTTCCAAGTATAATTTGCTTTTAAATGATTTACAGGAAAAGAAGCAAATCATGGTGCAGTTGCAGAAACAAAGAGACTCAATGAATAAAATAATAAATCTTTTGTTTACGCAGCTCAAGTTCAAGGTTGTGAACAACCAAGAAGCCCAGACGCAGAGATTAGGCAGATTTCTCTGCAGACCCTAAAGGGCAGAGATGAAACTTCAAGCCCTGTCCATGCATACAAACACCTTTGGGAGCCTAGAGTCTCTGTTTACAGCATTTTTCTACCTGAAAGCGAACTATGATAATTTTGGCACCAAGGTAGCCATAAACAATTATTTTTAAAGGGAAAGAAAAGGAAATTACCTACTTAAAATATTAATGCTGTAGATTACTCAGAAGGCAATACTGAAGCAATGGAAAGGAAATGGAAGAAACAGATTGCTTCCAATGTCAACATAATTCTACCTTTGAAATACTCCTTCTGTTCCATTCACACACATGGTACCTGACCAAGGCAATGTACAAAACAGCCAGGATAGGGAAGTGGCTGTCCAGAAGGAAGAAGAATGACTTTCACATTTCTTACCTCTTTCATTTCCCCATTCATGTAAGATTCTTATCACTGCCCATGGTCACTTTGAAACACAAATGACTGATTACTTTTCTGCTTTATTCTCTAGCTATTTCTTTGCTAAATGTTTTTCATTTGACCCTTTGCTATGTGGGAATTGATTATTTTGTTCAATAAACTCATTGATCCAGACCATCTATGACCTAAAATTTAAATTTATCCTCATTCCCACCACATTTGCCATCCCATTCCCTCTGCTATTTGATTCCAAGAGAAACAGTACCTCCCGCAGTAAACTTAAGCCTGGTGCCTCTCCCAGCTCAATCTCGATTACCAGGATGACATCTTTGCTCTGTAAAATGGTTCATTCCTCGGTCCAAAGTGCCTGGTCACTTATTATTTGATAAAGCAACAAAACATCAAAGAATTTAATTCCTATGTAAATTCCAGGCTATTTGGTGATGGTCAGTTTGTTGTAAATCTGAGCAGTTTTCTAGCTAAAACAGGGTGGACTATCTCATCTCAACTGATTTTTTGCTTCTCTAAAACACAGATCATTCAAATGTACTTTGTGTTATATACAGTAAAGTTGTGCCTGAAATAAATAAAATATAAATAAATAAAATAAACAAATAAATAATAAAAGTAAATGTAAAAATAAATAAATAAAATATATCTATTTCATATATGAGAATCCCACAGTTGATCATTTTTATATGAGAAAATGATCACAGGACGATGACTAGGTGTGGTCCATGCTGCTCCTGCTGCTGCTGCCAAGTCGCAGTTGTGCCTGGTCAGTGTGTGTAGCATGGTGTAAAACTGTCCAGACAGTACAGTGAGCAGCGGACTTTTGCCCCAGCAGGAGGCTGAAAGTGTTCCCAACTCTGACCTTACATCTGCTTTGTGACTTTCTGGATCTTAGCTTTTTCTTCTTCTTTAAAATCAAATGATGAAGGCAAAAATAATCACACAGATCTCTGTCTCTGTGATGATGTTCATCTAAGCCAGACACTGGCTCATTACTGACACCACTTAGTCACATGCTGAGGACCTCGTTTTACTCGTGTTCCATTTCCAAGAGAATGGTCTGTTCTTGTGCAGTGCTTGCCTCTCTAATGCCAAGCTCCACCCTTTGGCCCACTGCTCCCATGATCTACCCATGGGAAATGCCTACTTTTCCGTCTGGGTGAGCAGCTCCACCAGGCGGCCTTCGCTCAGGTTCGCTTGTCTTTGGTTGGGTTAGATCTCTTACTGCGGTGCTCTGACAGTCCCTTGTACACACCTCAGTTACAGGAGTGACTAAATTATACTGAAATAGTTTGTTTCATATCTGTCTCCTGCCCAACTAGACACTGAACTCCTCGTGGTCAATCTTGAAGAGATTTAATCCCCATGAGGACAGGGGTATTTTCTGTTTTGTTCCTTGTCACATTCCCAATGTCCTGGAATTCACAAGTGGCTAAACGAGTATTTAATAAACAGGAGAATGAGTGAATATACAAATTAATATATACTGACATCAATGTCATGAGTTCAGTTCAGTTCAGTTGCTCACTCGTGTCCGACTCTTTGCAACCCCATGGACTGCAGCATGCCAGGCCTCCCTGTCCATCACCAACTCCTGGAGTTTACTGACATTCATGACCATTGAGTCAGTGATGTCATGAGTACCTCCAGAGAATAGCATATTAAACATTCAGCAAGACTCCCCTGATGATCCAGTTGTTAAGAATTCTCCTGCCAATGCAGGGGACACAAGTGTGATCTCTGGTCCCAGAAGGTTCCACGTGCCACAGAGCAATTAAGCCTGTGTGTCACAACTACTGAGCCTTGCTCTATAGCCTGAGAGGAACACCTATGGATAAGCCCACACTATAGAGCCTGTGCTCTCCCAACAAGAGAAGCCCCCACAGTGAGAAGCCTGGACACCACAACAAAGAGTAGCCCCCTCCAGCCGCAACTAGAGAAAGCCTGTGCATAGCAACAAAGATCCAGCAGAGCAGAAATAAGTCGTTAACTAATTTAAAACATTTTAAAAGATAACATAACAAACCATTTACATTTCCAGAACATAAACTACTTAGTCTAGAAAGAAAAAGCATATATACATGTATACATACACACACATACACACATATATATATCTTCCCTTGTAGCTCAGCAGGTAAAGAGTCTGCCTGCAATGCAGGAGACCCAGGTTCAATTCCTGGGTCAGGAAGATCCCCTAGAGAAGGAAATGGCAACCCATTCCAGTATTCTTGCCTGGAGAATCCCATGGACAGAGGAGCCTGGCAGGATACAGTCTATGGGGTCGCAAAAGTTGGACCTGACTTAATGACTAAACCACCACAATACACACACACACACACACACACACACACACACACACACACACACACATATATACACATATTGATTTTACAGCATAATGTCAAAGCATAATTGTTTTTTAATAAGCACATGCAAAACTGTTCCCTCAAATTTAGAAACTTGTCAACAGCATGTACTAAGTTATCTCAGAGATGGTCAACGGAACTCTGAGAAAGACCACACACAAGAAAGATGAAGAGTACCTTCATTATCACAGTCTCCGTTCAAGCCCATGGTTCAGTTTTAATAAAAATCAGTGAGAAAAGCTATTATTAAATTGTTTGGTAAGACTGGATTCCATGCCTGTTGTGGATTCCACACTAATAAACTTTAAGCTTTCATTTTTAACAGCTTTAAAAATGTGGCCTGCCATTAATACAACTACACTATTATTAACATAGGATGACAATAATAACTTCAGCATCCTGACACAAACTTATTTCAGCTCTCTAAGTAGGAAAAGCCTAAAAAATTAACTATTAGTGTTCAAAATATAAACACCTTTGTAAACACCTTGTGGGATGATCAACAATTTATAATATCAGGTGGTGCTAGAGGTAAAGAACCTGCCTGCCAATGCAGGAGACGTAAGAGATGTGGGTTCAATCCCTGGGTTGAGAAGATCCCCTGGAGGAGGGCATGGTAACCCACTCCAGTATTTTTGCCTAGAGAATCCCATGGACAGAGGAGCCTGACAGCCTACAGTTCACAGGATCACAGAGTCAGACACAGCTGAAGTGACTGAGCACAAACCCAACTCAATGGTACATGGGGGCCACAGTTTTAACAAATTCAGGAAAAGAAGAAACCTGCTGGCTCAGACATACATTTTGTGTGTATATGCTCAGTGACTCAGTAGCCCACCAGGGTCCTCTGCCCATGGAATTTTCCAGGCAACAATAGTGGAGTGGGTTGCCATTCCCTTCTCCAGGGAATCTTCTCAACCCAGATCAAACCCATGTCTCCTGGGTCGCCTGCATTGGTAGGCAGATTCTTTACCACTGAGCCAGCTGTGAAGCCTCCAGACATATGTGGGCATATTTCAAATGCATGTAGCAACTATTCTGATAATAAACATATACTTTAAAGATCTAATAAAATTATATGGCTGTTTATCATGTGTGCCTTCTCAATCAATATCTATTAAAATTGTAACTCGTAAAAATCTGTCATGATTTTTCTTTGAAGATTCATTAGAATTAGTTTTATTAATTCTTTTCTGAATATAAAAGCAATTCAATTTAATCAGTCTAAAAAGATAAATAAAAAGAACACCTATGATCACCCCTATAAACACTTTGCTATGGGTATATTTAATCATATTTCATTAAGTCTATGCTTTTTAATCAAAGATGGGATCATGTTGTTTGGGGACTGGCTTTAAAATGCAATATGTTGTCACATTTCCTGTATCAATACATATATGTCTGTAACATTTTAATTGTTGTGAAATGGTCTATTACACAGAAACACCAAGATGTATTTGCCAGCCCTTTGTTTGGGGATATTTTTTCACTTTTGTAAACGTTCATGTACCTGGAGAAGGAAATGGCAAACCACTCCAGTATTCTTGCCTGGAGATTCCCATGGACAGAAGAGCCTGGAGGGCTACAGTCCACAGGATCATGAAGAGCTGGACACGACTGAAGCGACTCAGCACAAACATTCATGTATACCAGGATTTTTCATCCTCAGCCCTATGAAGCCTTTGGACTGGATCATCCTTAGTTTCCTGCTGGTCTTCCTGCTCGTTGCAGGACGCACCTCCATCCACTGGAGGCAGTAGCATCCCCGCCCCGCCCCGCCCCCCCCCCCCCCCCCCCCCCAAGCTGGGACCACCAACAATTTCCAGATAGTGCCAAATATCTCTTAGGGGGACAAAATAATTCCCAGTTGGGAACCACTCCCACAGACCCATCACTGCATATATAATGGATTTTAGATCCATTGAATATTTCCATTATATATCCATTGAACATTTTCCCTGAAGTAGAACTGCTGAAACAAAGGGTTAAGTTCAAATGTCTGTGGCCATGTGGCTGCTCCTGAAGACAGTCCCTGTCAATTTCCTCCCACAACAGCATAGCCCTGAGATGGCCTGTTTCTCTTTTAGTCACCATAATTCAACAGTACCTAGTTCCCTTGTTTTTTTCTCTAATCAATACCCATTTGAGAGTATCTCATTGCTGTTTAAAATGCATTTTTTAAAAAGCAACTGGTGAGGATAAACATTTCAAAGTAGGTTTTGGCATCATTTGCATTTCTCCTTTCTTTGGTGAACAGTCTTTTTAACCCTCTCATGTTCAAGGGTTTTCTTTCTTTGGTTTTCTGAGAGTTCTTTATAAATTAGGATACTGCCACTCTCTTATGTTGAAAATACTTTTGTTTCCCATTTTCTCATCTACTTTTATTTTCATTTAGTTATTGCTTATGCAAAAGTTTCATAGTGTTATATCTATGGTTATATATTATATAGATATGAAACTATGTATATTATAGCTGCTTAGGCAAACTCTGAGCTTGGGATTGTGTTTACGAAGTCCTGTCTCTCCTCAAAATTATATAAATGTTAAACTCTTTTCTTATAGAGTTTTTATGTTTTTTTCCTCCGAGTTTTTAACTATTTTAAGCATTTGACATTTATTCGATTCTGAAGTCATGCATAAGGTGATTTTCAAAATATTTTTATGTAAAAGAGAGGGTCCCCTGGAGGAATGGGAATCCACAACCTGGCTTATCACTAGGTTTCACTCTGCCAGCTTTCCCAGGCTCCTAGATTTCCTAATTCTTTCTTGCTATTTCTCCCATTATTATCATAATCTGACCATGAAATAGGGGCCAACAAAGTCAAACAGAGTATAACGGGAGAAATAAAGGAAGAAAAGGAAGGCATTTTAATTTATCTGTTAACCTGAAAAGAGGAACCAACTAGCTGTGGGTAGAAGATGAGTATGTAATATAAAGAGGTTGATTAAATTTGCTGGCTGAAGCTTCATTCCTATTTAGTGCTGTTCTTCAGCCCTTGGAGATCTGGGGGGCGCCTTCAGTGCCCTAAGCTTGTCCACGTATTTAACCTACTTACATCCTCCAAAGAGCCCTGGTGGAAATGCTAATCATTCTTAGTTACTGATGAGAGAACTGCAGTTCAGCTTCTCATCAGCATCATGCAGTTCCCGGAATGCAGAGAAAATCCTGATTCTTTTGTCTATTACTTCTACCTTTAGACAACAACACAAAGCATGTGGTCAGGAAGGTTCGTTGTTGTTGAGAAAATAAATCCACCTAGGGTTTTGGCAGGAATGTCATTCAGCTTTCTGTTTGCCACAGTGAATTGATGTCTTCCGGACTCTGCGACTCTACTTGGGATTAGTGTCTGAAGTCTGAGAGACTCCTAGGAGTAGACCAAGAATTTGAAGCATTCTGCAAAAAATGTAAAGGAGAGTAAGAGGCCAGGTCTCAGAGCTGCACAGCTTTAGTCAATTTCCTCCTAATGGCCTCCTTGAACCAAGACAAAGCCTGCGGTGGTTTTGTGTTATTTCACCATCTCTTTGATAACTTTTCTTAACCACAAAACTTGTCCTTAAGAGGAAAAACAACAACAACAAAAAATCTTGTAGGAAGAAATTCTGAAGCAGGAGTTAAGACTTAGAATTTGAAATGACAAGGAATCTATTGTTCATTTATCTCTCCCTGATTCCTAAATTGAAACACTGGTTTACTTTTTGAGGTTCACAGAAATACCTTTCATCTATTCTCTGTAGGCACTATGCCACATAAAGGAACGCTGTCTACCTCTAACACTCTCCCCCAGCAAACAATACTTGGAAACCTTCATATTTACTCTTCTGTCAAAGTTATTGATCCCAATTTTTTATAGATAAATACAAAGTTAGACTGGCAAATTGTTTGAGTTTGGTACATCTTTAAAAAAATATTTTTCCTTTCTTAACATCTGTCCATCAAAGTTATGTTTCATATTAGATGATGCTTAAGAATGCACTGAGTTCATTAAAACATTTGCAAAGGAGGAGAAAAGCATACTGGAAACTGATCTCTTAACGACTTCAATTATACAAGTGGTTGTTGGCAAGTCATTAAAAATGACCCACTTCACAAAAATGGATACCCTTGTATTGCTGTGGGGGCTTGATCTTTGAAGCCTTTCTTTTTCTTGGTTAAGCTCAACACAGCTAGTAAAACTAGGGTCATATGTCTTTAAAATATGTGCATCCAATCAACATACCCTAAAAATGGTCCATTTGTCTCAACACTTAGTGACTTCAAGACTTCTCTTGTGATTTACAAAGCACGTTCTTGTCATACGTCAGAGCAAGACAAAATTATTGGGACTGAACTCTCCAACTCATTTTTTTTTGTTGAGGAAAGGATGGACTGACACTAATTTGTTCAATGAGTATGAAAAGTAATATCAGGATGCCTTCCATTATCTTTAACCCTTTGCTACTGGTAATTTTGCCATTTGGAAGCATCATTATGGACTAGACCAAATGTTTCCAAGTGGATAGTAATTATGAAAATGAAAAAAAAAAAGAGAGAGAGAGAAGGTAACTTGCTTTCGGCTAACACTGAAATTCTTACAAGGAGTGGAGGAAGTTAGAATGAAAATCTACAGATATGCTCTCATAAAACTAAATAAAGTATTTCCTTTTACATGAAGGCATAAAGCAATAGAAGCACGGGTGGGGGTTTGGAGAGCATTGCTTGATTTTGCTTCATCTTGATGGATGAAACTGTTAATACTATGTCTGAAGCTGACACTTTTCAAGTGAAATACACTGGAGTGAAATATTTAAAAACATCATCTAGATTTAATGGAAAAAAACCTGAGCCAGATCTTTGGGAAATCCTTTGAGATTTCAGAAACATGCAAATCAGTGACTAGATTGGACTGCTTCAGGACTAATTCTGGAACTGTGAAAATTCTCAGTATACTCAAAACACCTATGAAACCTGTCTGCAGGTCAGAAGCAACAGGTACAACTGGACATGGAACAACAGACTGGTTCCAAATTAGGAAAGGAGTATATCAAGGCTATATATTGTTACCCTGCTTATTTAACATATATGCAGAGTACATCATGTGAAATGCCAGGCTAGATGAAGCACATGCTGGAATCAAGATTGCTGGGAGAAATACCAATAACCTCAGATATGAAGATGATACCACCCTTATGGCAGAAAGTGAAGAATTAAAGAGGTTCTTGTTGAAGGTGAAAGAGGACGGAAAAAGAGGACAGTGAAAGAGCTGGCTTAAAACTCAACATTCAGAAAACTAAGATCATGGCATCCAGTCCCATCACTTCATGGCAAATAGATGGAGAAACAATGTAAACAGTGAGAGACTATTTTTGGGGGCTCCAAAATCACTGCAGATGGTGACTATAGCCATGAAATTAAAAAATGCTTGCTCCTTGGAAGAAAAGCTATGACAAACCTAGACAGCATATTCAAGAGCAGAGATATTACTTTACCAACAAAGGTCCCTATAGTCAAAGCTGTGGTTTTTCCAGTCTTCATGTATGGATGTGAGGGTTGGACCATGAAGAAGGCTGAGCGCCAAAGAATTGATGCTTTTGAACTGTGGTGTTGAAGAAGACTCTTGAGAGTCCCTTGGACTGCAAGGAGATCCAACCAGTCAATTCCAAAGGAAATCAAACCTGAGAATTCATGGGAAGGACTGATGCTGAAGCTCCAATACTTTGCCCACTTGATGCGAAGAACTGACTCACTGGAAAAGACCCCGATGCTGGGAAAGATTGAAAGCAGGAGGAGAACGGGATGACAGAGGATGAGATAGTTGGATGGCATCATTGACTCAATGGACATGAGTCTGAGCAAGCTCCAGGAGATGGTGAAGAACAGGGATGCTTGGCTTGCTGCAGTCCATGGGGTCACAAAGAGTCGGAAATGACTGAGTGACTCAACAACAACAACAACAAGTCAGTTTCTCATTAACCAGATGCTTTGAATGCAATCAGCTAGCAAGGTAGTCTAGAGTCTGACTATCTTTTCTTTCCCTCTCCCTTTTCCCTCCACCATTAAGGAAAACCAGAATGCAGTGGATTCAACAGATGCAACAAGCATCTTCTGGCCCAGGCATTGCAATGTCACAATGGATATCTTCTGAGCCAGGCTTTCTCACTTACTCCATTAGTTGTCTGCAAAACAACCTGTAAACCAGTCATCATGCTTTATACACTGGTTGATAACATATGTCTGGCTAATTCTTATTGGCTAGGAGTTTATATTGGCTAGCTACTGTTACTGGTTATTTCCAGACAGAATGGAGACAGAATACAGAGTGTTCACCTCGATGGAGGAAGGATGTCCAGGGGCCAAGGATATTTCTCCTGGATGCTCTTTTAAAAACTGCCTTTGGTTAAAATCACAAACTGAGCTTTCCTAAGGCTGGTTGCCCAGGCAATGTATAATTATTTGCTGAAAGCTTTATGCTTGTTGGTGTTCAGAAATCGCTCCCCTATGTGATAGGTAGATGATCGAAGTTTTACTTGAAGAGGGGAGACAGAGAGAAAGAGAAAGAAGGAAAGAAAGAAAGAAGCCACACACACACATACACACAGAAGAGCAAGTCAGCTCTTGGAAATTCATCTTTTATGCCTGCTTGATCATTCATATTCTCAATGCCTCCATCCTATTTTTCATTTACAGATATTCTTGGATAGGATCTACTGATATTTGTCCATCACATTTTTTAGCCAGTGCACACAGGACCCCTTTAATCCATTAAATTACAAAATTAAATCTCTTTTAAGCTGAGCCTTACCTAAGACATACAGAGCTTATATTGACAAACTTGTTTTCAACCAATAGTCTGGTATGAAAATCTGAGGAACATTATTGGGTTTTGGAAAACGTTTCAGCAATGCAGAAATCTTGAGCAACAGGGGCAGATGAGATTTCCTAAATATTCAGAAATAAACTCCAGCCACACCCCTTTACTTTCCCAACACAAATTACAGCTATAAATTGTGTTAATCAGTCCCTCTCTTTGTTTCCTAGTTTGCATCTAGAAGTCATGTACTTTGGTCCTTGGAGTGAGCAAGGATTTTCCTAATAGCAGGAAGTGAGATATATTTGAAAACAATTTGATACTATTGTGGGCACGGTTTGAAAAAGCCAAGGACTTAATGCTTTCCAAAATCACTCGTAGAGTCAGCTAGAGTCTAGACAACAAAGGAAAAAGCCAACACTAGTCTTAGTTGATGAGCTTCCCAGGTGGCTGAGCCGGTGGCTCAGTGTTAAAGAACCCACATGCAATACAGGAGACAGGGGTTCCATCTCTGATCTGGGCAGATCCCCTGGAGAAGGAAATGACAACCCACTCCAGTATTCTTGTGTGGGAAATCCCATGGACAGGGTAGCATAGTGGGCTACGTCGATAGTGTCGCAAAGAGTTGGACACAACTGCGGCAACTTAGCACACTGGCATGCACACTCTGAAAGTGTGTGCCATTGCTTGATCCCATTATTTTTACTCTCCCTGCAAACAGCTAAATCTTCTAGGAAACAATAAACATATCTACTAGGAGAACTAGATCAAAGCACTTGACCATATCTGATCAATAGTGCTCAGTAATAACACAAGTAATGGATCTTTATCAATTAAGTTTCTGAAAGGGAAAAAGCAACATAACATGGATTTATGGGTTCTGTCTTTTTTAAAAATATATATGTATTTATTTGGCTGAGCCTGGTCAAAAGTATAGCATGCAGCATCTTTGATCTTTCTTGTAGCATGTAGGATCTAGTTCCCTCATCAGGGATTGAACCTGGGTCTCCCGCATTGGGAGTATGTACTCTTAGCCACTGGACCACCAGGGAAGGCCCTGGATTCTGTCTTTAGAACAGAGGGTCATGAGAATCTTCTACCCACGCTTCCTTATCTGCAGATTTTAAAAAATCACAGAATTTTGACAGTAACAAGGGCTTTTACAACTTGATTTCTAAGGGTACTTTAGAGCTTTTGATGTAGTCTCACAGACAGGGAAGAAAGCAAATCAGTTGTGATCAACTGTTCTGCAAAGTCACAAATACTAACATTAAAAATGTGGATCATCTAAAGTTGAGGTCAATTATTCTCCTTGATCGTCCTTGAGTTTGTTCAGATAGCTGATTATTCACTAGCCAAAATAAGCTCTCAAGTAAACAAACGGTCTGCTGAAAGAACAAAGTAGGAGATATTTAAGTGCTTAGCGAATTCAGTCACAACACTAGATGGGGGGAAAAAAAAGACAGAGTGTGTTTGAGGGAGTGTGCATGTGGCAGGGTGTCCAGCCCATGCCTGCTCCCGAAATTCCAGACTTCTGTGCACACAGCCCCTGAATCCACTTCTCAACAGCCAAGTCCTACTTGAGTTGAAGTGACAGAAGTGTTCAAAGTCTTATCACAACAGAAACAATGTTGTCCAAAAGTCAACATGTTGCTGAAGAAAAAGATTGATTAAACCGACGACAAATCCCTGAACACATCACTCTGGAGCAAGAATGAACTAGGTGAAAAGTACAGCCGTCCCTGGAGTAGTCTCCAGTTCCCCCAGAACTTTCTAGAAGGGTAATTTGTTGCTGATGAATTTAAGACATTACTGGAAAAGGACTGGGGGACTGAGGTTGGGGTTGATTTTATACAAATCTCTATAAACATATATAGACTTCCTAAAATGGAGCAATAAAAATTAAGTCAGTAAACAGTACACTACAAATTTTGATATATAATAAATTAGCAACCATGACACATACTATTGAATTCCATTTATCATTCTTTGACTGCATATATTCTTTAAGCTCTTCATCTACAGGTTCAATGAGATGTTTATTTGGCTGAGCCTGGTTGAAATTATAAATTAAATTCTTTGATTGCATATGAAGTTGCATAGCTTTTTAGGCTTTTTTTAAATTCAAAATCATAATGCTTTGAAATTCTTAATCTTCACAACTTGTTAACTTGCCTTGGTACTGGTGGGCTGGAGAAATCCAAAAGTTTGAGATTAAAATATAATGCTTTGGGAAATACAGTGTTGTTGATTATTTCCTACACTGGGTTTCCTCTACCTGACATGTTCTGTCCATGAAAACTGCGTGACGAAGCACAGACTCAGAGCCCCTCATCCATCTCACTCCTGCTGCAGCACATGCCTCCAGGGAACACATCTGAGGAACATGCTTCCCTTCATTTTTTTCACAAGATTTTAGGTGAGGTTTTTTCTCTGTGTGGAGTGACTGGCAAACTGTGAGAACCAGAAAATAAAAAATTCTGATGATCGACGAGAAATAAGTGTTAAATATGAAAATTTTTATAAGAGGAACTCACTCTCGACCAAAAAACCTTACACTTACTTAGCGAGTTAAAGTTCTTTATTTCTTCATTCCGTGAAATGATATTCAATGAGAATGACATTGGGGTTTTGAAGGTCTGTCTTATTTTCACTCACTCTGTGGATTATCCATTTTTAATCTATTATCAGTTTCCTAACTGCTCAATGAGCAGCTAACTCCTGGACAGGCCTCCGGCTGCTGGGTAATCGTTGTGCACCCAGAGAATACTTTCTTACTTAAATATTAATCTGAGAAAAAAATATCCATAGCTAAATCCACTACAAAAGTAATGAGAGGAAATATTTCAAACCCTAAACAGGAATGCATTTTTTAAAATGTATTTGTTTCTAATTGGAGGATAATTGTTTTGTAATTTTGTGTTGGTTTCTGCCACACGTCAACATGAATTGGCCATAGGTATGCATACTTCCCCTCCCTCCTGGATCTCCCTCCCACCCTCGAGGTTGTCACAGAGCAGCAGGTTTGAGCTCCCTGCATCAGACAGCAAATACCCATTGGCTATCTATTTTACATATGACACTGTATATGTTTCAATGCTACTCTCAATTTATCCACCCTCTCCTTCCCCTGCTGTGTCCATAAGTCTGCTCTCTATGTCTGCATCTCCACTGCTGCCCTGAAAATAGGTTCATTGATACCATCCTTCCAGTTTCCATATATACGTGTTAATATATGATATTTGTTTTTCTCTTTCTGATTTACTTCATTCTCTATAATAGGCTCTAGGTTCATCCTCATCCAAACTGACTCAAATGTGTTCTGCTCTATGGATGAGTTAAAAAAAAAAATTCAGTCGCTCAGTCATGTCCAACTCTTTGTGACCCCATGGACTGTGTGGATCACAACAAACTGTGGAAAATTCTTCAAGAGATGGGAATACCAGATCACCTGACCTGCCTCCTAAGAAATATGTATACAGGTCAAGAAGCAACAGTTAGAATTGGACATGCAACAACAGACTAGTTCCAAATCAGGAAAGGAGCTCTTCACGTCTGTATATTGTCACCCTGCTTATTTAACTTATATGCAGAGTACATCATGAGAAATGCTGGACTGGATGAAGCACAAGCTGGAATCAAGATTGCTGGGAGAAATATCAATAACCTCAGATATGCAGATGATACCACCCTTATGGCAGAAAGCAAAGAACTAAAGAGCCTCTTGATGAAAGTGAAAGAGGAGAGTGAAAAAGCTGGCTTAAAGCTCAACATTCAAAAAACTAAGATCATGGCATCACGTCCCATCATTTCATGGCAAATAGATGGGGAAACAATGGAAACAATGACAGACGTCATCTTTTGGGCTCCCAAATCACTGCAAATGGTGACTGCAGCCATGAAATTAAAAGACGCTTGCTCCTTGGAAGAAAAGTTATGACCAACCTAGACAGCATATTAAAAAGCAGCGACAATATTTTGTCCACAAAGGTCTGTCTAGTCAAGGCTCTGGTTTTTTCAGTAGTCATGTATGGATGTGAGAGTTGGACTATAAAGAAAGCTGAGCACTGAAGAAATGATGCTTTTGAACTGTGGTGTTGGAGAAGACTCTTGAGAGTCCCTTGGACTGCAAGGAGATCCCAGCAGTCCATCCTAAAGGAGATCAGTCCTGGGTGTTCATTGGAAGGACTGATGGTGAAGCTGAAACTCCAATACTTTGGCCACCTGATGTGAAGAACTGACTCATTTGGAAAGACCCTGATGCTGGGAAAGATTGAAGGCGGGAGGAGAAGGGGATGACAGGGGATGAGACGGTTGGATGGCATCATGGACTCAATGGACATGAGTTTGAGTAAACTTTGAAGTTGGTGATGGTCAGGAAAGCCTGGTGTACTGCAGTCCATGGGGTCATGAAGAGTAAGACATGACTGAGCAACTGAACAGAACTGAACTGACTGAACTGAACACTCCCACAAACAATGCAAGAGGATGCCCGTTTCTCCACACCCTTTCCAGCATTTATTGTTTGTAGATTTTTTGATGTTGGCCACTCTGATTGGTGTGTGGTGAGGTTTATTTTGCACTTCCCTAATAATGAGCGATGTTAGAGTATTTCCATGTGTTTATTAGGCATTTTTGGCTATATACCATCTTCGGCATATGTTTTTAAGTCTTCTTTGGAGAAATGTCTGTTTAGGTCTTTTGCCCACTTTTTAATTGGGTTGGTTGTTTTTCTGGTATTGAACTGTACACCTCCTAACACCACACACAAAAATAAACTCAAAATGGATTAAAGACTTAAATATAAGGCCAGAAACTATAAAACTCTTAGAGGAAAACATAGGCAGTACACTCCCTGACATAAATCACAGCAAGATCCTCTATGACCCACCTCCTTGAATAATGGAAATAAAAATAAACAAGTGGGATCTAATTAAACTTAAAAGCTTTTGCATAGCAAAGGAAACCATAAAGAAGGTGAAAAGACAATCCTAAGGATGGGAGAAAATAACAGCAAATGAAACAACTGACAAAGGATTAATCTCTAAAATATACAAGGAATGCATTTTAAGATAGGCCATTGTATGGGCTTTCATGCTGGTCCAGTGGTTAGGAATCTGCCTGCCAAGCAGGGGACACGGGTTCAGTCCCTGGTCTAGAAAGATTCCACATTCTCAGGGGCAACTAAGCCTGTGCACTGCAACTACTGAGGCCTGAGCACTCTGCAACAAGAGCAGCCACTGCAACGAAAAAGCACCTCAACTAGAGAGTAGCCCACTCGCTGCAAGGAAGACCCAGCATAGCCCCCCAAAAATAAAAAAAAAATGACAAGCCATCATCAGAGGCCATAACCACTGCATTCCTCTCTTTGACACAGTTTAAAACTGATATCAAACTCTGAAATTCACCAACTTTTACTTATTGTAGTAATCACTGCAAGGAGATCAAACCAGTCCATCCTAAAGGAAATCAGTCCTGCATATTCACTGGAAGAACTGATGCTGAAGCTGAAGCTCCAGGACTTTGGCCACCTGATGCTAAGAACTGACTCTTGGTAAAGACCCTGATGCTGGGAAAGATTGAAGCAGGAGAAGGGGAAGACCAAGGATGAGATGGTTGGATGGCATCACCAACTCGATGGACATGAATTTAAGCAAGCTCTGGGAGATGGTGAAGGACAGGGAAGCCTGGTGTGCTGCAGTCCATGGGGTCGCAAAGAGTCGCATACAACTGAGTGACTGAACTGAACTGAACTGAACAGTCATTCTCTAAAATGATAGGAAAAGCATGTGAGTCCATTCAATTCATATAGGAATCCTATGGTCTCAAATATTCTCAGGCCTTACAAATGAGTTGAAGCTTGTGTAGAAGATATCAAAAATCCTTAGTAGATTCTAAAACAATCATACCCAAGGTTTTCTGAACTAACCTCCACCTGGAGATGCCTCCACCCTGTGCATCAGAAGCCTGGCCTGGCCTCCAAGTCAACTGAGTCCTAGTTTGAACCTCAAAGTTCATGTGAAAGCCCTCCTTTTGCTAAAATCTATTAAAAATGTATTTATTTGGCTGTGCTGGGTCTTAGCTGTGGCATGTGGAATCTAGATCCCTGACCAGGGATTGAACCCCAGGTCTCCTGCACTGGGAGCACAGACTATTAACCACAGGACCACCAGGGAAATCCTGAGAACCCTCCTTTCAAATTAACATATCACACACATTTTCCCCTCTCCCAATGGTCCCCTTTATTGCAACCCAAATTCTAGTTACCCCCTGACAAGGGACCAAGGAAAAGGTGAAAAGAAAAGTGTAACTACCGGTCAGAACTTAATGGAAACAGAAGGCAAGTTTTCAAAAACAGTGAAGAAACTAGGAGTGTAGCTTTACAGAACATCGTGTAAATATCTCCCTGCAAGCATGTAGTCCCCAGAAGTTACAGTATCTCAGAATCAAAACCCAGAAAGAGAAATACGCGTGAATGAAGGCAAATGACTTCTGTCATTTGGAAAAAAAAAAAAAAATGCATCTTTCTCTTTCAGTGTAAAAGACATAAGCTGACATATTTTAGGACAGAAATGACTGAGCTTAGTAATTTATATCATGTTGGTTTGGACATTGTTTCCTTCCAGATGTTCAAGGAAAGACTGATGGTAACTCACACCTCAGCAAATACATTTCAGGATTGCATTCCACTTCCGTGAGCTGCTCACTGCTGCCTGCTTTCTCAGCTTTATTTTTTTGTTTTCAGTCCAGTACATGCTTTGCTTTCAGACTACAGTTAAAAGGGTGGTGACCACGGCATAAAATACTGGAGCAAACACTGAAGCAAAGCAGCCACTAATGACACTGCCCAACACCAATCTCCAAACCCCCGAACAGAAAAAATATCTGCGAGAAGCCTTCAGACCAATATGGCACGAGACATGGGTTTTTGGATACCCGCGGGCAAAAAAAATGCAAAACAAAACCCAAAGAGCAGGAAATGTCTCATAAATTCAGAACGGAGCTTTGAAGTCAAATGTTCAATCAGAGACTTGCCAGGATCCACAGGTGGGGCTGCTGGAAGTGTTAAGAGCCAGGCAGGGGGTAAAATGCTTCCTTCTTCACTGAGCCAGGCCACTCACAAAGGCTCGAGGTCAGAGAATAGGGTTACAGTAAGTAAGGCAAGAAGGAAGCTGCGTTAGACCTCAGGATGAGGTCAGCTGAACATCCTGCCGCAAGAAACCCCAGCCTGGAGCTGGTGAGACTGAAACTAGGCCACTGCTCTCTGGACCCTAATGATGAAACTCTTCAGCCGTTTATTATTTTTCACCTAGAGTATACATTTATTATCAACTTTACACAAACGTTTAAAACACAAGCTCTGCTAGACTGGGCTTCTCAGGTGTCTCAGTGGTAAAGAACCTGCCTGCCAATGCAGGAGATGTCAGAGACGCAGGTCCAATCCCTGGGTCAGGAAGATGCCCTGGAGGAGGGCAGGGCAACCCACTCCAGTATTCTTGCCTGAGAATCCCATGGACAGAGGAGCCTGGTGGACTACAGTCCATGGGGTTGCACAAAGTCGGACACAACTTAAGAGGTTGAACAACAAACAACCACTAGACTGTAAATGCCACCAGAATGTAAGTTCCTCAAGGTGGAGATCTTTATCTCTTTTGTTTGCTGGGCCACTCAAGTGTCTACAGTGGATACACAGTAGGCACGTCACACACATTTGTGCAGTAAATAAAGACCAAGAAGGATGCTCGTGACAAAGACACAGCTCCAGCAGGGCTGTTGTGTAAGTCTGTGCAAGTTGTGTCCTGCACAAAAGCACCTCGCATGTGTGGGTGTTTTGGTCATGTCTGACTCTTTATGACCCTGTGGACTGCAGTCCACCAGGCTCCTCTGTCCATATGATTCTCCAGGCAAGAATACTGGAGAGGGTTGCTATGCCCTCCTCCAGGGGATCTTCCCGACCCCGTTATCGAACTTGCATCTCTTACGTTTCCTGCATTGGCAAGCAGGATTTTTACCACTGAGCCAGCTGGAAAAAGCCTATAAAACCACCTGGCCCCCTGCAAAATGAACCTGGAGGCCTGCCAGTGTGGACCCATCAAAACCTGGCCCTGGCCTGTGACTGTAAAGCTCAGAAACTGGGCCATTTTGCAATCTGTCCACCCAAAGAGGAAGATGTTTTGTGGGCAGAGTCCCCAGGACTCTGCCAGGGCAAGCTTCCTCTGGGAGGTTACTCGGTGAGTGCGTAGGACAAGGCAAGGGGCATGCAAGTAATGCAATAAATTTCACCAGAACCATTCTACAATTCAGACTTTCTGTCAGTTCATTGCATTACTCAGGTCTTCCTCTGTTAATAACGCTGTGCCATCAACTGAGGATACCCCTTTATCAAGTCCTTACAAATGTAATTCACAAGTAGAATCAGAAGTCTTGACATTATAAAGACATGTTTGCCCTACTTCTTATGTAGCCCTTAACTAGTCAATATGCTTCTCTGAGCATATGGGTCATTTTCTCTTTTTCTTTTTGTTATTTCTTAATCAAGTATAATTAGTAACTGAAAGTGTCTAAGATATTTAAGTGGAGAGAAATATTAGCATGGGGGTAAGTAATGAATGAATCAATGTCTAGGTATATGTGAAGCTTCCTTCACTTTGGTACTAGTGGTATGTGAAACCAGATAATTCTTTGTTGTCAGGGGCTTTCCTGTGTACTTTAAGATTTTTAGCAACATCTCTGATCTCCACACACTAAAGGCCAGTGGCATTTCAGCCCCCAGCTGAATCAAGCAAAATGTCTCCATATGTTTCCAAATGTTCCTTAGGAAGCAAAATCACACCCAGTTGAGAACCAATGATATAGGTAAAGCTGCCATACTGGGATTAAGGTAAACCTAAAAGACACTTAGATATTATATTCATGGACAATTAAAAAGAATTACCACAAAATACTAAAATGGGTCTACGCCTTAACATCAAGCTGGGAAGTGGTCCAAGATCAGCTGCCCCAGTTGGAGAACACAGTAAGAGAGCGGAAGGATGAGCAGAGACAAATACCAGGCTAAGCAAAAATATGGGGCAATATTTTTAAGTGGGTGAAGTAAGTCACAGATGGAAAATCTAGATTGTGCAATTCCCTTTGGGCTCCACATAAGGTAGTAATCTTCGGTTGGATCCACATGTGTGCATTTGAACCAACTAACCATCATCCATAGATTTTTTTTTTCTCCCTTTGCCTGAAAAAACAATCTTGCTGCAAAAATCAAGAGTACCATTATACTGTTGGCCTGATTCAGAGAATGTGTTGGTTGAAATAATATCTACTGCTAATGATAAAGAGGGACAACCAAATAAATAGAAATGGTTGGTTTGGTAATGACTTCAATCGCCAGGCTGAACCCCTAGAGCCTCCCATTTAAGAGTTAGGTCACTTGGCTTGTGCTTTTAAGGAGGAAGATGTTTAAAACTCTGATCTCACTCCTCTACCCTTAGCGATAGATCTAGCTGCTTATTTCTTTTCTTTTTTTTTTTAAGCTTCTTCATTCAGGCTTGTCCCCAAAGTATCTTAGAACAGACTCTCCAGAGACAAAGCTAAAGATTGGTAGAACTTCATCCTATGAAAACCTGTAGGGAAAGGAAAGTGTAAAAGTAAAAGCATATCTTTGTATCCTTCCTGGCCTCTTTGATCATTCTAGTTGATGTCTGGGAACATTTATATAGGCTATATAGTTGCCTCATTTTTCTTGAGACACTCTCTTCATCTGAATTCTAGAAACTATAGTCTTATGTTTTCTAAAAACTTAGAAGCCACAGCTTCTCCAACTGGGGCAACTGAACTTGGACCACTTCCCAGCTTGATGTTAAGGCATAGACCCATTTTAGTATTTTGCGGTAATTCTTTTTAATTATCCATGAATATAATATCTAAGTGTCTTTTAGGTCTACCTCCTCATCTTGCTGCAGGCTAACACTGGAAACCCAAAGCTCCTCTTCTCTCATTCCAAGCTTGGTTTACACTTTGTCATCAGCGTACAGAAAAGTAGGTACAACAAGCCAGCGTAAATGCTTAGAAACTGTGACAGCAATTTGGCATAACAGTTTCATATCCATTAAATGTAATAGCAAAAATAAAATAAATAGCTGGCATTTGCATTTCTTTCTTTCACTTTTCTTTTAGTTTTATTTTCCCTTTAAATTATTTTTACCAAAAAAAAACACAAAAACCATTATTTTTACCGTATTTGATAAAGTGTCCATCCACAGCAACTGAGAAAAAAATCAAAGTTTCTTTAGCGAGATCAGAGAGACTTTGAGAAGAACCATCTTCACATGATCTCATTTAATCCCAGAGTTTTAAATCACTATCTCAATGTTGCCGGCATTCAATTTTATATCTCTAGCCAGATTCATTCATCTAACGGCCTTCTCATCTCTCCCCTGGGAAGTCTAAAAAGCATCTCAAAGTGACACGTCAGAAATCAGGTCTTGTTTCTTGCTCCTCAGTCCTGCTCCACCCGTCTTCTTCACCTCATTAAATGGTACTACAACCAACGCAATTTTTCAGGCCAGACACTCAGGGATCATTATTGACTAGTATGTTTCTGCTGAGATTCCCAAGTGGCACTAGTGGTAAAGAATCTGCCTGCCAATGCAGGAGACATAAGAAATGAGGGTTTGATCCCTGGGTTGAGAAGATTCCCTGGAAGAGGGCATGGCAACCCACTCCAGTAGTCTTGCCTACAGAATCCCATGGACAGAGAGGCCTGGTGGGGTACAGTCCACTGGGTCTCAAAGAGTCAGTCACAGCTGAAGTGACTTAGCACACACACATGTTTCTACTGCCTCAGACATTCTATGCAGTAGAAATTTCTGGTGGCTCTGGTACTAACAGATATTTCAAACTGAACCACTTCTCACCAAGATCTCAGTTCAAACCATCATCTTTTCACCTCAGAAAAACAAGAGTTCTGTGATTTCTCCCTGCTTCTCCCTTGCCCACTATATAGTCTATTAACTCTGGCAGTTATATTTTTTAAAGTATACACCTGATCAAGTTCTATATGCTCCAAATTCTCCAGTAGATTCCCATTACACTTACAATGAAGTCCAGTGTGTACCATGGTCTAGGAGATGGTATGCAATCTGCCCTGCCGTCATCCTTACCTCACTGGTAACCATCTTCCTGCTGGTAACACCTTAATGCACATTCCTATTTTAGGAGCTTTTGCATCTTGTTTCCCACTGCCTGAGATACTTTTTTCCCTAGACACGTGCAAACCAAACTCTCTTGTTTCCCAAAGAACCCATTTCATGTAGCAATACTACCACCCTTCATCATAATCACTCTTATTTCCATTTATGTTGCCTGGAGAATACCATGGACAGAGAAGCCTCGTGGGCTATAGTCCATGGGGTCGCAAGAGGTGGACATGACTTAATGACTAAACCACAATCCATGTATCTTAGCTAAATACTGTAATATGATTTAACTATTTCGAAATTTGTTAAATGCCTCTCTTGTCCCCCAAAATGTAAGCTCAATAAGGGCAAGTATTTATCTTCACTGTTACCTCTTCTGTGTCTAGAGAATGTCTGGCATAGAACAGAGACTCAAAAATGTGCTTGAATGAATTACTTTATTTCAAACATGTTAGTGAATAAAGAAAGGAGTAAAAACAGTGATTAGCTAACAAAACGGTTTTCCTCCTTAGGCTTATCATTAGTCATTCCTTTTATTCTTTTGACATTTTTAATTGAAAAACTATGAATTCTCATAGCCATGGTGGTCAAACAATTAAATATCTATAACTAATATTTAGACTATTAAGTAATCAGCAACAGAAATGTGAACTGAAGAGAAATACATTAATTCAAACTCACTTGATCCTTATTTCATGATAACAGTTTGAGTTTTGTTCAGCAAGTAACAGTTTGAGATTTGTTCAGACTTCCCTGGTGGCTCAGATGGTAAAGAATCAGCCTGCAATGCAAGAGACTTGGGTTCAGTCCTTGAGTCGGGAAGATTCCCTGGAGAAGGGAATGGCACCCTACCCCTGTATTTCGGCCTGGATAATTCCAAGGACAGAGGAGCCTGGTGGGTTACAGTCCATGGGGTCCCAAAGAGCTGGACATGACCAAATGACTAACACTTACTTTCCTTCACTTTCAGTAAATAATGGTAAGTTTAATGCAATTGTGTACAGAAGAGTGAAAGGAAAATGCTTGAAAATTTTTAGGAATGCCACCTGTCCAATACCAGGGGAGAAGTAATAAAAGTACCAATGATTTCAATGCTAATTACAATGTAGTTTCATCCATTCATCAGCACAGGTCACTCAAGGCTCTACTAGACAGCTCTCATTCATTCATTCATTTTGCTACTTAGGCTTATAACTCATTCATGCATGTTACACATATTTACCAAACGTCTACTATGCGTTGGATTCTGTTCTAGGGGGTGGGAAGGACACAGCCACTGGCAAAGCACACAGGAGGCCTTCCTTCACTTAACTGCCTTTCCAAGACAGTTTTGTTAGTTCTGACACCTGTTTGTGAAAATAGTGAAACTACTTTTCATCAGTCAAATTCTGTAATTCATTGGTTTCGAGGAGTTTAGAATCTTCCTTTTTAGAGATAGGTGTGCTCTCTTCTCCAGCCTCCATATTTTCAAATGTCTGAATGGCTTCAAAATTAAGATATATTATTCTCCTCCATCACCACAGGGGAAGAACAGTTAGGGAAATGCTTTTCAGATTTTTGATTTATTTAAGACAAAACCACTTGTATTTCCCACCAGGGAGTATTTATATAAATATAACCCCTATAAGTAATCTCATCAAGTAGTTTTGGATGAAAAATCTTTGAAAATAGCAGAAAGTGTCTGTGAAGCAGAAATGGACTTAAGAAAGCTATGCGCACAATTAATAATTCAGTCATTTTCTGAGCAGTGAGCTGGTGCCAACAAGTTACTTATTCTGGCCTCAGTAAAATCGTTAACTCTGACTTTTATTCAAACCTAACTGTCACCACCATCAGATCAGGAACTTAATATATTTTTCCCCTGACCATGGCACCCTAGTGCATTCAACAAATATGCTTTACATTTATTTGTGAGATCATACTGTTCCAGTTGTTGTTTAGTCACTCAGTCGTGTTGGACTTTTTGTGACCCCAAGGACTGCAACATGCCAGGCTTCCCTGTCCTTCACTATCTCCCAGAGTTTGCTTAGACTCATGTCCATCGAGTCGGTGATGTTATCTAACCTTCTCACCTTCCAGTTGGGCTGTTGGTGTTTTCAGGGGGAAAATGTTCTTCTTTCAATCTCTT
Source organism: Dama dama (assembly GCF_033118175.1). Classification (NCBI taxonomy): domain Eukaryota; kingdom Metazoa; phylum Chordata; class Mammalia; order Artiodactyla; family Cervidae; genus Dama; species Dama dama. Next base: position 63,157,856 of record NC_083705.1, read on the forward strand.
AAGGAATGGTTTCATTTTCTTTATAGAACTTAATTGGACTATACAATATCTTCCTTCTTTCTTTGCTTCCCATCTTGCTTTTTTTTCAGTAAGGTAACCTCTGAGAACACATGAACTAATATTCACCACACAGAGCCATATGCATCTGAAAAATTTGTAGTCTTTGACCCTTTTTTTTTTTTTAACACCCAAGAGCAGCCTTTTCCGGGAAAAGAAGAAAAACAAAGATCAAGGAAGGAGCTTTAAATCTCCCCCAAGATGAATTCAATGCCAAAGAATGACTCCTTAAATATACAATTTCACCCTGACTGCCAATCCATAACTTTTGGAAAGCAAGATTTTTTTAAGCTGGAAATTCATGTGAGAACTATAGGCAAAAGAAGTTTCAAGGACATGCACAAACACCCATATCTATCCAATGGGTAAATCACCAACAAAAGAAGGTATTATATTTAATATTGGGCTGTAATCAAAATTAAAAAGATGTATCAGCAAACGTAAAGTGTATGTGTGTGTGTGCCTGTGTTAATATGAAGGCCCAATACTAGGCCATATCTAAAGGAATACTGCTACTTAGCATCATGTTTCTCTCTATAAGAATATTTGCTAAAATAATTGTTGACTTTTTGTCTGTGCTGAGGAATGTTACAGGAAAGAATATGAGGATATGTAACTTTTAGTGGATGATACTGCCTTTTGGTCCGTCTCTTTGTAGAGCATTCCCGCCACGGGAACACACAGGAGACATTTCTCTCTTAGGAAAATGTCTGATGATCTTGAGCAACTACATTATTCACTCCTTATAAATGTATTGAATCATGCAATTGGTTGTCTTTCTCTCTTTGTTTGGACAACTAAGGAATTCAGCCAAGTCTGTGAACCCCCACTGATGCAGGGCAACACCCAGCATTAGTGAATATCACCTATTACTCAGTAATGTTTTATTCTTCTGTTCTTGCTTTCCTTTGCCCAATTTCCTCTCTGTTGATTTTATCCCATTCTCTGAGTTAGCCACTTCAAGTCCACTTTATCCAAAAAGTAGGGATTTAAGGAGACAGGGAAACATTTATCAGAAAACATAATTTCTCATTCAATATATAAACACTCTCACATGTGATTCCTGACTGCACGTGCATCCTCAGAAGCTAGTGGAATCAAACACAGGTCATTTTAAAGGTGAAATGAAGATGGCAACCCATTCTGGGGGAGCCTGGAGAGATCTGTGTCCAAACAGGAGGCTCTGGGTAGACCAAAAAGGGAAGACTTTGGTTTTTAAAGAAATGCGTTTGTAACATGATGTTACCTGGATGTTTCAGCTGAGGTTTGAAGACTCCAGATCCAACCTGTTAAAGCGAAGGTACTGCCCTATGCAGAACTTGTGGGAAAGGAAGAGGGGAAACCAGAGAGTACAGACAAGTCCGGTCAGTGATGCCACCACAGCAGCATCAGCAAGAACCCCCTTGTCCCCCCTGTCCCCTCCCCACCCCATCCTAGAGGTGTCAGAATCCATTAGCAGAAGGGGAGGCTGACAGAGAGAAGTAACACACACACTCTACCTCCGACAGCCTGCAGCCACCCCATAGGACAGGAAGTAATCCAATCTTCCATCAGGTTGGACCCTTTATCATTATATTTGCTCAGACAGTTGAGTTACTGAAATAAGATTGTCTCTGCATCTTAGGTAAGAGCTACTGAAAAGTCTGGGTCCCCATGGGGCTTCCCAGGTGGTGATAGTGGTAAAGAATAGGCCTGACACTGCAGGTAGACATGAGATGTGATTTTGATCCCTGGGTTGGGAAGATCCCCTGGAGAAGCACAGGGCAACCCACTCCAACATTCTTGCCTGGAGAATCCCCATGGACAGACGAGCCTGGCAGGCTACAGTCCATAGGGTCGCAAAGAGTTGGACACTACTGAGATGACTTAGCAGGGAGCAAGGGCCCCTGTGACTGCCAATCTGAGGCGGTAATGGCTGGCCCTCACTGAATAACAAAGGGGCCACGGGAGACAAAAAGATTCTGCTTAACAAATATCCGCCACAAGCCATGCTGGCTTGACATGATGTTGACATATTTTTTCCAAGTGTGACATATTTATTTGTCATGGTTAATTTTATGGGTCAACTAACGGATCACAGGATGTCAGATATTTGGCTAAACGTTATATCTGGGCGTGTCAGTGGGCACACTTCTGGATGAAACTAGCATAACCCATGGTGGATTCAGGAGAGCACTGTGCCCTCCTCAATGCGGGTGGGCCTTCATCCAACCCACTGAGGACCTGAACAGAACAAAAGGGCAGAAGAAAGCAGAATTTGGCCTTTCCTGCCTCAGTTTCTGAGTTGGGATGTGGCCAGCTGCAACTCCTGGTTCTCAGGTCTTTGGATCTGGACTGACCTGCACCCCCAGCTTTCCTGGACTCGAGTTTATAGTTGGTAGATGGTGGGACTTCTCAGCATCCATAATAGAGTGAATCAATTCCTTATAATACGTCTCTTCATATAAAATATCTCCCATCAGTTCTCTTTCTCTGGAAAACCTTAATACAGTATTATTTCATCCACGTCATGACGCTGAACATGTCCTAACATATAAATGACATCCCTTCTTTATGGATCTCGGTGATTCTCTCCTACTGATTTCATACATTTGCAGGCAAACATCAGCTCTACGTGGAGACCCAGGTGCCCAATCACATGCTTTAGCTTTCCTGAAGGAAAACCACAGATCCGAAAGGGGCCTTGTTATTTGTCTTATTTCTCTACGGACTATTTGATTCAGATAGTTGTCAAAGTATTAGATAGTGACAATGTCATTTATGGGAAAATATACAAAGGGAGGGGCTTCCCTGGTGGCTCAGATCGTAAAGAGTTTGCCTGCAATGCAGGAGACCCAGGTTAGATCCCTAGGTTGGGAAGATCCCCTGGAGAAGGGAAGAGCAACCCCCTCTAGTATTATTATTGCCTGGAGAACTCCATGGACAGAGGAGCCTGGCGGGCTGTAGTCCATGGGGTTGCAAAGAGTTGGACATGACTGAGCAATGAACACTTTCACTTTTTTTCACTCAAAGGGACAATGGAAAATCTCCTTCAGTACCAGATCTGGTGAGAGGCTTCTCAACTCCATGATGCTGCTGGTCATAAAGTGGTCATTTGGTAAAGTGAAACCCTCTTTACAGACTAGAAATGTTACTTTTCTCTTATTCTCTTTACTCTTTCTTACATCTCAAGGGATAGCCTCTAGGGTTGGCATACTGTTGCTTTTAAAGTAAGACCACTTGTGTGACATTTGTAAAGTTATAGATCTCAAGTCATTTGTTCACTGAAGTGTTTGTTGAACATCTGTAAGTTCTGTGCCTGTGATGTAGGGTATAAAGAATGCACATGGGACTGGAACATTTCCTCCACTGGGGGAGAGAGTATGTCATAAATGTTATGGAATGCATAAAACAAAGAGCTTCAGGTGCCCAGTGGAGGAAGGACCAGAGAGAGGTGACTGTGGGGGAGGGGTGAAGATGACTCTAGAACTAGGGTGCTTGTGTGTGCTCAGTTGTGTCTGACTCTTTGCGACCCCATGCACACCAGGCTTCACTGTCTATGGAATTTTCCAGGCAAGAATACCATTTCCTTCTCCAGGGGATCTTCCTGACCCGGAGATTGAACCCACATCTCCTGCATCTCCTGTATTAGTGGACAGATTCTTTACCACTGCACCACCTGAATTAGGTTGCTGGGACTCAAATCTGAACTTTTCCCCCTTTACTGCCTAAATGACTCTGGGCAAGCTAGCAACCTCTCTGTGTTGTTATTTCCTCATCTATGGAAAGAAATGATCATTGTATCTACTTCATGGAGTTATAGATATTACAGTTAACTCACAGAAAGCACACACAATGTTTTTTGGAAAATAGTGAGTGTCACACAAGTTTCAGATATAATAATTACCAGGTTGCATTATCTGTGGTAATAAGCAAATTTGTTGTTCTGTCACTCAGTCGTGTCCGACTCTTTGAGACACCCATGGACTACAGTATGCCAGGCTTCCCTGTCCTTCACCATCTCCCAGAGCTTGCTCAGACTCATGTCCATTGAATTGGTGATGCCATCCAACCATCTCATATCCTCTGTTGTTCTCTTCTCCTCCTGCCTTCAATCTTTCCCAGCATCGGGGTCTTTTCTAACCAGTAAGTTCTTCGCATCGGATGGCCAAAGTATTGGAGTTTCAACCTCAGCATCAGTCCTTCTAATAAATACTCAGGGTTGATTTCCTTTAGGATTGACTAGTTGGATCTCCTTGCAATCCAAGGGACTCTCAAGAGTCTTCTCCAACACCACAGTTCAAAAGTATCAATTCTTTGGCACTCAGCCTTCTTTATGGTCCAACTCTCACATCCATACATGACTACTGGAAAAACCATAGCTTTGGCTAGAGGGAACTTTGTCAGCAAAACTTAGTCAGCTTTTGAATATGATATCTAGGTTTCTCATAGCTTTTCTTCCAAGGAGCAAGCAAATACATGGTGCCTTTTTATCCATAAAACAAGTAACAGGAACTGCATATATCCCATCAGACAGAAAGAAGTGTGTCAACTGGCCCCTTGAGGCTGTAAGAGAAGTGGAAATTTGAATATTTCCCTTTCTAGTTTTTAAGTTGAAGGAGGGCAAAGAGAACTGTTGCTGAGGAGTCCAGGCCTTGGGTTCTAGGATTGTCTCTTTTAGTGCATAAATTTTCTTAAAACCAGTCAAATTTAGAGGGAGGGACAAAGATGACAAAGCAAAACCAAGGCAAGTGCACTATGTGTTTACAAGTAAGTTTTGTGCATTTGCTATTTTATGTGGGCTTCCCCGGTGGTTCAGCATTAAAGAATCTGCCTACAATGAAGGAGACTCAGGAGATGTGGGTTTGACCCCTAGGTCAGGAAGATCCCCTAGAGAAAGGCAAGACATTCCAGTATCCTTGGCTAGAAAAGCACATGGACAGAAGAGCCTGGTGGGCCACAGTCCATGGGGCTACAAAGAGTCAGACATGGCTGAAGTGACTGAGAACACACACATGGTATTTTATGTATTTATCAAATTTAAGATTGGTTATTTATTTAGGTCTTTTAATTATAAGCTTATAAAATCATCCAGGAAAAATGCACCAGTTTATAAAATAATAGTGTAATGTTTATAAGAACTTAATGGTCACCATGCTTATAAATTCAATTTAATATATTTATGTAAATTTCTGCAGAACTTGGGACTGTTGGCTTCTTAGATTTTTGAAAAGTTTAAAAATTGAAATGAATATGTTAAATTTATGAATGCTATTTAAATATTTAATGAAATTTAATTAACTAAGCTGCAAAGGTCCCCTTGAAAGTGACAGCTGAACTGTACCAGATTTATATACAGAATAATGAGAGTTTGAGCTAAATTTAGGAGCGTAAGAAAAATTAGGCTTTGGAGTTTGCAACTTTACTACTTTGAATATTAATCTGCTAAAACAAAAATAGGTACAAATGATCTTTTCTTTGGGTGAAACACCTAGAAAGACACCAAACCTCACATTGAAAACAACTACAGGAAACAGTTCTTGCTTCAAATCACTAAATCAAATTCTAGGTCTTTCTTACTATGAACCATTGCACTATATTCTGTTCTACACTGTCTTTGCAAAATATTACCTTGTAAAACTTCTCAAAATTCTCCAGTGACCTCTTGCTAATAAACCCCAAAGCTTTTAATATCCCAACTTCCTGAAAGTCAGTGTATCACACTGTTGGAAGCACCCAAGTACACCCTTTTTCTTTGAACATGATTCCATTCTTCTGAACAGTTCAGTTTCCTATTCTGATTTTTCTGGATCATCTCTCACCTTTCAGAAAACAGATCTCACTATCCCTAAGACCATGTCATCTCAGACTCTTTCTAGAAGATTCTGACATTTACTATTCTTGGGCATTTCTTATAGCCATTTATCTTCTATTCCAAAATCAACGATAAGAAGCTGTTTTTCTTATATGCAGTAACTGTCTACTCTTGGATAGACATGCCCCTCTACTGTACTCCTCTCCCCAACAAACATTTTAGTTACATCAGATTTATGTCAAACTCCAATTTCTGGTCTCTGCCTCTTATGACAATTATGTTTGAATCATCTTTGAGGCACTGATTCTTCCCAGCATAGCACTCTTCACATAGAAAATACGCATTGAATATTTTGCTAGGTTCATGAGTGTTCTTTGGGTTTCCCTGGTAGCTCAGACGGTAAAGAATCCACCTGCAATGCAGGAGACCTGGGTTTGATCCCTGGGTTGGGGAGGTCTCCTGGAGAAGGAAATAGCAACCCACTCCAGTATTCTTGCCTGGAGAATCCCATGGACAGAGGAACATGGTGGCCTACAGTCCATGGGGTCATGAAGAGTTGGACACAATTGAGCAACTCACACTTTCACTTTCATGAATGTTCTTTGGAATTAATTAATTTTTGTTTTTTAACAATGGTAGTATACTAATTTCACTTTCCTGTAATTGCACTCATGTTAAACATACGTTCTGATTTTATGCTTGGTCCACGTCAATGGGTACCATCCCAGCACACACTACTTTGCTTGTCACAATGTGATCATTTCTGTAATGTTTGCATAGTTTTACCCCTTCTAAGAGACAGACATACCTCATTTTATTGCTCTGTGCTTCACTGCACTTCTCAGATACTGTGGATTTTTTTGTTGCTGTTGTTTTGTTAGTACTAGATTTTTTTTTTTTTTCTTTTTAGAAATTCAAGATTTGTGGCAACCCTGCACTGTGATAGGGATTACAAGGTGACTCAAATGGTAAAGAATCAGCGTGCAATGGGGGAGACCCAGGTTTGATCCCTGGGCCAGGAAGCTCTCCTGTAGTAGGAAATGGAAACACACTCCAGTATTCTTGCCTGGAGAATCCCATGGACAGAGGAGTCTTGCGGGCTACAGTCCATAGTGTCACAAAGAGTCAGACATGACTGAGCGACTATCACTTCACTGTGTTGTGATGATTCATTATTATGATGATGGCTAGCATTTTTCAGCAATAAAGTATTTTTAATTAAGCTATGTATATATTTTAGAGCTAAAGCTGTTGTACTCAACAGGCTACGATATAAAGATAACTTTTATATGCACTGGAAAATAAGAAAAAAATTTGACTTGCTTTATTGTGGTGGTCTGGAACTTAACCCACAATATCTTCAAGGTGTGCCTCTAATTGTTCTGGATGAAACTACTTTATAATACTAAATAGAACAATCTGAAATCACGTAATCCCTGAAGAAAGGAAAGTCCTGAAGGTACAAAATTCCTCTGCTCTTTCTGCATTAAAGTGCAAGGGCTATGTCATTATTCCTGATGGCATTTTGTTTTCTGTATTTGACACTATGAAGCTGCAGGAGGAAACTGTAACCGAGAGGAAATCCTTTTCTGACGTTAAGTTGTGGATCCAAATATGCAAGCATTTCAGTTTTAGACAAAGTGGAGTTTCTATAGATTGTGATCTTAAAATATACAAACCACTCATTTTCATTTTGACCTTCAGCCCCACTACTTTTAAAATGGAATTGCCTAAACTGACCTCACACTTGCCTCTGCAAATTTAGAAATACAAAAGTCCTGCATTTGACATGTGGAGACTTCTTACTTTTATCTAAAAATTAAAACATTGTAGAATGAATGAAAATATAAATAAAAGAGATAAAAGAATAAATATGAAAGGCTTCATTTTAATTACTAAGAATTGTTTCATTGTTCCTGGGTTATTTAATACATCAGTTAATAAAAATGATTTAAAAAAACCCTAATACTTTTTTTGGGTAAGAATCCAGCTACTCCTTCTCTTGTTTTTATTTTGTTTGTTGGTTGGTTTTAACAAACAAAGTGACCCTTAAATCCTGAAAGAAATGCTAACTCTTGACGTGCCCTGTAATTTGAGGAAAGAAAGCATTCCAGACATGAATAAATAAACACATCTGTGGAACTGACCTAAGAATTATTTGGTCAACTTTGCCAGAACCAACTTTCAAATATTGAATTTTATATCTGGGGGAAAAAATGTTCAAGTATGGAAAACAAACATACCATGGGCAAAAGAGCTCGTAAGATTCACCAGAGGGAAATGGAACGAGAAAATCCCTCCATCTGTTCGTACCTTATTTTTTCATCGCGTTTGGAAACGTGCTGCACAGAGATAACTTTGTTCAGTCCTGAAGTGCGACTTGACATGACTGTTGTTTCTGGCGCCAGATGCACCGCACAGGACCCATGAAGGGCGAGGAGCTGGCCAGGGGAAGGCAGCTGCCAGCGGCTGCAAGGGGATCAGAGCCCCTGATCAGCCTCCTCTCCCCATGTCCTCTGAGCACACTCAGGAATTCGATCCATCAGGCAAATTCATCATCTCAATTCATCAACGGCAAACTTTCAGAATGAACAGGGGACCGTGTGTTCTGTGACCCACCCCACGTTGCAGAGGTGGTTCAAAGGGGACTGTCAGAAGGCTGATGCTCTGCATTGACATTGGTCACCTATGTCTCGTGCTGATTAATTTTTTCACCCAGAAGCAACATTCTCTTTTTCACTTTTTTCTGCCTAGGATCCTTCCTCTTCTCCCCTCCCTGGAATACTGTGGAGTATTTTTTTTTTCTTCTAAAGCACTTTCCCTCTTACAAGCAAGATTGAACTCACCAGGTTGTATCTCAGGGGTCAGCGGTTTCTAGAAAAACCATTCCCTTCCTTGCCACACTGGTGGAGATGCTCCCCAGTATCACTAGCAAAAGAGATGAACAACCTGGTTTAAAATTCAAACTCTGGGACTTCCCTGGTGGTCCAGTGGTTAAGCATCCATTTGCTAGTACAAGAGACACAAGTTTGATCCCTGGTCCTGGAAGATTATACATGTTGCAGGACAACAAAACCTGTGTACCACAACCATCAAGCCTGCATGCCTAGAGCCCATGCTTATCAACAAGAGAAGTCGCCACAACGAGAAGCTCGTGCAGTACACCTAGAGAGTAGCCCCCTCTCACTGCACCTAGAGAAAGCCCACACAAAGCAGCAGAGACCCAGTGCAGCCAAAAATACATAAATAAAATAAAATGTTTAAAAAAATACATTAAAAAATACAACCTCTTACCCTTGTCTGAGCAATCAGCATGGGGTTTCCACCTCCAAAGTGTTAGACTAATCAAATAATCAATTCTGATGTCAGTAAAAATGTAGGGGTTACGTTTGTTATTTGGTCATCCAAAACAACACTGTTTTATAAGTGATGTGCTGGTGGCTCAGACAGTAAAGAATCTATCTTCAGTGCAGGAGATGTGGGTTCAATCCCTGGTCGTGAAGATACCCCGGAGAAGGGAATGGCCACCCTCTCCAGTGTTCTATCCTGGAGAATTCCATGGACAGAGGAGCCTGGTGGGCTACATACAGTCTATGGGGTCGCAAAGAGTCAGACACGACTAAGCAACTAACACACATAATGATGCTAGTCGCTGGACAAATTCGAGTTTAACAGTCATCAACAGGCACCAGAAAACTATCCAGTTGGGTCGCACATCTAATTGTGAATGGAAAAATAAACCCTAGAAATAGCTTCTCCAAAATAGAACAAAACTTATTTTTACAGTAGGAACATGAACAAGGTTTCATGTAATAATGTAACTACATCTACACCCTGTTCCTAAGACCAAACCAAACTAAACTAACCCTCCCTCGGTATTTAACAGATAATCTCAGTGGTCCTATGTTTATAGCAATTCTATGACTTTAAATAAAACATGCTTTGAATTACTATCTTACATATTTTTGATGTATTTAGTAAATATCTCCATACGATCTTGAGGTGTCTTGAAGGGAACTTTTATAATTCAAAAACATGAAAAGCAAACAGCTCAAGAAACCAGGACCCATGATAGATGAGGTAGAGACATAATAAAAAGCCAAGATATGATTAATTCTGGGACATACTAAAATCCAGGTTTCCATGATGGCTCAGACGGTAAAGAATCTGCTTGCAATGTAAGAGACCTGGGTTTGATCCCTGGACTGGGAAAATTCCCTGAGGAAGGAAATGTCAACCCACTCCAGTATTCTTGCTTGGAGAATTCCATGAACAAAGGAGTCTGGCAGGCTACAGTCCATGGAGCTGCAAAGAGTTGGACACAACTGAGCGATGAAGCACAGACACACACATACTAAAATTCTAAACAGTTTTTACAAGTAGGCTGCACATTTGGTCCTGAACGTCCTAGTGGCCAAAGAAAACAGACAAATACAATCAGTTAGAAGATTCACAGCATCTATGCAAAAGAAAAATAAACAAACGTTTGTGAGAAATTCCTTCCAAATTTCTCTATTGTCAGAAAGTATAGACTATGTCAAACAGGAAAAATGTCTTTAAAATGTTTTGTTTTTTTTTTTAAACATCGTGTGTTTCAAGAGAATTCTAAGCACACATCTTTCTGGCCACTGAACTTGTTAACTTGATAATGGGAAACTAGCGGTCATTAAAGCTTTGCAGTTGTTTCGTGAAGCATGTGCTTATTTGTCATGGAAACTCTGCTTCCGTTCTTTCTAATCATTCATCGTGAAGCAGCACTGCTCATAGGTAAGAGTGTGGAATCTGGAACCAGCACCTTTTACTTTTAGTGTGAACTGGCTGACTTGCGTCACTTCTCTGGACATCATTTTTCCCATTTGTAAAGTGATGATAATACTATCACGAACTTTTTCAGTTCATTGAGGAATGAAACAAATCACTTATAGATATTGCCTGGAGTGGAGTAAGCACTAAAAATGATAATTATGACTTAAATTGTCATTATTATTTACTATTAATATTTAAGTCCGTGTGCACATATATCTATGTATTACTACTTAACTATTAATGTTTAGGTATAACATACAATAGTATACAATCATAATGTTAATTCTGCCTTAAAGAAAAGATACATATCATTACTAACAGATTGTGCAAAAGTATATGAACTTCTGTGAAATCAATTTAGTGCCAGTTTGGAATCATAGTATTTGTTTTATTCTTCCTTAAGAGGGAGTCATAGTCAAGGAAAAAGGCTAATAACAGATATTTTACATGTCATTATTTGGAACATTGGTCTTTTAAAAAACACCATCATTAAGTTGATGGGCCTCTGGGAAACAGCATCATCAAAAGACCCCTGGAAGCCATCCATCCATGTGTAAGTTCTCCACTGGTATTAAAAGAAAAAGGGAACACTAAATTATCCAGAACAATGAATTCAGAAAACTAAAAATAAACTTTCAAAAACTGATACCAAGTATCTACAGCCCTAGTTGATGTGGAAACAGTCTACGAATAAATAGACACAAAAATTTTAATCATCCTTCTTGTCTTGTTTTGTCCAGTGGAGAAACAGATTCTTTAATTATATATGTTCTCATTCCCACTTTAGTGCATTTCTATCATGCATTAACTCTACAGAGGCTACTTTGTTCATTCCAATAAAATTAGGTCCATACACACATTAAATATCACAGTCTTCTGTGACACTGATAAATCACTCATCATCCAATCCTTAATTCTACAAAACTGAGCAAACCAGATGATGTAAGAAACACATCATTTGGCTGTTTGAGGCAGGGATTCATGAAATGCTTGATACATGTTGTATTAGAAAAGAGTCCACCATGGAGAGCCAGAAGACCTCTGTTTACATCTGAGCTTCACCCATGAGTTTGTGTCTTTGACATAGATATTTAAATCTCTGAGCCTCAATGCACTGAACTCTAAATTAGGAAGAGTAATTATCACTAATTCAAAGACATATTGGGAAGATAACATGAGATGTTCATAAAAGCCTTTGAAAATTGTAAAATATTATGCAGAACCATAGTTGATGATCTGACCCTTACTTAGCTACCTAGGGGTTTATGCAAAGATCAGTCTCACAGGAGTGACTAAAAGCTAGAATCTTGGTTTTAAAACACTTAAGTTTTAAAGTTTACAGGGCATAATTGGTCTAGGCATTCTTCACAGAGTACTGCTTCCTAATGGCCATGTCTCCTTAAGACACCGAATAATGCACAAAAAGGTTGCTTTATAAGCACAGAGTTTCAAAGAACACAAAACAAAATAAAACAAACAAACCAAACCAACCAAACAAACAAAAACCAAAGAAAAGTTTCCAGAAGTTAAGGGCAAAACTCTGGAATCACATGAGTTTGGAATTCTGGTCCACCATTATTTTTCTACGCCTGCCTGTTAGTTTCTCCTAGCCTATTTCTTTATCTGCAAACACGAAGGTAATCACAAAACTGAGAATAGTTGTGAAGACTAGGTGAGATAATATGTATCCAGCACTTAGTGGAGTGCTTGGCATATAGTAAGTGCTCAAAAAATGCTTATTTGAATTATCTATTAACAGAGAACCAGTATCTTATATTACTGAATCAAGAATGATCTGCCTTCATGTGAGAAATAATTACCTCTTCATTTGAGTATGTCGCTTAAGAAAGGGCACAACGCAGAGTAGAGATGAACAAACCCGGTAGAAGAATGGTCTACCATTTATAGATCAGTCAAACTATTTATGGGTTAGGTGGAAGACAAACACCATGTCACCAATTCCCTGACGGTGTTAAAGTTTCACTTAAAAATATCAGTAGGACAAGCATTTCAAAACTGACCAAGGAAAAAAGTCTCAAACAAAAACACATTGTAAGTATTGAGAATCAACCATATAGTGCAGGGAACTCTACTCAGCACTCTGCAATGACCTACATGGGATCGGAATCTAAAAAAGAGTAGATATGTGTATATGTAGAACTGATTCACTTTGCTATCCAGCAGAAACCAACACAACATTGTAAAGCAACTAGGCTTGGATAAAGTTAACATTAAAAAATTAAAAAGAAAAAAAGGATAAAAATAAGGAGACCTACAAATAAAATAGTTGTAAAATAAATTTTAAAATTTAGAGGAAATGGAGAAAATACTAGAAAGTGTAAATTAACAAAACTGACTCAAGAAGACATAGAAAGCATAAAAAGTCCTAGCATCATAAAAGTATTTGAATCTGTTTTACTGACATGAGTCAGCAAACTACAGTCAACAGGTTGGCTGCCTACATTTGCAAATAAAGTTTTATTGAAATACTGCCATGACTGTTTACAAGTTATCTATGGCAGCTTTTGTACTGCAAGAGCAGACTTGACTAGTTGTGACAGAGATTTTTTTGTTCCACAAGCTGAAAATGTTTATCATCTGACTCTTTAAGAAAAAGTTTGCTATCCCCTGCTTTTTGAAGTCAAGTTCATTTTTGAAAATATATACAAAAAGGATGTTAAAAGAAAAATGATTATTAATAGCTATAGTAGAAAGCATTCAATAAAATCCAATAGCCATAATGATTTTTTTTTAATGTTAGCAAACTTGGGAAGGGAATATATTTCCTAAGTCTAATAAAATCTGTTTACACAACACCCACAGCAGTCATTAAACTTAATGGTGAAATATGGAAATGCATTCTAAGAATAAGAAAAATATGATGAGGCTTACTATTATAACTTCAATTTAACACTGGATGTTGGGGCTAGCATAAATAAGATGACAAGAAAAAGAAACAAATAGTATAAGAGTTGGAAAAGAAGAAATCAAAACATCATCGTCTCCAGGTTTATTATTACTCACATTTTTTTTAATAAAATAATCTCAGATAAGTTATTGGGTTTTATAAAATAAAAGTAAATAAGATGTATTTTCACAATATAAATAAATAAAATAAAAGTAAATAAGATGAATTTTCACAAAACAAATTTTGTTTCCATACTTCAGCAAGTTTATAAATGTATTTTTTAAAAAAGAACATTGGGTCCAGCAAAAAGAGCCAGACCCCAAAAATGCACATACTGCATGATTCCATTTATATGAAATTCAAGAACAGGCAAACTAATCTATAGTGACAGAAAGTGAATCAGTGGTTTCCTGGGGCTTGCAAGGAAAGGAAGATTTGACTTGAAATAAGGCAATAAGAAATATTATGGGATGACAGAAATGTTTTACATCCTGATCGTGGAGGTGGTTATATGAGTGTATGCATTTGTCAAAATTCATCAAACTGTGTATATATGGTTTTTCATATGATTTCACATATATGGTGGATTTCATCATATGTAAATTATAACTCAAATTGACTTGGAAAAAGTAAGAAAAAATCTTTACACCACCAACAAAAAATATAAGTTACTTAAGAATAAATCTAAAAAAGAAAGTTTTAAACATTTTAAGATTATTTTAACAACACGAAGAGATCTACAATGGAGAGGAATACAATATTAAGGCACAAAAATGCAGTATCATAGAAATGTCTGTTCTCACTAAACTAACCTAAGATTCAATGCAATTTCATTCCAAATTCCGAATATTTGTGAAATTCATGAAGTAACTATAAAATACACCTGAAAGATGGAAGTGCCAACACAGCACTCAATAAGAACAGCTAAGATATTTCTGAAGAAGAAAACTGTGAAAGAATTGCCCTTTCAGATAACAAGTTTAATTTGAAAACTGAATTAATAGTGTTTTGTCAGAGCAGCAATAAACAAGTAGGACAAGAGAACAGAATGTAAACCCAGAAATGATCACATAGACTATTCAGTCAGTGGTGTTGAGCTATACTGTACCAGAGCTGGTTTGAACCAATAGTTGACAGTTTTTAAAATAAATTTTTCATTACTTTTTATTTTTACACTGTTGTGTTGGGTTCTGCCATACAACAATGCAAATTGACCATGATTATACATACATAATCCTATCCCTACAGGTCATCAGAGAATGGACTTGTGGACACAGCAGAGGAGGGAGTGAATGAGACAAATTGAGAAAGTAGCATCAACATGTATACACTATCAGATAAGATGGATAGTAAGAGAGATGGCTGGCGAGAAGTTGTTGATTGTTAGTTTTTTTGTTTTTTTTTTTTTATTTCAAGCTATCTGGCAATATAACCATCAAAAAGTAAATTGTATAAACTTACAATTAAGTAAATGTATTTTGAATACTCAAAATTCATGACTTCTTAATGATCTTACTAAAGCCCATGTTCCCGAGGTCATTTATGTCCTTTGATTTGTGTGGTGGAACTACAATGTAACGTGAACCACAGAATGCCTTTTTCCATCTCTGTGTTCAGCAATGGTATGTCAATAGCTGGAAATGGGCACTTGTAAGAGTATTTATATCAAGGAAATTTTCAACACTACAAATCAGGGCTTGATTTATTACTTTATGTATTGACTATTCTTAAGAGCATAATGGAAAAGAAAACTGTTATAATGCAGATTACAATTAAAAGGGTGTCATGTCTATAGTCACTACATTATGAATAGCACAAAAAAGCAATAAAATATAATCTACCAGTATTCAAATGTTGTTATCAGATTCAACAAAGAAGCTACTAATGTCACTGAATTCCCAGAATACATTTTGTTTCACTTTTGTGTTACTTGTTAAGGTAAGGAAAGAAATCACCCAATAGTCACTATTATACTCATTCATCTATCGCAACCATAGGCCAGCTACACATGTAATAAAATCAATAGAAGCATTCTGTGATAATCAATCAGTTACATAGAATTCATCCATAAATAATGTTGTATAATATATAATATATGCACGCATATTTTCACTGTGTACATGTGCAAGTTTTCCCGTTAGTGTAGGATAAGGCAGGGAATGGGGGTGGGGGGAGCGTTGAAGAAGAGGGTGCTGTGGGGATGGTATGAATATGAATAAGGCATCAAGAAGCCTAGAATTCTAAACTCAAACCTGGCTTTTCAGGTTGTTATAAGAAATAATGAATTAAGATTGGAAGACGGCCTATATAAGCATGACATATACCTATTAAATAGTCATCAAATGGTACTTAAGCCTCCACTGTACTCTTGCATTTGGCTCTGAAAGCCTGTTATTGAAAGCACTAAAACATTTCATAATAAAATATTTCTTAAGATGACAGAGATATGCTAGGTGTACAATAATATGCATTCTTAGACACTGTTTGGAATTTTTATAGTGGCAGAAATGATTTGGGAAGCCAAAAAACAGTGTACAGCACAGTCCTACTTTTACAATATCCCTATCTGGGCCAAAAATATCCCTGGGAAAATATCACTACAGTGCTAACAACTGAAAGAAAAGATTTAACACCTGGTAGGTGAGGGGGGAAAGGTAATACGCAAAAAAAGTATTCCCAAAACTTTACAAAGGAGAACTGAATATTGGCATACTTGGGTTCGAGAATCCAAAAAAGGTTTTCTCTCTCTTCTTTAAGTTGGGGAATAGTTATTTTTGTATTACCATGGAGATATACAGAGAGAGAAGAATCAAAGATGGTACAGAGAAAGGAGAGGGGGAAAAAGAGGGAAAAGAGAGAATATACATAATTTTCTTTGAAAGGCAAATATCAAGGTAGGACCTGAAATGACTAATGCTCCCTATTTGTTTCGATCTTTGTTAGTTATGATTTTAGGCAGAGTATTCACAGATTTTGAGTGACCTTTGCCTGCAGGTTTTGGAACTCTCACCACTTTAAGTATAAACGTGCTGTGCAGTGCTCAACTGCTTCCGCCGTGTCCGACTCTGTGCAAACCTATGGACTGCAGCCTGACAGGCTCCTCTAGGCAAGAATAGTCTCTAGGCAAGAATACTGGAGTGGGTTGCCATGCCCTTCTCCAGGGGATCGCCCCAACCCAGGGGTCAAACCTGCGTCTCTTAATGTCCACCTGCTTTGGCAGGAACGTTCTTTACCATTAGTGTTATCTGAGAAGCCCCGGGTCTCTTAAAATCACATGCCTAAAGGAATATAGAGATTGTTCTCTTTGATATCATAGACTTCACATTGAAAAGCAATTATTTGAAAATCCAAGATATATGTAGTCTCCAAGCGGAAAATGAAATGAAAATTCACCTAATCTTTATAATAAAATGAAATACTGAGCTTCAAAGATGTATGTGGATGAGCATCATACTAGCCTGCTCCATAAAACAGTTATAACTTCTATTAGAAAAGCAAATTATATATCTGAAATTTAAGGTGGGATCTTTTTAAACAGTAAAACACTCCAGAATTGCAAACAGATATTACTAATCTGTGGAGAAAGTTGAACCATGAATAAAATTTAATAGAGGAAGGAAAAAATACTATACATAAAATTGTTACTTCCAAACATATTTCTCACTTGACTCATTGTTGCCTTTATTTAGCAAACAATTTGCACTGTCAAAATATCCAATTTGTTCCAGAATGAGCTCATTCTCCGAGTCTTTGATGTGAGGTTTTAGAATTTTGTCATTTTTCTCCCAGGGGTGTGTGTGTGTGTGTGCACGCGCATGTGTGTGTGAGTGTGTGTGTTTCAGAAAAGCAGGGGCAACTACCAATTTAGGTGGAAAATCTCACAGTAAGCTGCTAAAGCATTCAATAGTTATATATTATATTCTTTCCAATAAATTATTTTGAAAGGAAAGAGCTAAAAACAGATAGTAGCTGACGATGCCACTGTTGCCAAAGCCAGTGGCTTAATGTACAAAATGATGTGCCATACTAAAAAAAAAAAATTGTTGACCAACAATTTCAGATAGTGAGAATTGCTGGATTTACTAAATGCAGAGAAAAAATAAGCTACATACAAATGCAAAAATCAGATTGCTGGATTTATTAAATGCAAGAGAAAAAATAAGCTAGGTACAAATGCAAAATCAGACAATTTAAAACATAAGAATTACTGACAAATTATTAAATGCTTTCCTAATATTTACAACCTACACGCGTGCTTGAAAAGGTTCACAATAGACAGACCATGTAATCAGGCGCGATGTAGTTACGTGTGCGCGTGCGCTTAGTTCTGTATGACTCTTTTCGACTCCCTTGACTGTAGCCCACCAGGCTCTTCTGTCCATGCAATTCTCCAGGCAATAATATTGGAGTACAGTGTCATTCCCTTCTCCAGGGAATCTTCCCGACTCAAGGACCGAATCTGCATCTCTTGAGTCTCCTGCATTGGCAGGCAGATTCTTTACCGCTGAGCCACCTGGGAAGCCGGGAGAAAAGTTAATTTACTCCAGCCACCCAAAGTAAATATAATCAAAGCTTAAATTTTACAACGTGGAAGTTTCTAACTGGATGTCTTCCATCTGATTCTTGAATGTTTTTAGGGAAAGTTACAAAGGAAGTCTTCAAGGAAAATGTCCTGGGGGCATCCATATTGTGGGCTCTTTATTACTAGCATTACATGGAAGATAATGCCAATTAATAGTCATAATTGCTAATAAATGACTGGTTTTAGTGTAGGTATTATGCTTTATTGCTAACATCTTACTTTATGCATAGCAACTCAACAGGGATTGCAAATTTAGACTTGCAGAGAACTGCAGAGACTCAAATGAGTTCAGTACACAGCTTGATGCCTGGCACAAAACTGGTGATCATGCTGTTGAAGAAACAAGAAGTACTAGCTACTGATGTTCATACACACTCAACTTCTCACCTGCCAAGTACTTCTGAGTCAGTGAGGGAATATTCGATGATAAGCCATGTTACTTCAGATTCTCCCATCTCTGTTCCAAGAAGGATTCTGGAGAACTTAGCTGGATTCTCCCAGGATCTTTGGCCTCAACCAAGGCAAGCTACCTTGACATTAATCATTCCTGCAGAATGTCTGTTATTTCCTTTAGCCTGTGCTATAAATTTTAATCGACAAATAAATGTCTATCCTTGTTAATACTTTAGAAAGATAAACACACTTATAAAAGACCTAACTGACTGGCTGGTAGAGAAAAGAAATAAAATTGCAACCTTAAA
Source organism: Dama dama (assembly GCF_033118175.1). NCBI lineage: Eukaryota > Metazoa > Chordata > Mammalia > Artiodactyla > Cervidae > Dama > Dama dama. The sequence goes on from NC_083705.1 coordinate 63,176,704, forward strand.
AGGATTTGTTTCCATTTATTTGATTGTCTTTCTGTACCCTGTCACAATGTCTAAGTGGATAATGGATCAAAAGAAAATAAATATCTTTTACTAGCGGGAAGCAGTGTATTACAGTGGTAAGAGCAAGACTATTACTAGACAAGGGCTGCCCTGATGGCTCAGCAGTAGAGAATCCACCTGGGATGCAGGAGCCAGAGGAGACACGGATTCGATCCCTGAGTCAGGAAGATCCCCTGGAGGAGAGCATGGCAACCCACAGCAGTATTCTTGCCTGGAGAACCCCATGGACAGAGGGGCCTGGGGGGCTACAGTCCATAGGGTCGCAAAGAGTTGTTTAGGACTTAAGCAACTTAGCACGCACACACGCATTATCAGACCGACCACCACCTACTACCTTAGCTGTATAATTTTCCTTCTCTGTTAAATAAAAGTACCTGCCCTACAGGGGCTCTTAAGGTGTTTGTACCAAATCACTGTAGGTGGTAATTCAACTAGAACAATGTCAGGAAAACCATGGCCACTCAAATAATGATATATTCACTACGGTTCTGGGTATCTTTTCAGTTCTAAAAAGCAAAATTAGAATTTAGAGTGACAAGAGAATAATTATTTAATCTTCTTGCTGAAAGATTTATCATGTCAGAGTAAGAGAACAAAGAAGGAATTTGTTACTATTTTACTCATATGGAAATAAACTGAAGATGTGAAATCACACCAAAAAATGTCTTCAACACTTTTAACTCTTCCCTGGAAAAATGTGTAAATCCTTTTAGGACCAACCTTGGGATAACCATAAAGATAAACCCACTACATATTCAGAACAGAATTTAAGTCAGTTCCTAGGAAGTAAGTTAAATAAGGGCATCCTCTGAGCTTATAGTCCCATTCTGAACTGTATTCAACAGTCAAATGCAGATTTCAGTAGGAAAGTAAAGCCAGCTTGCTTGGATAAGAGTCTGGGCTTATTCCTGTGTGAAGGCCACAAACAAAGGGGCTATGGAACTGTTTAAAATAATGGTGAAACCCTCTTGTAACCAGTCTTTTTATCACCTCTTAGTTGAAATTCTGTCTCCCCCAATATACATACACGAGACTTTCTGGTGATCGAATGCTTATAGAGAAAAAAGGGTTATTTATGCTTTCTCAACAGTGCAGAACTGTACCAATGATATTTATTTTAAACATCATGTATTTTCCCCTTAGAGGAAAAGCCCATTATTATTACAGCTGAAAGCAATAACTCTCAGACTGGGAAACATTTCCCAATCAAAAACTTGTGATTATCACAATGCCTGGATGCTTGGCTGTTATTTTATTTATTTGTTTACTTAAAGGCGTCTCTTCAAGGGTCAAATATATAAAGACATATTTATTTAACTAGTCTTCAACTGCCCTTGTCTATAAGTGCCAAAATATCCAAATATTATAAAAGATAAGAACAGATTATTTATTTTAGTAGCTTGAGGATTTTCCACGTTAGTTTATCTGAACCTTAACTTAAGTCCAAACAAAAGTCTGGGGAAAAGACCCTCTGGGACTTACTGTCTACCGATCTTCAAATTTTCATTTTGAAAAATGTCAAACTTATGGAAAGACTTGGAAGAATAGTGCAACAAACACCTATGTGCCAAATTTGCCAACTGTTAATATTTACACAGTCTCCCTCTCACTTCATTCACGTCTGTGTATAATACATGTGTATATGTGTGTGTATGTATGGGTGTACCCACATACACACATTCCCTTTCTCTGAATTATTTGAGAGTTAGTTGCAAATCTTGTGACTGTGAATCTCTAAAACACTCAGCGCATACCTCTTATGAATATCCCACATCACAATCAATACAATCGTCACACACAGAAAGTTTAACAATGATTCAATACTCTAAATAACATAAACTCAATATTTAAATTTTCTTCATTGGCTCAATAATGTCCTTTAAAGCTGGGAAAATTTATTTTTTATTTGAATGCACAATCTGATCAAGGATTGTTTATTCTAATTCTAGAATTTTCACTCCCCCAGACTCTTCTGACCTACATGACATTGGCAAGTTTAGAGCCTAGGTCAATTATTTTGTGTAACATTCCTCCAATTGGAAATGTCTTGTTTCTCACAATCTTGTTAGATTAGATTACCTTATGCATCTTTGGCAGGCATACATCAGAAGTGATATTGGCCAAGCAATGTCTTGTGTCTATTTTAATGTAATTATTTGAGGTCTACTTTTATCTTTTCTCACTCACTCAAATAGTACAATATGGAAGATGGCAAGCAAGTACTTTTAGTATTGCTTCTTATTGTGTGCTGACCACTGCTCCAGCTGTCTGGGACAGCTCTGGGCATCAGAACACCTACTGCACTAACAAATCATGATAATTTTTTCATGGAGTGGGTGCAGAGAGAATTAAAAAAGGATGGTTTAGGTACTTGGCACTTATGCATTTTAAATGAACATCTTTAGAACAGTTTGTAATGAATCTCAGTAGAATTCTACTTTTTATATCCTCTGGGTGGCTTACAGTATACACTATGAAACTAGACCAGTAACATGGTTGTCATACCTAAGAGAGAGCAGAGCAGAATACAAAGAGCAGGTGTTCCTGGGAACTGGAAAGAAAACAGAAATGCACTGCCAAACACAGCTCTCTATATCAAGTGGCATATTCACTGAGGCCTGGCAAATGTGTAGGACCTTACATGGCATGTTATTTAAACTAGAATCAATCCATGTCAAGAGACTCTGGACTTTTTTCTCTTTATGTTTTTCAGGATAATAAAATTCTTACTTATCTAGGACAGTTTAGGTAAATTCACGTCCAAGTCAAAAATGTTCAAGAATATATCCCAATTATTTTCTGCTTTCAAGATAGCAATTAAAGTGAAAGTCACTCACTCGTGTCCGACTCTTTGTGACCCAATGGACTATACAGTCCATAGGATTCTCCAGCCCAGAATACTGGAGTGGGTAGCCTATCTCTTCTCCAGGGGATCTTCCCAACCCAGGAATCAAACTGCGGTCTCCTGCATAGCAGGTGGATTCTTTACCAACTGAGCCATCAGGGAAAGTTATCATCAAATATGATCTTTAATATAAATGACAGCTCCTAAGCAAATCTGGAGATCAGAGTAGGTTGCTTTCTCTCTCTCTCTAAAACATGAAGAGAGCTCTAGTTATAATTCAAAAGGTAAAATAAAAGAATGCTGTTCTAAACCACTAACATATTTCTCAATATAATCCAAAGAAAACCCCTTTCTCAGAAATGAGTAAATACAGCAGGCAGAAAAATCCATAAAGATATAGCTGAATTCAATAACACCATTAATCAACTAGCTACAATTAACATCTATAGGCTATTTCATTTAACATTGAGAATACACATTTTTCTCAAGTTCACATGAAACATTCACCACAACTGACAACATTCTCAGCCATAAAATATGAAAGAACAGAAATCATACAAGGCCTGCTCTCAGACCACAAGGGATTAAACTGGAAATCAATAAGAGAAAGTTAAGTGGAAAACCACAAAATACACAAGATTTTAAACCACATACTTCTAAGAAATACACAAGTCAAAGGAGAAATCTCAAAGTAAGTTCTCAAATATTTTGAACTACCTAAAGATGAAAACACAACTTATCAAAAATCTGTGGAGTACAGCAAAAACAGTGCTAAGAGGCAAAGTCATAGCAAAGGAGAGAGAAAAGGAGAGAGACCTGTAGTAATCAAAGTCATGCAGTATTGTTGAAAGAATAGACAAACAAATCAATGAAACAGATCAGACAGCCCAGAAACAGACCCCTGATCTTTGACAAAGCAGAAAAGGCAATACAGTAAGTCTCCTCAACCAAAGGTGCTAGAATAATTGGACATCTGCATGCAAGAAAATGAACCTAGACACAGATCTTACACGCTTCACAGAAATTAAATGGATCACAGACCTAAACATAAACACAGAACTATAAAACTCCTAGGTGAAAACACAGAACTATCAACTCCTAGGTGAAAACACAAGAGAAAAACGGGATGACTTGTATACGGTAATGACTTTGCTGTAGGGTTTTTCGGTTTTGTTTTGAGCCACACCACAGGGTTTGTGGGATCTTTGTTTCCTGGCCAGGGATTGAACCCAAGCCCACATCAGTGAAAGCACAGAGTCCTAACCACTGGACCGCCAGGGAAGTTCCAGCAATGACTTTAGACACAACACCAAAGACACAATCCAAGAAAGAAATAACTGGTAAGATGGACTTTGTCACCATTTAAAACTTCTGCTCTGCAAAAGACGGTATCGAGAGAATTCGAGAAGACAAGCCATAGAGTTACAGAAAATATTTGCACATCTGACAAAGGGCTGTTATCTGGAACATACAAAGAACTCTTAAAACTCTATAAGAAAATAAACCATCCAATTAAAAATAGACCAAAGAGCTTAACAGACACCTCACCAAAAAGATATACAGATGGTTAAAAAGTTTATGCAAAGACGCTCTACACCGTATGTCATCAGGGAAACACAAATTGAAGCAGCACTGTATAACTATTAGAATGGGTAAAATCCAGCAAGCTGTAACACCAGATGCTGACGAGGATGAGGAGCAACAGGAACTCTAATACATTACAGGCGGAATGCAAAATGGTGGAGCCACTTTGGACGATAATTTGGCCATTTCCTCCAAACTAAACCTACTTTTATCACATGATCCAGTAATTGTGCTCCTTGGTTATTTCTCCAAAGGAGTCGAAAACTTAGGTCCACACAGAACTTTGCACTTGGATGTTTAGAGCAGCTTCATCTATAATTACCAAAACGTGGAAGCAGTCAAAATGTCCTTCAGTAGGTGAATGGATAAATAAACTGTGGTATACCCAGATAATGGACTATAGTTCAGCGCTGAAAAGAAATGAGATATCAAGCCATAACAAGATCTGAAGGAACCTTAAAGTGAAAGAAGTCAGTCTAAAAATGTTACCTGCTATGATTATAACTACATAAGATTCTAGAAAAAGCAAAACCTTGGAGACAATAAAAATTAGTGGCTCCCAGGAGTGCACGTGTGTTAGTGCACATGTGTATATGTACTCAGTTGTGTCTGACTCGATGCAGCCCCATGGACTGTAGCTTGCCAGGCTCTTCTGTCCATAGGATTCTCCAGGCAAGAATATTGGAGTTGGTTGCCACTTTTTACTCCAGGGGATCTTGCCAACCCAGGGATTTAACCTGTGGCATCTCTTGTGTCTCTTGCATTGGCATACGGATTCTTTACCACTAGCGCCACCTAGGAAGCCCTGTATTAGTGCATTGGTAAATATGAACAGGCAGAGCACAGAGAATTTGTAGGTCAATGAAAATATTCTGTATGATATTATAATGATGGATATGATGGATAAATGTCATACATTTGTCCACACCCATAAAATGCATATACCTAGAGTAAGCCCTAGAATGAACTATGGACTCTGGGGGATTATGATGTATTGATATAGGTTCATCCTGGGTAAAAAATGTACCCTTTTGGTGAATGATGTTGATCATGCATAAGGCTATGCATGTGTAGAGGTAGGAGGTGTATGGGAATTCTCTACACCATCCTTTCAGTACTGTTGTGAATCTAAAAATGTATTCTGAAAAATACAGAGAAGAGTCAAATTAAGAGGAAAATCAAACCATCACTAAGTGAGATAGTATTTATTGAATATTACGCGTAAGTATTAGAAAATATAATTACAAACGAGCTTCTGAGTATGAGCATCTTAGTAGAGTACATGCAAAAATCATGTAAAGTTTCAAGTGACAGGAATGAACTAATCGACATATAGGCCAGGAGGATGTTAGGAGAAGATGCAGAGGAAACAATGATGGTGCAGGCCTGACCAGGGATGGGGGAAGGATTGAATCTGAGCTTTTAAGGTTGGAGGTCAGTGCAATGAACAAGGAAGAAGGGAGAAGAAAGCCAGCAGGCATGGGAGGTGGGCCAATGTCATTTAGTACGGATATAAACATGATGAAAACAGGATTGTATTTGGCAAGTCAGGTACAAGCAAGCTATTTTAACTTGCCACATTTATACAGATGTTTGGGGTCAGGTTCATGAAGCATAAAGAAGCACAACATAAGTCTAATAAGGATCCCCCCGTGCATCAATTTCTTTGGCTAAAAATCACACTGTCTGTACAGTACCTCCTCTGCTGAAAGAACATTTGCCTCCAGAGAGATGTTCCAGGGAGAAATTATAAACAAAAGAGCATTAGCCATCCTGATGTCTGTACACAAAAACATGGTTTTACAGTTCAGCTTAATCCTCTGTAGACAGTGCTTGATGAAATACATTTCCATGAGTTGTGCATATTCTTAGCATTAGAAATGCTGGAGGCTTTGTGAAAACACAGTATGGTCTTCTCAGTTGGGCAAATCAAACTAGAGTCATTTAGCACTACTATATACACCTCTAAGATATAATTCTTATAATGTGTTAAGAATTAAAGATACTGAGGAATTAAAGATAACTTTAAAGTGTTAATAATAAACATCACATCTTCACACTTAAAAATCTTACTGTTTCTGGTTGGAGAACCAATTCCAGACCATTGCTGAGTATTCAATATCTACTTCAGAGGGTCATGGGGCACACATAAATAGGAAACGGATTCCAGAAAATGATGAAGTATAGATTAAAACAATAAACAATGATGAGGCTTTGGTTTATACTATATATCAGCAATCTACAGCCCATGGATTGAATCCAGTCTATTGCCTATTTTTGTAAATAAAGTTTTATTGGAACACAGCCACAGTCATTTATTTACATATTACCTCTGGCTGCTTTCATGCAACATGGCAGAGTTGAGTAATTGTGACAGAGACCATATGGCCCACAAAACCTAAAATATTTACTATCTGGTCTTTTACAGAAAAGATTGCCAAATCCTGGTCTCTGCTTTTAATTGTCAGAGCATTAAAATATGTGTTAGTTTCCTACAGACCCTGTAATATATTACTGCAAATTAAGTGACTCAAACAACACAAATTAATTATCTTATAATTCTACAAGTCAGAAGTCCTAAAATCAAGGTGTTAGTAGGCCTGTATTCTGTCTGGAAATTCTAAGGGAGAATTCATTGCCTATCTTACTGATGTTATCTGCATTCTTTGGTTTATGGCCCCGTCCTCCACTTTCAAAGCCAGCATGTCAATCTCTCTCTGCTTCTGTTGTCATGTGGCCTTTTTTCTTCTCACTATTGTCATTACATCTCCTTCTGAGAGACTGACTGTCTTGCTTCTCTGTCTTATAAGTATCCTTGTTATTACACTGGATCCAGTCAGAATAATCTAGAATAACCTTTCCATCTCAAGCTCTTCAATTTAATCATACCCATGAGGTGCCTTTTGGCATATAACTTATTATATTCATATGTGCCAGGACTGTGTGTAGAACCTTGGCTATACTACAAGGACACTGGCCCTACCCTGAGTGGGTCCAGGAGCCTCTAAGGGCTTCCAACAGGAGACTAACATGATCTGACTTCACTTTCTAACTGGATCACCTTGTTATGTTGAGAACAAGCTAAAGAGGACAACAGTGGAAACACAGAGATATCACTTGGGAGATGACAGCAATAACTGGGATAAGAAATGACACCATCATTAGAGCAGCGTGGTAGCAATGGATGTGATAAGTACCCTGAATCCACAGAGATTTTGAAGTTAGAGACAAGAATGTTTGCATCTTTAGTGATGCCTTTTGAGATCACAATGTTAATGTCTTAACTTTCCAACTAGATTATAAGTTCCTTGTGGGCAGGGTCCAGGTCTTCTATGTCTCCAGAGACTTCTTGGCCCTGGGGCCTTACAGACAGCAGGTGATACATCTAAAACACATTCATGATCAGTCAGTAAAAAGGAACTGTGGTCAGAGACCCACAGATGTCATGTGAACATGATTCAGAACACTTGGCATTTGAGTCAGTGACCAACTATGCAAGAAAACATTTCCTGGGACAAGTCCAGCCTCTATTCTCTGCCAACAACCCCACGATACATAATTGTATTGCTATAAATTCAGTTATATCCAAATATTCCAATAGTGTGTTAGTAAGCCTTGGGCATTTTTAAATTCCATAAACTTTACTTAAAGTGCTCTTCTGGTTTGAAAACAAATAAAACCCCAAAGAGAAATATATAACTTGGAGGATTCGTGTGAATGGAACTGAGAATAAAAGCATGTTTGATTACTGGCTCAAGTTGATTGAAGTGAAAGAGGAAAAAAGGACTGCTTCCTTCTGAAGATACTGTCTCAGAGATTTATACAAGTGGTCAGGGGATCTGATAACTGATTGCTCATTCCATAAAACAAACATTAACTGGCAAAAGAAGAACTCTTCAGCATTGAGATATCAAATGATATTTGGCATCAGCCACTAAATGTGGCAGTCCAGTTCAGCTCCCTGCATGACAGGGGTTGTAATTTCTAGCTACAGTAGCTGAACATATATTTGGATAGCTAATTTTTCAGGTAAAGGAATGCTGGAGTTGATCAGTAGTGACTATTAGGTAAGGGCACCCTTCCGCACCTGCTAAGACAGATGGCAGAGAGTGGACCCAGCACTCCACGGGAATTCAGCACACTTGGTTTTCATTTGGAAACAAACCTACTTGTTTTACAGGTTCTTGCCTCTGTCCCATTAGCTGAGAAATGGAAACCAGGTGATGGGCTGGACTCTTCCTCATCTTTAAGAGATGGGGCCGTTTGTGCAAACACCTCAGCCAGCAGACAACGTTGAGGAAGCATGGACAATTGTGTGATTTGTCTTCAGATGTCAGACCGATATTACCCTGGATGGAAACCAGGGCAGTCAGGTATCATTCCCGACCAGACATCAAACCAAGCCCTGGGCATGAAAAGACTTAGAATAGAAAGACAAACTGTATGTAGAAAAAGCACTTTTGGTCTTTCAGAAAGTACATATCCAAGCGTTGGCATAGAAATACACATAAAAATAGTTGTTGGGAACTTCCCTGGTGGTCCAGTGGTTGAGAATCTGCCTGCCAATGCAGGGGACATGGGTTCGATCCCTGGTCTAGGAAGATCCCATATGCCATGGAGCAACGAAGCCTGTGCACAGCTACTGAGCCCACGCACCTAGAGTCCATGCTGCACAACAAGAGAAGCCCCCGCAAAGAGAAGCCCATGTAGCAATGAAGACCCAGCACAGCCACAAATAAATAAACAAAATAATATATTAAAAAATAGTTGTCAGTTTAGGAAAAGAGCAAGAAAAAGGAATAGAGAGGAAATATTAACATAGAGATGGTACAGGAAATAAAGTAAAGGCCTGTTTTTGTTCAGTCGCCAAGTCGTGTCCGACTCTTTGCAAGCCCATGGACTGCGGCACTTCAGGCTCCCCTGTCCTCCACTAACTCCTGGAGCTTGCTCAAACTCATGTCCATTGAGTTGCTGATGCCATCCAGCCATCTCATCCTCTGTCATCCCCTTCTCCTCCCACCTTCAATCTTTCTCAGCAGCAGGGTCTTTTCCAATGAGTCAGTTCTTTGCGTCACATGGCCAAAGTATTGGAGTTTCAGCTTCAACATCAGTCCTTCCAATGAATATTCAGGACTGATCTCCTTTAGGATGGACTGGTTGGATCTCCTTGCAGTCCAAGGGACTCTCAGGAGTCTTCTCCAAAGCCACAGTTCAAAAGCATCAATTCTTCGGCACATAGCTTTCTTTATGGTCCAACTCTCACATCCATACATGACTACTGGAAAACCATAGGTTTGACTAGATGGACTTCTGCTGGCAAAGTAATGTCTCTGCTTTTTAATATGCTGTCTAGGTTGCTCATAACTTTTCTTCCAAGGAGCAAGCACCTTTTAATTTTATGGCTGCAGTCACCATCTGCAGTGATTTTGGAGCCCCTCCAAAATGGTTTTTCACTGTTTCCACTGTTTCTCCATCTATTTGCCATGAAGTGATGGGACAAGATGCCATGATCTTAGTTTTCTGAATGTTGAGTTTTAAGCCAACTTTATCACTCTCCTCCTTCACTTTCATCAAGAGGCTCTTTAGTTCCTCTTCACTTTCTGCCATAAGAGTGGTGTCAGCTGCATATCTGATGTTATTGATATTTCTCCCAGCAATCTTGATTCCAGCTCATGCTTCATCCAGTCCAGCATTTCTCATGATGTACTCTGCATATAAGTGAAATAAACAGGGTGACAATATGCAGCCTTGATGTACTCCTTTCCCGATCTGGAACCAGTTTTTCCATGTCCAGTTCTAACTGTTGCTTTCACAGTAGGTGCTCAATAATTTTGTATTGAAGGTGATTGAACAGTAAATATTCTAACACAGTATTTCAAGAGGAAAGGAGACAGGGTTTAGCACTTTGAGTAGGGCAACTCACTAAAGTAAAAATAGTATAAGAAGTCAATATTCAAAGCTGACAGTGGTCAGGAAAATATTTGTGCCAAGAAAGGTTGCATGACCACAGTGTTGGAGGGTGTAGAGGTTAACATACTCTACACTCCACCCACAAATGCCCTCTATATGGTCTGTAGATGGATCTAGAAAAAGAGCAATAAAACCCACTTCTGCAACAGGCTTCTGTTTAACTTTCTGACTCCTGTTACATGATTGTCCTGGGGAAAAAGATGTGTGTGCTCAGTCATTCAGTCATATTTGACTCTTTGTGACCCCATGGACTGTAGTCCACCAGGATCCTCTGTCCTTGGAATTTTCCAGTCAAGAATACTGCAGTGGGCTGCCATTTCCTACTTCAAGGGATCTTCCTAACCCACAGATCGAACTCCTGTCTCCTGTGTCTCCTGCATTCACAGGTGAATTCTTTGCCACTGATTTGCAGATAAATGGGCAACAGAGATATAGGACTTAGGTATAAACAATTATAGTTAGAGGTGGCATAAGGCATCAAGGAATGATGTTTCTCAAAACCTCTGGATATACTTATAGAACAAATTTCATTCAATCAGTAAAGCAGTGCTAAAGAAGCTGCCTACCAGTGAAGGAGATGCAAGAGACGTGGGTTTGATCCCTCGGTCAGGAAGATCCCCTGGAGAAGGAAATGACAACCCACTCCAGTATTCTTGCCTGGAAAATCCCATGGACAGAGGAGCCGGGCAGGTTACAGTCCATGGGGTCACAACTTAGTGATAGAATGACAACAACAAAGAAAAGAATAGCTTTATTCATTTGCCAGGCAAAGGACCCATAGCAGGATAACATCCTCAAAACTGCATGTCCCAGCCAGGAGGTGACACTGAGGAATTTTATAGTAATGGTTCAAAGAGGGTACAATTAGCTCCTGGCCATTCTTCTCACTGGTTGGTGATAAGTGGGGGGTCAGCATCCTCAACCTTTAGGTTCCAAGTGGGCTGTGGTCTGTGTGCTGGTGGGCACCCTACCATGTTAAGTTTTCCCACCTGGTGGGGGCTTCAGTATCTGCAAAACAGCTCAAAGATATTGCTATGTATATTCCTTTGAGGGGGAACAAGGACCCTACCCCCAAGGCTATACTATTGTTTCTTTTGACTGTTCCTCCCTTTTCTCTGTATCCCCTCCCTTCCCTAATTAAGGGCTTGAAACTGCCCTGTGGAATTCAGGGAAGATTATGGAGACTGAATGAAGACTACTAACTTCCTATAATCAAGAAATGGGGGAAGAGAAAGCCTTTTATGCCCCAGGAGCCCCGCAGGGTCCTGCTTGATATCAATAGGAATCCTGATAATCTAGTATTTTATCTTCCTGGTGAAAAAAAATTGTTTTTTATATCAAGACATTATTTGAAAATGTGGGTAAGATGTCTCATGAAACCAAATTCTACTAATTCACATGGCAAGTTGTAAGCCGATCTACAAACACCCTATAACCAATAATCCTCCCCCATTCTTTTCTTCTCCCTCCTTTTTGTAGGAATGCAGCTTCAATTTTACTAATACCTTGATCAATATGTAATAATATCGGAAAGGAAGCTGTTGGGACAAAATAGGATGATCACATAGGTAGCTTAGAAACCCCACTAGGTAATTGTAGATAGAAAGGGAAGTTTGGGGGCTTTGGGAGACCACAGTAAGAATAATGATAACTTGAGAAAGTAATGAGAAAATTCTGAAGGAATGCGGGCTTGCCTGACTCATAAAGCAAAACAAGTCACTTAACATCAAAGTCAGATCGTCATGCTTAACAATAAAATTGAGCTATCTTGCTTAGCCACAAAACCATGCAACAGAAGCATGAGACATGCCCCCAAACAATGAAACAATGGTGGCATGAGACCTACATCCTGCCCAGTGAACTAAGAGCACCAAATATGCAGGCTCTGTAGTCTCTAAGACATTTTTTCTTTCTTTCTTTCTTTTTTTTTTTTTTTTTTGCACCATGCCCCCTAAACAATAAAACAGTAGTAGAGAATAAGGCCTACAACATACCTGGAGGTGTCCTCAAGTTAATGACCCCCAAAACAGGCTCTGTGCACACAAAAAACAATCACTTATGGAAAGGTGGGTGACCTTCCAAAATGAAAGATTGTCACTGTACTGAGACTTGAAACTGTTTTTCCAAAGTGCTATGACAGTTCTGGCCTGACCACATGAGGCAAGAAAACTTCCCTGCCCTACGTAGGGGAGGAACTGATGATGGAAACATGACAACTACTCAAGCTCCCCTTCCCCCTTCCTTCTTCTGATTTAAAAAAATGTAACCCACTGAGGACCCAGGGCAGCACAAAGCTTGATACCTGCTTGTGAACCTCACAAGCATCCTATTCTAATCAATCGCTTCTTATCTAGCACTCTGCCTCTTGCTGAATTCTTTTTGGTATTAAGACAAAAAGGACTGTGGTGTCAGAGCTCTTTGGAGCCCCTAAAGGACACCAAATGGTTTCCAAGCCTATACTTAAAATATTTGGAGAACTTAGAATATTGTATTAATTTAACAATTATCATGGGGGCACTAGTTTTTATGAGCCACTGTAACAGACAGAGTCTAGAGCTTGAGTAGTAGCTGATAGAGGCACCAGGTTTGGAGACAGAAAGGAGGGTGGATTGGAGTAGAAAGGCAGGAAATGACAGGATAAACAAGGACAGAGAGAGAGAACTAAAGAATTGAGCCAAGGTCAGGAAGAGTGAATACGTGTGGACAAGGTTTCTAGGGCAAGTAAGGAAAAGTATAGGACCAGGTGAAGAATGAAGTGAAAGTGAAAGTCACTCAGTCGTGTCCAACTCTTTGCGACCTCATGGGCTATACAGTCCATGGAATTCTCCAGGCCAGAATACCAGAGCGGGTAGCCATTCCCGTCTCCAGGGAGCTTCCTTGGTGTCTCAGATGGTAAAGAATCCACCTGCAATGTGAGAGACCTGGGTTCATTCCCTGGGTTGGGAAGATCCCCTGGAGAAGAGAATGGCTACCCACCCCAGTACTCTGGCCTGGAGAATTCCATGGACTGTATAGTAATTAATAACTCTAATTTCCAGTGAAAACTAGGAAGCAAGCAATTGTAAACTGTCTGTGGCTATACCAATATTTATAAGGCTTCCCTGGTAGCTCAGCTGATAAACGATCTGCATGCAATGTGGGAGACTTGAGTTCGATCCCTAGGTTGGGATGATCTCCTAAAGCATGAAAGATTGGGCAAAAGCAGACATCAAACCCCAAGGTAAGCCTTAAGGAAATTCAGGACATGAAAACACAGGTTGCTGGCCCCAGTAGCTGAGGTACATATCAAAGGAATGATTTCAGTGAGTCCAGACTCTTGTATCTTCCTATACATAGAAAAGTACAAAATTCCTTGAAATTATCTCAGTTCAGTCACCCAGTCTTGTCTGACTCTTTGAGACCCCATGGACTGATTATTTAATTTTCTTTAATTAACAGTAACTGGGATTCAAAAGAGAGGCAAAAAGAATGCCTGGGGTTGAGAAACTAGGTAAGACAAAGGAGACAGACTAAAGCCAAGCCTGCCCTTCAAGAGCTCTGGTCATGGACACCACGTTTCAGACATGTGATTTCATTCACAAAGCATTTTAAGTAGTTTAATATGTTGCACTGTCAGACAAGAAAGAGCATTCTGGAGTTAAGAAATAAATAAAAAGATGCAGCCTAGTCTCCAGCAGAATTTAACTCCAACTAAGGGATGAAACAGAAGAAATGCTATATGTCTTGACTTGGACATGACTGATGGAAGATGAAAAACTGTCAGAGGATTTGAATCTAATTCTTGGATTTGATATCACCACATGGAGTTTTGCATTATAGCTGTTTTCTGTAACTGTTCAGAATCCTGATGTCAAATGCTATGGTTCTCCTTGAACAATCTCAAAATAAAACTCTTTTACCTCAAAGAAAATTCTTTTAGATTCAAAACAAATATGTTAGGTTTATAGTTTCCATAACTAACACACAGAGAAAGAAAGAGAAGAAAAGAAGAGAGAGAGAGAGGGAGGGAGGGAAGAAAGGAAGGAAGAGAGGATAAAAAAGAGTTCTGCCATGAATTACAGGCCTTGGAGTCTTTGAATATTGAAGTTAGAGAGGTCATCATGCCAATTTCTCATTTTATAAAGAAGGGAACTGAGATCCTGAGACACTGAAGGACTTCCCTAAGTCACCAAGTACATGAGCAGCACAAGCAAGACTTAAATCAGATGACCTGAAGGGTTTCCTCTTCACCCTTTCAGGAGGAGCTGATGTCTTTCTCACCTTCCTCCTCTAGGTTAACCCTTCTCAAAGCACTCCCAGCACATCTTGCCATTCCACCCTGAACCACCAGGAGCAGCAGAAAGAGCAGGATTCCAGGCCACTGAAGGACAGACAGCCCAGAGGAGTCCAGTTTCACTGCAATCCCAGCCTACTCCTCAGGGCTCAAGCTCAGGACCTACCACTGCCTGAGTGACCTTGTTTATCTGCTCTGCTCAATACCAACTCATTGTATCCTTGTGTTCTGGGAGAAAATATAACTGTATTTGTTACTGTATGTCTTTAGTCTGTGAATGCTACATAAACTTTTTGAGTTACAGTGAGGTCATTGACACTTAGGAGGCTGAATTATATATTAAATTATATTATTTTTAAAATTATATTTTTAAAAATAAAATTCTAACTTTTGAATAAAGTAGGTCACACCCTTCAAAATCAGCACCTATTTTTATCATCAAACCAAGTAGTAGAGTGGTAAAGATTCTGCCTGCCAGTGCAGGAGACCCAGGAGACTCTGGTTCAATCCCTGGGTCGGGAAATCTCCTGGAATAGGAAGTGGCAACCCACTCTGGTATTCTTGCCTGGAGAATTCTATGGACAGAGGAGCCTAATGGGCTACAGTCCATAGGGTTGCAAAGAGTTGTACATAAGTGAGCATGCATGCATGCACCATGAAAAATACAACTCTAACTTTTGAATAAAGTAGGTCACATCCTTCAAAATTGCACCTATTTTTATCATCAAGCTTCTGGTCCCAGTATTCTGCCAAAACTTTGCTCATCTTATGACATCCACAAGACACATGATCTGTTGAAGAACCATTGTCACTTCTACCAAAGTTAGAAGCTATTTCAGGGAAACTGTGCTTAAAATTAACAATTTAACACATGTGGCTGTGACAAAAGACCTATTAGTCCATGAACCATGACTTTTCATTTAGACTATTCAACGCTTTGTTGAATCAACTTTGCTTATTTTCAGTTCCAAGTTGTTTCAGGCCTATATAAAAAGTGAAGCAATAGCTCAACACATTGGATCCATGAACAGAAACAGAACTTCACCAAAGTTGAATGATGCAGATTTTGTCAATATCATCTGATGCCTCAAATGCAAAATATAGTTAACTCCAATAATGACTTTTTTTTCTTCATCCAATTCATAGAATCAAAATTAATTTTTGGAAATTCTATTAAAGGTGAAACATCTGACATCACTGTGAATGATTCCTGCACATTCAATTTAAAAATTAAACACTGTAGAGGAGGGGGAATGGGCTGGATGAAATAGGTGAAGGGAATTAAGAGGTAGAAACTTATAGCTATAAAATAAATAAGTCTCAGAGATAAAATTTCAGCACATGGATTATAATCAATAATACTGTAATAACTCTGTATGGCAACAGATGGTTACTAGACTTACTGTGGTGGTCATAATGTCTACAGATGTAAAACTACTATGATGGACACCTAAAAACTAATATGTATTGTATGTCAACTATACCTCAATAAAAATTAGAATAAAAATAAAATACTGTATTAAAAATTGACATTGCAAACAAAATGTGAAAACATTCAGGCCGCAATAGTTACATATTTATATATTATTGTTGTTGTTCAGTTGCTAAGTTGTGCCCAACTCTTTGCAACCTCATGGATTGCAGCATGCCAGGCTTCCGGGTCCTTCACTCTTTTCCAGAGTCCATAGACTCAGTGATGCTATCTAACCATCTCATTTTCTGCTGTTGCCTCCTTCTCCTTTTGCCTTCAATATTTCCCAGCATCAAGGTCTTTTACAATGAGTCATCAGTTGGCCAAAGTATTGGAGTTTCAGCTTCAGCATCAGTCCTTCCAATGAATACTCAGGGCTGATTTCACTTAGGATTGACTTTGACCTTCTTGCAGTCCAAGGGACTCTCAAGAGTCTTCTCCAGCACTACAAATTTGAAAGCATCAATTCTTCAGCACTCAGCCGTCTTCATGGTCCAACTCTCACATCCGAACATAACTACTGGAAAAATCACAGCTTTGACTATGTGCACATTGGTGAGTAAAGTGATGTCTCTGCTTTTTAATATATCATCTGGGTCTGTCATAGCTTTCCTTCCAAGGAGCAAACTTTCAAATTAAGAATAAATTCTATTTAGCAGAATTTGCTCCAAACTTAGCAGGTAGTGAAGCAACTATAAAGAGTATTTTCTCAATTACAAATATTTTGATATGCAGATAAGAGTCCCTTGAAATTGTCAGTAATTCCAAATTTGTTAACCATAAAATGCTACCATACAAGACTGCAGGCAGTTTTATTTAAAATGAAAGAAGATGACTGTATTGAAAAAACATGTGGTTCTGTAAAAAATCAGTGACTTAGTATTGGAGAAAGCACATGTAGAAAGAAACAGAATGAGACCATCTAGAGATGGAGAGACAGCCACATGCAGAGTGGCTACTCTTGAGACCAGACATTCTCTACATTTTGGTTTTATGAGAACCCTTCATGTATTAAATGTTTATTTGAGCTGTCTCATTTTTATTTAAACTCATTTGAGTGGACCTCGTCTTTGTAAACCAAAGGCCTCACTTTCTTTAATTCTCAAAAGTGACTGCCACTGTACTCCACAGCACTGCTTTCCATTCTCCAAGGTAAAATTTTCACAAGGCTGTGATTCTTCATCCATTTAAGTAACTTTCTTCCAATGTGTGAGTCCTTAAGGCAAAAACCACATTCCACTAATTGTCAGCACAATGTCCGATACATAGAAATGCTCACTAAATACATGATGAATGAATAAATATTATAAGGACCAAGAGCATCTTCATTCTAATTGTCCTTTTCAGGAGTGCCTTATGACTCATGGATTTCTTATTTTCTTCCTTATCATTAGTTTTTGCATTTTTTTTCTTGTATTGCATTATATTATTTATCATGTTCCAAAGCAGAATTTTTCCTCCAAAATCTATTTCCTCAATTATACTGAGAGTTTCTCTTAAGCTTTTCAACCTGAGTGTGTGCATGCAAGCAGTAAATACTTGAAAAATATTTCTACATTAATTATTAACTAGTATACCAATGAAATTAATGTAAAAATATCACATTATTAATTAGTACACCAATGAAATTATTAAGTATATTAATGAAAGGGCTTCCCTGGTGGCTCAGACGGTAAAGAACCTGCCTGTAATGTGGGAACCTGGGTTGGGAAGATCCTCTGGAGAAGGACATGTCAACCCACTCCAGTATTCTTGCCTGGAGAATCTCCATGGACAGAGGAGCCTGGTGGGCTACAGTCCATCGGGTCGTAAGGAGTCGGATATGACTGAGTGACCAAGCACAGCACACACCAATGAAAGAACTGAAGTATGGTGATGAAGATGAAACCAATACAACACTGTAAATTAACTACATTTCAATTTAAAAATAAAGTTTCCAATTAGAAAAATAAATTAAAAATAAAATAAAAAATACAGTTTCTAAAGTTAAAAAAGATGAGCTGCAGCCAAAAGGAAACTATTAACAACAAAGTGAGAAAACCCAATGATTTCATGATGAACAGCTGGTTTATTCTGAGACTGAACTATTAATGTTTGCTACTCTTTGCCTAAAGGTACTGATTTCCAGTGGTCTTAATATTTATGTGGACTGCCAGAGCGGGTCTCTGGATTACTTGGTGTATGATTTAGCTTTTGACTCTCCTGCTTGTCTTTGATGACTACTGACCCAGAGACATGGACAATAGCAGACCTCTCAAGAGAATATGTAACTCCTATAAGAATATTGAAATCAAGGTTTCAGTCACAGTGGAGAATAGATGAACCAGCAAGAAACTGTGAATAGGAACAAGTTTTCTAATTCTGTTTCCAACCTGACCCTGAGGAATGTTCACAGACATTATGTGTATCCATCCTGTCTCATTCTTCCTAAATATAAATCAATACACACCATATGCAAAGTTATTTAAATATCTGGCTAATTCATACTAGAAATGAGCTCACTCAAGTCTCTATGAGATAACGAGTCTCTATGAGTTTCTATGACATAATGATTTAGGCAAAATACTTTATGTACCAGATTTATGCAGCAATCATCAAAAATCCGTACTTCACTTTATGTGCCACACCATGAGAGAGGCAAAAAACATACCAGATGGAACTCTGCAAGTTAAATGTAGATCAGTGTCAATGTCACTATTACCAGGAAAAAAAAATCCCTTCAGAACACAAATATAAGTAACATACTCAAAGGAAACTATGAACTGAGTATAAATGATTCATGTATCAACTATGTTTGCTTTTTCAAAATGTGTTATTTGAAACAGCCAACATAATAAAAATTATAAATTCCACTCAACATGCAACTCAGTGATCCTGAAACACACTTGTTAATAGTTAAATTGGAGTGACTTCATTTGCCAATGAATGGACTAAATACAAAACTATGGTTTGTAAGACACACATATATTCACATCCAATTGGTTATACAAGCAACCACTTGCAGATTCCACTTATTATCAAACTTAAAGACATACAATTTGAATTATCTTAGTCTCCAAAATCAGAAACTTGGTTCCATGAGGAACCCTACAATTATTTAGAAATGGTCAGGGATTAACAATGTATGTATTATTGAGTGTGCCTGCAGCAAAGAGTGCTTTTTGCTCCAGACCATCTATATTTTATCTGTATTCTATCATGAAAGGAGGATTTTTGAACATGCCATTTTGATCAAACACACGGCCTCCTGAAATCCTTAGAGACTCGAGTGTGCTCATATTTGCATTTTGGTTCCACTTCAAGAAGAGCTTTTGTGACTATTAATGAAAAGAAAACAGTCATCATGAAAGTGAATGACCCAATTTTCCTCATCCCTTTGATAATGAAAATAGTGGAAAAATAAAAACATCAAAACTGCTTGATTTTATAAATGGCTGCTGTTAAGAAGAGCTTTAATTTTCTTTAAAAGGATGGGACCATCAGTTAAACAAGCATAATCTGTGAACACCACTGACCTGCCAAAATAGAGCAACATGTGGTAGCAGAGCATTGTAAAGATATTCAACATAGCTATACGTGCTTATTACATAAGTTTGATGTAGTCATAACTTGTTATTTACCCACTACATTCAGTAAAACATCAATTAAGTGAATGCTTCTAGTAGGGTCCCTTTGAGTGGGTATACAGATTCTAAGGCACAATCTCATACTTCCTAAGACAGATTCTAGCAATCAGGTTAAAGAAACTTGTGATTTTAGCTTGTTCTCAAGAGACCTTTAAAGAGAAAGGCTGGACAAGTTAATAATTCTGATTTCAAAACTCCTGACTGATTGTAGCCACATTCCCTTCCCTCCTTTGTTGTAGGTTAAACTGTGTCTTCCAAAAAGATACGCTGAAGTCCTAACTTCCAGCACCTCAGAAGGTGACCTGTATCAGGCAATAGGATTTTTGCAGAGGTAATTAGTTTAGTAAAGACAAGGTCATACTGGAGTAGAAAGAGTCCTTAATCTAATATGATTAGTGTCTTTCAGCAAGAGGAGAGAGACACACAGGGACAACACCATGGATGACAGAAGCAAAGAATGGGGGTACCTGCAGCTGCAAGCCAAGGAACACCAAGGATGGATGGCTACCAGCTGAAGCCAGGAAGGGACAAGGAAGCACCCTATGCCGTTTCAGACAGGTGAGAGCAGTGCTGACACCTTAATTATGGGCTTCTAGTCTCCAAAACCGGAGAAGGCGATGGCACCCCACTCCAGTACTCTTGCCTGGAAAATCCCATGGACTGAGGAGCCTGGTAGGCTGCAGTCCATGGGGTCGCTGAGAGTCGGACACGACTGAGAGACTTCTCTTACACTTTTCACTTTCATGCATTGGAGAAGGAAATGGGAACCCACTCCAGGGTTCTTGCCTTGAGAATCCCAGGGACGGGGGAGCCTGGTGGGCTGCCTTCCATGGGGTCGCACAGAGTCGGCCACGGCTGAAGCGACTTAGCAGCAGCAGCAGCAGCAGCAGCAGCAGTCTCCAAAACGGGGAGACAATCAATTTTGGTTGTTTTAAGCCACCTAGTTTATGATGTTTCATTTCAGCAGCCCCAGGAAGCTAATATATTGCTCATTTACACAACAGGAAAAAGATTCAGGGCAGAAATGGTAGAAGTTGACCTTCAACCTGTGTTGTCTACCCTCTACTAGAGGATCCTACCCAAACTTCACACATACCCAGATGTTCAGTCTCTCTCACGTGGACTACTGTAGTTAACTTTACATCTAATGATGATCAAACTGTGCTTTGGGGACTCTTATTTCAGAAGCAGCTTGAGAGTGCTTCTCTGACCTAGTGCCTCAGAGCTTCCTGGAGGTAAAGTACAAGAATCTACATAGTTAAAGAGTTCACACTGTTTTCAAGTGCACATGGAACATACTCCAGGACAGATTACATGCTGGGTCACAAAGCAAGCCTGTGTAAATTTGAGAAAAGTGAAATTATATCAAGTATCTTTTCTGACCATGATATTATGAGGCTGGAAATCAACTACAGGGAAAAAAGTGTAAAAAACACAAACATGTAAAGGCTGAACAAAAAGTCACTAAACAACCAGTAGATCACTGAAAAAATAAAAAAGGAAAGAAATAAAAAAGAGAAAAACCCTAGAGATGAATGAAAATGAAAACACAATGCTCCAAAACTTATGGGGTGCAGCAAAAACAGTTCTAAGATTAAGGAATTTTATAATGATACAATCTTACCTCAGGAAACAAGAAAAATATCTTATAAACAACCTAACCTTATACGTAAAACAACTAGGAAAAGAAGAATAAACAAAACCCAAAGATACTAGAAGGAAAGAAATCATAAAGATCAGAGCAGAAATAAATAAAATAGAGAGTAAAGTTTACAGAAAAGATTAATGAAACTAAAAGGTGGTTCTTTGAAAAAGCAAACAAAATTGATAAATCTTTAGCCAGACTCATCAAGAAAAAAGAAAAGGGCCCAAATCAACAAAAATCAGAAATGAAAATGGAGACATTAAAAACAATATCACAGAAACACAAATGATCATAAAAGACTACCGTGAGCAATAAAATAAACAACCTAGAAGAAATGGATGAATTCTTAAAAACATACAAATGCCCAACTGAACAAGGAAGAAACATGAACAAACCAATTACAAGTACTGAAACTGAATCAGTAATTTAAGAACTCCCAACAAGCAAAAATCCAGGACAGCTTGGCTTCACTGATGAACTCTACCAAACATTTAGAGAAGGGTTAATACCAAACCTCTGAAAATATTTCCAAAAAATTGCAGAAGAAGGAAAATTTCCAAATCATTCTTTGAGGATACCATCACCTTGATATCAAAATCAGACAAAGATATCACAATGAAAGAAAACTATAGGCTAGTATCACTGATAAACCTAGAGGCAAAAGTCCTCAACAAAATACTAGCAAACTAAATGCAACAATATATTAAAATGATCATATAACATAATCAAGTTGGATTTATCCCAGGAATGAAAAGATATTTCAATATCCATAAACCAGTCAATGTTATATATATTCCACATTAACTAACTAAAGAATGAAAACCACATGATTATTTCAACAGATGCAAAAAAAACTTTTGATAAATCAACATCCATTTATGATAAAAACTCTTCAGAAAGTGGAAACACAGGGAAGCTACCTCAACCTAATAAAGGCCATTTATAACAATCCCACAGCTAACATT
Organism: Dama dama; assembly: GCF_033118175.1. Taxonomy (NCBI): domain Eukaryota; kingdom Metazoa; phylum Chordata; class Mammalia; order Artiodactyla; family Cervidae; genus Dama; species Dama dama. The sequence goes on from NC_083705.1 coordinate 63,199,143, forward strand.
ATATTCAATGGTAAAAAGCTGAAAGTATTTCCTCTAAGACCAGAAACAAGAAAAGGATACCTGCTCTCACCACTTTTATTCAGCATAGTTTTGGAAGTCCTAGCCACATCAATTAGAGGGGGAAAAAAAAGAGGAAAACAAATTGGGAAAGAAGTAAAACTGTCACTGTTTGCACATCACATGACACTATACACAGAAAATCCTAAAGATGCTACCATAAAACTACTAAACTCATCAAGGGACTTGGTAAAGTTGCTGGATACAAAATTAATATACAGAAATGTGTTGCATTTCCATACACTAACAACACAATATCTGAAAGAGGAATTAAGGAAAAATCCCTTTTGCCATTGTATCAAATAGAATAAAATATCCATGAATAAATTTACCTAAGGAGGCAAAAGATCTGTACTCTGAAAGCTGTAAGATGCTGATAAAAGGAACTGAAGACAACACAGACAAAAAGATATACTGTGTCTTTGGATTGAAAAAATCCATGTTGTTAAAATGACCGTACTGTGCAAGGCAGTTTACAATCCAATGCAATCACTATCAAATTATCCATGGTATTTTTCATAGAACTAGAGCCAAAAAAACCCTTAAAATCTGTGTGGAGTCAGAAAAGACCCCAAATAGCCAAAATAATCTTGAGAAAGAAGAATGTAACCAGAGGAATCATGTGCCCTGACTTTAGACTATACTGCAAAGCTACAGGTTTCAAAGCAGCATGGATGGTATTGGAACAAAAACAGAAATGTGGATCAATGGAACAGGATAAAAGTCTAGAGATAAATCCACACACCTATGATCACCTAATATGACACCTAATGTGACAAACGAGGTAAGACTATACAATGCAGAAAAGACAGTCTCTTCAATAAGTGGGTGCTATGAAAATTGGACAGCTATAAGTAAAAGAACCAACCAAGAACATTTTCTAACATCATATACAAAAATAAATGCAAAAAGGATTAAAGAACAAAATGCAAGACTGTATATTATAAAAATCCTAAAGAAAAACACAGGAAGACCACTCTTTGACACAAATCACCACAATATTTTTGGATTTGTCTCCTAGAGTAATGTAAATAAAAACAAAAATAAACATGTGGCATCTAAAAATTTAAAAGCTTTTGCACAGCAAAGGAAACCATAAACAAGACTAAAAGACAGCCTATGTACTGGGCAAAGTATTGGCAAACAATGCCACTGAAAAGGGGTTAATTTCTAAAATACACAAGTATCTCATAACACTTAATATAAAAAAAACTATCAAAAATGGTTAGAAGATCTAAGTAGATGTTTCTCCAAAGAAGACATACAGATGTTCAACAGGCACATGAAAAGATGCTCAAAATTGCTGGCTATTAGACAAATGCAAATCAAAACTATCATAAGGCATCACATCACACTAGCTATAATGGTCATCAGTAAAAAGTCTACAAATAATAAATGCTGGAGAGGGTGTGGAGAAAAAGGAGCCCTCTGGTTATCAGTGGGAATGTACACTGGTGTAGCTACTATGGAGAACGCTATGGAAGTTATTTAAAAAACTAAAAATAGTTGCCATGTGATCTTGCAATCACAGTTCTGGGCATATATCTGGAGAAAACACTAATTCAAAAAGATACACATACTCCAATGCTCATAGCAGCATTATTTACAATATCCAAGACATGGAAGCAACCTAAAAGTCTATCAACAGATGAGGAAATAAAGAAGACATGTGAGATATATATCAGTTCAGTTCAGTTAAGTCGCTCAGTCATGTCCGACTCTTTGCCACCGCATGGACTGCAGCAGGCCAGGCTTCCCTGTTCACCACGAACTCCCAGAGCTTATTCAAACTCATGTCCATTGAGTCGGTGATGCCATCCAACCATCTCATCCTCTGTGGTCCCCTTCTCCTCCTGACTTCAATCTTTCCCAGCATCAGGATCTTTTCCAATGAGTCAGCTCTTCGCATCAGGTGGCCAAATATGGCTTTCCTGTGGGCTCAGGGTAAAGAATCCACCTGCCAAGCAGAAGACCTGGGTTCAACCCCTGGGTCAGAAAGAGCCCCTGGAGGAGGGCATGGCAATCCACTCCAGTATTCTTGCCTGGGAAATCCCATGGACAGAGGACCCTGGCAGGGCACAGACCTTAGGGCTCACAAAAAGTCAGATATAGTGACTTAAACAGGAATATTTATACACACACACACACATATATATACAGATGCATATATATAAACTGAATCATTTGCTGTTCACTTTAAACTAACACATTTTAATTTAACTATACTTAAACAAATAATCTACATACTTCAAAGAAGTCTAGGCTACTCCAGCTATTATAATTAGTTTTCCCACTCTGTCTAAAAGAAGAGAGTTTTCTGATTAAGCTGATTTAGAATTAATTGAGCATTATTCAATAATTCTTTCATTTACTTTTAGATTTTCTCATGGAAAAATACTGTACACTTTCAGTTCAAATTCTTTCTTAAGTAACTTAACTCAATAATGCTAATCATGAACCACTGTATAGCAAAAATATTTAAGCTCTGTGGATCTTAGAGAGGGACAAACAGAATCCTTTTTAAATTAGAGATAACATTGTCCATCAGAATTTATCATTGCTATTTTAAATAAATTTGGGAGTTAAATAGTTTTCTATATTTATAAAAAGATACAGCACACCATCTTTATTTTGCTCGTTTTACTTTTGAATGGTAAAGGTAAAAGAAAATTTCCTGAGAACCACTACTCTAGCTCTGAAGTTGTTAACTGGGCTTCACGACTCCTTGTATAAAATAATAAAAAGTCAACCTGCTCACCATATGCAACTATGCATATGCAAAATTTGTATGTAACTTGAAAATCAAGGTTGGAGACATGATTTAAATTTAGGTGAGGCCTCCTGGGTTGGAATGTGAGTTAACTTCTATCATGTTCTAGAAGTTGTCAAGCTTTCATAACACTCCTTGATAACCATTTAGAGAATAGCCATCAGTTATTTTTTAAGAGATTACAAATGATCTGTTTTTCAGCGATTTTTATTAAAAGACTCCTTCTCTATTGCTTTTTGCTTGGTTTCTATTTACACTCCCTATTTCTCAACTTCTGGAAGACACATTAAAAATCAGGAAGAAATATTTTGCTTTCACATTGCAATTTCCTATGTTATTATAAGTGTTTTGAATCATCACCAAATTTTCCTCTAAAATATAAATGAGTAGGTAGGTCTCAGGAGAATATTTCTATTTTATCATAATAACAAACTTGAAGTAATTGGTTAATTTTGGAAAATAGCATTTCCTCATTAGTTCTTTGCTTTAGCATGCTGGTTAGTTATAATAAAATCCAAAACAGCACTGGCTTTAAAGTAGGAAGTTGATTTCTTTGTTCATTTTTAAACACACTGTGGGGAAAATAAAAAGAACTTCACAATTTTGCTTTTCAGGCAAGCTTTTAAGATATTTAAGACAGAGAGACAAATTAGTTCCTTTGATAGCTTAATTAAGCCTTGTGTGTGTGGATGGCCCGTCATCTCTTAAAAATGTCTTTGTCATCTCCAGCATCTGTCTCTACTTCCCCCAGTCCCAATTTTTGCATCCTTACCTTAAACCTAGGTTGTGTAAATAAACTCTTAGATTTCTCTGCTAATTCAACTTATTAACCCTAAATATACTATATACTATTGTCATATTAATCTCAAAGCACTTTTCCAATATTATCATTTGTTGGCTCAAAAACTTCTATTTGCTCTCCGATTGCCTTCAAAATTAAATATGACACCTTGGACAGACATTTAAGACCCTTTAAAATGTGTCACCAAATGAATCATTTTCTCACTCATCCTAGACAAGTTCTCTCTTCCAGTCACATTCCATTCTTGAATTTTATTAGTAAGCGTGCTTTTAGACTTTCTAGACCTTGCAATTTTATCATTCCTGGCTCCTGGCATGATTTCTCTATAAATCTTCACCTAAACCAGAGAGGATCTATTTCTTATGGCCCAGCAAAGGCCCACTGAGGACCCCACACAGATAGAGTCTCACACTCACATGGACCTTGTCAACATGGTGCCTTCCTATGATGTGCCTAGTGTAGCGTTCCCAAGGAACTTCTCTTAAATGTTCTGCTTTTTTTGTAAAAGCTTATGCATTCATTCACTCACTCACATATTTATAGATAACCTCCTATGTGCCATACGATGGAATATAAAACTTAAGCAAACCTTTCTATGCAAGGGCAAAACTGTTATGATAAAGTCTCACAGGTGCTACGGAAAAGGGGAAGGTAAGCCATTTAGATGTGAGAAGAGACCTCCAAAGAAGGGACCCATATCTAAAATTGGCATTCATCCCATGAATAACTGTAGGAGACGACGAGATTCCAGGAAGACAGAATGACTCCTGCCCACCTTAGAATTAATATAGATTGTATTTTGACAGAAATCATCATTTTGTAAAGGGAAAATATGTTTTAGTTATAAAGTCATGTTAAAAAGGTACACTGAGCATTCATTTAATAGAAGGTTCCCTTTCAAACTCCAATAGTGGTAAAACCTGACCATAAGCAATCTTAAATGAAGATTAAGATTAAGCAATCCAAACAAAGCTGGGATGATGATAATATAAAATTAAGTTTGTATGTATGGCACACACAGGATTAAGTCTTAATCAGTTATTTAGGTGGAGATTCAACTTATAAGACAAGGGATAACTGAAAACAAAACCAGGTCACATCATGGTTTTATCTACTTTAAATTTGAATTTAATTAGAATGTGTCTATGAACCCTTCTAATGTAAAATAATCCCTTTCCTCCATTTTCAGTCCAATGTATAGGACTCTGGAGAGAAAACTGACATCTAGAAAGACAACTACAACTTTAAAGCATGACAGCAGGATCATTTCATGTTTAAAAATATATTGAATTACATATTCTGGGGTAGTAAAATATACTAGTACTTTTCGGAATGATGGAAGAACCTGGAATCGCAGTTAACCACACCATGTCATTATGTATTCCAATAAAGCACTGTTTCACTCCCAGACAGCAAGAGTTTGGGGCCAAATATAGTCAGGAGAGCAAGGATAAGCCACCAAGGCACAAAGGACAGGGGTAGCAAAAAGAAACAAAGGCAACCTCATTTTCGGCTCGGGGAGGCAGTAGGCAAGCCTCTTATGCAGAGAAACAAATCTTTCAAAGGTTTCTTTCCTGCAATTGCATCAGACTTAAGCAAAAAAGGAACCAGACCTGGTATTTTGCATGATCAGAGCAAGCAACTGCAGCTGGTGCTTAACGCCCCAACCCTGAGCCAGTCATTAGCAGCATCACTTTTTTGGAATAGAAGTTAGGAGGTTGATTTCCGGATTCAGACAGGTTGGGCTGAACCCAAACTCCAAATTTTATAGGTTGTGTAATAATCTCTCTGGATATGATTTCCTCCTCTGTAAAATCTAGGTAATAAAACCTACTTCAGAGTGTTTGTTGGGAGATACAGAGATCATCCATATAAAGTACTCTGCATGCTGACTAGCACACAGTGAGAAATCCATAGATCACAGCTGCTGGGATCAAAGCAATCACCCTGGTGCTTGACCTAAATGTGCAAATATTTTAACTAAATATTCATATTCAGCCAGTGAACCTCTTCAGACTAACGTAGGGGGGCCTCTTGTTCTCCAAAGGACCATCATTTGGAACCAATTCGGCCTTGAGCCAAAGACCTTCAGAGCAGTGTAGGGTTGTAATGCAGACTTGCTGCAAAGCACATGGAGACAGGCTACAAAGAGCACTGGGGCTGAGAGAATTGCAGATTTAAGCACTCTCCCCTCCCTGGATGCAACCCGAAGGCTCCCACTGACTTCTATTTCCTCCCAGCCTGGGTGTCCACGGAGGGTCTTAAACAGGGAGTTGTTCTCTGAGAGGTCTCCTGTTCGTGCTTTAGGACACCTCAGATGCAAGAGACGTAGACTAAAGGCAGACTGAAGTCATTTGCAAAGTTCAAGGTCATCTTTCCTTTTTCTTTCCTTTGAATCTAAAAGTTCAGTCATTAATTACATCACAAGTCTAAAAAGGAATTCTCCCCATCCTGGTCTTTATTGAGTTGGGTTAGACATGAAGGCAGCAATTTCTGTTTTTGTTTATTTTTGAGCAGGTCTGTTGCCTGTGCTTAAATTTCTTGTTAAATCTCTCTGTTTTATAGCTAATCACATTTTTATAGCAGGCATGAAGCTCTCTACAAGGCCCTTGCTGAGCTGTTCCTGTAAATCAAAACCTTACTCGGCTGTTCTTGTAGCTGGCAGTGGAACAGGGTTAGTTTTACCATTTATGGTTGCAAAGACCATCCAGATTTTTTTTTTTAGTTCCCTTAGCTTTTTGTTTTTTTCTCCACTCAACTCCCTCCCCTCCTGCCTTAAAAATGTATATTCCAGGCTTAGCTAAAACATGTCTGAATAGATTATTTCATTCCTTACCACGGTGCATTAATAAAGGTGTCAAAATGACAGAGGAGGCTTGGCTTTCATCCCCGAGTCCCAGATCCATTCCTCGAGTGTAGGCTGTAGTTGTTTGGGAAAAGATGATCTGATCTCTGGGGCTCCTGGAAGCTGACCTCCAAAGTCTATTTAAAGTATTAAACACTTTCTAGTAAAATATAAAGTGGACAGGGTGCTTAAACACATCCTGTCTCATTAGGCTACTCACACCTCAGCATCGTCTTTGCCACCATGCCTGTGTCCAGCTGGGGACAGAGGGAGCTCATGCATTTAACCCTGGATTATTTCACTAAAGGAGTATGAGTGTCTCTTCTGTGTTCACACCAGTGGTCAAAACTGTCCTGACGGACTTTCCTAGTGGCGCAGTGAATACGAATATGCCTGCCATTGCAGGGGGAACCGGTTCAATTCCTGGTCCAGGAGGATCCCACATGTCATGAAGCAGCTAAGCCTGTGTACCCTAACTACTGAGACCATGAGCCTAGAGCCTGTGTTCAGCACCAAGAGAAGCCCATTTGCTGCAAGCAAGAGTAGCCCCCACTGGCTGCAAGCTGAGAAAGCCCGCACAAAGAAATGAAGACCCAGCTCAGCCAAAAATAAATAGAATTAAAACAAAGGCTTCTATTTTGTTTGCTAAATAAAACTCCTATCCTGTATTTTTTTTTTTTTTTTTTGCTAATTATGGTGAGGCTAAGATGAAAGGAAGGTGTGAAGATGTATGAAAAATAAAAACATGTATATATATACATATATATACTTGTGTGTGTGTGTGTGCGTGCACATGCTATGTCATTTCAATTGTGCCTGACTCTTTGCAACTCTATGGACAGTAGACCACCAGATTCCTCTGTCCATAGGATTCTTCAGGCAAGAATACTGGAGTGCATTGCCATTTCCTTCTCCAGGGGATCTTCCGGACCCAGGGATCAAAGCTGCATCTCTTATGTCTGCTGCATTGGTGGACAGGTTCTTTACCACTAGCACTACCTGGGAAGAGTGTGTGTGTGTGTGTGTATATAAGCTATTTTTAAAGACCACGTTAAAAAAGCAAGGAAATAAAGGAATATGGATCCTACCCAAAATTTCCAAAAGAAAAACCCCTCTCAGACACCATGGTAGAGCCTATGCCTGTGGGAATAATAGAGGGACAATGACTCAATGGCTTTGGATTTTCAGCAAACCCCACACCTGGTGGCATCCACTAGTAACCATCCCAGGTAAATATTCCAGGTGGCTCTACTCAGAGGAGACAAAAACCTGCTCTCTGGTTCCAGTAACTGACCCAAGTAAGACCCCAGGACAAGGGAGTCTCAGCTCTGACACTGGGAACTCTCCTTCTCCTGGACACCCAGGCCATTCCTCTGCCCAAGGTGGGTGCTGGGTGAGACCCTGGTGGCATTAGAATGAGTAAGACATTGGCAGTGCCCTGATGGAGCTCCTTGGCCCCTCTTTTGAGCTCTAGTCTCCGGCTGGTTCACAGGACCAAGACGCAACTCCAACATGATTAAGCAGGAAGGAAATGTATTGGCTCCAGGAAGGAAGAGTGGTAGGTGACAGAATGGAAGGAGAGGGTGGAGTCAGCAGTGGACCTGAGGCTGGAGCAGGATGCTCACGTCGTGGGCTATCTCTTCTTCTTCGCCTCTTCCTAAGTCTGCTTCCCTTGCTCTTCCTGCTGACAGGAAACGTGATGCTGGCACCACCAGCTTGGCCACCCCAGAAGAAAGAGAGGACTTGTTCAGCCCAGTGTGTGGATAGCAACTGCAAGAAGGGCTCTGAGCAACAGAGAGCACAGGTGTGACCCGCGGATTATCTTTCTTTGTAGCAGAAGGGATGTCTTGGTCACACCTGGATCAAGTCCCAGTTCTGCTGCCAGGGAAGAGTCTGTCATCAGAAGAAAGGGGATTGGAGAGTTAATGAGCTGCCTCTGTTAACTCCAAGGCTCAACAGTATAGGATATTTGCCCGAAAGAGAGGCACTGGGAGGCAAGGAAATACATTAAATTGATGGCACTTAAACTGGGATTGACATATACACACACATGCATACTAAGTCACCTCAGTCATGTCCGACTCTTTGCGACCCTATGGAATGCAGCCCACCAGGCTCCTCTGTCCATGGGGATTCTCCAGGCAAGAATATTGGAGTGGGTTGCCATGCCCTCCTCCAGGGGATCTTTCCAACCCAAGGATCAAGCCCAAGTCTCTTATGTCTCCAGCGTTGGTAGGCAGGTTCTTTACCACTAGCACCACCTGGGAAGCCTGGTCTATGTGGGAAAAGAATCTAAGAAAAGAGTGGCTGTATGTATATGTCTAACTGATTCACTTTGCTGTCCACCTGCAACTAAAACAACATTGTAAATCAACTACATTCCAACAAAAATTTTAAAAAAAACAGCAGAAGGAGATAAATGGTGGAATGAAGTGTTAGTATTTAAGTGGGGAGAAAGGCAGTTATACTTGATTAGGAAGGTCCACTCCTTACAGCCTGTCCTTTTAATAACAAGAATTATTTACTTCCTATTACTTCCTATTACTAGGCACTTCCTATTACTAGGCAGTAAGTACTGTTCCCAGTACTTTATTTTTCTATAATTTTTACTTTACATTGGAGTATAGTTGATATTTAGCCATATGTAGGATATCACACCTATGAAAGAGTAGAAAACCTAGATTCCAATTCAAGTAGCCTAACCTGAAGGCCCAGGTGCTTACATATACTCTCCCGGCCTGGTTCTTCCCTACCATTTTGCGTGATAAATCACTTCAGTCATGTCTGACTCTTTGTGACCCCATGAACTATAGCCCACCAGGCTCCTCTTTCCATGAGATTCTCCAGGTAAGAATACTGGAGTGGGTTGTCATTCTCTCCTCCCAGGGATCTTCTCAACTCAGGGACTGAACCTAGGTCTTCTGCATTATAGCCAGACTCTTTACTGTCTGAGCCACAAATGAGTTTCTGTTAGAAGCAAAAACGACCATTCAGTGATACTTCTCGGGCGACATCTGCTGTGTGATGTTCTGAAGAAAGGCAGAAGGAAACGTGACCCACAAGGATGATGTAAACTCTTGTAGCTCCAGACAGAAGCTAGGAGAGGTCAACTGTCTCCCAGACATTGTCCTGGGTGACCAGTGCAGGAAAAGGGTGACATGATTGACTAGGAAATCTTGGTAAGGAGAAGGATGAGATGTGTTCCCTGGAAAATGTCCCCCTTCTGAAAATTAAAATCGAGTATTTTAAATAAACACGAGGAAGTATCCTCAAGTTACAAAACAGAGGCTCTGATAACACTGTACACAGAAACCCATTCATTCTTCTCCAAACCATCATCTCTTGCTACAGTAATAACAGCACTTGGAGCCTCTGAAGCCTACATGTTAGAAGAACCCAGATCTCCTCAAAATTGCCTTCACTCCCAGGGCGTTAACTGGAGAATCTGGAAGAACAAAGTATATTTATTCTACTCACTGACCATAGGGACAGTTGTCTAGCTGCCTATGATTATTTATTTTAATTTAATTGGGTTTTGATTATACCTGCCAAGCTGATTATTTAAAATAATGACATAGTTTGAAAGTTGGAAAGCAAAAGCTTCTTTTCTAAAGTGAAGAAATGCCTCATCACTTAGCTCATCTGCTTAAAAAAATGTAAAAAAAATTTTCCTTCATGATGAGGATAGTGAAAAAGGCGGAGTACTGCTTCTCACCAGTGATTCTCAACCAGAGGCAACTTGTATACAACTGTCATCCATGAGGATATTTGGCAACATCTGAAGATGTTTTTCATTGTCACAACTTGAGGTGTGTAACTAGCATCTAGGGAGAAGAGATTGGAGATACAACAAAATGCAATGCACAGAACAGCCCCTCAGGAAAGACTTGTGTGGACCAAAATATCAGCAGCGCCACGGTTGAGAGACCCTGGTTTAGACAAGCTGAATTCTATCCATTATTGACTATTCAGGTTCTTCACGGGTTAGTAACTTAAATTCTGCAAAACTGTGAAAGATTGTTTCAAAAGACTAATCCTCTTTTACAACCACTACTGTTACTACTAGATCAATTCATCAAGCCCTTTGGGTTGCTGTTCAGTCACTTAGTCACGTCTGACTCTTTGCCACCCAAGGGACTGCAGCACGCCAGGCCTCCCTGTTCTTCACTATGCCCTGGAGTTTGCTCAAACTCATGTCCACTGAGTCAATGATACCATCCAACCATCTCATCCTCTTTCGCCCCCTTTTCCTCCTGCCCATCGAGTGCTTACTATGTGTTAGGTATTGTTCTAATTGTTATTTCAGTCAATCAGTACAACTACCTTAGGAGGCACTATTATTTCTCCATTTTACTGATGAGAAACTGAGGCAGAAAAGGGGTGAGAATCATCCCCAAGGCAAGATCTGGCAGAAGAACACCGGGCTTAGGCGACAATATGCACATTTCAGAGGCTATAGCATGGCTACTGATCTTAGATGCTGGATGAAATACTGAGCGGACAGTGAAGAAGGGCGCCCCCAGAGGTTCTGCATCAAGACGTGTTGATCAAAGGAGGCAGAATCAGAGGTCAAGCTCTTCCTATCACACTGGGAAACACTGTCTATGAGTTTTTCTAAAAAGTACAATAATTGAAAAATATCAAACTGAAGGGAGGCAACAGTAATAATATTTAGAACAGAGGAAGGAGTACGAACAATGAAGGAGAAGACTATAGGGCGTCAGTGTGACCCAGAGCCAGTCCAGCTTGTAGCAACAGAACCAGTGATGGTGGGGCGTCCGAGTTCCCTCCAGAAGCCCTGAGGCCGTGATAGAGGTCACGTCCTCCACGTGCATAGCCTTGCTACTCTGGGGGATGGAGAATGAGGCCTGACTCACTGGCCCTCTCCTTGGCAGTTGGGTATGAAGAGAACCATCCTTTCTGGACCAATTATCTAACACGGGTTACTCTAGAATGCTCCTCTCCCAACCCTCTGTGTGACAGTCTTTCTGAGACTCATCAGGTTTATTTCTATTTCACAAACAAAGCTCCCTGCTGGTCCCTCGATATGCATAAACACACTCAGTTGCAGAATCAGCCCCACTGACATCAACTTTGAATGTTATTCATAACAGAAACCGAGTGTGTTCTGGTCCTGATGATGGTGAGGGGTCTTTAGCCTCAGGGACATGACTGTTCCCAAGTTCACTGCATGTTTCTTCAAGTGGGACATTTACGGGTAGGTGCTGCCTGATCTACAGAGAGAGCTCTCAGGTACAGACTGGGAAGTCTGTATGGGGGACGAGAACGTGGCCTTGCTTTTGGCTGATGAGAAGACAGCAGCATAGCATCTGACTGACGGCAAATTGTAGAGTAGTTGCATGCGTTGTCTGAGTCACTGGATCTACACAAGTTTGAATGCCTGCTCCCAACTACAAGCATGTTTAGGACTTTCACTCAGCAAGTCTCTGTCTTTTGATTTGTAAACTAGGATAATACTGCCTCATATTTATGCTGATAAAGGATAACCACAGTACCTTTATTACAGTGCTAGAGACATGATAAGGACTAGATCGGTAGTTGCCATTGCCAGTGAAACTCAGCACTCCTGTAAGAAACATATGGTCTTGTCCCCTTTGCAATCCTAAAATGAAATTCATAGATATTAACCAACATACAAAATTTCAAAAGAAATAACAGAATGCCTTAACAATATAGCAAAGGAGAAAGAGAAGAAAAGTAAATTATAATAAAGTGCCATGCCTTTAAATATGTAATTGACTAAGTTCTTCCACCCAGGAAGATGCAAAACTAGCTGTGTACTTCACCTTGAATGCAACAGCGACAAACGCAGATGCAAGTGTGAGGTGCCTGTTACACACAAGCAGCATGGCAGCTATCTGAAAGTGTCAACAGCTCTTGGGGAAGTTCTGACTCCCCAAGTCCTAACACCCCTCGATGTACATGGTAGTTTCATTCTTGGAAAACCCAATGCATATATTCACCCTGCACCAAAAAAAAAAAAAAAAAAGAAAGAAAGAAAATGTACTTCATGTCTACATAGACATGGTTCTGACCCTAGACCCAAATAATTATTAACAATACGTTTAGCCTACTTGAATGCCCAACAAGCTCACAAACATGGCTTCACTTTTTGGTTGTGCAAGACTCTTCTATGCACTACAGGACACTAGCACCCTTGTCCCTCTCCCCTGAAGTCCAGTAGCTCTCCTCCAGGCATTATGATGACCAAATGCATGTTCACAAATTTGACCCAAACACGGCTTCAGAGCGGTGCCATGCCAGCTAAGTCCCATCACACTAGATCAATGGTATCACTATTAAAATGAGAAAAAATGCCCTATTGTTCTACTAAATGATTATTGATTTCTCTTTCCACACTGTATTAAATGCATTTGATATTGGTAGTAATTATTAAAAAAACAAGCTCATGGAGGCTGCTCTCATGGAGTGTGAAGGAATATGAAGAAAAGTGGAGGGTAGCTTTAAGTGGAGAATGAGCACTGACTGCTCACATTCAGGGCTTCTGGTTTCCAAATGTCCTTTTCTGCTGCCACAATTTGAACTCACTAAGGCTGATATCAGGAGAGCAAGAGTTAACACTCAGAAGTCTGAAAAGGAAAAGACGGTAGTTATATTGAGGGCTTCTGAATTCTAGTCAGCCATGTGGATTTATTTCTAATGTTTTTCCAAATATAGGATTTTCCTTTAAAGGGGTTTTGTTAATATTATAGCCACCTATTCTAATCCAGGGTGGCCTTGGATTGTGCTTCTCTCTAACGATTTCACTTATTAAGTTTTGAAGGAGGGCAGGAGAGAATTTTATTATGGAAGCAGATGGCACGGTATTCTAATTCATTCAACAAACACAAAAGATCCACAACCTGCCAGGCCTTCAGACATTAAGACAGACTCCCTTGGAACACTACATAGATGCTAACCTGATGTGACTGGTTTTAGAATTTCTCTGGACCAGACAGAGATTATCTTCACTTAATTATAAGTAGGCTAGGCCTGGAGTTTGACAATCATAACACTATGCCTGAAGTGCCAGTGGGTGGTCACCATACCTCTTGGCTCAATGGTCCAATGCACTAAAAGTTAAGTAGGTCACAATTTCCGAAACTTTTTCCTTCCAAAAATTTACATTTTCAAGCATCACTGCACTTCCAAGCTATTAAAACTTCAGTAACTAAAGATATAGGTCCAAAAAAGCCCATTTTGCCTTCTAAATCATACTGAACATTATATAAATTGAGGTTTTGCTAATTCTGTACATTTAAGTCTTGGATAAAATAAAGCAATTAAAATAATATCCCTAGAGGTCAATATACTTTGTTCACTGCTACTCAGGGAATAGTTGGGAGAGGGGGGGAAAAAAGCAAGTCGAATAGGAACAAGGTCCCTACCCAAGTAATATGGCTCCCAAACAAGACGGGAAGGATTAAATAGAGGGACCACAGAGGGGTCGTTTCATCTGATATTGACCTATTTGAAGTGAAGTGAAGTTGCTCAGTCGTGTGCAAATCTTTGCAATCCCATGGACTGTAACTTACCAGGCTCCACTGTCCATGTAATTTTCCAGCCAAGAGTATTATATTAACCTATTTACTGTGCTGCTAAAAGAGAATTTACATACTGTCAGATTTATCTAACACAGTTACGTAAATACACTGGCTTGATCCCATGTGGGACTTTCTCAACCTGAGTGTAATGGGCAACACAACAAAAAGATCCACTTAGTTCTCTATGATCATAAAGAACCAGCCTCACATGCACAGCAAGAGCGGGACATCAAGTGTGAAAAACTGAGACAGGCTGAGACCTGGGGCCCTTTGCTGCAACGCTTGCACCTGGACAATGCCTTCTCCAGCAACAGAACACAGAGAAACAATCAGGGACTAAAAACAACTGCATGCATGGGCAGCTGGGGCAAATTCTGGACAACCTGCTACCAGAAGATCAAAAAGAGCCCAATTGCCACTTGTGAAGAGTTGGGAACAAAACCAGAGTGTCAGGAACAAAAGCAGGGTACTGCGTATGTTCCCCGTATCCAACGCCATCAAAGGGGAGGGCAAACCACCTACGCCGCCCCTCCAGCCTGACCTCTGGACACACCTCTACCCTAACCCCACATAAGGAACCAGCTCGCCATGCCCCTCAAGAAGCAAGCAAGGGAATCTCTTCCTTGTTTTCGCTCCTTCCACTGCTGCAGCAGGGGCCCCAGTAATGTCTTGCCTGAATTTCTTAACTGGCCTCTTGTCAAAAAAGAACTTGGGAGGTGGCCCAGTGAAAAGCCATTCAGAGAGCTAAACTGGATGCATTTGGAACTAGTGTCCAATACCAGTGTTCAGAGTCCACATTGCCCTGGTAAGAGCATTCCTTATCACATCTGCTCATTGTTCTCTGACAAAGAGACCAACAGGGCCACTGTTTAGACAGTTTTTTCCCTAGGTTTTTATGTATTTGGACATCTACTTTGCTGTCAGATGCCTGCCTCAAATACCACTCTGGTGAGTGCATATTGGAGATCAAGTCGTGATAAGACATGGGGCTTCCTTGGAGGCTCAGAGGGTAGAGAATCTGCCTGCAATGCAGGAGATTCGGGTTCAACCCCTGGGTTGGAAAGATTCCCTGAAGAAGGGAATGGCAACCCACTCTAGTATTCTTGCTTAGAGAATCCCATGGACAGAGGAGCCTAGCAGGCTACAGTCCATGGGGTCACAAAGAGTCGGACATGACTGAGCTAGTAACGTTTTTACTTTTTTCACTTTCCTGATAAGGCATAGCAAAGTCTAATGCCAAATATATATCCTAATAATAACTACATTTATTGAGTGCTTCCTCTGTGCCAGACATAGTGCTAAGTTCTGTCCCTATATATTCTTTCACTGAATCCTGAAAATGAAAGTGAAAGTTGCTCAGTCATGTCCAACTCTTTGAGACCCCATGGACTATATAGTCCATGGAATTCTCTAGGCCAGAATACTGGATTGGGTAGCCTTTCCCTTCTTCAGAGGATCTTCCCAACCCAGGGATCGAACCCAGGTCTCCCCCACTGCAGGCAAATTCTTTACCAGCTGAGCCACAAGGGAAGCCCCATTGAATCCTGGATTCACTGCAAATAAGGCACTTCATCCCTTTTTACAGTTGAAGATGCTGAGGCACACAATAGTTAAGAGAAGTGGTCAAGGTCATACATACAGTAATAGCAGAGGTAGGATTTGCACTCAGGTATGATGATATTAAAAGCCTGCACTTTGCTCTGTAGCCTTCCACAACATCCAGTCTGTTTTGCCAGCACTGAAGAAATACGTGGAATATTCTACTATCCCCCACACACATTTCTTTCTGACATCTGAACTATACTAGATACCACTCCTTTCATCTGAAATAGTCACCCTAGACTTCCAGGTAAAGTTATTCCCAGCATATGCTTTGAGACACTGTCTGTGGCTTCCTTCTCATTCATGGAATCTTGAGACATACCCCAGTCCATTCAGCTGCAGTAATTCCACTGGCTTCCAAACCCTTCTGTATCCTCCCTGTATGCAAACTGAGAAAGTACATGCATTTGTACCTTTTAGGTACTTAATGTCACATTCAAAGACTGCATCCAAGCTTATATCACACTATGAACACAGTTAAGACTTTGAAAACTCATTTGCCCAACATGAGTTTTACTATTTGTGCATACTCTAGAGACACAAAGCTGAAGCTCCAATACTTTGGCCACCTGATGCGAAGAGCAGACTCACTAGAAAAGACCCTGATGCTGGGAGAGACTGAGGGCAGGAGGAGAAAGGGGCAAGAGATAGGATGAGATAGTTGGATGACATCACGGACTCAACGGACATGAGTTTGAGCAAACTATGGGAGATGGTGAAGGACAGAGAAGCCTGGTGTGCAGCAGTCCGTGGGGTTACAAAGAGTCGGACACGACTTAGCAACTGAACAACAAGAACAACTCAAGAGGAAGGCTTTGCTTTTGTTGTTGAAGATACACTTCTGTCTACCTCTTCTCTGGGCTACTTTAAATACATCTTTCTCATAGTATGCAACAAGTTACAGTATCATTTACCTGCCTCCCTTACCAAACCAGACTATAAATTTCCTGGGAGCAGAAACAGGCTTTTTCACTCATGTATCCCCATAAGTTAGCACAATGAATTATGAGAATCAGGTCAGCAATAACTATTTGGGAAATGAATGGATAGATGAAAGGAGCGGTGTATATAGTATGAACTAATGGTAGCATATAATGATTAAAATGTAAAATATATCACATACATATATTGATGGAGCAGGAATGGCAACCCACTCCAGTATTCTTACCTCGAGGAATCCCATGGACAGACGAGCCAGGTGGGCTACAGTCCATGGGGTCGCAAAGAGTCAGACGCGACTGAGTGACTAAGTACATATGTATATTGAACCATTAGGCTGCACACCTGAGAATAATACAATGCTATATGTCATTTATATCTCAATTTTAAAAAATTAAACTATGGAAAATTGTCTAAATTACCTCAATCAATATGGAAAATTGTTAAAATACTTCATTGCTTCAACTTTTTAAAAGGCTTTACATTCTTTAGTCTGTACACAGCTCTTGGGAGGCACTTCGGGGTCTTCATTTTCCATACAAAGACACTGAAGATTAAGGAAGTTAAGGGATCCAGACATGTAGAAAGAAGGTGAAAGAAGTGATGGGCTTCAATATCCTATCTTCAAACTACAAAAGAAAATCATTAAGGATGAAGATTTTGGTAAAATAATTTTTTTTTTACATTTTTTGTAATGTAAAAATTGAACAGTTTTCACTCTAACTTGGATTTTTGAAGGGAAAGATCATTTTTCTAGGTCTAAAACTACTTGACTCTGTTAAAAGCCACAGCTCCCACTGTCTACGCTTTTATGAGGAGAACATTACATGTCATTATGGTTGCCCTTTTATAGCGTGCTTCCAGGAACACCTCTGCTGTGAAACAAATTTCTTTCCTTCTCAAATTCATTAAAATTTCCACCCTCTCTGTGGTATTCCAGAATACACGGTTTATACCTCCTTAAAGTAGGGATTCACTCGTGGGACCTCAGAGGCAGATGCAGTATAGCAGGAAATCTTAGATGGAAATTCTTGTGGAGTTCAGCCTCAAGGCAAGAGTGGTCATGGTCTAGCAAGGTTACATGGTTCCCAGAGGTTGTTCACCTCTGGTACTGCCTAGCTTCATTCTCACACACAATTTCTGGTATAAAGCTACATGACTCCAAAAGTGCCTTGGTATGATAATGACATTTGAATAGACACATTTCTAACTGATTAATTAAAAACAACAATAAACCATTCTTTGTAAGTTGAGAGCTTCAAGAAAACAAAAGACAAATTTTAGGTCTCCAAAGACTACATTGAAGTGATCCTGAAGCAATGGTTTAACTCTACATATGAAATAGAAGCTTCCTATGTCTCAAAAGAATAAGCAATATAAGTTCTAATACCTCCACCTTTTATTTTGCTCTCTTATTCTATTTACAACCTGTCCTTGGTTTCTGTAAACATTACTAAAAGGATAATTAGAGCTACAGTTTATTTATTATGACCAGACATTGCCTAAAGCTCTAGTTCCAAAACAATGGAACCAGGTAATTCCATATGCTTAAGATTTCTTTTACTGCCATCTTCAACAAATAGAAAATCTCAGACAGTAAAGTGTTTTTCCAGTGTCTGATACAAATTGAAGAGTTTCCAATCAGACATAAACATTTTGGAAGCAGAGGGTAACAGACTGTATCCATCCATTAATGTGTAGCCTGCACAAACATTTCCTCTGAACCAACAGTCATTTAGGAGTTGTGTTGAGGAAATATGTTATCATGTTTTGGGCATCAATTACCCCCTGATAAATACTTCGTTGTTGTTGTTGTTTTCGGCTGGATATAAAAATTTTAGAGCAATGTACTATAAAAAATAAACTCAGGCCACAGAATAGAATTTAAAAGCAATATTTTACTTATATGCTAAAGTAAAACAGAGTACCTGCGATACCATTCTCTCTATAATTAAAGACAAAAAAATCCTTTTTATCTGGGTAAGATAATGCATTAGGAGAAAGAGGTAGTGACATGTGTTGTATGTTCATCCAACTTACTTTGTTTCCCTCCTGGAAACACAGTAAGACTATAATAGGAAGGAACCAATCTGACCCCACATTAGAGCTGTTCCTTTTTAATCTGTGTGTTTTACCGCTTGTGTTTAGTCATTTTGGCTCTGAACCTTTTGTAAAGGAATGTTGCCTATTGCCTCAAATACACAAGGTGGCCTATTCTCAAGGCTCTGACCTTTAAGGACAAAGAGATATAAAAAGCTACAGAACAGAGAATAACATTTGTTTTATTAGAGATGTGCAGGACCAGTGTGACCTGACTATGTGGACAGCTGCATGGACAAAGGATTCCAACCCCAAGAAGTTTGCAACAACTAACCACACCCTTCCCAGAACAGTTTCCCTACCACTTCCCTGACTCTGACCATAACGGTCTATGATGTAACCAAACAATAAATTGTTATATTAAATCGCTAATAGTTTAGCTGCTGTTTGTTACAATAGTTAGCAGCTTCTGACTAAAGCAGACTTGAATGATCTGGGTGATTGACACACTTTGTTTATATAAACCTAGTCTGAATGAAACAAAGCAGAGTTTTCTTATTCCTTGAGAGAAATCATCTTGCCTTGGTTCTAACTTCAAAAGAAATAAAATTTTTTTCCTATGTTCTTATTGCAGTTATTCCTGTATTTCTTAACAAAGGCAAAAAGAAAGTGTAAAACTGAGATAAATATAAAAATAAGATCAACATTAACCCATCTTTATACTTGGTCAAGTTTAATCAAAAGATAAATGGCTATATTAAGTCCAAATTTTTGAACCATCTTTTTCTGATTCTAAAAGGAATACAATTTATTATAGAAAAAAAATCCAAAAAAGCAGAAAAAATAAACATCACTCATTACTGTACCACCCATTGTTAACTACTATTGACAGGTTTAAATAAACCATTTTAGTCTTTTCTCTGTGTACATGGGTGGGTGGGCAAATACATACTTAATTTCATAAATCTGCAATCATACATTTTCAATGATGCCCTTTAAATATTTTTCAATATGTTAAGAACATTTTCAAAGCAACATTTCTTCTACAACATCCTTTTTAAAGCTGCACGTGAACACAATTTACAAAATCTCATTTTGATGAATATGCTATTTCAGTTATTATTAGCAGAAGCAATACTAAAGTGGATCAATATGTAGAGACTCTTGCTACCTCTCTAATTACATCTTTTTGATGAGTTTTTCATGCTGAAGTTTCTGACACAAATTGCCAAATTATCCTCCAAAAAGGTTGTACCAATTTCTGTTCCTACCAGGCTTGTCATGTTCTTCACATTGATCTCTTGACAGATCTGTTCTTAACTATTATGCACACCTATTTGTGTCTGTTTATAATTACACTTTCCCACCTGATTCTTGCTGGCATATAAAAAAAGTTACAAATGACTTTTTTTCATTTACATTCTCAGGAATGGCATGGACATTGGGTTCCACATAGGGTAGTGTCTCTAAGCTTAGATGATGGGAATGACTAAAAGAATAATCCTCATGAAATTATAGCCATTCACTGAGATAATATATAGAAAGCATTCAGGACAATATTAAAGTTCCTAATAAGTAATTAATAAAAATGATGCACTGACAGAGCACCCTAATGCATTTCCAGAAATCCACATGTATAGATCAATGTCACTGACATGAATTAAAGCTTGCTCACACTCATGATGGCAATGTATGTGTATGTGCTTAGTTGCTCAGTCATGTCCAACTCTTAGCTCCATGGACCATAGTCCGCCAGGTTACTCTGCCCATGGGAATTTTCAGGCAAGAATACTAGAGTAGGTTGCCATTTCCTTCTCCAGGGCATCTTTTTGATCCAGGGATCAAACCCGAGTCTCTTATGTCTCCTGCATTGCAGCCAGACACTGAGCAAACATTTATTTAGCACAAATTACTGGCCTAATTATTCCAAAATCACTGCAGATGGTGATTGCAGCCATGAAATTAAAAGATGCTGACTCCTTGGAAGGAAAGTTATGACCAACCTAGACAGCATATTAAAAAGCAGAGACATTACTTTGTCAACAAAGGTCTGTCTAGTCAAGGCTATGGTTTTTCCAGTAGTCATGTGTGGATGTGAGAGCTGGACTATAAAAAAAGCTGAGCGCCAAAGAATTGATGCTTTTGAACTGTAGTGTTGGAGAAGACTCTTGAGAGTCCCTTGGACCACAAGGAGATCCCACCAGTCTATCCTAAAGGAGATCAGTCCTGGGTGTTCATTGGCAGGACTGATGTTGAAGCTGAAACTCCAATACTTTGGCCATCTGATGCAAAGAGCTGGCTTATTTGAAAAGACTCTGATGCTGGGAAAGATTGAGGGCAGGAGGAGAAGGGGACGACAGAGGATGAGATGGTTGAATGGCATCACCGACTCAATGGACATGAGTTTGGGTAAACTCCGGGAGTTGGTGATTGACAGAGAGGTCTGGCATGCTGTGGTTCATGGGGTTGCAAAGAGTCAGACACGACTGAGCGACTGAACTGAACAAAACTGAATTATTTCTGCCTGACATCTCATCTTTACAGCTGTTTTCCTCTCTTTTATAGTGAGTATGTTAATTGAAAGTCTTCTGAAATCCAACACAATCAACAAAACACTATGTGATCTATTTAAGACTGGTTCTTTCCTCCCTATTTGACCATGAGTTAGGAAGATGAAACTAGTAGATTTCTGACTCCTACACTATTTATCTCCTGGAATAGCTAACTGCTACAATTGTTCAGGTTGTGTATTGCACAAGGGCATCAAATCTAAGGAGCTATAATTCACATCTCAGTCATCTTTTTTTATTGCAACTTCATTACCTCCAGAGATGAGTGCTTATTAAAAAAAATTTCCCCCAAATGGCATTGACATTTCTTTCTTCTGATGAACTTAATACTTAGAATAATTTTCTGACAACTAGAAGCCAAATGTTTCAGGAAGAGTTATCTGATTAAAACACACATGAAGTCATCACACAGTAGTAGCCTCGTCCTCAGTGGCCATAGTAGTTTGCAAAAGTGAATATCCAACTTACTGGACAAAATTGCATGTGATTGTGACTGTGGACACTGGTTCCGAAGACAAACAAAAGTTCGATTAAAATTTGTTTCCATCACCTGTTAGAAACATGTAGGCTTCCCTGTTGGCTCAGTAGTAAAGAATCCACCTGCAGGAGACTCAGGAGATGTGGGTTCAATCGTTCGGTCGGGAAGATCCCCTGGAGGAGGGCATGGGAATCCACCCCAATATTCTTGCCTGCAAAATCCCATGACAGAGAAGTCTGGTGGGCTACAGTCCATAGGGTCACAAAGAGCTGGACGCAACTTAAGTGACTGAGCACACATACACACATAGAAATCTATATTGGTCATCCATCCTTCTGCTTCTCCAAGCAACTAATGAAGAGTTGGGTTTTTTTGTTTTGTTTTATTTTTTAATTTTATTTATTTATTTTTATAAAGAGTTTTGACCATATGTTTAACATAAAATATAAGTTTTCTTCCTTTGTCTCTCACTTTTATAAATGGTGTAAATATCTTTTACTCCATATTCAGTAAATATCTTTTACTCCATTTTCACCACCACAATGATGATTTATCATCATCTCATTTTTTTCTCATAATTGAGTTGTTAGACGTGGTTGATGAACTCTCATTCTATGGAAGACTACACAGTCCTCATGACTTCATGAAAAACAGCCATCAGTAAATTGGAACCAACTAAAAATTTCATTCAGTGCTCAGCTGTTCAAGAGATATTGGTGCTCTGGTATATATTGTCATTTTTTAAGGAAAAAATAAAATTTTCTACAATTATATTCAGAAAGTAAGTTTTAGCTTTTGTATTTGTGTGTGAGAAGAAGACAACTCTGGAAAAAAAATGAAAACAGTGCAGTATCTTATGGGTGTTTCTATTGCTTGTATTTTCCTTTTTTTTTTTTTTTTTTTTCTTTTTGCCACACCACACAGCTTGTGGGATCTTAGTTCCCTAACCAGAGATTGAACCAGGCCACCACAGTGAAAGTGCCAAGTCCTAGTTACTGGACCACGAGGGAAGACCTCTATTCTCTCTATTCTCCAATTTTCATTAACATTATTTACAGTCTCCTAGCAAAGTCACCAGAAAAATGTGTAACTTACTCAAAAAACAAAGTAGAAAATCATAATAAAAACTGTAATCACTTCTAAAATAGAGATGGTAAGAAGCATTGCCCTGGCTGGCTAAAGTACAGTCCATAGCAGTCTGGTCGTTGTGAATGTTGCTTACATCATTGGTATTTTATCAACTTTGGTATTTAATTTTGTGCTTCCCTTGTGGCTCAGATGGTAAAGAATCTGCCTGCAATGCGACCCAGGTTTGATCCCTGGGTTGGGAAGATCCCCTGCAGAAGGGCATGGCTACCCACTCCGATATTCTTGCCTGGACAATTCCTTGACAGAGGAGCCTGGCAGGCTACAGTCCATGAGATCACAAAGAGTCAGACATGACTGAGTGACTAACACTTTCACTTTCTTTTGGTATTGTATCAGCATTTAGTAAATGAAATGATGTCTTCCTTTGATCCTGTCTTTCAGTAAGGATTGATGAAAAAAAATAACCAAGATTTTAAATTAAGTTTATCCAAAATAACTCAACTTCCATAAACAGGTCAATAGGTACCTGTATTTTTTCTGTAGCTGCCTGTCCAATGTTGGTCAGATAACTAAGAGTCCAGAAATTGGTCAAAAATATTTCAGGTGGCCAGCTGTAGAGTAATAAAGAACCCAAAGAAAAGAAGAGGGCCCTGCCCCACCCCGATTTTCTCAATTCATAAAAATGAGAACTTAGAATAACTTTAAATGGAGTATAATCCATAAAAATGTTGAATCAATTGATGGAAACTTGAAGCCAATATAATATTATAAATCAACTATACTTTGATAAAAAAAAAAATAAAAAAATAGTTCAGGTAGAAGAACTTTCTTTTTAAATCTCAGGCTGAAAAAAATGAGGAGTTAGAAGTTCAAAGCTGGTGGGAGGGGGTTTCAACATGGGGAACACATGTAAATCCATGGCTGATTCATGTCAATGTATGGCAAAAACCACTACAATATTGTAAAGTAATTAGCCTCCAACTAATAAAAATAAATGAAAAAAAAAAAAAAAAAAAGAAGTTCAAAGCCATTTGTGTCTGCCTGAAATTACATGATATCCAAATGCCCTTTTGCTCTTTGACACTAACATGCTCAAAGAGTTTGAGTCTTTTCCTCTCAAAACAGAGGCTAGTTTCACAGGACAACTAACTCAGATACATCACCTTGAAGATGTCCATAAATATGAACTATTGAATCATATTTTCTTACATCTATAGATATTAGTAGGGAAACTAGATTTTTGTTGGTCTATATATGTCTCTCCATTTTCTGGGTTGAAGAATCAGGGATCTGAACTCCAGTATCACTAAAACTCATGGAAAATCTTTCTGATTTCCATACTGTAAACTCAAGGGCAATGCATCCATGCTTTATTTATCCTTGGAGAGAATTAATTTAATTTTTATTTCATCTCCCTGTATTTGCTTTGGAGCTTTTCACATATGTTGCTGAAACTGACTAGAACTTGGCAGTGAGAAGACTGCAATGTGATGTATATCCCTTCAGCCTCCCTTGGCCAACTTGGCGAGGCTGTCAATGGAGGTCAAAGGATAGCTTCATCTCCCGTGCAGGGGGCAGAAGATGGATGAGAAACAAAGCCACAGCATGACATTTTTAACCAAAACACTGCCGCAAGGTCGGCACACTTGTTCCAGGTGAATAGTGCTCTTCATACTATCATCTTTCTTAGGAAAAAGCTAAAGAGGAAGGGGAGTTAGGGCAAGAAGAAGGGTGGAAGAGGAGTACAAATTCTAGATTTGCTACCATCCCTTTCTTGCTCCCTGTGAAAAAGAAAATGGTTGGTTAGAGTGATAGTTCAGAAAGTAAATCCACATGGTAGCCTGAGATATATATGCTGAGACATGCTGTTATACAAAGAAAATATTTCTGACTTTGATCAATGACTTTTAATAAAATTCTCCCCAAACTAGGTTTTTCCCATGTCTTGGCCATTGTGAAGGTAACAACGAACATGGGAATGTAAATATATCCTCAAGATTCTGATTTCAATTCTTTTGGATAAATACTCAAAGTGGGGTTGCTGGTGTATAGTAATTCTATTTTTACTTTTTTAAGAAACTTCCATACTATTTGCCATAGCAAGCTGCACTACTTCATATCTCAGCAACAGTGGGCCAGGTTCATATTTTTAAAATAATAGCCATCCTAAAGGTGCAAAGTAATAATTCATCGTGGTTTTAATTTGCCTTTCCTGAATAGATAAAGAAAATGTGATATATCTATATATACTATAAATGAGCTTCCCAGGCAGTGCTAGTGTAAAGAACCTGCCTGCCAATGCAAGAGATACACTGGAATATTATTTAGTCTTAAAAAAGAAGGAAACCTTGTGATATGTGTTAATATGGATGAAACTTAGGACATCATGCGAAATAAAATAAGCCAGCCAAAAAAAGATAAATACTGTATGATTACACTAAATGAAGTATCGGCAAGAGTCAAATGTATAGAAGCAGAGAGTGGAACGGTGGTTACCAGGAGTTAGGAGGAAGAGAATATGGAGACTTACTATTCAAAAGATATAGGGTTTCAGTTATGTAAGATGGTTAAGTTCCGAACATCTGCTATACAACACAGTTCCTATAATTAACAGTGCTGCCTAGTATACTTAAAAATTTGTTAAGAGGTTAGATCTCTTATTAAGTGTTCTTCATGAGCGTTCAGTTGTGTCCAACTCACCATGACCCCATGGACTGCAGCCCACCAGGCTCCTCTGTCCGTGGGATTTTCCAGGCAAGAATACTGGAATGGGTTGCCATTTCCTCCTCCAGGGGATATTCCTGACCCAGGGGTGGAACCCGTGTCACCTGCGTCTCCTTGTATTGGAAGGTGGATTCTTTTACCACCGAGCCACCAGGGAAGCCCTAAGTGTTCTTACCACAATGAAAAAGAAAAGTCTCCCCAAACTTAAAAAAATAATCCATTGAGAAACAGATAAGGATTAAAACTCACACTTTTTAAAATAACTATTCACTTATTCAATATCTCTCTTTTCCACAAATTTCTTGAGGATGGTAAGTATATTTCATAACCATTAATCTACCTCAGAAACAATCACAAGGTACTGATAAGCTATAAATCTGACTTACTGTTATTGATGATGATAGGGAAATGATGATCAATCAGTCAACACGAAAGAAGTATTTTGTATTTTCATTTTCACCACATGAACTTAACATGAGTGTTTTTAAAAAGAGCTGCTTTTAAACTTAAGGACCACAGTTAATTTGTGGATTTGCAATAAAATAATTTAAAATGGCAGGTGAGGAGTGCTAGATCCGAGATTTTCCAGGTAGCACACTTAATGACAAGTTGCTCCTACGGCTTTCAGGATTTATCATGTGGAACATTGGCTCAGAGGCCATTTCGTGAGCTTTCTCCTAGCTGAAAAACATTCGTTTCATCTTCTGTTTCAAATGCTTTTAAACAAGTGTTTTCCTTGGCCAACCCCTCATGAAGAGCAGTGCCCTATAGCATGGTGACCTATGGTTCTACTTCTGTAACCAGAGCCTTAAGCAAGGAGCCTTCTCAACACACAGATGAGCTCTTTCAGGGCAAATTGAAGAAGATGACATTTTTCACTGGGTAGGAGCATTTCATCCTTCACAAGAAAGATTATCAGTCAAACTGTCTGAGATAGACACTGAACATCAGAAAAAAATTATTGTTTCGAAAAGCTTGAGTAAGATTTTACAAAAATACAGAAACAAAAGCCCTTGCGGCTGTATTCCAAACATGTAACCGTATTTTCTGCTTCTCAAATTACAAAGCCTAGTGAAAACCTTGGCATCAATATCTCGCTGCATTTTAAGGATCAGGAAGTGGGGTCAAGGAAGGACTTTAGTCCCATCAGATATGAGAAGAGAAAAGTAAAGAAGAAAAATATCTCAGTCTTCCCCCAGTTCGCTTGCAAACCAACCTCTTACTTAAAGAACATCTGTAAAGATGATTTAGTCTCACAGAAATGTAGACCTAGAAAGTGTCAGTCTTACTTTATTTTCAGTCTTATTTTAGGAATAAGAAACCTTGAGGTTCAATGAAGTTAGACTCCATGTTCAAGATCAATTAAAGAAATGAGGGATCTCCTTAGATCTCCTGACTTTCTGCTCACTCTCTCTACACAATATTGGCAAAAAATAACACAGTTAAAAAAAGTATAACCTGAAGGATCACAGAGACACACATTATGGACATTCAAGGACTGTGAAAATAGCGATTGTATACAGATTTCCTACTCTGTTCAGGCCAATGAAGAAGAGTCAAGATTGTGACAAGGAAGAGAACCAAGGAAATAAAGAATGGCCAAAGCATAGAATAAACCTGAGGACAGGACTCAACACAGCCTGTAGGTTCAGGAATGAATACTTCATGCATCAAAGAAGGACTGAAAGTAGATTGCTGGGTGCTGTTTGGTATTCTCAGAGAAGACTTCTAGGAAGATGGGAACATAAGGTGATCAAACAGCAGGTTTGATCCTGGGGGAAGGTTCCTGGGGGAAGGTTAAGTAGGTTACTACTAGTAGGTACTATTAGCCATACTACCTATTTTTTCTTTCTTTCTTTCTTTTTAAGTATGGCTAATAGGTCTCGCACAAGAGGATGAGCATGGTAGAGCCGGTGATGCCATCCAACCACCTCATCCTCTGCCGTCCCCTTCTCTGCCTGTCCTCAATCTTTCCCAGAATTAGGGTCTTTTCAAATGAGTCAGTTCTTTGCATCAGATGGCCAATGTATTGGAGTTTCAGCTTCAGCATCAGTCCTTCCAATGCATATTCAGGACTGATTTCCTTTAGGATGGACTGGTTGGATCTCCTTGCAGTCCAAGGGACTCTCAAGAGTCTTCTCCAACACCACAGTTCAGAAGCATCAGTTCTTCAGTGCTCAGCTTTCTTTATAGTCCAACTCTCACATCCACACATGACTACTGGAAAGACCATAGCTTTGACTAGATGAACCTTTGTTGGCAAAGTAATGTCTCTGCTTTTTAATATGCTGTCTAGGTTTGTCATGACTTTTCTTCCAAGGAGCAAGAGTCTTTTAATTTCATGGCAGCAGTCACCATCTGCAGTGATTTTGGAGCCCCCCAAAATAAAGTCTGTCACTGTTTCCACAGTTTCCCCATCTATTTGCCACGAAGTGATGGGACTAGATGCCATGATCTTAGATTTTCAAATGTTGAGTTTTAAGCCAGCTTTTTCACTCTCATCTTTCACTTTCATCAAGAGGCTCTTTAGTTCTTCACTTTCTGCCAGAAGGGTGGTGTCATCTGCATATCTAAGGTTATTGATATTTCTCTGATCAATCTTGATTCCAGCCTGTGCTTCATCCATTTCAGCATTTTGCATGATGTACTCTGTATATAAGTTAACTAAGCATGGTGACAATATACAGCCTTGACTTAATTCTTTTCCAATTTGGAACCAATGTATTGTTCCATGTCCAGTTCTAACTGTTGCTTCTTGACCTGCATACAGATTTCTTAGGAGGAGGTCAGGTGGTTTGGTATTTCCATCTCTTGAAGAATTTTCCACAGGTTGTTGTGATCCACATGGTCAAATGCTTCAGCGTAGTCAATGGAGCACAAGTAGCTGTTTTTCTGGAACTCTCTTGCTTTTTCAATGATCCAGGGGATGTTGGCAATTTGATCTCTGGTTCCTCTGTCTTTCTAAATCCAGATTGAACATCTGGAAGTTCATGGTTCATGTACTGTTGAAGCCTGGCCTGGAGAATTGTGAGCATTACTTTGCTAGCGTGTCAGATGAGTGCAATTATGCAGTAGATTGAGCATTTTTGGCATTGCCTTTCTTTGGGATTGGAATGAAAACTGACCTTTTCCAGTCCTGTGGCCACTGCTGAGTTTTCCATATTTGCTGGCATATTGAGTGCAGCACTTTCACAGCATCATCTTTCAGGATTTGAAATAGCTCAACTGGAATTCCATCACCTCCACTAGCTTTGTTCGTAGTGATGCTTCCTAAGGCTCACTTGACTTTGCATTCCAGGATGTCTGGCTCTAGGTGAGTGATCACACTGTCATGATTATCTGGGTCATGAAGATCTTTTTTGTATAGTTCTTCTGTGTATTCTGGCCACCTCTTCTTAATATCTCCTGCTTCTGTTAGGTATGTATCATTTCTGTCCTTTATTGAGCCCCTCTTTGCATGAAATGTTCCTTTGGTATCTCTAAAGAGATCTCTAGTATTTCCCATTCTATTGTTTTCCTCTATTTCTTTGCATTGATCACTGAGGAAGGCTTCCTTATCTCTCCCTGCTGTTCTTTGGAACTCTGCACTCAAATCTTTCCTTTTATCCTTTGTCCTTTCACTTCTCATCTTTTTATAGCTATTTGTAAGGCCTCCTCAGACAGCCATTTTGACTTTTTGCATTTCTTTTTCTTGGGGATGGTCTTGATCACTCTATCAGATCTAATCCCTTTAATCTATTTGTCACTTCTACTGTATAATCATAAGGGATTTGATTTAGGTCATACCTGAATGGTCTAGTGGTTTTCCCTACTTTCTTCAATTTAAGTCTGAATTTGGCAATAAGGAGTTCATGATCTGAGCCACATTCAGCTCCTAGTCTTGTTTTTGCTGACTGTATAGAGCTTCTCCATCTTTGGCTGCAAAGAATATAATTAATCTGATTTCAGTGTTGGCCATCTGGTGATGTCCATGTGTAGAGTCTTCTCTTGTGTTGTTGGAAGAGGGTGTTTGCTATGACCAGTGTGTTCTCTTGACAAAACTCTGTTAACCTTTGTCCTGCTTCATTCTGTACTCCAAGGCCAAATTTGCCTGTTACTCCAAGTATCTCTTGATTTTCTACTTTTGCATTCCTGTTCCCTGTAATGAAAAGGACATTTCTGGGGGGTGTTAGTTCTATAAGGTCTTGTAGGTCTTCGCAGAACCATTCAACTTCAGATTCTTCAGCATTACTGGTCAGGGCATAGACTTGGATTACTGTGATACTGAATGATTGCCTTGGAAACAAACAGAGATCATTCTGTCATTTTTAAGATTGCATCCAAGTACTGCATTTCAGACTCTCTTGTTGACTATGATGGCTACTCCATTTCTTCTAAGGGATTCTTGCCCACAGTAGTAGATACAATGGTCATCTGAGTTAAATTCACACGTTCCTGTCCATTTTAGTTTGCTGATTCCTAAAATCAGTCGATGTTCACTCTTGCCATCTCCTGTTTGACCACTTCCAATTTGCCTTGATTCATGGACCTAACATCAGAACAAGACCCAGTTTTCCCTTCAGTCAGTTTCTACCATCAAGGAGCTTCCATAAGCCTTCTGTCCTTCTCCATCAGAGGGCAGACAGACTGAAAGCCACAGCCACAGAAGACAAACCAATCTGATCACATGGACCACAGCCTTGTCTACTCAATGAAACTATGAGCCATGCCATGTAGGGCCACCCAAGATGGACAGGTCATGGTGAAGAGTTCTGACAAAACATGATCCACTGGAGAAGGGAATGGCAGACCACTTCAGTATTCTTGCCCTGAGAATCCCATGAACAGTATGAAAAGGCAAAAAGATAGGACACTGAAAGATGAACTCCCCAGGTCAGTAGGTGCCCAATACGCTACTGGAGATTAGTGGAGAACTGACTCCAGAAAGAATGAAGGGACGGAGCCAAAGCAAAAACAACACCCAGTCATGGATGTGACTGGTGATGGAAGGCCTATGTGGAGCCATTTAATTCCAGACGGGAAGAACAGACCTAGGAAGTCAGAATGATAGAATGTATAGATAATCAATCATAAAGGAGTATATGATTTATGGAGAATACAACATCCAGCTGGAAGCAGTGACATTTTTTGCAAATGACCCTGTCTCAGTAAGTGTTCCCTCATGTTCATAGTCATACGATGCTACTACAGTTCTAGACTCCATGCTAGGGACCAATTTCTAGCACATGAAAGGCATGAAAAATAGTAAAGGAATAAATCAGTGTACTTCTGCTTGATGCCAAAAATTTTAACCCAAGGAAAGAAGTTAACATTCACATGATAAAATGAATGGTTCTACTCAAAGCAATCAAAGAATATGCAGAATCCTTCCAATAGTGTCCTTAGTAAAATGAAAGACTGCTCAGGACCTACAGAATGGTCCTGAGACTTTTGTCAACTGAGTGTTAGTAGGTATTTAATCCTACTATACACAATAGTAGAAATGTAAGCCCATTGAGAGAAGTAGGAGCAGAGCATACCACAGGCTTAAGCAGCAAGCCTATTTCCTCCAAACAGATAATCTACACAAAACAAGACCTTACATTTCAGATCAGTAAGTACATAAGTTTTTTGGAGTACTTATGCAAGCTAATTGAAATGGTGAATGGAAGCAAATGCATAGACTTCTCAGGCCTTTGCAGGCCAATGCGTGCATGCTAAGTCACCTTAATCATGTCCGACCCTTTGTGACCCTATAGACTGTAGCCTGCCAGGCTCCTCTGCCCATGGGGATTCTGCAAGCAAGAATACTGCAGTGGGTTGCATGCCTTCCTCCAGCGAATCTTCCTGACCCAGGGTTTGAACCCGTGTCTCCTGCAGCTGTTTGTATTACAGCCAGATTCTTTACCACTGAGCCACCAGGGAAGCCCTTACAGGCCAATACTTTGATGCAAAATATCCAGAAAATTGAGATACAAGATTGCTTGTTGAGTTGTATACCTCACTTTAATCATTTCGATTAATGCCTAAATTCAGGAGAAAACCTTGCATATATAACATTTTTAACTATCAGGTAATACACATATATATCACAAAAATTCTGGTTCTTTTAAGGTCGACTATAGCAAAAATACCTTCAATTATTATGTAAGTAATCTAAAACTTCACATTTTAAATATAAAGTCTTTTTTTCAGGGAGTTAACCTCCCATTCCATGCACTGCAACCAATGCATTATTCATCTGACTGATGATGTAGTGTGTGTTCCAAAACAAATGCAGATAGTCTGACCCAGTCTGCTGCAGTTCAAGGTGGTCTTGGGGGAAAGTCTGTTGATGTCAAGTTCATTCACATAGCAAAGACTCAAAACTGACATGGATGCAGTGATATGAAACCCAGGGGTCCTTCTGGAAGTCATCCTGGAATCTTAATGATCTATCTGAAAGAAATGCTGTGACAGTGTCAGAGCAAATAAAAACCTTCCAGTTAGCAAAGAAAACTTAACTCTTTCTGATAATATAGGGCAATACTAAAATCTCCCAGACATGGCCACGCATCAGTTATTTAGGGTTGATTAGCAAGTGCATTTTTGTGGTCAAGAGAGATTGGACTATACTGTAACCCAATATTAGAGGGGAGACAGCAAGAGTTCTGTTATAGCTCTGTGATCTGATAATTTGCCCCTTCCCTATCTTTTTCAGGTAAAACCAAAGAAACTCTAAAGGTAAACTGAAATTCCAAACCATGTGAGTCGTTATAGATTGGAGTTCTTCCCTTAAGTGATAGGACAGTTCATACCATGAGTTATCTTTCCAAAGAGAAACCTCAGACCCATTCTAGTTGGACTTTTTACATACAACTCAACTACCTCTAAAGATCTTTTCTTAAATGGACCAGTGTTTTCATGGTTTTCCTGAAAAACCTTGATTTACTTGCAACAAACTTTGAGTAGTCAATAGTTGGATTTGGTTCTTCTTAAAAACATCACAAGAAACTTCCTCATGTATTTTTTTTCATCATGTAAGAGTTGATATCCGATAATATAGCTAAAACAACAGGAAACTAAATAAAGCATTCTATGAGCTATGTACAAATGTTCTGATAATCCCAAACCTCATTTATTTATTATTGATCCTGGAGTGACACCAGACATTGAGGTGGCTTACCACTGTGAGGAGCTATGACTTGGGACTCTTTGCTACAGTGCTGCAATGCTTGTACCTGGATAATGACTCCTCCAGTAACAGAATACAAACAAATTCTAAGGGACTAAAAATAACTGAAACTGAAAGTCACTCAGTCGTGTCTGATTCTTTACTACTCCATGGACTGCAGCTCATGACTCAATGGAAAAGACCCTGATGCTGGAAAAGATTGAAGGCAGGAGGAGAAGGGGACTACAGAGAATGAGATGGCTGGATGGCATCACCGAGTCAATAGAAATGAGTTTGAGCAAGTCCCAGGAGTTGGTAAAGGATAGGGAAGCCTGGCATGCTGCAGTCCATGGGATTGCAAAGAGTTGGACATGACTGAGCAACTGAACTGAACTGGACTGGACTGCAGCTTGCCAGGCTCCTCTGTCCGTGGAATTTTCCAGGCAAGAATACTAGAGTGGGTAGTCATTCCCTTCTCCTGGGGATCTTTGTGATCCAGGGATCAAACCTGGGTCTCCTGCATTACAGGCAGATTCTTTATCACTAGCACCATCTGGGACTCAATGGACATGAGTCTGAACAAACTCCAGGAGATAAAGAAGGTCAGGGAAGCTTGGCGTGCCTCAGTCCAAGGGATTGCAAAGGGTTGGACATGACTTAGAGACTGAATAACAACAAAAATAACTTCTTGCGTGTACAATTGGGGCAAATTCTGGATACCAAAAGTACAATTCTGGTTGTACTAAAGTATAAAAAAACTCAACTGCCACTTCTGGAGAGGCAGGAACATAAACAGGGTATGCTGTGCATGCCCCCTGCCCATGACATCACTAAAGTGGTGGGCAAACTACCTAACCCATCCCTCCAACCCAACCCTGGACACACCCCACCTCCACCCCATATAAAGAACCAGATCACCTTCCCTCTGGGAGCAAGCACTGGAACCTGTTATTTGTTTTTGCTCCTTCCTTCAACCTTAGGGGCCCCAGTAAAGTCTTGCTTGAATTTTCAGACTGGCCTCTTACAATTTCTATTGATTAGAAAAGGCCCAGAAGCCTGGTCAGTATTACCACCATGCACACATGCATGCACGCATGCATGCTTAGTCACTCAGTCGTGTCTGACTGTGTGATCCCATGGACTGTAACCCGCCAGGCTCCTCTGTCCATGGGGATTCTCCAGGCAAGAATACTGGAGTGGGTTGCAATTTTTTCCTCCAGGGGATCTTCCCAACCCAGGGATCGAACCCACGTCTCCTGCACTTCCTGCACTGGCAGGTGGATTCTTTACCACTGTACCACCCTTGGAGGTATTACCACCATCAGTGCTAATCCTAAACTGCAAGGCTGCTTCTCACAATTCCACCTCAAAACTTAAGAAATGGTAGTTCAGAAAGACATCTGATATCACAGTTAGCAAGTAGTGGAATTCATTTTGACTAACCTTTAGGACTCTTTAAAGCCTATATCTTAGTTCTTCCCTCTGTAACACTGCAATGCAATGAGACTGATTTCCTCAACGCACCAGACTTCTATCCAAATACATGTTCTCACTTGCAAGGCAATTTGCTTTTTCCAGTATGCTGCGAATTGATTCACATAGTTTTTGGACTTCCTCCTTTTGGAGTTTCAGAGTTTAAAACATAAGAAATGTAAGTGGCAATAAACCTCTGTTCTTTATAGATGTGTTTATTCAATGTCACTAAAAAGTGAGGAGTCAAGATGTAGAGTTAAAATGGATGATCAGGCTTGGGGATACAAAATGAAATGTACCTAAAGCACAAGGTTAATTTTCTTCTGTGGCACAGAGACTCAGAAGATAATTCCAAGGAGACCAAAAATTGTTTAAGCAGTGGGAACATGTTTGAATCACTGCACTTTCTACCATGTGACCACTCAGCAACCCCCTCCAGGATTCTTGCCTGGAGAATCCCATGGACAGAGGAGCCTGGTGGGATACAGTCCATGGGGTCACAAAGAGTTGGACATGACTGAAATGACGTAGCATGCATGCATGCACTCCAAAGAACAAAATTCATTCTGAAGAACAATGTCTACTTAACATTTTGTTTCTATGTTTCATGATCTATGTTTACCATCAGTATGGTAACTAAGATCCATCCCAAAACATTATTCTGGTAACTACATGATTAATACTTCTAAAGTACTATAGACCATGAATAAGAATAAGGGTATTAATTTCAGTCAGATTATTGAGCATCTTTCTCCAATGTCAGTGAATTTTAAAAGTCCAAGGAAACTCTGTCCAGTATCCAATCAGCATTTCTCTCAAATTCTGTTTGGATCATCTGGAAAATCTGGTAGAACATTCAAAAGAGGCTAAAAATAGCACTCAAATACATTTTCCAAAATAGAAAGAAAAAGGACAGGTGGACAACTGGTAAGAATTAAATTTAGGAAAGTAAATTACAAAATCAGTCTTGAATTTACCACTTCAGATTTTAAAAGACCTCCTAGAACGTTATTTCCAGCATAAAACCTCTCTATGAAAACAGAATCATTTTTAGAAACTAAACGAAAACACTTTTAATATATCTAATTTTAAACAGGAGGAAAAAGAAATGTAATACTGGCCAAAAGTGTCTCAACCACATAAAATAAACTCTTAGGATATTTCAAAGAGTTAAAGCTCTTTAAAATAATACCTCTTTCAAGTAGTTTAAAGGCATTACTTGCTAATGTTCCTGGAAGAAGTCCATTTAGAGACATTAAGATGTCTTGAAATATCCCTCTTGCTGTATTTTTATATGGTCAAGTAATATATATAAAGACATAGGGACTAAATACCATGGTTTTCTCTTTCCCTAAAAGGTAGGGGAAACAAAGATCCATCAGTAAAGATCCTTGTCATTGACACAACCCAGAATTTAATCATGGCATGAATTCAGGGTTTTTTCCTTCTTTTTTTCCCTAAGTCCAAGATAATTTATATAGCAAGTAATATTATAACAATTGGTAGCTCCCACCAACAGGGATAGTTTCAAACTTTCTATAAATGCATATGGCAAAAGAAACATTTGTTAACAAGATGCCTTGTTGACCCAAAGCACTAAAACCTGCTTTAAAAGAGTTCTATATTTCTCACTGTGTATGTCATTAACATACACATTAACAGAGTAGACCAAGCCTTAAAGACGATCCTAGAAACCAAAGCGGGATCTTCGCAGTGTTGAACGAACCAAATCATCTCAATATTTTTTTGATTCCAATTAGACACTAAGCTCTACCATGTACCACTGCCAACACAGCTCTGGAACTCTTGGCCTTTGCAACAACTGTGACTGCTGCAGGACCCTGACCCTAAAAATGAATCACAGGGGAGTAGAGGGGAGTCCGTTTCATCTCAAACCCAGAGTTAGGAACCTTTTAATCATGAGTTCTAAGATTAAAAACATTCATTAACATAAGCAGATTTAAAAAAGAAAAAAGAAAACAAACCAATTTGTGATGTTACGTAGTGCTTCTAACACAGTAGAGGATTAACTGAAAAAATATTGATGAAACTTTCAGAAAAAATCCTCACTGCAAGGCGTGGTATTATTGATTTAACTGAAATGGATTATATTGGAGAAATGGGATCAGGGTTAGTGGAAATGAAAGAGATTTAATCAAGGAGTTAGCAGAGTGTTCTAGGAGACCACAGACCTGTATTGAAAAGCAGACAAAACAGTTCAGAGATCTACAGAAACCTTACATTCTTCCCACCACAAAAGACAGGGAGCAGAGAACACACTTGAAACTGTTGAAATGGAGCAAAGATACACCTGAAATTGAACAAAACACCATGCATCACTCAGAGTTACCCTGGCCCTTGGAGGACCCCCCCCCCCCACTCAATCATGACAATAATGAAAAAAGATCTATGAAATGAAGTAGAACAGTAACTAAAGGAGGATTCAAAGTACCACTTTCCACTTAGATCCACCTTAGAGTGAGGTCAGAGGATGAGTTTGGGGAGAATTACACAACAGATAAAGAACAAGATAAAAAGGAACAGAGCTGTAAGTGTGCAAAGGTGAGGAACTGTTTGAAAATTACAAGTAAGTTGCTTATTCCACTGACTTTGCTGTGGTCAGGGTACCTAATAAACTCAAGATCTGGATTATGCATTGTGTCTCCTGACCAGGGGGATGGCTGTGCTGCACTAAGGAAATCTTAGAGGAAGGAGTCAGGTGATCTAACTCTTAGCACGGAAACAAATGTGAGTCATCACTTCTATTCAGTGTTGCACTAGAGTCCCAGCTACTGCAAAAAGGCAAGGCAAACAAAGAAAATACACACAAATCAAAAGAAAGAACTAAAATTGCATTTATTTACAGATGACACAATCATTTACATAGAAAATCCCAAAGAACTGACAAAAAAGCTATACAACTAATAAGTAATCCTAGTGAGTTTGCAGGATACAAATAATACAAGTCAATTGTTTTTCTATATACTAGCAATGACCATTTGTGATTTGAAATTATATTTGTGTCATCAAGACCAATAGTTAAAAATGTAAAGAAATGAATGACTTTCTCAACATAAGATTGCTTCCTAACAGTTAGATGAAGAAAATTGCACAGACTGTCTGGAAGCTTAAAGAAACTGTGGTTGTTCCATCCTGGAATGGCAAATTGCTTGAAAGGAGTTTGAAGAGAGACAAAGAAGCAAGACTCTCAATCCTCAACAGAGCCACAATATGTCATAGGAAATGCTTCAAAGATTAAAGAAAATGAAATCAGAAGCATCTAAAAAGTGTTGGGTTACACCACAAGGTCTACAAAATGGATATCAATGTGCTATACATTTAAGATTATGTAAAGGGTCTTCATGCACTATGATGTATACACAGAACTCCTAGCAACCTAACTCGGCTGTGTCATAAATTTGATCTCAAACAAATGTAGGGACAGTAATAAACAATTAGCAACTGTGCTAGCATTCTTGTGTGTGTATGTGTGTATTTATTTTAAAACTTATTTTGTATTGGGGTATAGTTGATTAACAAAGTTGTGACAGTCTCAGGAGAACAGCAAAGGGGCTCAGCCGAATATATACATGTATTCATCCACCCCCAACGGCCACACGATGCTGAGCAGAGTTCCATGTACTATGCAGTAGATCCTTGTTGGATATCCATTTCAAATACAGCTGTATACACAGGCAATCATAAGTTTATTCTCTAAGTCTGTGAACCTCTTTATTTTTTTTAAGTTCATTTGGTACATTTATATAATAGAATATTACTCAGCCACTAAAAAGAGCAAAATAATGCTACTTGCAGCAACATGCATGGACCCAGAGGCTGTCACACTGAGCTAGGTAAGTCAGACAGAGGAGAAATACCATACAACATCCCTTACATGCAGGATATAAAAAGAAAGGATACTATGTTTGTGTTTTTATAATTAAATGGGACTTTGGGGAGGTGAGCTGAATGGCCGCACATCCCTGAGGAAATCTACAAGAAAGTCTGAGCAGGTGCCTTTTTTCTCCCAATAAATTTATCAAGTCCCAGCATCCAAGTCCTTTCTACTGAACTTTGATTTGTTTCAGTGGTTGGTAATCATGGCAATTGTTCAGCTCCTTTGAGAACACTGAGAAAGTCAGAGTGAAAATGCAGGGAATGTGCTCTTCAAAGGGGATGAGATGAGTGGAGTCAAAGTGGTTCTATCAGAGCTTGGGGTAGGATGTTGAATCCCTGCCTGTTGGGGACCCTCTTGCCGAGGGAAGTGTGGCTCATGGCTCAGGCAGCAAGACCAGAGAAAGTACCTCTGCAACTACCACACAACGTGCCTTTGGGTGAAACCATGGGGGTGGTACAGGCTATTCGCTACCATGCATTTTTTCACAATCATTTTGATTACAGAAGTAATAAGAGTCAGATGCGGGCTTCCCTGGTGGCTCAGGTGGTAAAGAATCTGCCTGCAATGTGGGGGATCCTGGGTTCAATCCCTGGCTTGGGAAGATCCCCTGGAGCAGAGCATGGCAACCCACTTCAGTATTCCTGCCTGGAGAATCCCAATACACAGAGGAGCCTGGCAGGCTATAATCCATGGGGGTCACAAAGAGTCAGACACGACTGAGCGAATGATTACATAAGATCAGATGCAAACTACACAGAAGCATCTAAAGCTTATCATTACTCCCTCATACATCCAACGTCTCCTACACAGTAGTAACAATTTGGTATGCATCTTCTTTAAAATATTACACACTACTCTTACAATATTTATTTGGCTGTGCAGCATGTGGAATCTAGTCCCTTGACCAGGGAGCAACCTTGGGCTCCCTGAATTGGGAGTGCAGAGTCTTATTCCATGGACCACCAGGGAAGTCTCTACAATATTAAGTTTTTATAAAATAAATGTACACATAATCTTTTATTCTGGGTTAAGGTTTAATTTGACATTTTCATTTAAAAAATCTATCAGAAATAGTCTTACAAACTGATAGAGACAGACCCACTTAAAACAGTGCAGGAGAATTCCAGACTAAAGGAATATAATCCTTCTTTTACCATTATTCTCCTGTTGATCACTTCAGTTGTTTCCAATTATAAAGAAAGTTGTGAACTTTCTGATTTGGATTTATGTGTGTCTCTGTTTGCCTGTCTTAGAAATTGAATGCTTTCGGTTTTGAATAAATTTCTTTGAATGAAGCTAATAGATCAATGTCTGTCCACATTTTCACTGTATAAAGTATTACCAGGTCACAAGGTTTCATATCCATTGTATTCCTACCAAAGTTTATAAGAGTAGTTATTTTCCTACATTTTTACATGACCTGAATTCTAACCATATTTTAAGTTTAAACAAATGTGATGGTTGAAACTTGGGGTTTTATTATTGTTTTCTGAATTATCTAGGAGGTTATGCAGCTTTTTATTTGCATTTTTTTTTTCTTGAGTGGATTGCCTGTTTATGTCATTTGCATATTTTTTCCTCTTTAGCTGTTCTGACCCTTTGTTTTCTGGATTCTTCTTCTTCTCCTCCCAGACTATCATTTGTCTTTTGTCCTTTTATGGAAGTGACAGTCATAATTCTTAGCGGCAAACACAAGTCACTCCTCCTAGTATAAGCTGAAAAACAATTTTTTAAAGAGTGTTAGACCAATCCCTAAAGTTCCCCGAAGAAACAAACAGTTGCTCTCTGAGGCCACAAAGCCAGGGAAAAGGTCCAAATTAAGGTGATGCATTGTTATACAGGCCTTCCAAGATGTCACTAGTAGTAAAGAACCTGCCTGCCAATGCAGGAGATATAAGAGACAGGGGTTAGATTCCTGGGTCGGGAAGATCTGGTGGAGGAGGGCATGGCAGCACACTCCAGTATTCTTGCCTGCAGACTCTCATAGACAGAAGAGCCTGGCAGGCTACAGTCCTTAGGGCTGCAAAGAGTCAGACAGTGTTGTTAAAGGAGACACTGCTCTCTTCCAACTCTCAACGTGCAAGACGTCACTGCCAACAGCTGGATGTTTCTCTGTCACTTTCCACATAATTGATCCCATGAGGCACCTCCTTCTCACGTCAACCTTTTCTGAATCAGAAATTAGAATGAGTCCATCTAAATGGTGAGACCAGTCTCAACACTAGCTGCAAGGGAGCCTGGGAAAGTGGATTTCTGGCTTCTAGTTTAGGAAGGCCGATTTATAAAATACCCCAAACACTTGAATGACATTCAAAAAGTTTGGAGCCAGTGAGAAAATATTTAAAGTGTCCACCACATGCAGTCTTTGTGTCACATACACTTTCAAATTTCACAAAATCAAGTATGTGATTGTTTCTTTATATTTATGGTTTTGGTCTTGCTTTTAAAAAATACCATCACCACAGTATGACTATACAAATATTCTCTTGTAATGTCTTATAAGACGGTTGTGGTATTATTTTGTACCATTCAGACTTTTCTTTCCTCTATGATTCATGGTTACATAACGCAGTATGAATAAACTTGCAATTTTTTTCAAAAGCACAGGCAGTTTTTTCAGCTTCATTAATTGAACAATACATAATTTATCCACTGATAAATAAATGCCATCTTTAATTATATGGTCAATGATTTCTATTTGTTCTATAATATTGTTTGTTTATCACAATTCTATCTGGTTTTCGAGTCTAGTAGAGAAAGCATCTTTGCTCCTGCTTCATTTCAATATTTTCTTGGCAATTTTCATATGTTTATTCTTTGATATACACTTTAGAATCACTTATGTGTTCCAAAAGAGAAAACAATTCTGATTGGGACTGCATAAAATTTATATATTAATTTCAGTAGAAGTGGCATGTTTAAGATATTGTCTTCTTATCCAGAACATGGTCAGTCTTTCCCCTACTTGGGTTTTGTCCTATGTGTTTCAATATAATTTTATAGTTCTCTTCATAGGGTCTTTTTCATTAAATTCATTCCTAGGTATTTCACAGATTTTTCTACACATTATTACGAATGGGATCATTCTCATTTCCATTTTTATAAAGTCATTTTATTCTCTTTTTCTAACTGCATCTCATTCAACAATACACATGCTGTACAGTTGAGCCTTCATGTAAGTAATTCCCAGAGTGCTCAATATTGATACTTTCATATAAGACAAGTTTGAGGGGACACAAGATAATTTCCTAATTAAAACCAATTGTCTCACACACTAGATTTATTGCTTTTTTTTTACAATACATTAGATATTCATTGTCTAGAGTTCGTAGTTCCAAATTTTCTTTACAGTAATAACAAATAGACAAGCGGGTATACGTATCCTTACTGTTTACCAATATTATTCTGCAATTTGACATGAGATTCACATAAATCTTTGCCTTCACAACTTCTCAAAGTTTATTTCTAACTAAACCTTTAGCAAACATTGTGAAATTATCTATTTGTCTATATAGAACCTATACATGCAGTTTCTACCATAAACCAAAGCTAACAATATTTTCTATGATTGAAAACTTAGGGGTGGACATATGAGCAAAGGATGATTTTTTTTCTGTCAAATGTTCATAGTAATTTGAACAAAATGAGGATTACAAATACATCTTTATACAAAAAAGATTCTCAACCATCAAAATTAGGGGCTACAACTACACCAGGTTCTGGCTATAGGAACATGCTTTGTACAGAGCAGAGAACCTGAGACACAGTAACAGTATTACTGGCTGCAGCATCAAACTGGTTCAAGTGATCCAAGATTTCATCAAGGCTTTGTGAAATGACAGACTTGTAAGTCACTTACTTTCTCCTTATATAGTTCCTACATCTATAAAATGAGTGAGTCAAGCTGGAAGCAAGATTGCTGGGAGAAATATCAACAACTTCAGATATGCAGATGATACCACCCTAATGGCAGAAAACAAAGAGAAACTAAAGAGCCTCTTGATAAAAGTGAAAGAAAAGAGTGAAAAAGTTGGCTTAAAACACAACATTCATGAAACTAAGGTCATGGCATCTGGTCCCATCACATCATGGCAAATAGGTGCAGAAACAGTGACAGACTTTATTTTTGGGGGTGCAAAATCACTGCAGGTGGTGACTGCAGCCATGAAATTAAAAGATGCTTACTCCTTGGAAGAAAAGCTATGACAAACTTAGACAGCATATTAAAAAGCAGAAAAAAAATAAAAAATAAAATAAAAAAATAAAAAGCAGAGACATTACTTTGTCAACAAAGGTCCGTCTAGTCAAAGCTATGGTTTCTTCAGTGGTTACGTATGGATGTGAGAGTTGGACCATAAACAAAGCTAAGTACCAAAGAATTGATGCTTTTGAAACTGTGGTGTTGGAGAAGACTCTTGAGAGTCCCTTGGACAGCAAGGAGATCCAACCAGTCAATCCTAAAGGAAATCAACCCTGAATACTCACTGGAAGAACTGATTCTAAAGCTGAAATTCCAATACTTTGGCCACATGATGTGAAGAACTGACTCATTTGAAAAGACCCTGATGTTGGGAAAGATTGAAGGCTGGAGGAGAAGGGGATGACAGAGGATGAGATGGTTGGATGGCCTCACCGACTCAATGGACATGAGTTTGAGCAAGCTCCAGGAGATAGTGAAGGACAGGGAAGCCTGGGGTGCTCCAGTCCATGGGGTCACAAAAAGTCAGCGACAATGTAGCAACTGAATAACAACAACAGGCACTAGGACTCTCTCTGTTTCATGTTTCAAGTCTCAAGTTTCAAAAGGGGGCCATGTGGCTCCCCCAAGCCCATGGGAAATGGTGGACACTTCTGGATCCATGGACACAGAACTATTTCAGGGTCACTGAAACCACAACTTTCAACCAAACTAATCAACCAGAGGTTGCCAATAAAGACACTTTACTGTAGCCTCAAATTTTGCCTATGATAACTACCACACATATGGAAATAATGATTACTTTAATCAAAAGTTATATTCCTATATCAATTCTGATACTACAGAAAGAAACACAGTCTCTGCTTATTTGCTCACCTTGGATTAGTTGACAGAGGATGTTCAAATGTAGCTTGGACTAAAGTATGTGCTGACATCAGTAGCTCTCTTAATATAAGTCACACCAGGAATGTGGGTGTTTCTACACCTGCCATGGCAAAATAGCCACATACCAGCTTATAGTAAGATCCACTTGAGTCAGATTCAGAGGACTTTTCTAGCATGTAAATATCATGCAAACATAAAAATGAATATAAACAATGTTTAACATGTAGTTTATCTTCTAGAGACTTATAATTACAGAACCCACATGTGTATATCTAAAGTAAAGCTTACAATGGAATCCTATTACATGATTTTTTCAAATCTAAAGGGAAATTTTAAGCCCTAGTCTTCTAAAATTTATCACACAGAGAGAAGCCACCAAAAATCTTGAATACATCTTATAGTGTTTCAAGGAGCCAAGGCAGGCGTCTGTTTTTCTAATCAAGAAGTTTTCTGTCTGAGATTAGAGCTTTGGGGAATAGTTAGAGGTTCTGAATCCTTTAAATAATCTTGAATCTTTCAAGTATTAAATTCAAGATAAAAATGAGCCATGAGTACTAGACATGAAGAATATTAAAAGAGGGAGATGGCTACTGAGTATGCATCAGGCGTTCACACTGTAAGAAAGTTTATGGCTGATGGTAAGCAGATTGCTAAAGAATCATTTTAGGGTTTTTATTGTTTTAGAAATTTCCCTCATACATAGAGCTGTGGCAGATGATTTTCTTTTAATTTCATCCTTGCACAAATAGAT
Organism: Dama dama; assembly: GCF_033118175.1. NCBI lineage: Eukaryota > Metazoa > Chordata > Mammalia > Artiodactyla > Cervidae > Dama > Dama dama. Next base: position 63,242,961 of record NC_083705.1, read on the forward strand.
TCCCAGGCTCCTTTCTCAATGATGTAAATGGGCCTAATTAAAAACCCTACCATTTACATATTAAGGTAACTATCTGTGAACTGCCAACTTCATCTGGCCTGATTTAGAGAACCATTCCGAGGGATTACAAGGAGTTATAGACCCCTGCCCTAGAGTAAAAATAAACCCTTCCCTAAGAAATGATTGGTTCCACAGTCTGTGGGAATAAAAGCCAGCTTACTTAAGTCTAATTAGTTCACTACTTGCTGGGTTTGACTCACTTGAAGTACAAAGGCCACTTATATGACCTTATTCCCATGTGTTGACAGGTTCAGTGCAGCTAGATGATGTTCATAGGTTCTCCAAGTTTCAGTCAAAGCCACTGACTTCACTTTTCCTCAGTATATTGTTTATTCACAGAAACTTAGGCATTTACTGAAACATGAAGTCAGTTTGGTCTCACAAAGTCAGAACTGAAGGTGCAGGTCATGTCTTGCAGCTTTTGTGCAGAACTCCCCAAAAGAAAATGATTTCACTGTAGATAAATGCAGTGAGGATGAACGGATAAAACAAGGTTTTTCTTTTTTTTTTTTTATTCCACTAACTTTTTGTATGAAAGGTGGTATTCTTGAGAATTCTAAATTGCTTCATATTTCAACTATTTTTTTAATTGGAGGAAGATTAGTGTTGTGTTGGTTTCTGCCACATAACAATGCAAACAAGCTGTAATTTTACAGATATCACTTCCCTTTGAGCCCCTCTCCTGTCCCTCCATCCCACCCCTCTACGTCATCAGAGTGCCTGGCAGGGCTTCCGGTGTTATAATGCAACTTCTTACCAGCTAGCTACCATACACATGATAGTGCACATATGTCGAGGCTACTTCCTCTGCCCCACTCTCTCCCTCCTGCACTGTGTCCACAAGTCCACTGTCGATATCTGTGTCTCCACTGTTTCCTTGCAAATAGGTTTCAACTCTTTTTGAATCGACCAAGAGCATTCATAGCATAACTTCCTTAAATTGAACTCTGTTCCTCAAGAACCTAGGTAGTCTTGCAATCCACTGTGCCAGATGGATGTGGAAAGGCAAAGTCACTTGGAAAATTTTGATAAGCTTTCCATCCAGAAATGTAACTCCTATCAGGGAAATCAGTCCTGTGGGTCAGAAGTCTTTTGACAGTCCAATCTGAATAAAGGTTATCAGCAATTCCAGACAAACTGTAATTTAAATGAAATCTTAAGGCATTTCTTTCCAGTGGGTAAAGTCACAAACTACCAAATACGTAATGAAATAGGCTTATAAAATTGTTTATGAGCCAGGAGTTGAAGTGTTGGCCCAAGACTCGAGTTACTTTATACTGTAAGATGTATGAAAGAAAGGAGGAGAAAATATGAACTGAAGGGAATGGAGAAGCTACTGGAGAGAGTTTTGAGGAGAGGCAGTCTCCAATTATGGTGGGGTTTATACAACTGGAAAACAGCTGATCAGAAGGTAGAAAACTCCTTAACCACCAAGGCAGTTACTGCTTCATAGAAACAGCCCCACATTTAGATCATGTAGAAAACCTTGCTAAACTGAAGTACATGAGTTATCACTTTCCATCCAGCTGTTTGATAGTGCAGCAGTTGCTTCTATCCTAATCAAATAAATTAGAGAAAATCAAAAGTGAATGAAAGAGGAGAGGGACCCAAGAACAAGGAATGAACAGGTGAAAACAGATACATAGGCACATGCATGAATACTGAGGTGGATAGAGCAGGATGCAAAAAGAGAGATTCACAGATAAGTCAGACATGAAGAGAAGATGAGAGGCAAGAGAGTTTATCTATAACACAGAAAAATAAAGAAAGCAAATGCAAAATTTCATCCCCAATGATTTGCAAAACAAAAATCCAGGTCTGTCTTAGGTCTTAAGTATCAAACACAAAAGAAATTTTAAGCTGCAGAGACTTTAATCTTTCCCTACTTAAAGATTTGCATGGATCCAGAACATTCCAGGGCAAGTTAGCAAACTAGTGTATTATCACAACATGTCCTTAAAATTTGACCACAGCCGTGTCGTAGGCAAGACCCAGTCAGACTTTGGAGCCACCATCAGGAAAAAAGATTCAGCAACTGATGAAGGTCAAGTCTGGGGATGAAACACAGTGAGTAATGAGAGCATTTTAAGTTCAAAGAGTGAAATACTGTGGTAAACGTTAGACAGTGAGGCAAAAGTACACTGTTACACAGGTGTCAGAGCTGATGAGGGAAGAGAGGAAATGACTGTAGAGCCCAGAGGGGAGAGAAAGCACAGCCACAGCAGGGAAGAGTCCAGTAGCATGCAGTACCCAAAACTAGAGAGAGACAGAGGAGAGTGACACTGTAAGAACACACACACTGCTGTATTTAAAAAGACAGCCAACAAGGGTCTCCTGTAGGGCACAGGGAACATGGCTCAGGATTCTGCAATAAGCTGAAGGGGAAAAGAATTTGAAAAAGAAAATAGATAAATGCACATGTATAACTGAATCACTTTCCTGTACATCTGAAGCTAACACAACAGTGTTCATCAACTATGTTCCAACATATGATTAAAAAAAAAGAATGTATAGGAGACTTCTCTGGTGATCCAGTGGTTAAGAATCTGCCTTCCAATGCAAAGGGCCCACGCAATATAACAGAGAGCTCACCTGCCACAACGAAGACCCAGTGCAGCCAAAATAAACAAATGAACAAATATATATATAAATAGACCATTAAACTGGGGGAGAGGGTGAAGCAGGTCCCATGGTTACCAGGTGCCAGACATAATGCTGAGACAGGAGCTTATTGAAAGTGAAAGTGCCAGTTGCTCAGTCGTGTCCAACTCTTTGTGACGCTATGGACTGTGGTCCACCAGGTTCCTCTGTCCGTGGGATTCTCCAGGCAAGAATACTGGAGTGGGTTGCCATGCCCTCCTCTAGGGGATCTCCCGGACCCAGGAATGGGCCTCCTGCACTGCAGACAGATTTTTTTCCAGACCTTATTAAGTCTTGGGAAATCCAAGGTAACTGTTTCTCCTATGTGCTCTTTTTGTTTGGTCTGTTTGTTGTTGTCAGTCTTAACTCTTACACTTTGATCTACAATCCATTTTGAGTTATTATTTGCATATTGTGTGAAGGAAGGTTCAGGATTAATTTTGGTGCCCATGACTGTCCAATTGTTCCAGCATCATTTGTTATAAAGATTATCTTTATCCCATTGAATTAATTGGCTTGGTACATCTATCACAAATCAATTGTATAAGTCTGATTGTAGACTTTTTTCCTATTCTACTGATCTATTTGTCTGTCTTTGCATAAATACATGCTGTCTTGTTTCTTATAGCACTATAGTCTGGAATAAGGCAGCAGTCCACTTCTAAGGATGGAATACAAGGTCAGGATCAGATAAAAATAGTTGTCATTTGGTAAAGAGGCCCAGAGAATTCTGCTGGAGCTCCTTAAATCTCTCCAGCTAAAGTCAAGATTGGCCATGGATATCAAGTAAAGTTAATGCTACTGGGAGGACTAAAGCAGTCCCAACCACAAAGTAGAAGCACATAGACAGATTACAGAGGACCAAGTACAGCCCATAAATATCTGACCTCAGACTCCAGACACAGACTAATATAATATTGAAATAACAAACTCAGCATCTTTTTCATGTAGTCCTGCCTAGATGACATCGCAGCAGTCTACTGCAGTTGTACCTCTGTAAGATAAATATCTAAAATCCAAGCCATGAGGACACCCCTGGGTGTCTTCACACTACCAGAAACAATTAAACTTACCTAAGCACAGAAACAGGAGAGCTGAGACAAGTTTAAACAGTTAACTTAGAGTTATCCTGCCAAAATGTGATAGCCTCTTTTCTTCTGTTTTATTCTCAGGACCTCATAATATGAATTTTCCTTTGCTATTCTACTATTCCTTAGTTCTATGCATGGCTTTAATAACTATAAGACTTATCTACGTCAATAACTCGAACCAGTAATATCGTCATTAAGCAACCAATAAGAAAGCTTTGTTAGATTTCCAATGTCAAAGTCTACAAACCCTGCAATAAAAAGAAAATAAGTATACCAAGAAAGGAAATGAAAATATGGCCACTTTCCTAAAGCATTAGAAAAAATTTGGCTCCAAAAAAAAAAAAAAAAATTGGAATTGCCTTGGCTGGGATTCTGATGAGCACAGTCTGAGACAATAAAACAGTTATGAAGTTTGAGTTCAAGTGGTCATTCCTCCATAGTTTCCAGGGAAGATCATTTCAGCTGGTGTTCATCTTTCTGTTCAACAGAAGTCTTCAACAGGGCATAAGGATAGAGGACGGGAGACATGGAAAATTACTGTGGCTGAGAGAGCCCGAATGGAAAAATAACCTTAGCATAAATGCATGTGGAAGTTGGTAAGAGCCCTTATCTTGCAGGAATGTGGGCCCTTCAATTGGCCAGGTTTGAGCCATCCTGGGGCCTGATCCACTTGGCTCTGTGAATACTGAGCAGTTCAAACTAGGCTTTAGCTCAGACAGGATAAAAAAAATCACCACAGGAATGTTCCAGAAATTTTAAAATGTAGGAGAGAAAACCCTTCATGGAAAGCCCAAAGCCAGAGTCTGGGGCCCGTTCATCTATGTCTAGTTCCGGATCTCTTCATTTTTTGATCTCAGAAGGTTTTACTCATACCCTATCACCTGTGTGTGGATCACAATAAACTGTGGAAAATTCTGAAAGAGATGGGAATACCAGACCACATGACCTGTCTCTTGAGAAACCTGTAGGCAGGTCAGGAAGCAACAGTTAGAACAAGACATGGAACAACAGACTGGTTCCAAATAGGAAAAGGAGTACATCAAGGCTGTATAATGTCACCCTGCTTATTTAACGTATATGCAGAGTACATCATGAGAAACGCTGGGCTGGAGGAAGCACAAGCTGGAATCAAGACTGTTGGGAGAAATATCAGTAACCTCAGATATGCAGATGACACCACCCTTATGGAAGAAAGTGAAGAAGAACTAAAGAGCCTCTTGATGAAGGTGAAAGAGGAGAGTTAAAAAGTTAGCTTAAAGCTTAACATTCAGAAAACTAAGATCATGGCATCTTGTCCCATCACTTCATGGCAAACAGATGGGTAAACAGTGGAAACAGTGGCTGACTTTATTTTTCTGAGCTCCAAAATCACTGCAGGTGGTGATTGCAGCCATGAAATTAAAAGACGCTTACTCCTTGGAAGGAAAGTTATAACCAAACTAGACAGCATATTATAAAGCAGAGACATTACTTTGCCAACAAAGGTCCATCTAGTCAAGGCTATGGTTTTTCCAGTGGTCATATATGGATGTGAGAGTTGGACTGTGAAGAAAGCTGAGTGCCGAAAAATTGATGCTTTTGTACTGTGGTGTTGGAGAAGACTCTTGAGAGTCTTAGACTGCGAGGAGATCCAACCACTCCATCCTAAAGGAGATCAGTCCTGGGTATTCATTGGAAGGAATGATGTTGAAGCTGAAACTCCAATACTTTGGCCACCTGATGCAAAGAGCTGACTCATTTGAAAAGACCCTGATGCTGGGAAAGATTGAGGGCAGGAGGAGAAGGGGACAACAGAGGATGAGATGGTTGGATGGCATCACCGACTCAATGGACATGGGTTTGGGTGGACTACAGGAGTCGGTGATGGACAGGGAGGCCTGGTATGCTGCTGTTCATGGGGTTGCAAAGAGTCAGACATGACTAAGCAACTGAATTGAACTATCACCTGGACTTCAAAAAAATGTAGACTTAGTGATAAGCAAGTGGTGCCTTCATTCACAGTTCAGATGTAAAAACAAAGACAAACAGAAAGAAAAACAGGGCACCCTGTTGAAGAAGATACCACATAGGATTCTACAAAATCAATCTCAATTTTTGGATGACTTAAATATTAGTGAAAATACACTTGAATGTGTATTATAGTCAGATCAATGGTCAGTGTGTTCAAGACAAACTGAATTTAATAGTAGGTGGGGACTTCCATGGTGGTCCATTGGCTAAGACTCTGTGCTGTCAATGCAGGGCGCCTGGGTTCAACCCCTGGTCAGGGAACTAGATCTCACATGTCTCAACTAAGAGTTTGCATGTGGCCATTAAAGATCCCCACATGCCACAATGATCCTACAGCACTAAGATCTGGCATAGCCAAATAAATAAACAATTAAAAAAACATAAATTCAGTAGCAGGTAACAGTAGGAAAAGTAAGTATGCATTGAAGACATGGTAATTCTCCAGGCCAGAATACTGCATTGGGTAGCCATTCTCTTCTCCAGGAGATCTTCCCAACCCAGGGATGGAACCCAGGTCTCCTGCATTACAGGTGGATTCTTTACCAACTGAGCTATCAGGGAAGCCCAATATTCATGTTCTGATTTCCTTTATAAAAATGTTCATTAAAAGTGTGTGCCAGTGGCAAGTGTTGAAACATATTGTTGCACACTAGTATTTTCAGCATCCACTCTAGGCTTTAGCAAGGCAGCATGCTGATTTCAAACTGGTACAGAAACTCTCCGCTTCATGAGCTCAGGCAAAGTACTTCCATTTCTTATTCTAAGTATGAAAGTGAAAGTGTTAGTCACTCTGTCATGTCCAACTCTTTGCTACCTCATGGACTGTAGCCCACCAGGCTCCTCTGTCCATGAAATTCTTCAGGCAAGAACACTGGAGTGGGTAGCCATTCCCTTCTCCAGGGATTGAACCTGGGTCTCCTGCATCACAGGTAGATTCTTTACTGTTTGAGCGACCAAGAAGGCCTATTGTAAAGTGGGTGTACCATTCCCTACTTTAACCCAGATCTCCTGCATCACAGGTAGATTCTTTACTGTTTGAGCGACCAAGAAGGCCTACTGTAAAGTGGATGTACCAATGCCTACTTGGGCTGTGATGAACTTGAAGAAATGCAACGTATATACAGCATCCAGTGAGGTGGCAAAATATGCCAATAAATATTAATATTCCTCTATTCCCTCTTCTTATATCACTGGAACAAATTAAATTTGATTAAAATGTTTTCTTTTCAGGACTCTTACTGTTGCCTACTCTACAGTACTGAGAAGGAATAATCACTGAAGAGCAAACTATGTTTAACTCTCTACATCCAACCCCATATTCACTCTTAAATACTCCCTTTTGAGCACTCTGTTCTTCTAGCTTTTTAAACCCTAAGCCTTCTGGATTTTAGATTTATTGTGGGCTATCATTTGGATTTTGGACATAACATGTTACATGAGAAAGTATAAAAAATGGACAGTTGCCTCAAAGTATTGAGAGATAATGAGAAATAAAAGAGATAACTGCATAGGATAGTAAGAAGGCTTGGTGTCTAAGGCTCGTGTTTAAGTCCATAGTGGGACACTTGCAGGTTTGATTATTTTTGAGTCTTAGTTCTCACATTGGAAATGTGGATAATCATGCTTGTCTTACCAAAATCATAAGAATTTGAAAGAATCAAATGTAATTACTTGTAAAATTTCTTTATAAGTGCTAAATAAATCAATGATTGACACTTGTTTTTTCATTATAGGTGTTTCTCTGGTGTCTCAGAGAGTAGAGAATCTGCCTGCAATGTGAAAAACCTAGGTTAGATCCCTGAGTCAGGAAGATCCCCTGGAGAAGGCAATGGCTACCTGCTCCAGTATCCTTGCCTGGAGAATCCCATGGACAGGGGAGCCTGGTGGCTATAATCCATGGGGTCACAGAATCGGACATGACTGAATGACTAATATTTTCACACACTTTATCATTATAAGGTCAAATAGATAGATTGGAATTCTTGTCTTCACTTTTGTCTTCTTGCTCTCATCCTAAAGTTGATCCAACCAAACTTAGTGCAGGACTTTCTAGACTCTGAACTTACAAGAGTGGCATCAGAGAATCTTAAATGATCCCAAGTAATACTTGAAGACAAAACTAAATTAGGGGTTCTTCTGTGATTTGGACCAACATAGTGAATGCACACTATCTCTGCCCAGTGAAGTTCCTCTAAATCTGATCTGAATCCTCAGTGAATACTAGAATGAACCAGGTCATTTCAGGCTCCCGAGGTTCCTGAGCTCTCACTTGGTCATATATTCCCCGGGGGACTGTCCACTGGATGACTATTAATGCAATCACATCTCTGAAACTCTGCATCTAAAATATCCACAACATCTCAGTGTGTGAGTGAACGAGTTATCCATTAGTATCAAAGTAACACACCATTAACATTAGACCAGAAAGAGAATTTTAGGGGATTGCAAAACAACAAAATAAGTCAAATCAACAATGTGGTGTTTAAACACGTCCAGCAATTCCAAGGCTCCAAAACAGCTGAAAATGATTTGAGGAATAAGATCAGCCAAGGAGAATGTTTAATTTCCATTAATGTAGGAGCATCTATTCAGACCTGCCATAGCCAAAGAGGCAGCATTTGAGACAGTTTTCAAGCCTGGTTGCAGCTGAACTTGGTGAAAATTATTTCTTGGCATTGTTTCAAGTTCTTCATTCTGGAGTCAGACTGTCTGGGTTCAATTTCTAAGTTGACCACTTACTAGCAGTATAACCTTTGGCAAGATCCTTAACCTCCATCAAAGTTTCTTCAACTATAAAATGGGGTAATAATAAAGCTACCTCATTCAAGTATTGTAAGGATTAAATTGGAAGTAACTAGAATAATTGAGACACAAAGTAGTTACTTACCAAGTACTATTATTATTATAGTACTATCATAAGTCGACAGTGACTTTATACATGCTATTTATAGAGTAGCAAAGTGAGGCTTTCAATTTGTATAAGACATGATGTTGTTTAGTCACTAAGTCCTACCTGACTCTTTTGCAACCCCCATGGACTGTAGCCCCACTACAGTAGCTCCAGGCTACTCAGTCCATAGGCTTCCCAGGGAAAGAATACTGATGTGGGCTGCCATTTCTTTCTCCAGTGGATCTTCCCAACCCAGGAATCGAACCTGCATCTCCTGCACTAGCAGGTAGATTCTTGACCACTGAGACATACCTGGGAGGCATGCACTATTATCCTCTTTGTATAAATGAAGAGAAAACGTGTTAGAGAGGTTGAATTCACAGCACTACCCAACAACTTAGTGGGTTAATCATGATTTCTACCAGTTTCCCTCCTCCCACCTCTACCCACCAGCTCCCAAGAGTTTTAAAGTTTCTTCAAAACACAAATGAATGAAGTAATCACTGTGGGTGAGTGTTAGAACAGAGAAGAAGTTTGAAGCAAGCCAAAATTCCATGTTTGAAAAGAAGGCGAGGCAATTACATTGTCATTTTCAAGTGAACAATGCAGCCAAGTTATTTTGTTATTGGACAGAACTTTCAATCTGTAAAGTTTCATATAGAACTGAACCAAATAAGCCCATTATAAAGAGGACAAAGAGTTATAAAGAGGCCTTTTAAAAACAATCTACCTTTTAAAACCAACAAGACCTTTTAAAAACAACAGCAAAATGGGTGACGGGTATAAGCTTGAGTTATAAAATAAATCAAGGAGGTGCAATGTACAGCACGGGAACTGTAGTCAATAATCCTGTATTGTGTATTTGAAAGTTGCTCATGAGAAGAGTCGGAGAAGGCAATGGCACCCCACTCAAGTACTCTTGCCTGGAACATCTCATGGATGGAGGAGTCTGGTAGGCTGCAGTCCATGGGATTGCGAAGAGGCAGACATGACGGAGCGACTTCACTTTCACTTTTCACTTTTATGCATTGGAGAAGGAAATGGCAACCCACTCCAGTGTTCTTGCCTGGAGAATCCCAGGGATGGGGTCGCACAGAGTCGGACACGACTGAAGTGACTTAGCAGTAGCAGTAGCAGTAGCAGCATGCAAAGAGCTGACTCATTGGAAAAGACCCTGATGCTGGGAGGGATTGGGGGCAGGAGGAGGAAGGGACGACAGAGTATGAGACGGCTGGATGGCATCACCGACTCGATGGGCATGAGTGTGAGTAAACTCCGGGAGTTGGTGATGGACAGGGACGCCTGGCGTGCTGCAATTCATGGGGTCGCAAAGAGTCGGACATGACTGAGCGACTGAACTGAACTGAACTGAACTTAAAAGTACATCTTAAAAGTTCTCATCACACAAAAATATTGTAACCATGTAGCATAACGAATGTTAAGAAGACTTATTGTGGTGATCATTTTGCAAAGTGTACAACTACTGAATCATGACGAGTCACACCTGAAACAAATATAATATTATATGTCAATTATATCTCAATTAAAAACAAACAAGCAAAAAAAAACTAAGAAGCAATGAGACAGCTTTCATATCATGTAGGTCCATACAAAAGGAAGGCATCAACGGATGTACGGATGTAACTATGAATATACAGGGTGGTGAAATGGGAAGAAAGCAACAGAAACAGCCAATTGCTTTCCAAAATCAAACATCTACATAAATAAACCTGTCTAGATTGTGTTATCACTTTGTCCATGAAATTGCCGATGATCAGAGTAAGTCAATCCATTGTTCTTCTGGGAAAGAACAAGGCAAATACAAAGTCCTAGGAGCACAATGATCTGCAGTGAGCTTGTTGGCTTCCAATATCTTTTGCTCTGCCATTGCCCTGGGTCTATCTGAAGGCAAAGGCACTAGGACGAGATGTTGCATCACACAACCGGAGCACACCTGGGGGTCAGTTGCTCTCCTCCCTCCAGTGAGGGGAGGGAGGGGATTTACTTCCACCTGAGTTCACCAGATTCCCTATATCTGAAAACCATGGACTCAGGAGCATCTCATAGATGCCATTAATTCTGTGAAGATAGCATGTCTCATTAAGGCATCAAGTTTCTTGCACATCTCTGATGAGCTAAAATGTAGTATCCTAAAGCAAATGTCAAACTGAAGTCATCTTGAGACTCATGGTGTGCTTCCTTAAAAATGAAGCATTACTCAAGCAGCCAGAAATGATGAATAAGTGCTCTGTCTGTCTGTCTCTCACTTTCTTTCTACTGATGCAGCAGGAAATCAGTCATTACCATCCTGACACCACTGCTATAACATGTCCCACGTAAGGGCAATAATGCAACTATTTTTAATTTCTTGCTCCAAATCATCAGAATAAATAACAAATATCCATGTGGATGGATTTGAAGAGGAAAATGGGCTCACCATCCCTTTAAAAGAACAAAAGTACAAACTGTCAAAATTATGTTTAATTAAAAATCATTTATTTTGGTCTTATAGTAGAGGAAAACATTGGATCAAACACATATTCATTCAGACAAAAATCCTGGTATTTGTTAGATCTTGACGTGGCCTCAGATCAAACCCAAGTAGGCATGTCTACAGCCGAGAAACAGATCATCCTTCCAGAGACAATTACTGCTTCCAATCAAAACACTTGAGTATATCACATCAACTGGGTGTGAGGGAATTCTCCCTCTTCTTCAACCAAATCAGTCTTCATTTCCATCAACCTTATGTCATAGAGAAGTAAATGCCTCCTAAACTTTGAGATCAGCCTTCAATTCTTTCTTTACCCAGGAAGATAAAGCATGGTTCATCTTAATATTTTTAAGATGTTATAACCTGTATCTACCCACCTTTCCAGTTCTAGCTGCAATGCAAGAGGTAAAGAAAGTAAATAGGTCTACGAGGTCTTCTCACATGGTTCCACCCAAGATCGGCTGCTCCATCTAAGATCTTTCTATATGTCTGCCTTTCACATGAGGAAGCCAGAGTGAATCTATTTTTTCTTTTTAGCAGGCATTGCATTAAGTTTCTGATCTATAAATACAAGTAGGGTACAAAGGACGATGTGATTCTTGGCTAAATTTATTGGCCCCCCAAAATCAGAATTCATGCAAATCTCTAGCTAGATCTAGCTGGTTCATTTCTCCTAAAATATTTCATAAAGGGAAAAGATGAGGTTGGCCAGATCAATCATTCCAACATATAGAAATAGAAGCAGCCCCATGAAGAAGTCTGAGGGCTGGGACCCTTGCCACTCGAGAGTTCATTTAGATTTATAAAACTTGAGCTCTCTTTGCATGCTTCATAAAAAGTTATTATGTGAAAAATCTGGCTGCTCGATGCATTATTCATTGCAGACCCTCTTAAACAAATAACTGTTAAACACATAAAAGGGTTCACACATGAAGTGGGGAAAAGCAAATGAAATCTGCTAAACAAATTATAATTGAGATGAGTAAAATGGTCCTCGGGTCACAAGAAGAAAAGTAGAAAGTTGTCAGATTTTTGTGATTCATTTATGAAAAAGAGATGCGACCATTCCTTTTTTTATTTTTTAAAGTAAAATCACAAAATCAATTGAACGGGTGGGTAAGTGATCATTATGAGAAAGAAGAATGCCCACGAAAGGGGATTTGTTAGATGAGCATCAGAGGAAGGATCTGAGGTGGACCCCAACTCTCCTAGGACTTTCAGGACCCCTGCTTCCTACAGAGAATCCTGTCAAGGACTGTCTTGTTCTAAGGGCCCTAAGGCTCACCTGGTGAGCTCCCCAGCAGCTACTGGGTCTAGAGCCAACCAGATTTCCTTTCATGTAGAACCACCTGAAAGGCTTAGTTAGCTGCCCCAGCACTTGAGAGTTTGGATTTAAGTAAGGAAGAGCAGGTTTCACAGACCATAACTTTTTACTTTCTAAATACCCCCCAATTCTTGGTCATGCCAACCACGCCGAGCTCACGGAAATCAGAAATTGAGGGCCAGGCAGGATTGTCTCTCTATAGTTTTGAGTTAAGCAGGTGTACAAGCCCTGACATCTGTGACCCTCAGAGGCTGGTATGCACCACAGCTGCTGCGTGTGGTACCCTGGGAGGATTAGATGTCCCGCCACTCTCAGCATAGATTCAAGTGATTTTCTTTTTCTTTGTGCAATGAAGAGAAAGAATTGGAGAAATGTAAAAACTCATCCCTGTGTTAATTTTTCCATTCACCAGAAGATAAAAACAGCCTGGAGAAACGAGGAGTGATCACTGGGTTAGGGTTGGGATAGGTTTCCAAAATCTCTTCTAAGCTATAAAATATCCATTATCATAACTGCTCAGCTCATTGAAATCATGAGTCAGAAAGCAACACTCCTTCAAACTCTCATTAGATCCACCAATATGCTAGAGGTCACATTTACTGATGCTTTAGACAGTGTTTACTAGAGAGACACAACCAATAGGAGATTATCTATGTAAATGGATTCATTATGAGGAATTAGTTCAAGTGGTTATGGAGGCTGAGAGGCCCCCAAGACCTGCAGTCAGTGAGCGGGGGCCCAGAAAGGCAGGCGGTAGAGCTCCAGTCTCAGACTGAAGGCCTGCAAACCAGAAGAGATAATGCCCTAAGTGCCAATCCAAGTCCAAATCCTTACCAAAGATGGGAGAAGACTGACATCCCAGCTTGAAGACATTCAAGCAGAGAGAGAAAATCCTTTATACTCAGACTTTTCTCCTAGCCAGGATTTTAAAGGACTGGGTGAGTCCCACCAGTATTGAGCAAGGCAATCTGTTTCACTGGGTCCACGGACTCCAATGTTCACCTCATCCAGGAACCCCCTCCCAGACACAGCCAGAATCTGTTTAACGAAACGTCTGGGCCCTCCGTGGTGCAATCAGGTTGATGTGTGAAATGAACCATCACAACTAGAAGAGCAGTGATGACTGAAAGGGACACTTAACTCCCATTCCTCCCGTTGCCCTGGGAAACAACATCCACGCAACCAAAACCCCCTGTTTCTCTCTGCTGCCTCCCATGCTCATACCTGCAGGAGGAGAAGTGAATTAACTGCAGAATCTGGCGGAAGGAACCAGGCGCACAGGACTCTGCCCTGTTGGGCCTTTCCCCTGAATGCGCCTCAGTGCAGAGTGAGCACGCGCCACCCTCAGCTCACAGTCCCATGGGGTGGTTCTGGGGGGACCAGCTCAACTCAAAGGGTCCCTAACACATTAACATTTGCTGCATCTTCTGGGAACCTAGAGAAACCGATTGTGGCTACCGGAGAAGGCAATGGCAACCCACTCCAGTACTCTTGCCTGGAAAATCCCATGGACAGAGGAGCCTGGTAGGCTGCAGTTCCTGGGGTCGCTGCGAGTCTGACACGACTGAGCGGCTTTGCTTTTGCTTTTCACTTTCATGCACTGGAGAAGGAAATGGCAACCCTCTCCAGTGGTCTTGCCTGGAGAATCCCAGGGACAGGGGAGCCTGGTGGGCTGCCATCTATGGGGTCGCACAGAGTCAGACACGACTGAAGTGACTTAGCAGCAGCAGCAGCAGCAGAAGTAAAATAATCCCTGGAGCATGTGGAGATTCTGTAAGGGGGGTTGCCTTAAGTGGCTTGAGCCCTGGGGGTATATTCCCAGACTCAGACCTCAAGGCCTCAGCAAGTGCCAGCCGTGGGAGCCTTTGCAATCTTCCCCCCTGGAACATTTCGGCCCCAGCACATGAGACAGTTCCATCCTAAACACCACAGGCTCCACTTGCCCTGGTGATAACACTGAGAACAGAGACCCAAGCAGACTAGTCCCCAAGACTTCTGTTATGGGTTAAACTGTGTCACCCTGAAAGATCTGCGGAAGTCCTCGGCCCATTACATCACTTGTTCAGTCGCTAAGTCCTGTCTGACTTTTTGTGACCTCATGGACTGCAGCCAGGCTTCCCCGACCTTCACTATCTCCCCGAGTTTGCTCAAACTCATGTCCGTTACGTCAGAGTGTGGCCTTATTTGGAGGTGCAGGGTTGGGGGTGGTCACTGAAGACATAAGTAGTTAAGATATAAGTTAATAAGTAATTAAGCCATGCTGAAGTGTGTGGGTCCCTAATCCATACAGAAGATGAGAAGAGACACGGAGACACACAAGCAAGAAGCAGGCAGTGTGATGACAGAGGCAGAGACAGCCTGCAGCTGCTGGCCAGGGAACACCTAGAACTGCCGGGAAGGTTTTCTCCTACAGGTTTCAGAGCCAACACCCTGACTTCCGATGTCAAGCCTCCTGACCTGTGACACAATATACTTCTGTTGCTGTAAGTCATTCAGTTTGTGGTACTTTGTGTTGGTGGCCCTGGGAAATGATAGAGACTAGTAAAACATCAATTCAACACCAAATCCCAACCTCTAGACAAACACTAAGACATGAACTGAAGTTCTTCGTGATGCCCTAAGATGCAATCCAAGGAAATAAGACTTTCTGTAAATATCCTAGGATAAGTGCCCCCACCCCAAACTAGGGGGGAAAGGTGTTTCGATGACTTTACAGCAGCAGGACTGAGCTGAGCAGAGGCAGAATCCACTGACTCACTGTCTCTCTCCCCTGCATTCCTGGCTTCAGATTGCTACTATTCACTGACTTCGTCTACTTCAACAGACACAAATCTGTAAATTATTAAGAATAATGACAATTGTTCATTAAATATTTTCCTATGCCAGGCAGTGATTTAGCAGTCTTGACATAGATTATATTCTGAGGCCTGCAAAAACTTGAGAGATCAACATTTCTATCTTCATTTTCTGGAATGAGAGACTGAGCTTTCTAGGTCCAATAAATTATGGAGCCTGATTTTGAAGCCAGGCCTGTCAGAAACACCAGCTCAGTCTTAGAGATATTTCAGAACATGAAGAGCCAGATGGATTCCACCATTTGGAAATTTAAGGATACATCACAGCGCCAGAGATGAACAAAAATACAAGCTTTCCTAATAATTATTCCCCAGATTATTTCTTGAAACATGAGAGGTCATCAATGATGAAAACACATAACAGCACTCCTTACCGGACTATTTTCTGATTCTGCCAGGGAAACTAGCCTGGGTAGAGAATCAACCTTTGCTTTCTATAGCTCTGATGGTATGTTAAGGTTCACAGCAGTAAAAATGTGAGTGCCAGAGGACTGTTTTTATTCCAAATCTACTTTCTGGTATCACAGATATGGTATGACTTGCTACAAATGTAGTTGAAACACTGCTCCTGGAAGCTATAAACAAGTTGAACTGCAGACTGATGACTGGCAAGCACCAAGTGTGCAAACTGCTGGCTGAGCTGTTGCTAGGATTCTGCAACAGGTCATCATTGCCCTTGGGATATGATCTGCAGCCAGCCTGAATGGTGAAACAGGTTGTCCAGCCCCCCTCAGCACCACTGACACTTAATACATGTACTCAACACTAGAGTTACACACTCATTCTACAGCAGTGCTTGCTCAAACTTTAATGTACATAGCAGTCACCCAGACAACTTGTTAGAATGCAGATCTGGCAGGTGTGAGGGAAGCCTGAAATTCAGCATCTTTGACCAACTCCTGGGGATGTGATGCTGCTGGCCCTGGGTCCTACATTGATTAGCCCGGGGCCAGATGACCTATGTTCACAAGCCCCCCTGGTCTCCAATTCCCACTTCGGGACCCTTCCCTTCATGCAAAGCTTGGACCTAATACCAGGTCCTCTGTAAAGCTTCTGAAGACTGGCAGGTACGGCCTCTCCTTCCTCTGGGCCCACTATGGTTTTTAAGTAACCTATTAAAACAGAAAAAAGCAAAACTAGAGTTCTCCTTGGGCTTCCCTTGCAGCTCAGTTGGTAAAAAATCTGCTTGCAGTGCAGGAGTCCACCTGCAATGCAGGAGACCCGGGTTCAATTCCTGGGTTGGAAAGATATCCTGGAGAAAGAAATGGCAACCCACTCCAGTATTCTTGCCTGGGAAATCCCATGGACAGAGGAGTTGGCGGGCTACAGTCCATGGGGTTGCAAGTGTCAGACACGACTTAGCAACTAACCACCAGAGTTCCCCTTAATTTGTTTGATTTGTCGCCATGTACCTCTGGAGGATGAGGATGGCCTCTACCCTGTCTTGCTCTCCTTCACACTCCTCAGAGGGTCTGTCACAGGATAGGTGGTAAACTAGGTTTGCCAGAAAAATAAAGTAGACTTAACATGCTGTGGTTTCAGGAGCTTACACTGTCCTCAATTTTCAAAATCAGATACATGGTTCTATCTCCAGTTCTTTCAAACTCCTGTGTTGGGACTTGTTTGGGCTTGTTGACTTGTACTCATTTTAAAGATGCTTTTTAAACCATGTCATCACCTTATATGAGTGACAGTTTTAAATCAAAGAGCCCTACAACAAAGAAGGGAATCAAGAAAAAATATGCTTTAGTTCAAGGCATTGAGTAGCTGTGTCACCCTGAACCCTCTCACTTCTAAACTGGCTTTAATAATGAATAGAGCAGAATCCTGCCAGGCATTCTTGGGCACAAACCACCCCGCTGCGTGTATCAGGCTCTAGTTTGTAGAAAAGCTTTAGCTTCTTAGGCCCTCCCAGAGTTTCAAACAGCAAATTTAATCAGACAAGTGAGAAAACAAAGAAACAAAGGAAAACAGTCAAGCAAGACAAAATGGTGACGTTTAACCATAAACAAAGTCAAGGACCTTTAGTTTCCCCTCAAGGTCTATATGTAATATCTTGAACCATGTCCTTGAGCTGTTTTTCAGATACTAACCCCACCATCAGGTAGATGCAGTTAACTGCTAACCACCGGCAGGTAGACTCCAGACTGATTGGGACCAGAAGGTTGAGGTTGACTCCCAAAATTCCACCCGGTGACCTCACTTCCAACCAATCAGAATGTCCAGGAGCGGATCAGGCAAGCTGAGATCCTCTGCCTCACCATTTCCTGGGAAAAAAGTCCCCAAAGCCACTGGGGTGTCGGATCTTTTGAGCGTGAGCTGCCCGTTCTCCTTGCTTGGCCCAGCCATAACTGCCACGTATTTTCCTCCATCACAACCTGGTGGCAACAGATTAGTTTTCCTGAGGGTGGGATCAGCAGACCAGGCTTGGTATAGCCACAATAACAGCACCTGCCCCATTGATGCTGGGGGGTATATAATATAATATATATGATGCATTTAGAACCACGGTCAGCACATGGTAAGCACTGTAGGAAGATTAGCTGTTGTCATCACTTATGCCTTTCAGTATTTATGGAAAACATGCTCCTTGCTACAGAAATAATTGAAGACTAGCATCTGTGCTTTCCCTCTGCCACCTGTTAAATGATACCATCTTCTGTCATTGCCCTTCTTTGACATGCTTCCCACACTTCATCTTCTCACATAACTTCAAACAACATACCCCTGAGTAGTTCTCTGCTTTTTCATTCTTGTCTCTGCTCATTTGTGATGCTCCTCCTACTGACACCATTCCTGAAGCTTTGGTACCACTTTTCCCTTGATTCTGCACCTTTTTCCCTTTTATAAGAGCTTTAAAATCTAAGCTCATCAGAGATCCATTCACACTGGCTCCAATTTCTGTTTATTGGAAAGGGCCTCAATTATGTGATCAGAATTTCACTCTTTATTCTATTTCTTATTTTATAATCTTCCCCATCATTACTTTTTCTAATCTCCAAGGGATAAAACTTTCACCATCTTGTCTAAATTTATCACATGCACTTTATTAGCAGAATGAGAATAAAGCATTTGAGGAGCGGGGTGACCCATCGCATCTATCTTTTCTGTCTGACAAGATCAAAGACTGTGTCACTTATGCATTCAGTATGTGCAATAATGAACCATTTCTGCTCCTTTCTCCTTATATCATGATGAAAATGTACCATTTCTAGTTTCAAATATGTGGATTTCTTATCACATCATTATAAATTGTATTTCTCCCTATTCTTTCTGTTGGATCTGTTACTTTTGAAAAAAATAGAAGTATATTTCATCCTACCAAGTTTAAAGACATCAAAACTGAAAATCATAAAGATATGTTGCTATATAATAAATGCAAGGAAAAGCACTGTAGAACACCCATCAACAGCCACACATTCAAAGGGAAGGTTTTAACCTAACTTCAAAAAACTGGAAAATGAATTAATATGTTCTGAGTTAAAAGAAAACATTTATAGCCTACATATTAATTTTTAAATGAGTCCCTGTTTTTAATCTATTTTTTCTAATACATGCCAACCACAAATTGGATTCTGTCACCATGAGCAAAAAGTTTTGCATGATTAATGCAACCAGAGAACACTTAATTCTAAAATGCAAATATGAGACATATGACAAATAAATATTGACAAGATTTTATGAAAGAGCACAATATCAGGGGTCTTAACAGACTGTTAAGAGTGCTACATCCAGATCTTCAGCTGTCACATGTTAAATGAGAAAATGAGAATAATTCTGACCTCCACTGCAGTCTAAGAATACCAGCATGTGTAGCTGTGGGCATTCCTTTCTCATAAGGAAAGTCCAGGGCACCCAAGGGGAACACAAAAGAAAAATATAATGTGTGTATTACATTGATTGATTTGCGGATATTAAAGAATCCTTGCATTCCTGGGATAAAGCCCACTTGGTCATGGTGTATGATTTTTTTAATATGTTGTTGGATTCTGTTTGCTAGAATTTTGTTAAGGATTTTTGCATCTATGTTCATCAGTGATATTGGCCTGTAGTTTTCTTTTTTTGTGGCATCTTTGTCTGGTTTTGGAATTAGGGTGATGGTGGCCTCATAGAATGAGTTTGGAAGCTTACCTTCTTCTGCAATTTTCTGGAAGAGTTTGAGTAAGATAGGTGTTAGCTCTTCTCTAAATTTTTGGTAGAATTCAGCTGTGAAGCCATCTGGTCCTGGGCTTTTGTTTGCTGGAAGATTTTTGATGACAGTTTCGATTTCCTTGCTTGTGATGGGTCTGTTAAGATCTTCTATTTCTTCCTGGTTCAGTTTTGGAAAGTTATACTTGTCTAAGAATTTGTCCATTTCATCCAAGTTGTCCATTTTATTGGCATAGAGCTGCTGGTAGTAGTCTCTTATGATCCTTTGTATTTCAGTGTTGTCTGTTGTGATCTCTCCATTTTCATTTCTAATTTTGTTAATTTGGTTTTTCTCTCTTTGTTTCTTAATGAGTCTTGCTAATGGTTTGTCAATTTTGTTTATTTTTTCAAAAAACCAGCTTTTAGCTTTGTTGATTTTTGCTATGGTCTCTTTAGTTTCTTTTGCATTTATTTCTGCCCTGATTTTTAAGATTTCTTTCCTTCTGCTAACTCTGGGGTTCTTCATTTCTTCCTTCTCTAATTGCTTTAGGTGTAGAGTTAGGTTATTTATTTGGTTTTTTTCTTGTTTCTTGATGTAAGCCTGTAATGCTATGAACCTTCCCCTTAGCACTGCTTTTACAGTGTCCCATAGGTTTTGGGTTGTTGTGTTTTCATTTTCATTCATTTCTATACATATTTTGATTTCTTTTTTGATTTCTTCTATGATTTATTGGTTATTCAGAAGCGTGTTATTTAGCCTCCATATGTTTGAAGTTTTAACAATTTTTTTCCTGTAATTTAGATCTAATCTTACTGCACTGTGGTCAGAAAAGATGACTGGAATGATTTCAATTTTTTTGAATTTTCCAAGACCAGATTTATGGCCCAGGATGTGATCTATTCTGGAGAAGGTTCCGTGTGCACTTGAGAAAAAGGTGAAGTTGATTGTTTTGGGGTGAAATGTCCTATAGATATCAATTAGGTCTAGCTGGTCCATTGTGGCATTTAAGGTTTGTGTTTCCTTGTTAATTTTCTGTTTAGTTGATCTATCCATAGTTGTGAGTGGGGTATTAAAGTCTCCCACTATTATTGTGTTACTATTAATTTCCTCTTTCATACTCGTTAGCGTTTGCCGTACATATTGCGGTGCTCCTATGTTGGGTGCATATATATTTATAATTGTTATATCTTCTTCTTTGATTGATCCTTTGATCATTATGTAGTGTCCTTCTTTGTCTCTTTTCACATCCTTTATTTGAAAGTCTATTTTATCTGATATGAGTATTGCGACTCCTGCTTTCTTTTGGTCTCCGTTTGCATGAAATATTTTTTTCCAGCCCTTCACTTTTAGTCTGTATGTGTCTCTTGTTTTGAGGTGGGTCTCTTGTAGACAGCATATATAGGGGTCTTGTTTTTGTATCCATTCAGCCAATCTTTGTCTTTTGGTTGGGGCATTCAACCCATTTACATTTAGGGTAATTATTGATAGGTGTGTTAAAAACATACTGTGTTCTAAAAAAGATGCTTCTCAACCTAGGAGTTAGAAAGGACCAATATTCTTCCAGCTTTGAAATTCACATGACTACTTCATAAAATGCAACAAAAATGAAGAGAAACATAAAAGTCTTTTTTTTTTAAGGCAGACTTATAAATTACAAGTTCATGCTCATCCCTTAGATGTCACAGCATGTTAAGTTGCCCCAGAAGACTCTGCTGCTGCTGCTAAGTCACTTCAGTCGTGTCCGATTCCATGTGACCCCATAACGGCAGCCCACCAGGCTTTGCCGTCCCTGGGATTCTCCAGGCAAGAACACTGGAGTGGGTTGCCATTTCCTTCTCCGATGCATGAAAGTGAAAAGTGAAAGTGAAGTCGCTCAGTTGTGTCTGACTCTTCGCGACCCCACAGACTGCAGCCCACCAGGCTCCTCTGTCCATGGGATTTTCCAGGCAAGAGTACTGGAGTGGCTTGCCATTACCTTCTCTGCCAGAAGACTCTAATTATTCTTGATTCCTATATTTACCTTGATAGAAGCATATGGTTCACAGAGTACCACTGACCACACTTTGACTATCACTCTTCCGTCATAAGCTACGAAGGAAAAATGTGACTGAAAATGGATCAGAACTATACTAATCTCAAGGACTATTATTTCTTACCTGGCCCACAATTGAAATCTAATGGGCTTCCCTCATTGCCCACTCCCAGGGTCACACAGCAGCAACAGGAAGTCTGACTCTGTTTATGGTCCTCAAGAGCTCCTCCTTGCTCTTAGAATATAATCTACACATGGTAAGATCCTACAAAGGCTGGCTGAGCCCACTTGCCCAATGTCATGCCTTCTCCCCATTGTCACTGTCCTGCAAATACACATGGCTTATTTCTCAGAAAAGCCCTAAGCTTCTTCCAGGTCCAGGGTCTTCTCAGGAGTTGGTCTCTCTTCATGTAATCGTGTACAACCACCCATCCATCTTAAAGATCAAAAATGGCTGAAAATACATCAACCTTCATGCCACAGAGTGGTAGAGTCAATACACCTACATTCAAATCCAGGTGACTATAACCACTGCAACTAACAGAAAATGACAAAAGTAAGGCTGTGTCAATTTCTGAACCCAGAATTTAAGAAACTAGCAGCTTCCACTTCCTGTCTCTTGACTCTTTTTAGAACCCCCATATAAGGAGTCTGATTACCCTGAAACCATCCCGCTAAAGAGGTTACCTGTATGCTTTCCAATTGACAGACTAGCCATCCTAGGCAAGGCTGGGGCACACATTGTTTACCATCTGGAATAGCCTATTCACCACCTGAATACCACTAGTGACCTCAGTCCATGCCACAGGCAGCAAAACAATTATGGTCAAGCTCCATCCAAATATTTGACTGGGGGGTGGGGGGGGGGGATGTGAAATATGTTATAATGGTTGTTTGAAGTAACTGAGTGTAAAAGCAGAATAATGACTTCCCCAAAGATGCCCACATTCTAATTCCCAGAACATTGAACATATTACTTTACATGGTAAAGGGAACTTTACAGATTTGATTAAGATGTAGAGATGGTGAGATTATCCTGGCTTACCTGGTGGGCCCAAAGTCATCTCAAAGGTCCTTACAACAAAGGACCAAGGAAGGCCCCTTACAAGGGAAGAGCAGAAGGATCAGAGTCAGAGAGAGACAAAGGGAAATATGAAGATGCTATGATGCTGGTTTTAAGGATGAAGGAAAAGGCCATAAACCAATTTGGGAAAAGCCAGGAATGGACTCTCCTCTAGAGATTCCAGAAGAAATACAGCCCTGCCCACACCTTGATTTTAGTCCTCTGAGATTCATGCAGGGCTTCTGATCTCCAGGATTGTAAGAATGTAGGTTTTTCTGGTTTTAAGCCACTGAATTAGTGGTGATTTGCTACAGGGGCAACAGAAAACAAGTGCATTAATTACTAGGGTAATTTATTACACAATAATGGACAACCAGAAGACAGTCCTCCCTGCCACTACATCTCCCAACCCCACATACCTGCATTCACACAAATCTTTGTTGTTGTTCAGTTGCTCAGTCATATCTGACTCTCTGTGACCCGATGGACTGCAGCACTTCAGGCTTCCCTGTCCTTCACTATCTCCCAGAGCTTGCTCAAAGTCATGTTTATAAGTCAATGATGCTATCTAAACATTTCTTCCTCTGCCACCTTCTTCTCCTTTTGCCCTCAATCTTTCCCAGCAACAGGGTCTTTTCCTATGAGTTGACTCTTCACATCAGGCGGCTAAAGTACTGGAGTTTCAGCTTCAGCATCAGTCCTTCCAATGAATATTCAGGGTTGATTTCCTTTAGGATTAACTGGTTTGATCTCCTTGATGTCCAAGGGACTCCCAAGAGTCTTCTCCAACACTACAATTCTTGACCTTGCTTATTTCTGGTCATTATTCAGAAAAAAAAGAAAGTGAACTCACTCAGTCATGTCTGACTCTTTGCAACCCCATGGACTGTAGTTGGCCAGGCTCCTCCGTCCATGGAATTCTCCAGGCTAGAATACAGGAGTGTGTTTACATTTCCTTCTTCAGGGGATCTTTCCAACCCAGGGATCAAACCCGGGTCTCTTGCATTGCAGGCAGACTCCTTACTGTCTGAGCCATCAGGGAAGTCATTATTCAGAAACCTGGCTTAAATGTTTACTTATAGGCATGTATTAAAGAATGTATTCTCAGCATGTAACTTGTTTGTAAGATTATACAATATCTAGATCCCTACACAATAAAAAGTTTCAGAAGGTGAAGTCATTTTGGTCTACCTGACTCACCAAGGAGTCCCCATTCCACACTCGCGATACTCAGCATTCGGTAAATATTCAATGTAAATGAACACAGATGAATTAGAACATAGGTAATACACTGGAACTGTAGCTTGTAAATGTATATGAAGAAGACAAACTGCGTTAGAAGTGTGTTCAACTAATGGAAATAAAGTTTTAACAATGCAAAAATTCTTTGAAAACTAATTATATAAAGTCCATGAAAGCAAGTGATGGCTGCCTACATGAGGTTGAATCCACACTTGATGTTCAGGCATGAAAAACAGCAAGGTTGACCTTTATCCAAAAATATTAATCAGAGAGAAAAAAAAAAACAAATAGTTGAATTTTTGGTCATATCACAGTCAAAAAAATTTAAAAAAAAAAAGAAATGACCAAAGAGACATTCTCACCCATAAAAATAATTAAATTGAATTTTCTATGAATTGCCTTTTTAACATGGAAAGTTGGACAATATTGAAAAATACTAAAAAACTACAGTCACCCCTCAGTATCTACAGAAAACTGGTTTCAGAAGTCCCTACCTATACTAAAATTTATGGATGCTCATGTCCTTTATATTAAATGGCCTGGTATACAACCTATAATTCTCAGAGATAGCCATTGATAACATCTTGAAATGTGTCCCCTCAGTCTTTTTTTCCTCTTAGGATATAATCTTATGCACAATTGGGATCACATAAGAAATGTTGCTTCAAATTCTGCATTTGTCATATTTTTATATGGCTAAACTTTTTTTGCTAACATGTTTTTAATAGCTAAACAGGAATTTGACATACAGATGCCTCAATTAAATATGTTTCCAACATTTTTATATTATAAACATTAGGAAGCATATAACTACAAACAAAACTATAACTACAAACAAAACTAAGATTTGTAAGGTAATTTCCTAGTGTGAAATTCTTAGATCAAAGCATGTATATACTTTTATAGCTCTTGATTCACATGGATCAGTGTTTTTTGATTGTGAGGTATAATAAAAGAAATTTGAGAAATAAAACATGCTATTTAAAGATTAACAACATAGACTAAAACATCAAAGGCTCCGAGAAGTCCAGCAATAAAAAAGAAACCTGTGTTAGCTTAATGGAAAGATAAATATTTTTAACGACATAAAGACATTTTCTTCCCCACACAGCACGCACTAACCCATGAATGTGCTGGTGGTCTCCTTAAGCTTTATAACTTCTGTTTTCATGCTTTCAAAGGTTCTTCTACCCCAAGATCATAAAATAAGTCATCTATATATAATTTGAACATTTAAATCTTTCATCCATCAAGAATTTATTTTGGCATCAAGAACTTCCATGTTCCTTTTTTTAAAAATGAGAAGCTGATCTTCCTATTAGGATATATTGACAAGGTTTATCTCCTTATCCATGTATTAACATAATGCCATCTTTATCATACCCTAAATTGCCATAGATAACTACAGGTGATGCTAGTGGTAAAGAATCCATCTGCCAGTGTAGGTGATGCAGGAGACAAGGCTTCAATCCCTGGGTTGAGATCCCCTGGATTAGGAAATGGAAACCCACTCCAGTATTCTTGCCTAGAAAATCTCATGGACAAAGGAGCCTGGCAGGCTACTGTCCATGGCGTCACAAGGACTCAGATACAATTAGGCGACTAACACTACTACCCTGAGCTCGCTGTCCCATTATACCAAGCTCTATCACACCACACTTCTTAAATATTTATAAATGTATAATATATTTTCATAACACTAAGGAAATATGCTTCATTACTCATTTCCAAAATTTTTCTTGGATATCCTCATATGCACGTGTATTCATTCAACAAATGAGTTCAACATACTTAAGTAATTCAACATCCATGCTGTGATACATATGGAATTGAACTGAATTCATCATCCACATATGGTAGGTACTTATAGATGTTGGAATTTTTCTTATAGGTTAAGAAGGGAGAATTTGGTCAGGTTTCAAAATTCAAATCCTACTGGGATTTCCATAACAATTATGTTGAATTAATTTAGGGGAGACTTTTCCATACAAACTCTTTCTGTCCCAGAGTAAGGTTGGATATGAATTTACATAAAGTACTTGATTAAGCTGATGAAACTAAACCAGCTCATATGCAAAGGGTCTCACATTGGATGTAATTTGCAAATTTAATCCTCATAACCAACACATGAAATAGATAATATTACAATTCCTAGTTTACAAAGAAGAAAATAAAAACTAAGCAACTTGTGTCACACACATATGGGGATTTACAAAATCACACAATTTTTATTTCATAGGGTTTCTTTTTTCCCCTCTCATTCAGATTAAATGAAGAGTTCAGTCTTCAACTTCATTTTCCAAATACACCCCTTAACCATAATTTAGCTCTGTAAACCTCTGCAATTGGATGAATTCACTTTCCAGTCTCTGTGCGTGTGTGTTACGTTGCTTCAGTCGTATCCGACTCTTTGCAACCCTATGGACTGTAGCCTGCCAGGCTTCTCTGTCCATGGGATTCTCCAGGCAGGAATACTGGAGTGGGTTGCCATTTCCTCCTTCACGGGATCTTCCCGACCCAGGGATTGAACCCACGTCCTTTAAGCCTTCTGCATTGGCAGGTGAGTTCTTCACCACTAGTGCCACCTGGGAAGCCCTTCCAATCTCTATCCTGATCTATTCCAACCCACTGAAATAAAACATATGAACTTAAGAGTTTGGGGGAAATAAAATACAGTTTGCAAAAGATAATCTGAGGTCAAGGTTGGTTCCAGGATAATTCTTTTTAAAAAGGGAAAGAACAGTACAATTTTCTTTTTTAGGAATGGTTTTTCTAACATTTTCTTCATAACAAGTCAGTAAATCCAAAAGAATATGAGCATGTTTGTTAACTGGCCAATTCAGCCATATTTTGTGCCAATAAAATGAAACTTACTTCTCCAATTTCATCAGTTAAAGAACCACAGGCTCTAATTTGTTACCTTGAGATGTCAGTAAATGAAGAATTGAAACAATCCAATGTGTTGAGGTTAAAAGAGATTAAAAATGGATTTGGTGGGGGGAAAAGAACATATTTTCCTCTTCCCTTAAAATTGAGGTTGCATGGAGGGGTATTGAATAGCCCCAGAATACTTAGATTTCTAAGTTTATTTCATTTGCTGATCTAATATGTTAAAAAAAAAAATCTGAGAAAAACTGGTTGTTTATAGACCTAGTATTCAAACCACTTAACCGTTTGGTTTAAAATATTAAAGCACACATGAAAACATAGAAACTAGACATATCTTCTGTTCCCTCTTTCTTCCAACATGCCTGTTCTGCTTTTAAAAAGTTGTTTGTCCCTTTAACACAAAAGGTAACTAAAAACAACTCGATGGCAAATATTCCCATGATATGCCTCAAGTTATCCTAAGCAATAGTATTATTATTTTTTTCTAAAAAATAACTATGCTTCTCATATATTGGTTTTGCATGGCTTTTGCAGATATAGTCTTTAAGACTCTAGTTGGAAAGTTAATCAAGCGGGCTATTCCTTCTTAAAATCTTGACTAACAACCCGGTTATTCATTCAATAAATACTTATCAAATATTTATTATATGCCAAATACTGCGGCAGCCATGGGGTATATAACTGGATGAAATATAGTTCTTTCCTCAAAGAAGCTCAAACTAGTGCAAGAATGACACCATGGAGCTATGAATTGAAGCACACATAAAATTCTTATACAGTTGATATCTTGACTGAACTGTAGCCTACTGCTTGCTGCTGCTGCAGAACATGCAGACATGAGCATATCTGGAGATCTGAAGGGCAGTTTCAATAGAGGTTAGAAGTTTGGGTGCTGAGTAGCAGAAAATCTTAGTTGCAAGTGAAATTTCATACAAAAGGACATACACACACACATATATAGTGCAGGAAGTTACAATATACAATATTATAAATTAGTAGCATTCATTGTACTGTTACCCTAAAAAATGCTTTTACCCCTATTCTAACTTGACTAAATGAGAGCTCACAGCAGCAGGAACCTAGATTCCTAGATTTACGTCTTGAATATATTCCTCCACTAAAAGGTCCCAGGCTCTTTGGGGAGCATGACTTATTCTTGATTCTGGGCAGAAAAAAAAAAGAAGAAAATACAATGTATCTGGACCATTCTTTTGTGACCAGAAAGAAAGGATGGTTTTATAGCATGAAGGACAGTGCTGGAAGGGCAAAGGAGATGCTTGAAGGTTCGGTTTTCTCACAGAAGTTGTGAAAGCCAAAGATCAGAAAGTGAAGAACAATTATTAATAACCAGGACAAAGTGAGTTTGCAATTAGACTGAAAAGAGTAAAGGTAATATAAATTGCATAGTTACTATAAATTATATAAAATACTGTAATATACAATAGAAGATCAATAAAATAGGATACTTAAATTTGAGCTGATAGCAATAGTAATGGAGTGTTCACTGATGGATTCTTCAGAAGCTGGCTTTGGCTGTATCTGTGTAAGTCGGGCTACAAAGAAGGCAAGTCAACAGTCTCAAAAGTGAGTCCTTCTCTGATTCCTATAGGAAATCCACTCCATCCAAGCCTTTAGTGAGTTTTGCAAAGACTGACTAGAAATTTTCAGGGACACGGGACAGTGTCACTTTGGGTACCAGTGCCTGACAAGTGGAATCGCTGGAATTGCTGGAATCGCTCCCCAGCTCCACTATTCCTTCTTCTTCCCATCATCTTTCTCTTCCCTCTCCTGGATTCCCCCTCTGCCTCCTTCCTTCGAAGCCCAGAATCTCTCTACAGCGCAGAGAAATCTAGTTTGCTAAAGACCACATGGGGAAACTCACATAAATAGATCCATGCAGCTATTCAGAAATGCAAACATCCTCCAGTGTACCAGTGGTCCACTCCACCCTGGAAGGCAGTCGGTTATAAACAGCAGAAAACTCCCTGCTACACTTCCAATTAATAACTGTGTTACTATCTGCTTCCCATAGACCACACTCCTTGTTACAATTTTTCAATCACCTCTTAATGATCACAGATAATTTCTAAATTACTTGTATATCATTCACTCCAAAATGTGGATTTTCTACATTTTTTTAGGAATACATACAACACACACACAAACGAGTGCTTTCCTCTCACTATTTGTTCATCAGCCTAATAGCCTTGGGAAGCCAGGGGCTTCCTGAGGCCGGTAGTTTATCCTCAGGAAGTTATTTCCTGGTCAAAACGGAAGTAAACAGACATGTTAACCTGACTTTTAAGGTCATACTCTGTCCATGACTGTAAAGGGCAAATATTTCCAACATCAGGATATTTGTCCTGAAACGTGGGTTCCCAACCTCCTCCCTATTCCTTCTTTGCCTTAGATGAGCTCAGAAATGGGTCCTGTATCGTGAAACCTTCCAAACAACCCAAACAAACCCAGTGGGTGCACAGTGGCATAGAATGATAGCCTGTTTGTCCCTGACAACTCCAACTGCATGGGCTCCACAGAAAACCCAGTACAAGGAATATGCAGCCACTCCATAATTAATCGTTTTAATGAAAGACTGGATGCTCGAAGCAGATGGTAAAGAATCTGCCTGCAATGAGGGGACCCGGGTTCGATCCCTGGGTCAGGAAGACCCCCTGGAGAAGGGAATGGCTACCCACTCCAGTATTCTTGCCTGTAAAATTTCATGGACAGAGGACCCTGGTGGGCAACAAGTCCATGGGGTCACAAAGAGTCAGACACGATTGAGCAACTAACTCTTTGGATGTCTCAATGAAGTATTACTTTTAAATGTCCTTAAACATACATACACACACACACACACAAACACACAAATAAAAAAGCCTAATTTCCTTCTGAGACTATTACATGATATTTTTGCCATTCCGGGTAATTCATTTGGGAAGATAATTCCCTCAAGAAATTAAACTTAGTTCTTGAGTCTGAGACAGTACATGTCTAGGCTATACATAACCATTTTCTGGGTACTGAGCTGATGGGCTTTCCTCTACTTAAACTAATCCTCATATGAAAATGTGACTTCCTTATTCAATTGGGCACATTGAATCTATAAAATGCTCAGCTCACTAGATGTAATTGCTGCAGTTTTTCAAAAGTCACCTAACTTACAATTAAGCAGTAGCTTCAACAATAAATGAAACTTGATCAGGAAGCAGTAAATTGCTAATTTAATTACCAAAATGCATTAAGCCTCAAGAACTAAAGTCTTGCAAAGCATTCCTAAATGACCCTAAAATTGTCAGAGGTAGTTAAGTTTAAAATTTAATTTGTAAAGGCAAAACAAATTCTACAATAATTGGTCATTACCTTCCTTATACACCAAACAAAAGCTCCTGAAAACCAGTTCTGATTTTGGAATCTCTCTCCCCATAAGGTCCCCCATCCTACCTTCCAATTTGGATAAATGTCAATTTATAGCTATTTTAAATGAGATTTCAGGACTTCCCTGATGGTCCAGTGGTTAAGATTCTGTGATTCCACTGTAGAAGGTGCAGGTCCAATCTCCGGTTGGGGAACTAAGATTCCATATGCCTCATGACCGAAAAAAAGTCAACAAACCAAAAAAAACAAAACCTGATGACCAAGGAACCTTCATAGCAACTCTGAATGCAAACCTTCAGTCCTCTTACATATGAGAGAGAAATAAAATTTATGTATTTTTTAAAAAAGATTTCTTCAACGTCATTTTCTTTCTCCAGTTCTTTATAGTCCTCTTCCTATGTTATCATTCTGCTTCTCTTGTGTCACAGATAGAATTTCATTCAACTATAATAGACTGCTTCATGGCGTACTTCCAGTCTTCCAAGGCACGTGGTCTAAGATTGAGATCTACCACTTGTGTGCATTTCCAATTTAAGAGTAATTCCCTGGCTTAGTTTTAAGGGGAAAACAAGCAATACGACTATCCAGTACTTTAATATTACGTACACTATAGACCCTCTATCAAGATTAACTTACATATCAGTTTCAAACCCTAACTCTGTCTGGTGAAGTCTGTTAAGGCACAGTTATGGTTACCGGAAAACTAAAACTTCAACAGCACAATATAAAAGCAGCTTGGAATGTTTGACTTTTGCTTTCTATAACTGAGGATTTGAAGTCAATTTCTAGACTATACATGAAACAGCAAAGTGTTTCCATGTATAAGACCAGGAATTGAGACACGATTATGAGCTGGCTTTTGAAAGGGTACTTCTCATAAGTACTTTCAAAATATACTTTGATATAAACTTATAACAATGATTAGTATGAAATCCTCAGTACTTTATCATGGCATGTACAAAATAAGCATTAACAATAAATGTTAGCACTCAGGCCCAAAGACTATCTTTGTTACTTACTAGTTTTACATGACTTTGGGCCTCCCAGATTCTTTCCCAGTCTCCCTGTTTTCATCTACCAAATGGAAACATTTATGCCTACTTCACAAGAGAAGCAGGATGATGAAACAAAGTTGAATGCAATAATGTTCATGAAAGTACTAGTAAGAGCCTGAAATAAGTGTCCCCAAAATGTTTGTTGAATTTGCTGGATAGTCAAAAAGGCTTTTTGAGAAACAGAATCTACCTTGAGTTAAAAGCTTCATCCTTTTCATCCTGAATGATTCATGTGGATTTTGTCTGAGGAACATATTTAAGAAGTAAAAAGAAGATAATAAAAGAAGACAAAGAGAATAAAAACAAAGCCAGATGCCTGGACATTTTCAAAATAAGTCTATTTAGAATTGGTTTAATTCAGGCACTGAAAACATGAGAACCTGGAACTGTATAAATAAACTGGTGATTTTAGGGTTGCAGAAAGAATATCCCCACCAATTCTTCATAAATTAACTCATTTCACATGGTTCAGATGAAACATTTTTAAATGAACTTCTTTCGGGGAGTTAAAGGGGCAGTTTCACAAAGTAACGTTATATGAATCTATTGAAGGCTATTTGATAATCATGAGCTGACTTAAAGGGAGTGTTTATATCTCCAGAAGTGAATGTACTCATGTAGGTTGAAATCCTTTTACTATTTGAAGCAGCTACCCCCTCTCCATTGGAAGGACTGATCTCCTGGGGCTCCACCATCTTTCTCAAACTCTATTCTAAACACCTTGCCTCAGCTCTGCAACCAGCTCACAATAGGCAGCAAGAGAACAGGTGGGCAAACGAGAGTTAAATTGGTTCATGCTCCAAAGGCCACAGGGTTTTTACAGGTTATGCTTTCTTCCTAAGTGGAACATCTTTCACCAAAACATGACTGAGTCAGACTCCTGCTTGACAATGTATTAGGTGTGTAATCTTGAGACATTACTTTGCCAACAAAGGTTCGTCTAGTCAAGGCTATGGTTTTTCCAGTGGTCATGTATGGATGTGAGAGTTAGACTATAAAGAAAGCTGAGCACAGAAGAATTGATGCTTTTGAACTGTGGTGTTGGAGAAGACTCTTGAGAGTCCCTCGGACTGCAAGGAGATCCAACCAGTCCATCCTAAAGGAGATCAGTCCTGGGTGTTCATTGGAAGGACTGATGTTGAAGCTGAAACTCCAACACTTTGGCCACCTGATGCAAAGAGCTGACTCATTTGAAAAGACTCTGATGCTGGGAAACATTGAGGGCAGAAGGAGAAGGGGACAACAGAGGATGAGATGGTTGGATGGCATCACCAACTCAATGGACATGGGTTTAGGTGGACTCCGGGAGTTGGTGATGGACAGGGAGGCCTGGCATGCTGTGCGGTTCATGGGATCGCAAAGAGTTGGACACGACTGAGTGACTAAACTGAACTGAACTTGAGTAAGTCTCTTCATTTCTCTGGGTCACAAGTATTTCTTTGTAAAATAACTATATTAGGTCAGAAAATTGCCAGGGCTTTTTGTAGCTCTAAAAATTCTCTGATTCCATGGTTGTCTGGTTTGAAAACCAACACATATAAACAACCATCACACTTATAAATTGTGTTGTCAGGGAGTTCAATACCTGAACTTGAATGTGATTAAAAAGCAGCTGAATGAAGTTGACTTCTCAGCAGCCAACTGCATTTGGTCTTTGAACTAGATATTTTATTTTTCCCCAGTTCAAGGGAAGGCGGAGTCTTTGAGATGTCATCCTTAAAGCCACACCCTCATCCCCCTCTGCACCCCATTCCAAGAAAGAAGCCCAAACTCAGCTTCCTATTTCTAGGAAGCTTCTTCATGATCTAAAGTCAATTGATTTTGCTCACAGCTGAATGTGATTTCAAAGACCTGAAGGTCAAAGGCCATCCTTTCCTATACAAGAGAAAACATTCTGTGGATGAGACAGACTGAAAAACATGAAAACCATGGAAGAGAAAGAATAATAACACAACTAAAAAGAATTAAGCTTCAGCTTAGCTAGTGGTAAAGAGTCTGCCTGCAATGCAGGAAACCCAGGTTCAGTCCCTGGGTTAGGAAGATCCCCTGAAGCAGGGAATAGCTAACCACTTCAGTATTCTTGCCTGGAAAATCCCATGGACAGAGAAGCCTGGGAGGCTACAGTCCATGGGGCCACAAAGAGTCAATACAACTGAGTGACTTTCAGTTTCAGTTATTTCACTTAGGATGTTTGAATGCAGATTTTGTTGGGGAAAAAAAAATGGAAAGTCTCTAGCTTTCTACACTTGAACCCAAACACCTTAGTGTCAGGAAATCGGGAACTTAAACTGTTACAAGAAATATAACAGGTCTTAAAGAAAGCTTATACCTTATCAGAGAGAAAACAATGCAGGCTGCTAATTACTTGGAAGAGATGTGGCTTTAGAGTCACAAAATTAAGACTCATAAAAGATTTGCATGAGACTCTGGAACAGAACACTACATCATGTGAACTCTACCATTCTTGTTTGGATTGAAATCAAACTGTATCACCATCTAGGGCCGTCTTCCTAGGAACACAGCCTTGTGACCCAAAGTGAATCATAAGTTGGAACTTGAGATAGCAAAGCTATAAGTCCTTAGCAAAGAAACTGACTTAAGTGTGAATAAATGTGATGCCTCAACTATTAGGGTTGGGTGCTAAAATGCTTCAAACCTGAGATGAGATTGGTCCTGACTGTCCAAGAAAAGCTAAAAAATAAATTAATCAATTAAAAGGTTGGGAAATCTGTGGGTCTGTAATCCCTCACATCTTCCAGAGCTTCATGTGAGAATATGCAGGTACCATAATGGGTCCACTCTGACCAGGCAACACAGGCTGGGCCATGAGCCCTGCTGGTTCATGGGATTTGTTATGACGGATTCCAGGCCCAGTTCTGGCCCCCAGGCATCTCAGGAGAAGCATTCAGCCACAACCTGGCACTTTGTACGGCCAAGACTCAGCCTCTCACCACTGTGTATGACCTCCTCTCAGAGTTGGAAGCCAGCACATGAAAAGAACACTTCGTGATGGATTAGATTGGGGTCTGAAGGTCAGGGAGGAGCTCCCCCAAACCCATTTTCACATGTTTAAGTCAATGAGTTCTAGTAAATTTACTGGGCTGTGTAACTATTGGTACCACCACAATCCAATTTTAGAAAGGTGTCATCTCCCCAAAAGGCTCCCTCAGGCCTGTTGACAGTTAATCGCCATTCCCACCGCCAGCCCCAGGTCAGGGTGTTTGCTGTGCGTCCTTCTCTTCCCCCCACTCCAGGTCCTCAGTCTATTTCCCAGTATACGCTGAACAGAGGGGTCACCCACATTTCCCGGTGAAAGACAGTGCCTATACCATCAGCCAGCTTGTAGAGGTTGGACACAAATGCATACATGTATGTACCCACACACATGCACACACACACTACCCAGGGAATGACGTAACACCCTCCTCATCCAGCCCATCAGAGAGAAGTCCAACACTGCTCCAAAATGCTTCCAACCCAGCTATTACAGGGATGGCCACAGTTTTCAAAAGCTGCAGGAAAACTGAATATTATCCTCCACAATAGATACCATGTTTAGAACAGTATCACTCAGACCCTTAAACTGAGAATCCTTGCTGTGCTTCCTGAAGACAATATCCTTGAATTCAAAGGAGAAAAATCATAAGAGGGTCAAAGAACTGAAGAAAATAACCATAATCAAATAGCTTTGGAAAAACCAGGCAACTACACACTCAATTTTTTTTAATATCAAAGGTTAAATATAGTTCTAGAAAACTTTGGAAAGAGAATCAAAGAAGCATTTTTCAATGTGCTCTTCTGTAGCGTGTGTAAGAAATCAATGTCCACCTTTTGTTTTCTTTTGTTGTGTGTTGCAGAGAGTGGTTACCTAGGCATTTTCCGGTAGGAGGAAACCTACATGCAAACAGGTAAATCCACCTTGTGGAGGTCAGAGAATGTGACGCTCTGATCACTTATCCTGAGAGGTGGACGTGGGCTCTGTCATCTGTAAACTGAGGAAATAGGCACTGGCTATTACGCTTCCATCTTGAAAACCCAGATCCATCGTATGAGGCCATTCTGTGGCAAACAACCCTGAAACACACTTAAATGTAACTAATATCCACATCAAATTCATTTTTTAATATTTAAAAATTTTCACTGATGGAAAAACAGCAGCAAAAAAGATTCATGCAAATAAACAGCAAAACAGCACATTCTTTTAAATTTTTTTCAGATAAGCAAAAAATGGATAGTAGGATGAAGTGCTTCCATTTAAGACTTCAGAAAAAAATCTCATACCAATTTAGCCCAGTTGCTAAAAATTCTGTTTCATATGAATATCACAGTTTCTTGTTTTTCTCTCCTGAAAATGCATTGTGACCAAAATGTATAAAACATTGGCTGAGCCTACACCAAAAGCATCTTCCTAAGAAAAAGGCAAAATAGAAATGAAAAATTTGAATCCCTATAGTTTATTTTGAAGCATAAAAAGCAGACATTTTTTAAATGCTTGAAATCCCACAGTCCCAACCTTGGCAACGTAGCTCATATATTCTTTCATTTTCTACTTCTGAAAAGGAGAAAAAATAAGAGAACTTAAATCCATTGGCTAGAATCAATTCACCTGATTCACACATTACCTTAACTGAATTTCAGAAATAATCTAATCCCCACATTTGAATTAACAGGCAGAAAATTAAGTTTAGACTGCTACCTGATTCTTTACTGCATTAAGAAGAACACACCAATCTGTTTGCCATACACTACAGTAAAACAATGCTAAGGCATTAAACACAAGGGAATACAATCCAGTTTTAAAATATATTTATCCATCAATCTGGGGATAATTAACTCAGAGAAGTTAACTTTTATATGAAACACACCAAGTCAAAGAATACCCAAAGAAGACACACACAACAGAAGTAAACTCTCATCATTAATGTAAAAAATGTAGTGCAGATCAAGAACAATCTAACAGGTTAAATGACCAACACCAGGCTGTGAGTACACTTTCTGATATTATAAACAGCAAAAATTAAGCTTCTGAAACAAAGACTGGAAATGCATTTCCACAACACCCTGTACATATCAGGAAAGTAGGCTCTCTATAGTGTCATGAGGAGTCAGCTGACACCCCATAGTCTTTCATTACAAATGGCATTCATGTCTTCCACAGACCTTCACTCAACCATTCATTTAGAAAGAATTCTTCAAAAAATAACTCATTTAATTGTGTGTTTCGGATTAACATAAAAGGAGCTGAATCCATAATTGGGTCAACTTTTTACCAAATAACTACTACAGAATCAATTATTTCCACACTCAAACAAGTAAGTATAACTGAAAAGCTTCTCAACTATTGGGAAGCAGTTAAATTCCAACACGTGTTACTACACATAGTCAAATTCTTCATCAAGAACACCAGTGCAACCCATCTTCGTTCTGACAAGCAGCAATTCTCACTTAATTTTTTAAAGAATCAAGCCTCTTCTCCTGCTCCCCAATATTGGGGACTGGTTCAGGTTCTACAAATCACACAACTATGACCTTACCATTATCAAAATCCCAAATTCCAGGTGTGCCTATTTTGAAAGTTCTTGCAGGAACTTTCAACTACAGCAGAAGGATTTTACAATCATAATGCTTCCCATACTGAAAACAAGACATCATTTATAAACATTCGCAAAAGTCAGCCTATTATACTTTGACAAAATAACAGCATTTACCTTAAACTGCACCAAAACAACTTTAGTAGACACTGACAACAATGCAATAAAAGAGAAAGCCTTGGCCTTCCCATTTTTGAGAATCTCATATGCTCCCACTCAGCAGAGCAGATCTGAGACGCACACATTTTATATGTCTTCCAAATATAGCCAGCACTGTGATGAAAGCGTGAGAGATAATGAAGACCAGATGCCTACCTTCGCTGGTAGCCACATTCTTCTGGGCTTGGGTCGGCGTGTGATCTGTACTTGAACTCACGTCGGATGAGATGCTTGAGCTGCCTTTGCCTAGAGAAAACAAGAACGAGGAGCTTTTGAGTTTTGTCATTTCAGGACTGGACTGTGCCTTCCACTCCATCTCACACCAAGCCATATCACTCGTTTCCAAGAAAGGAGCCATAACACTAAGAATGAAGTTTATTAGTTTTCTGGCCTCATGCATTAAATATCTTTGGGGAAATATCTGACCCATGCCATAACAGAGCTAAAGCCCTATTATAATATGGCTTGACTATAAACTCAGACAATTATAAGGTATTGTCAAACATGATAACGTAATATAGTTTTGGCATATATGTGAATAAGAGAGTACGAGTGGGAGACACATCTACAGTATCAATTTTTTCTTTGCAACTATAAACTATACATTTTCTGGTAAAGGACAAAAGCAAATCTAGGAATGAGGCATCATCCAAGGGGCAAGAGCCTGCTGGTTCCAAACAGCTGCATTGCCTTAAAAAAACAAATTCCCTAATTTAATGGGTTCTTCGTTAAAACAAACAAAAAACCTGCTTTGTTCTTCTAACGCAGGGCTTCTTAAACGGGGATGCCTCCTCCTCAAGTGAACATCTGGCAATGACCGGTTTCATTTTTAATTGTCACAATGGGGGAAGGTGCGCTCTTGGCATCTAATGGGTAGAGGCCAGGGAAGCTGCTCAAAGTCTGACCGTGTGTATTGACAGCATCCCACAGTTTCAAAAAAACAATCCAGACCAGAGCATCAACTGGGCTGAACTTGAGAAATCCTGGCCTAAGTAACCTAACCTCAGCTGACAACTGACTTTCTGCTCTTCTAACTTTAAATTTGAACATATGTCAATACATTAATACCGCTGAACATTTTGTCTCTCAATCATGTCTGACTCTTTGTGACCCCATGGACTGTAGCCTACCAGGCTCTCCTGTCC
Source organism: Dama dama (assembly GCF_033118175.1). Classification (NCBI taxonomy): domain Eukaryota; kingdom Metazoa; phylum Chordata; class Mammalia; order Artiodactyla; family Cervidae; genus Dama; species Dama dama. The sequence continues at coordinate 63,281,008 of NC_083705.1, forward strand.
ATAGGATTCTCGAGACAAGAATACTGGAGTGGGTAGCCATTTCCTTCTCCAGGGTATCTTCCCAACCCGGAGATTGAACCTGGGTCTCCTGCACTGCAGGCGGATTCTTTACCATTTGAGCCACCAGGGAATGAAAGTCTACAAATATAACACATGCTGGGTAGGGAGGGAAGTGCCAGTGACCACTGGGCAGAATTCTGAGATGATCTCCATGGTACCTGCTACAGACCAAATGGCTGTGTTCCCAAAATCTTATGTCTTAAAAGCTAATCCCCAGGGTGATGGTTTTAGGAGGTTATTATAGTCTTTGGAGGTGATTAGATCATGAGAGTGGAGCCCTCATGAGTGTGATTAGTGCCCTTATTTAAGAGACCCCAAAGTGCCCCCCTGTCCTTTTATCATGTAGAGACACAGGGAAAAGATGGCCATCTATAAACCAGGAAGCAGCTCCTCACCAGACACCTTGATATCAGACTTTTCAGCCTCCAGAACTATGAGAATTAAATATCTGTTAACATTATAAGTCACGCAATCTATGGTATTTTGTTATAAGCAGCCTGAATGGGCTAAGCCTATGTCCATGCCATTGGTAATCTGCTCCCCTTGTGTGTGGACAAAATTTGCAATTTGTTACTAAGCAATAGGACATGGCAATGGTGAGAGGGTTTTGCAGATGTAATTAAATTTCCTATAGCATTGACTTTAATCAAAAGGGTGATCATCCTGGATGGGCCTGACCTAAATACCTGAGTAAACCCTTCTATAGAGCCTAGAGGAGAGAGACTCTTCCTCCTCATCTTGAAGACACAAATCATCATGCATGCTACAGCTGCAAGGAGATAAATTCTACCATCTCTACATGAGCCTGGAAGAAGATCCAACTTCAGATGAGAAAGCTGACCAGCCCAACATCTTGATGACAGCTTTGCAAGATCCTGAACAAAAGACCCAGCTGACCCAAGCCCAGAGTTCTGATCCAAGGAAACAGTGAAATAAGAGATATATCTTGTGATAAACTTTGCTAAAATCATGGTAAACTGTTATGCAGCAATAGAAAGCTAAAACAATGACCAGCCAATTACATCCTAAATGAACTCTTTTCCTGCCACAAATTATGATCTAGATTCTTACACGCAGCTGAGAAACACAATTTTTGAATAGTCTTCTCTGCACAGTGGTACATAAGCCAGTTGGGTGGAGGGAGTTTACAGTCTATGAAAGGACAATGTACAAAAGTACAAATGGGCTTCCGTTGAAAGAGCTTCAGGATTTTGTTTGCTAATGTTGACAGTAATGGAAGAATCCAAGTTTATTAGTGATATCACCTGAGCAGGGAACTCAAATGGCTGTTGTTTCTCCTTGCCACTGCATATCACTCATTATGACTTATCGCTCTGAAACAATTCTGTCATTCCCGTCATCTCTGCCCATTTCACATGCAGGTGGAGAAGCATGCAGTAGCTTCTCTTGGGGACCAATGCCTTGACCTCTGCAGAAAGGCATACCAAGAATCCAGGAGGACCAGGCAAAGTGCTCAGTATAGCAACCTTCACACATATCAGTTACTCTGTCCTGAATCCATCACAGTTGCCAATTTCTCATGCAATTGGAGTGATATGTGCTTCTGAATGTTTCAAGTACTATGTCTGGAGTCTGTGGCTTCAAAGCCCAGCTCTACAAGCCACATACGTATCCACGAACAAGTCGCTCAAACTAAATCTTGTTTCATCTTGCACCTTATGCAAATGGGTATCATGGTGCCCAGGCTTTGGTGTGTGTATCAGTTACGCTTCTCCAGAGAAACAGAACTGATAGATGTGTAAATATCTCCCATTAGGATACATGTTAGGATCAGGGGAAATTATAGAAATATAGAATTATAGAATTATAGAATTCTATGTATAGAATTATATATAGAATATATATATATATTCATATATGTGAGATATTGAGTTGACCAGAAAGTTCATTTGGATTTTTCCATTACCTCATATAAATATTGGCCAATCCAATATCTATACATATATACATATGACACATATATATTAAAAATATACATTATAAAATATCTATTATTATATATTTATAATTTATATATATAATATATTATATATATTATACATACATATACATATTATATATGTATAACATATACATATAATATACTATATATAGATACAGAGTCAGAGAGAAAGAGATTTAGAGGAATTGGCTCACAGAACAGTTGGAGCTCACAAGTTGGGAATCTGTAGGGTAGGCGGGCAAGCAGGATGGAAACTCAGGTAGGAGTTAATGCTTCAGCCTTAAGGCAAAACTATTAATTTTCCAATAAACCTCACATTTTACTTTAAAGGCCTTAAAGTGATCAGACTGAAGGCCCACTGTCCAATCAATAGTCATTATCAAAGGTAACCTTAAAGTCAACTAAAACAGCAGATGGTAACCACATTTATAAATCACTTTCACGACAAAACCTAGATTAGTGTCTGATTCCATAACTGTGTACTATGGCCTGGCCAGGCTGACACAGACTACTTTCTATCACGGCGTCAGACCCACAGGAATTGAAAATCCGTATTTGCCACGCACCATGCCTGGAAGAAGATCTGTCAGACTCTCTAAGCTTCATTGCCTTTCATCCATAAAACAGAGATAAAAACAAATCAAAAACCAACTACTCATTTCCTCTATTAAAAATAGGGGAATTACACCCCCACCTCTCAGGGTGGGAGAGGCTGCTATGAGCTATGGTTTATAAAGGCATTCAGTCACATCCAGTCCTGGAGAGAGTCCACTATATGATCGTTTCATATTGACCCAATGATCACAGTTCAATTTGTATCAGGAAATAAGAAATAAAATGTAAAACAGTAATTATTATTTGACTATATATGCATATATAATAGCAAATAAATATTATGTATGCTTATAAATTAAATTCTACATGCTTTATAGATCTAGTTAAACTCCCTCAAGCATAAACAAAGTTGGCAATTCTGCTCTCTATCCAACTGCTACATGAAAGTTTGTTTATTTGATCAATGGCCAAAACCCCCATTAGGGGTGGTCAGCATATCCAAACTGGATTTGGTAAAGTAAAATTTTGCTTTATTGAATTTCCTCCCAAGTGGGCTAGAAGCCTAAATGAGGGCAATTGAACAAACAATTAGGTATCAAATATATAAACATCAAAGCAAGTGAAGACTAACAATGCACTGAGGTTGGTAGGTGTTGTCTGTAACAGGTGAGCATACACTTCTGTGAATCTCAACCACCTTATGGACTAATTAGCCGGTGGGTCGATCACTTCAGGGACTTGGGGTGTACTGTTAACCTAAGCATGTTAGCCGAAGAATTTGATCCCAATCACAGATCCCTTCAGGCTTTCTGTTAGAGGGTGCCAGCTTCTCCCAATGTCTAAAAAGATGTTCATTAAATGAGGATTCTATTTGAACGGGATTTCAAACCTCTTTTAATATAAAAATCTCCATGTATAAAACTGCAACACTAAGTATCTTTTCTTTTCTCTTTCCCAGTGCCCAGGCTGACTGTGCAAAAGCAGATGTTTAAAACAAGACAGATGTTCCATCGTTATTTATTGATAACATGAGGAAGGGAAAGGGGGGAAGAGAAAAGATCAATCAATACATAACAAAAATGAATTAGTGGGGTCCTATGATTTCTAACATTCTTAAGAGTCCAATAAATCCCTTGCAAAATTGATTCCCTTTATCAATTCCAGATTGGATGCATCAAATTCATTCCTGCAGATTTCAGTCAAAGACCCCTGACAGTAAATGTACAAAGGAGCACATGGACACATGTGGTGGGGGCCTTAGACCTTTATTTCCTGTTTCTCTCAGGTACCTTGATTCCAAGTGGCTGCTGCAGGTACACCCTGAGAACCTTATTTAATATCAAATGTCCACACCAAAGGAAAGAGAATTATTTTTTCTCAGAATTAGATCAAGGGAGCAGTGGGTCATGTTTGTGTATTGAATTCACTGTTATTTTCCTGATTGTTATATTGAGATAGTTTCTTATCTTCTTTGATCCACATTTCAAATGTCTGTATGTACAGAATAATAATTTTAGTTATCTCAAAGAATGATCAGGCCTAATCCCTGGCCCAGATGCATGTTAGCTTTTGGAAAGAAACTGAAGACGTATTGTTGAAGAATATTAGCTCTTTCAGGCCAATGGGAATTTTATAGATGAGTTGTCCAGAGTCAGAGATATTGATGGAGAGTGAAATGAGGAGATATTAAATACAAGGCCCCTCTTTCACTTTATTGTGAGCAGAAAACAGTAGATGGTGTCCTTTGCTTTGCTTCTCCAATTTTTTGTTCTGTCCTGGTGAGGGTTGGAAGCACAATCTAAGGAACACAACAGTGAGAATAGAAAAGAAACAGAGAGATCTCAGAGTCATGTTTTGAGTTTTTATTTTTTTTCTATCAAGCCACTTAATGTCCTAACTGGAACTTTCTTTACTCCCTTTTTCCCAAAGTACCTAACAAGTGACCTCAGGCTCACTGATCAGGACTCACACGTTGTAACTGGAGGGTGATCTGGGGCAGAGACAAAGATCGGTTAACTGAGTACCTACTTCACGCTGCCATATGCTGGGCCCTTCTCCTAAGAGGCCACAGTTCTCACAGGTTTATGTCCATCTTGAGAAAAGCCTAGGACAATTTTCAGCATTTTTCTCTTTGCTAAGAAATGCCAGATTTGCTTCAGGGAGCTGACATTCTTTTCAATATTTTTTAAAAATATATAAAACATAAAATTTGCCATCTTCACTATTTTTCACCTGTACAATTCAGAGGTATCCACTCACAGTGTTGCATACCCATCACTACTGTTTCCACAACTTTTCCATTACCTGACACAGAAATTCTGTACCACAGCCCCGTAAATCTCCATCCCTCCCTCTTTCAGTGCCTGGTAATCTCTACCTGCTTTGCATCTCTATGAATTAGCCTATTCTGGATATTACCTATAGATAGAGTCACGCAATCTTCATCCTTTGTGTTTTTTTTTTTTTTCACTTATCATATTTTCAATGGTTCATCCAAGTTGTGCGTCCCTCCTTTTTGTGGCCAAATAATATTCCACTGTGTGTATGTTCCATGTTTAGGGGTACATGGATGGGCACTTCGCATGTTTCTACCTTGTAGCTACTGTGACTGATGCTGCCTTGACCAAGGCCTGGCTTCAATACTGGCAGTTTGTAACTTTGAAACTTCTGATGCTTGTTGTTTCTAGCTGAAATCAGATCCTGAGGGCTGTGGCTGGAGCTGGGGAGGAGAACAGAGTACACAGAGTTCTTCCAGGAGATAAACAGGGACAATCCCACTGTTGAGGCAGCAACTCCTCCAGAGCCATTTACTTCCACTCCCTCTGGCAGCTTCCGGGGTGGGCCGCCAACTGGCCCACGTCACAGACAATCACGGAGCAGAACAGGGCTTTGGGACCTGAACACACACCTGCTGTGAAGCTCGGCTGAACACAGCTCCCTCTTCCAAAGTCTATGGGGCGTTGGTTGGAACTGGACTGCCAGGGGATGCCTGGGGACGGCCCCTTTCTCCCCTTCTTGGGGACAGTCCATGTTTTCTCTAGCAGAGGCAAGAGCTTCAGCCTCCAGGCAGACAGCTCAGTCCCCACTCCAACACCACACACGGGAAGCCATAATGTGAAATGCAAGCCCAGGCTCAACCACGCAGGACCCTGTAGGATACTTCATCATTTAAGTGATGTTAGCTTAGAAGCCAAAGGCTTAAGAGAGAAAGAATTCAGGAGAAATGATTGCAATCGATCAGCAATTATTTTACATCTCAGCACCACTCTCTTTACCTTGGTGAAGAAAGAACATATTCTTAGACAAAAATCTCAGTTAAAGCCAATCTTTTCTGCATTGTTCCTGGAGGCTGTGATTACTAAAAAGAAAAAGAAGAAAGGCACGTGATTTTGACACAGTTCCCTTAAACCCATCCACGGAACTCAGGAGGATGGCTGTAAGTGTGAGCAAAGCATCAGGTGCCACCTTGGAGTGTTTGTGCAGTTTGAACGCCCACTGCCTGGACTGCAACTTGGCTTTGCTGCTATCTAGCTGATTGACTCAGACATGCAACAAAGGACTGATTCCAAATTGGGAAAGGAGTACATCAAGGCTTTATATTATCACCTTGCTTATTTAAATTATATGCAGGGTACACCATGCAGAATGCCAGGCTGGATGAAGCACAAGCTGGAATCAAGATTGCCGGGAGAAATATCAATAACCTCAGATAGGCAGATGACACCAACCTTATGGCAGAAAGCAAAGAGGAACTAAAGAGCCTCTTGATGAAAGTGAAAGAGGAGAGGGAGAAAGCTGGCTTAAAACTCAAGATTCAATAAACTAAGATCATGGTATCTGGTCCCATCACTTCATGGCAAATAGATGGGAAAACAATGGAAATAGTGACAGACTTTCTTTTCTTGGGCTCCAAAATCACAGCAGTTGGTGACTGTAGCCATGAAATTAAAAGACACTTGCTCTGTGGAAGAAAAGCTATGGCAAACCTAGACAACATATTAAAAAGCAGAGACATCACTTTGCCAACAAAGGTCCATCTAGTCAAAGCTATGGTTTTTCCAGTAGTCATGTATGGATGTGAGAGTTGGACCATAAAGAAAGCTGAGTGCAGAAGAACTGATACTTTTGAACTGTGGTATTGGAGAAGACTCTTGAGAGTCCCTTGGACTCCAAGGAGATCCAACCAGTCCATCATAAAGGAAATCAGTCCTGAATATTCATAGGAAGGACTGATGCTGAAGCTGAAGCTCCAATACTTTGGCAGCCTGATGCAAAGTGCTGACTCATTAGAAAAGACCCTGATGCTGAGAAAGATTGAAGACAGGAGGAGAAGGGGATGACAGAGGATGAGATGGTTGGAAGGCATCATTGACTCAATGGACATGATTTTAAGCAAGCTCCAGGAGTTGGTGATGGACAGGGAAGTCTCCTGGCATGCTGCAGTCCATGGGGTCACAAAGAGTCAGACATGACTGAGTGACTGAACTGACCTGAACTGAGCTGGTTGAGCTGGAGAAAGCTTTCTTACCTTCCAAGAACCTCAGTTTCTCCACCTGTAAAGTGGAGTGCAAGGATGCTAAGTCATTTCTGTCATGTCCAACTCTTTTCAGCCGTACGGACTGAAGCCCGCCAGCTCCTCTGTCCACGGAATTCTCCAGGCAAGAATACTGAAGTGGGTTGTTACGCCCTCCTCCAGGGGATCTTCCCTATCTAGGGATCAAACCTAAGCCTCTTAGGTCTTCTGCATTGGCAGGCAAGTTCTTTACCACCATTGCCACCTGGGAAGCCTATAAAATGGAGTACTGGGAGATATAAACTCATAGCACAACTATGAGAATAAAATGAGGTCAATAAGCCAATTGCTCATAAGGCATACTCATACAATAGATACTTAGTGGTGTCAGCTACTATTAACCATCCTCCCTATTTTTATTATTAATCAATAATCCAATTTAATTCAACAACTACATGCTAAACCTACTGTATGTGAAGGGTTATGATTAGAACTGGAAAAAAAGACACAGTCTATATTGGGTGGGGAAGTAAAACAGATACACAAGTAGAACTGAACATAAATGCAGTATAAGGTTTTAAACATTAAGGTTTAAACATTTTAAACATACAAGGTTTTAAATCATTAAGTGATAGTCTCAAACACGTTGATTCACAAAATTTCATCACTGCTTGGGGAGACTGCTGTTTTCTTTTATAATGATGTTAAAATTATGTAGGTTGATTGTAAACAATGGTGTCTATCTTCTCTACTGGACTTTCAACTTCATGAAGGTAGATTTCATACATATCTTATTCACTGCTCTACTCTCTAAAGCAAGAATGGTGGTTAGCATGTTATGGTCACTCAGTACCTATGTGTTAAATGACTTGGCATCAGTGAGTGAAGGATCCACCGTGCAAATAAACTGGAAACATGTTCCTAATGGAATAGCCCTGCTCCCGTCACATTTCCTAATAAACACTACACCTTCCTACAGGCACCACTGAAATCTCTGTTACCCCAAAAGACAGTCTTCACATAACAGCCATGTGTTGACTACACAAAACAGAAATTACAAAATTCATACATATTCCCAGTGGTGACAGAATATATGGTAGTGGTCCTCAACCTTTATGGCACCAGGGACCAGTTTCATGGAAGATAATTCTTCCAGAGATTGGCGGGGGGTGGGGAGATGGTTTTAGGATGATTCAAGCACATTATATTTATTGTACACTTTATTTCTATCATCACATTGTGATATATAATAAAATAAGTACACAATTAACCTTAATACAGAATCAGTGGGAGCCCTGAGCTTGTTTTCCAGCAACTAGATGGTCCCACCTGGGAGTGATGGAGACAGTGGCAGCTGCCCCCCAGTGCTAGCAACACTGTCTTAGCTCCACCTCAGTCATCAGGCATCAGGTTCTCACAAGGAGCACGCAACCTAGATCCCTGCATGCACAGTTCCCAGTAGGGTCGGCGCTCCTATGAGAATCTAATGACACTGCTGATCTGACAAGGGGCAGAGCTCAGGCCATAATGGGAATGATAGGGCGTGGCTGTAAATGCAGATGAGGCTTCACTCACTTGCCCACTGCTTCCCTCCTGCTGTGTAGCCTGGTTCCTAATAGGTCACTGATCTATACTGGTCCATGGCTGGGGGCTGGGGACTACTGCTATATAGAACTCTGTACTAGCTCCTAGAGATGCTGTAGCAAGTTATCACTAACCAAATGGCTTAAAATAAAAGAATTTTGTTGTCCCATGATCTTGGAAGCTACAAGTCTGAAATTAAGGTGCCAGAAGAGCCATGCTCTAGAGAAAATCTGTTCCCTGCCTCTCTCCCAGCTCCTCCGAGTTGCCAGCAATCCTTGGCATTCTCTGGTTTGTAACAGCGTATTTCCAGTCTCCACCAGTCATCACATGGCCATCTCCCTTCTATGTGACTCTGCATCCCTTCTTATAAGGACACCAGCCTTATTGAATTGACTCCACCTGACTCCAGCGTGGTGTGTTAGTTGCTCAGTCTTGTCCAACTCTTTGTGACCCCATGGACTGTAGCCCGCCAGGCTCTTCTGCCCATGGGATTTTCCAGGCAAGAATACTGGAGTGGGTAGCCATTCCCTTTTTCAGGGGATCTTCCCAACTCAGGGATTGAGCCCAGGTCTCCTGAATCGCAGGCAGATTCTTTACAGTCTGAGCCACCAAAGAAGCCCCAGTGTGCCCTCATCTTAATAATGACACCTGCAAGGACCTGATTCCCAAATAAGGTCACATTCTGATGTTTCAGGAAGGGAGGGGAGGACACTCTTCAACCCAGGAGATTCTCCAGCACTATTTTCTGCAGAATTAAGCAGAAAGCCAGAAATCCTACCCTGAATTTATCATTTGAGCATTGATTCAAGTCTCACTGCATGGCAGTATTACTATGAGAGGAAAAGGAAGATTAGCCATAAGATTTAATGCATCATGGAATGCAGGAGTCCTAAAAAAGCCTTCCAGCATTCGAAAAAGCAAGCACTTGGCACATCATCACGGGTAGTTGTAAGTTGAAAAGGTCAGGCAATATTTCATTAAAGGCACTAAGGCGGAGCCTGCTCCCCCAAGACTCACACCCACCTAAGGGCCTTCAGGCAATGCCTCCAGAGCTAACACAGATGTCAGCTGACACGAAGACAGATGCTGCTGCTGCTGCGGACAGATGGTGCTTCACAGCTGGGTTTCTGAGCAGAGTAATGAGAGGATCAGACCATGGACAGGCTAAAGGGTACGTGCGTCGGCACAAGAATTTCAGTCGTACTGTAAGTCATTCAGAAGACAGTTTTATGCTAATAGCAACACTACAGTTTGCATCAAAGTTCTGAAGGGCTGCTGAGCCCCAAAGATCACAAGAAGACCGTGCCTGGCTGAACCATATGGGCAGGGAAAGACAAGGGTTCTTTTTGAAGTTCAAGGCTGTTTCAGCAGGATCTGAGGGCACATTCGAAGCCACATGCTCATTTCCTGACATCAAGAGTCTCAGTGAGAATAAAGTCATAAGTACCTCTTCTGATTCACCCACTCATTCATTCAATGTCCCATGTGCCAGGCACCACGTTTGACACAATTCCATGATCAAGACATCTTGGTGATGTTACTTTCCCGCAGGATCTTGAGGACAGGGAAGAATGGAGAAAATACAAACTTTACCTTTCAACAGCAATATTTTGTGGTTGCGCAAACCCAGTCCACTCTGACAATTACAGACCTTTGTGCCCTGTGGCCACTCATTGACTTTAGGGATTTTATACAAAGCATGCTTATATGTGTTTACCTTAAATATCAATGATGATCTATATAAATCAGTGAAAATTCTGAATTGTGGCAGAGATGGTAAAGAATCTGCCTGCAATGCAGAAGACCCAAGTTCAATCCCTGGGTTGGGAAGATCCCTTGGAGGAGGGAATGGCTACCCACTCCAGTATTCTGGCCTGGAGAATTCCAAGGACAGAGGAGCCTGGCAGGCTATGGTCCATGGGGTCTCAAAGAGTCAGACATTACTGAGTGACTAACACTGAATAATAAATTCTTAAAAGTCATTTCACTATCCTCCTTTCACACATAAGCAGTAAGTCTACCAATAGTGAAAGGGGGAGGGGAAGGGCTATACATTTTAAATCTTAATCTTTTTCAACACAAGACAAACAGGATTTTACTATGCTTCACATCTGACATGTCCAATTATTAGGAACTCATGGGCAGAAGTTAGGGAAATATACAAATATATATGTACACACACATATTTATGTCACCAAATATGTCATGAAGATTCTGTCAAGGGAACTAAAAAAGATTCAGACTGCCCTGCCTGGCAAAGAAGATACAACAAGCAAGCTTTCCTACCACCAAGAAGACACAGACACTGAAGATTAAGCAAGCACTTAAATGAAGAAATCAGAACTCCTATCTCAGATGCTCAGATAAGCTCAGATGAGTCCCTGACTAGCTGGGTGGCCCTGAGGAAGCTACTCAAGACTTTTCAGCAACAATGAGTGTGCCACCTTGGACCAGGAAGAGAGACATTGGAGGAGGTCATCTTCAAGACCCCTTGCCACTCCCACGTTCTCTATTTCTCCTTGACTCAAAAAGAGATCAACCCTCTTGCAAAGCTACAAACCACTTTGCAACCACAAACCAAGGTTCTGCAAGTTAACAGACATGTGGGAGAGATGGAGTTCTTAACCAACTTCTTCCTTCTTCCGCTGAATAGAAATTATACATAAATAAATATATATATGGGACTTCCCTGGTGCTCCAGTGGCTAAGACTCTGAGCTCCCAATGCAGGGGGCCTGGGTTCAATCCCTGGTCAGGGAACTAGATCCCACACGTCTCAACTAAGAGTTCACGTGCCACAACAAAAGATCCCGCACCCAGGAATGAAGATCGAAGATCGCTCTTGTCACAACTAAGACCAAGCATAGCCAAATAAATAAATAAAAATAAATTTAAAAAATTATATCTATGTATATATTATCATATATAATGTTATATACATGTATATGTGTGTATATATATGTGTGTACATATACATATATGGTGTTCCTGATGGCTCAGATGATTAACAATCTGCCTTCAATGCAAGAGACCTGGATTTGATTCTTGTATTGCAAAGATCCCCTGGAGAAGGAAATGGCAACCCACTCCAGTATTCTTGCCTAGGAAATTCCATGGATGAGGAGCCTGGCAAGCTACAGTCCATGGGGCTGCAGAAAGTTGAATACAACTTTAGTGACTAACAGACATACAGACACACACACACACTAATACATAAAAATACTCTGGCATTAGGAAAACATCTAAATATATATGTACACACACATATTTATGTCACCAAATCACAGCTGCTTTATTTCACCACTGTGTCTTCTCTTTGAGCATGTGACTTTGGACTTGGCCTGTCCAGTGTGATCTTCTTAGTCCCCAAATGAAATTTCCCATTTTATTACCTTCCACACGCTCCCTAAGAGTATCATCATTCTCTTCCTCCATCTCTTCCACTTTCCCTGGGGTGAGAGAAGATTTCCTAGGAACCACAGTGGGAAGCCACAGTTCCCTTCTATTTCATAGGAGGAGAAGCAACTATTCCTGACACTATGCATCTCTGAGCACAAAGCAAGTGAGAAAATGTGAATGGCAGCAATGTAGTCCTTCAGAGAGAGCAGAATCCTCCATCAGAACTGGAAGGAAGGAGAGGCCAAAGAAGCACACTGGGGGTGCTGACTGCCCCCACTCTGAATCCATCCCATCCCTCTGGCTTTGGGCAGCTCTGTCATGACTGGGTGACAGTGAATTCAACTCTGTCTCCAGCAGGAAGCTCCGCCTGTCCTAAGCTAATCAACATGAGCCCATCCTCACTGCCCAGTGACTGCCCAGGCAAATACAGAGGGGCAGGTAGGTGGCCAAAGTTGTCAATGTAGGGGGAAAGGTCTTCTCCCTGTCTTTCTGGAGCATAACCCTAGGGTTTGTTAGCCACAAAACTATCAAAAAGGAGCATCTACCTTATCATAAAGATAAACACAGCAAAGCAGAAAGACAGAAAGAAGTCAGGTGAGAACATGGTAAATGCCTGCTCAGTCATGTCTGACTCTTGGCAACCCCATGGACTGTAGCCCACCAGGCTGCTCTGTCCACGGGATTCTCCAGGCAAGAATACTGGAGTGGGTTGCCATTCCCTCCTCCAGGGGATCTTCCCAACTCAGGGATTGAACCCGTGTCTCCTGTTTCTCCTACACTGGTAGGCAGATTCCTTACCACTGAGCCACCCAGGAAGACATAAACCAGTTCAACATAAACCACCAAGACATAAACCAGTTCAAACTGGTCCTGATGATGGCCACGCAACTGGATTTCTATTATGTGAACCAAGAAAGGACAAAGAGTTCCGTCTGCTGCTCCTGGTGATCAGTGTTGGAACTGCAGAAATGCATGCTTAACAACGAGAAAACATAGCATTCAAGAAGAAAAAAAAAAAATTAGGAATCCCTTGGTGGTCCAGTGGTTAGGATTCCATGCTCTCGCTGCTGAGCACCTGGGCTTGATCTCTGGTCAGGAAACTAGGATCCTCCAAGCCATACGGAGCAGTCAAAAAAAAAGAAAAAGAAAAACAGAAAAAAAATTCATCCTAAAGGTATTTTTTTCTATGTGAAAGCTACAATTTCTTCCCATACAGACTGACTCTGAAAGGTGGAATAAGTATAAAGAAATCATTTTAACAGTGATGAATTGTAACATTTGTAAAAAGCACCACCAAGTAAAAGTAAGAAGCTGTATATATAGCCACATGATAAATCTGATAAGGCTTCCAGACCCTGGAAAACAGTTTAATTTGCTCTGGGCAATGAACAGATGACTGGGTAGGTCTTTCTTCTTTTAAAAAAACTTTAATTTAGCTTCAATCTATAATCTACGTTGTATTTTTCAAAGCTTTATGCATTAAAAAAAAATCACTCTCCCTAAATTTTGCATTTACAGCCCTTTTATCATATAAATTGCGGTCATAACCTAACTTAAGGTTTGCAGGAGCCAGTGAAGGGAAAGGTCTGGCTTGTATAAAATGAGATACACTAAGCAAAATAAATCCTGCCTGGAACTGGAACAGTTCTTGAATACAGCAACTTAGGAGCTAATCTCTACTCGCTTTTAAAAATATAATAGTTTCGCCTTTTAGACCAAAGAGATCAAATATTTCACCAATAGCTGTTGTTCCTTTCCTCATTCTCTTTCTTGATGTACAGATCTTAGGTTAATAACTGTAAAATTCCCTAGAATTCTTCTCCTGAACACTGATAGTATAAAGGTATCACTTCACCCACAAAGGTGACAGGGACATTCTGACTATCACAATTTTGTCTGAAGGAAAAACGGGTCACAGGGATCTGACCTTTCAAGCTGTGCATCAATCCACTCCAGGCCCTTCTTCATTTACCGTCTCTTAGAATTATTATATTCACCCTAAAAGTCAAACACATTTTGTGGAATCCAGATGGAAAGTCTAGGGTGCACTTCATAAAGACTTCGTTGTCATGCAATTTACAGGGCCTTCACTTACTTAAATAAAAAGTAAACATTTCAGGCATTTGTGCTGATCTTTTTTTCAATGCAATGATATCTAAGATGTACGGTATGAGACAAACAGAATAATCTTGCCTGCCTCCAGACTTCTATCTTTTACAATAAAGAGATAGAATGAAGTATTTTGCCCTGTCTTCCCTTGCTCCTGGTGAGATGTCACAGATACCGATATTCACATCACTAGATTATACCAGCCCAGTTTAAAACCCCTTAACAGTTTCCTATTGGGTTTGGACGTGAGCCCAAACTCGCTACTATGGCCCATGAGACTGGGTATGACAGTAGCCACTGCTCTCCCCAGAGGGTCCCCAGAGAAGGACTCTGTCTGTTGAGATCACTGCTATTCACAGTGCCGGCTGCTTGCAGATCCTCAATAAAGACTTGTTGAAGGAACTAGGCAATAGCTATCAGGTAAACACAGAATTTGCCTTTTTAGTTTATCCAAACTATAAAACTAGCAAGTTTTTAGAATACAAAGAATCTCCAAATACAGAAAAATAAACTTAACATAGATCAATACGGCTTCCTAGGTAGCTCAGAGGTAAAGAATCCACCTGCCAAGCAGGAGATGTGGGTTGGATCCCTAGGTTGAGAAGATCCCCTGGAGAAGGAAATGGCAACCCACTCCAGTATTGCCTGGGAAATCCCATGGACACAGGAGCCTGGTGGGCTATCGACCTTTGGGTCCCAAAGAGTCAGACACAACTTGGCAACTAAACAACGACAAGATCAATTTGAGACAATGACTCAGTAAAGATTCTGAATGTTGAATACTTAAAAGGAATGCCACGTGTACATTCTAAATCCATATGAGAACTACTTAAGTAGTTTATTGCCAAGTAGAAACCTGACAGTCATTAAGAGGAAAACAGATACATGAGAAAAGAACAGAAAATAAAATTAGCTGGAGGCAGGGGAAGGGGATGCTTTTTTTTCTTCTTTTTGAAAAGTCCTCATTTTATTCTTACTTTTGAAGGCTGGCAAGAGTCTGAAGACCACAGCACTTAATCTGAATTCATTAGTCTGCGCTTTGATTTACCACAGTATTTGCCATCAAAAGAAGGTTTCATTTACTTACAATATTCAACAGAAAGGAAACAATGCTGATTTTTTAAAATGTCGCTATGTATAGTGCAATATTTTTGAGGGCAAGTTTATTAAGCTTTTGGAGAGGGTGTAATAGCCAATCATATCCATAAATGGTATAATCATTAAATGTGTACAAAACTCGCAAGAAGATTGAAATGGATCAGTTCTACACCATTTATGGCATATAAGGTACATCAATTAAGTCAGAAATACCAGTGGACCACAATGAAGTGCCCACAGATAAATTCATATGTAAATAGTGAAGACAAAACAGAAACCCTGAAAACCAGTGAGGAAGGAAGAATTAATAACTGGTACTGGAAGAACTAGGTCTCAGCTTTTTAAAAAATCGTACCCTTATCTTACTCAAAAAACAAAAATATAAAACTCAAAAGATATAAATTCAAAAGAAAATAAAACTAAGTATCAAATTTCTAGAAGGCAGAAGTCTATTAACCTAAAACAGAAAAAAAGTGCAAAGAAAATTTCAAGAGATTCAACCATATAAAAAAATTTAAGCTTCTGTATAAAAATAAATAAAAAGGAACAAATATAATTGAAACCAAACAAGCTTCTGGGGAGCAGGGGGGCGGAATCACAAGGGTAAATGTCTTTATTGTCCAAAGAACTCATAGTAATCACTTGAAAGACTCTTAAGAGGAGCACAGGTCAGGAAAAGATGACAATAAGCTCTTCACCAAAGAAGTAACACAAATGGTATAAAAGAACTTGAAACACAGACTAACTCACAAAGAGACCAAACAAGAAGATGCCCCTTACCCTCCAGGCATTTGCAAAATGCTTTGTCTGAGTGAGAATGTCCACTGCACTGGCTGCAAGGATAAACAGATACAAGTACTTTAAAGTGTCTGAAAACACTCACATCAAAAGCCTTCATATGATTTAAACCCTTTTATCCCAGCAAGCCCACATCTCCTTAAATTAACATAAGCAGTCTGCTCCTTTCTTACCTAATGTAGCTTTGAGCTTGTCTTTGAAAGTAAATACACTCAAGTCAAGGAGGAGACCATGATGTTAAGAGGGCAGGATTGGCCGACTACAGAATCTGTGGGCCCCAGAGCAAAATGAAAGTGTGGGGCCCTTATTAAGATGTGATGAAAATCTCAAGAGGGCAACAGCAGAGCATCCAACCACCATGCATGGGGCCGAAAACTCATGGAACTGGCCCTTTAGGGGGAATTCTGTACCCAGATTGCTGGGATGAGGGTGGGGAAAGAGAGGAAAGCCATTCTCTTAGTCTGGTCCATGCAAGCACTGATTTTCTGATACTGCTTAGTGGATGAGAGCCTTGGGTTGGAGTAGGGAGACAGTTCAGTTCAGTCCAGTCGCTCAGTCGTGTTGGACTCTTTGCAACCCCATGAATTGCAGCACGCCAGGCCTCCCTGTCCATCACCAACTCCAGGAGTCCCCCCAAACCCACGTCCATTGAATCGGTGATGCCATCCAACCATCTCATCCTCTGTCGTCCCCTTCTCCTCTCGCCTTTAATCAGGGCCTTTTCCAATGAGTCAGCTCTTCGCATCAGGTGGCCAAAGTATTAGAGTTTCAGCTTCAACATCAGTCTTTCCAATGAACATTCAGGACTGATTTCCTTTAGGATGGACTGAGAAAGGAATGGCAAACCACTTCAGTATTCCTGCCTTGAGAACGCCATGAATAGTATGAAAAGGGAGACAGGGTGGGTGCTAAGAGGAAGTGACCCTCTTCTCCCAGAGGAGACAGGCAGAGTAAGACGGTAGAGGTATGCGCCTGAGTAGACACTGGTACCAAAGCCTGGGCACTGGCTTGGACAGCCTGGGACGTTTTCATATCTACATGGACTTCAGCTTCTAGACCGGGAGCACGGTCACTCTTCTATCCCCCTGTGCTACAAGGGAAGTCAGATATTTAGCCTCACCAGCTTTGCCTACATCTTACCCAGCCCTCTCCTGCCACTGGACAGGTAGGGTCACCAGCGCAGCAGAATGGGGCTGGCCCCACTCCTGTGTTAGGGAACCACAGACTGAAACTGTCCACCCTGGCCAGGCACCATAATAACCACCTGCATAAGTGACTCACGACAGGAAGTACTCGTAAGGAACATAGAACGAACAAAGCTACCACCAACTGGAAGAATTCAGGAAAAGTCAAAAGGAAAGAGGAGACTCCAGTCCACATGTCCTACCAACCTCCCAGAATCCTTCTCACTGGAATCCATCTCGGCTAAGTGATTGATCCACCACCAGGAAGGACCCTGAGTCACAGTGATTGGCTGATGACCACCCAGAAATTAACCCAACTGCCATAAAACCAGAGACGGTAAGCCACATGGAGGAAAAATTCTCCTGGGTTCCCTCACTCTGCTGCTCTGCCCAGGCACCCCTTCCCAATAAAGTCTCTTGCTTTGTCAACACATGTGTCTCCTTGGACAGTTCATTTCCAAGGCTTAGACAGAGCCCACTTTCAGGCCCTGGAAGGGGGTCCCCCTTCCTGCAATACCTGGAGCCTACTTTTCTGACTCTCTGAAATCAAAGAGGGCCATCAAAAAGGGATTATGAGATAATGGATAATCATCAAGATTGCTTGTATGGTTGCTGAATAAATTCAGCACACGAATGATAGTTCAGGACTAACAATATATAGTCTACACAGTGCTGCCTTTGAAAGCTGATATTCATCTTTATTTTAATGTAGGGAAAACATTTCAAAATACAGAAGTGAAGAATTTGTAACTACTTCTGAATAATTACTTGTCTCTTTAAAGATAAAACAAGCACTCTCTACGTGCACACACATTATCTTCGTATTACACAAAATTAAATAATTTCTTCATCCACAAACAGCAGAATTTATCTTAAAAATGTTGTTTTCTTATTTCAAAAGCAAACCTCAGCCTATTCTGGCATGACTGATTTAACAGATGTTGAGACAAGAGCCCTTGTTCGTAAGACAAGAGGGCTTTGTATGAATCCCAACTTTGCACTTGACCAACCCACTTCATATCTGTGAGCCTTCACTGCTTCTTCTGCGCTGCAAGTATGTTAGGGCTGAGATGCTGTCCAGGCTTTCACAGCAGCCAAACCCCACCAGGTATATCCTGTCATCTTGTTACTCCACTGAATTCTCATGGCCACCCCATGAGATGGGACCTGTGTTACCATCCCATGGTTCACATGAGAAAGCAAACACATGAACTGTGGAACCTTCCCAAAGCTTGTAAAGGAAAGCATCATGCATTATTGACCCCAGTCACCAGGCTAGGTTGTCTTAGATTTTCATTATAGGCTCTTGGGAAAAAGCCCAAGTGCAGGAAATGGTGCACTTGAATTTGAATCTCTTGTCACTTATCACCTCCTTGACTTTGAAAATGCACTGAACTCTGTTTCAGAGTCTTTATTTATGAAATGGGGTCCCAGGGTGGTGGATTTTCTGTGAATTAATGCATATAAAGCACCTAGTTCCAGGCTTGACCCATAGCAAGCACACAATAAATGCTATCTGTTGATACTGTTCAGAGAGTGTAAATTCACACAATTGTATCACACTTCAAAATTAAGGTCCTAGATCAGCACTTTATCTGAACAATTTATTTTGTGGTAATAATCAGTATAAAGAACTCGATATTAAGTGCTTCTTTTGTCTCTGTGTTGGCCAATTTGATCTGCCTAGAGTAGCATCTCTTCACCTCCTAAATGTGACTCTAATCTACTATCAACTCTTCCACAACAGCCTTTCCCAGGTCTCAGGGACCCCTCCCCACTTGGAATGTTGGTCCATTTACAGTCACTTGGCACTCTGAATGTAATAATCACAAGTGACATTTACAGCCATCATGGGACTATACCCATTTGTTTTTGTGTAGACTTTCTCACTGCACTGGCATTCCTATCTTCTTACACGCCCTGGGATCACAGCCTCTCCCTACACTGCAGCTGGTAAAAAGACTACACCCTCAGGAAACATTTACTGCTTTAGTCTAGTTTCTAGACAATGCTCTAGAAAATGGGAAATGAAAACAAGGAGTCACAGTGGACTCCTTTTCGCAGGCAGTTACATTTTTCAAAGGTAAAGGCTGACCAAGATTCTACATTGGTGTGTGCAGATCCGTGCAGAAGCATAACCAAGTAACTGAAGTTCATGATGGGAACTTAGAATTAGGGAAAAGACACTGCATTTCTATCACAACTGAGGCTTCCCTGATAGCTCAGATGGTAAAGAATCCGCCTGCAATGCCGGAGACCCCAGTTCGATTCCTGGGTCGGTAAGATCCCCTGGAGAAGGGATAGGCTACCCACTCCAGTATTCTTGGGCTTCAACGGTGGCTCAGCTGGTAAAGAATCTATCTGTAATGCAGGAGACCTGGGTTTGATCCCTGGGTTGGGAAGATCCCCTGGAGAAGGGAAAGGCTACCCACTCCAGTATTCTGACCTGGAGAATTTCATGGGCTATACAACCCATCGGGTCGCAAAGAGTTGGACACAACTGAGCGACTTTCACTTCTGAGGAACTTTGTAATATGCAAAGAGATTCTGGCATTTTTATCAGCAGCAGCTGGAATATAGCGTGTCACAGTCTGGATTATTATGGAAAAGGCTGGTCTAAATTTCTGAAAACCAGAATTCTGAAACATACACACCCAAGGCTAACCTGTGAGTGTCTACTGTGGACCTGCCCTTCTCTAGCATCAGCTTCTTCAGGTCCCTAAAGCCCATCCTCAGTGTCGATGCAAGGCACAGCCCACAGGTGCACTCCACCATTCCTGTCTACACCCAGCGTGAGCTGCAAATGGCCATCCATGCTCCTGTTTCTGTCTCTGAATTACTTGAACCAGGAATCTAGACTTCCTGGTGGTGGCTAATGAGCAGTCTTGCCCGTTGTGCAAAATCCACCTCCCTCGACATCAAGTAAGGACTAGAAACACCATTTTAAAGAGTGGTTGTTAACTTACTGGCTTGACCGCCCAAGACCAGAACGGATACACTTTTAACCTCTTCAACTGTTTACTTTTCAAATGCCTTTCAGGATTCTTGACCTGTTTCCCCACCATATATCCTCCCAATATACACAACCTAGACATTAAACCTTTCATTCAGCCATTTCAGCCTCATAATGTTTTACATTCATTGCATGGTGTAGAGGCGGATGCAAATTCCTTACAACCTATCTAATGAATCTCACTGAATCAACTTCAGGTACCTTATACCATCAATAACTAAATATTAAGTGTTTCATCTATTTACAACATATATCATGCACACCAGACAAGGTAAATTTAGCTTAAAGAAAAAAATGAGTGGACTAGAGCTTTAATACTACGTAAGTTATAAGAAAAAAAACCACCATTTTTGTACATAAAGGAGAGTAAAAATCAACCATTTCACCTGGTTCGACCTAACTGTAAACATTTCTTGGTGATTACACTAAAAGGCTGGTGATCAGCATGAAGTTTAAATTTCATCAGCATAAATTTCATCAGATGGTGCCCAAGAGATAGTCACTTATCCTGAATTCTTCCCTAGAGTATACAGGGTCACACTGAACTATCAATGAACATGTTTAGAGAAATAACATACATTTAGCATAAAGAGGGAAAATTCACAAACCTCCAATAAGAAGCATCAGAATATTTGCTATACTAATTAAATATATAAAAACAAATGCTGTACCTCTTTATGTCCCTCTCCTAAGCTACTTAACTTCTGACATAACTCTTGGGAAAATCAGCTTACTGATTTCTAATCTAAGTCTTTGTGCCAGAAAATTTAATGAGCACTCCACACTGAGCACAGATAAGAGTAAGATTTGCTTATTTCCAAAGAAGAGAAGTATTTGGAGGGAGTGGGAAAGAGGAAGGGCCTCAGCAGGAAACACAGTAGTAAGCAAGTGTTCACCAGCTGCTTTGCAGTGCAGCTAACTAGCCTTCAGTCGGGCATTCTTCATGTGAAAGGCTCTACAATTTCAAACGTTTGCTTGTATTGTTGTTGCATAAGGAGAATGCTTTTACTGCTTATCCTTAAATACTTCCCAGCATTCTAGCAAATTATAATTGCACAGCAGCATAATGGGAAGATACTTCTTTTGGGTTTGAATATGCTTATTTTATCCTGGAGTCTTCTGCTCATCAGTATACTTTTTCTTTTTCAAGAACAAGTAAAATTTTAGCTCTAGGCTCAAAAGTGAAGTAATTACCATGTTAGTTGTAAATTTCTACAAATAATAAAATAATCACTCACTAATAAATTTTTTCCTTCTATGTGGTTAAGCTGAGCTAAATGTTAGGAATAGAATTTCATTGTTTTTCTTTTTTTCTTTAATTAAAGGATAGTTAATGTTTTGGGCTTCCCAGAGGGCTCAGTGGTAAAGAATCTGCTTGCCAATGCAGGAGAGGCAGGTTTGATCCCTGGGTTGTGAAGATTCCCTGGAGGAGGAAATGACAATCCACTCCAGGATTCTTGCCTGGAGAATTCCATGGACAGAGGAGCTTGGAGGACTACAGTCCATGGGGTCACAAAGAGTCAGACACAATTGAGCACACATGCATGAACATGATTGTAGTTAATTTACAAAGTATACAGCAAGGTGATTCAGCTACACATATGCATACATATATAATCCATACTCCCATATTATATTTATGGATACTTATATACTCATATTCTTTTTCAGACTCTTTTCCATTATACCTTACTAAAGCTATTGACTATAATGCCCTGTGCTGTACAGTACGTCCTTGTTGTCTATTTTATTTACAGTAGTGTGTATACTTTAATGCCAAACTCCTAATTTGTCCCTTCCCCCCCCCCCCCTTCCCTTTTGGTAACCATAATTTGTTTTCTATGTCTGTGAGTCTATTTATGTTTTGTAATTAAGTTCATGGGTATCACTTTTTAGATTCCACATATAAGGGATACCATACAATATTTGTCTTTCTCTGTCTAAATTACTTCACTTTACAGAATTTCAATTTTTTTAATCAATGGAAAAACCAAAAATACAAGGACTGAGGTCTAGGGCAAGATGGTAGACAGATGTCCCCTTCTTTCTAATGACTGGGGTTTCCAAATCAGTTACTAGAAAACATATGCAGGCACAAATGTTAACACAAAGCTTTCAGAGGGACCCACATTTTAAATGAGGAGCCTGAACTTAAATGGCTAAATAGTGTGGATTTTAGGCATTCTAAACATAGGAGAAAAGACCATCTATGATGGTGTCAGACAACATACTAGGGATTTTCTAACACAAAATCTAATGTAATCTTCTCAACAATATTATGAACCAGGCCTTATTATCTTCATTCCCAAGGTAAAAGAATGGGGTTAGAGTTCACCTTTCCCACGGTCACAGTGCAATTCCATCCCAGAGCAGAAACAGGCCCATGGGATGCCGAACCGCTTCTCTGCGACTCTGTGCCACCATAAATTAAAAGGATAACTACGGACTTCGGAGGTGGATTATATCAAACTGGAGCAGAGGATGAACAGAAAGAAGACCTAGAGTCTAGTCCAAGTTCCAGAATTTTCTATTTAAATGATTTAAGTTCTCTGAGCCCCAATTTCCTCAGAGCATAGACATAGTAGGTGTTCAGTGAGTACTTGTTGAACCCAAATATTTCTATGAGTCTCTGAGATGCTTTCAATGCAATGGCTTCAGAAGACCCTCCTTCCACAGTAGGCAGATGGCTAAGGATGGGGCCAATCTGATTCCTCATGAATTTCAACACTCACATTACAACATCTGGGGCAAAGGAGACTGATGTCATTGAGTTCTTGGCCCTGCCAAGTGGAAACAGAAATGGAAGCTGACACTTACAGAGTCAACTTTGGTCTATTCCTAGCTTTCTGCTACTCTGAGCTTCCCTCTTTGTCCTAGGCCTAAACAAGAAAATATTTTCATCTTATAAGCTGAAATTTGCATTTCTAATGCCTTCTCCCATGACCTGTAAAATTCCAGCCTTAGTCTTGAATTGTCTCAAACTGCTACCACTTACAGAAAAAAAATAGTGTCTCATTTATTCAGGTCTGGGGAGATGCTGAGACCCAAGGAAATTGGATTTGAGTCTTTGACACATTAAGGGAATAAAAGGATAAACTGAGGTCAATGTGGTACAAGACTCACTTACACAATTAAATATCCACCTTCTTTACAGAATTCTTCATGCTGTAAAGACAGATAGGAAAAGAGTCAGGAAGTAAAACGATAATGTAACTGTTAACTAAATAAAAGCATTTTCCCAAACAAAGCTATCTGACTCATTACTTTATACAACAGATACCGACTTGGTCCCTACTTTAATGATCAGACATTAAGAGCCAGGAACCTAACAGCAACAGCATCTTTGCTCTCAAGACATTTACAGTCTGTGGAGGACTAACCCGATAAACGTAATCACCCTACAAATGCCAGGAATAAAGACAAGGAGCTCCAGAGTTCACCATAGGTCCACCTAGCTCAGATTTGGCTGGGAGAATTGGCAATCTGGAAATTTAGACAATGGTGAGTGCACATCCCAAGCAGAACAAAGGATGTAGATGCCAAAGGGAATACTGAGCACTCAGGAATCACAGCAAATCTAGTGGGGCTACAGAAGATGAAGGAAGGGAAGGAGGTGGGAGATGGTCAAGAATCTTGAAGTGTCACAGATCCTGGTGAGGAACTTGAACTACATCCAGAGAGCAGTGAAGCATCTTTGAAAAGTTTAAACAAGCAGAAAGGCATATCAGATGATAGAAAGGTAGAATGAGCTGCTGTGTAGAGAATGGACCCAAGACTGCACAGCTGGAGGCAGTGAGACTGGTTGGAAAGATGTTACTGGAGGTAGCAGTGGTGGGCGCAGAGAGACAAAGGGGCTTGAGACATGTGAGTCCAGTAGAAACACGAGAAATCTGGGATTGGGCAGTCAGGGTGAGGCAGACGGCACCCAGATGCTCTTCTCAAATGTTCAGAAGGGTAAACATTGCCTAGCCTATGTATCTGAGCAGTTGAACCGTGCCTGCACCCAGAAGCAACCAGAAAACAGATTCTAGTCCCTCTCATGCATGTCCTTCTCCCTCTTGGCATTCTCCCCATGCCTGTGTGATTGTCAAAACACTCTTATTTTTCCTCTTCACCCTATAGATCAGGTCCATCTGGGACTCAGGGTCTTCCCTGCCACCACTTGCCTTTTCCACACATGTCTTTATACCACAGTTGTCCCTCAAGATCAAAGATGTCCTAAAACATGTTGTAAAGAAAGATCAATCCTTTAAAAAAAAAAAAAAAAGGCACAGACTCAGGATGGTGAATGAAGGACCAATCTTGGTTCCCGTTTTAAACACAGAAGGTCAAGCTTTGGTCACATCTTCACAATCTATTCCTTAGCTGTAGGGCAGATGGAGAAGCCACTTGACCATGTGGCTTCAGGGTTCACAGCCGCTGTCTGAATCTCCTCTGCGCATCACCACCTCGGATGACAGCATTGAAGAGTCACTGGCTAAGCCCGAGGCTGGCTTGACAAACCTTATAGGGATGTTCGGAGAATGAAACCAGCTATTCAGGTCACGTGTTGGTCGGACTCTACTGCCACCAGAAGGCAACCTATTTTCCAAGCTTCTTTAAGGACAGCTTCCAAAGCCATTCCTTCTGATTTAAAGAACTAATAGGGAAATACTGCAACTCATCAAAGCTTTTTAAGCACAAATATGCAGCAATGTGGTCCCCACACTGCGAGGACCAGGTCCACCCAGGCACACAGGGGCAAAGAAGCTGCTGACTGATCCCCCAGGCTACTTACTGGGTGCTCAGGTCAAGAACATGGGGTTTCTTGCTATTCTTCTGCTTAAATTTTCATCCTTCTTTCTCATCGAATATATTTTGTAGGTAATTCCATTAGTTACAACAAGAAACCTTTTGCAATTTCTGTTAGGAAAGGGGTTTTTGTGATCCGTATTATTTCAATGATTTCCATATGAAGAATAAAGAATCAACAGCTTAACAATCCCAAAAGAAAGATGAAAAGGAAGCTAATTAAGTTTTTAAAAGGAAAAATGGAACTAAAATCTTCCAAGTTTAAACAAAGGGAGGTTCTGATGGCACTGGCCTTCAAAAACTCATATTAAAATAATTATTCTTTTGTTTGCATGGAAATGGAACATGGACAGAGGTCAGAGGAACATTTATAACTGGGAGCAAAGTTGTGTATGTATGACTTTATACTAGATATATCCATCCTCGTTGCACATAAACTATTATTCAGTTGAGATTATAACATCACTTTTGTCTCATGCCACAGTTTTTCTGTTATGACCAGCCATGGATTGACACATCAATACTATAAAATTTGTAGTAAAATGAAACTAAAATATTTTTTAAAGTGATAACTTATTTGGGGAATAATAGCGCTCACTTTGAACATTTGACCATTTAGTTCTGACAGTAAATAAATCACACAATGGTCTCCCCATAGCCTATCAACACTGAATAATAAATCTTTGAATTCTGCGTTACATCAGACATAATGCTGTAAAGGAGAAGTCTAGTTTTAACTCAGCAGCCTCAGTTGTGCCTCAGCTGGACAGTAAATCTGATGCAAAATGAGCAAATATGGGTGGCTGAGTTTCAACCTGGCATAACAGTGAGACTCTGACAAAGATCCCAGAATTTAGAGAGTTTTTAGGAACCAAAAAAAAAAAGTTTGAAAAACAAAAACATATGCTAAACAGCTGGGGATGGGGGAATGAAAGAAGAGCTTTCACCTTAGCTAAGAAAACATTCTATTTAATGACTTTTTCTTTGAGCTGACCCATTCTCAGGTTTTCTTTTTGAATATCTAAAAACATTATCTCTAGAAGGCACACGTTAGATTAATAAAGATGCATTCACTCTTTCATTCAAATTAATGTTCAACAAATCATGTTTTTATCTCCTATGAGCTCTGAGACTCCGAAGAAATTATTTAACTTCACTGTACCTCTGTTTCTTCATCTGAAAAATGGGATGTCCATAAAAGTTGTACCTAACTTACTGGACACATGAACCTGGCCATGCAACCTCAGTACCACACACCATCCCCAAGCTGAGATTTACAACAGTGAATAAAGCAAACCAGATCCCCACTTCCAGGGAAGCAGAGGAAACCAAAATAAATACACACAGAATTTCAAAACTGAAGAAGCACCTGGGGAAAGCACCATAGGATACTACTGCAGAAAAATGGGGAGTTTATGAAATGGAAGGGATCATGGATGGCTTTGCTGAGTTGGGAATCTTTGAGCTGAAATCTAAAGGTCCCTGGAGTGGGTCATGCAAAGAGAAGAGACTAGTCCACTTCAGGCCAAGGATTTGGGATCTGTAAAGGCCCTGACCTTGGAATTGGTCAGCTCTGTTCCAGAAACTGGGGAGATATAGGGAACTGGGTCAAATTATTGGGCAACTAGAGGCCAAATAGTAAAGAATTTAGCTCTGTGAGTCCACGTATATGAATTAGGAAATCACTGGATAGTTTTCCAGTGGGAAAATGACAGATCTTTGTTCTGCAAGATGATTCTGGCAGCTGCATAGTGAATGAACTTGGGAGGTTCAGAGTGAGGGATGGGGGACTGAACTCATTCTAATGGGACGGGGTTATCATGATCACCTTGCACAGGCAGTGACAAGGAAGACAGAAACAGAACTAAAGGCACTCCCGAAATCTCACCCAACGTCTGCCCTGGCCTTCTCTTCTCCGGTACAAACTCGCACAAGAGGAAGGGCTTGAATTTAGATAGTCCCTATTTTACTGCAGATCTTCAGATGGCTCTCTTTATGAAAGCCAGTGGCCAGAGATGTTTGACCTGTTTTTGCCAAAACAGTTTTACAGCCCTGGACAGATTTGACAGTTCAGGCTGACTTCTTGGTGTGGTTTAGATTGAGAGCTGTAAAATCCCACTACTGAGAAAGTAAAATCAAGATGTACGAGGATGCCAGATCCAGGCTGTGGACAATCCTTTGTTGTTTCCACTTTGGACAGAATTATAAAATGTCCTTCGGAACACGAGCTAGAGGTTCGATGCCGACCAGAACTAGGAAGTAGAGGTTTCTCCACCGTAGCTTCCTTGTAAAGGGTCCAAATGCAATAACTTTCTTTTTAGTTTGCCAACCAAAAGTTAACACAGGGAATACTTTGTGAAAATATGTGATTCCATTCCAACCTGTTACTTTGTGCTTTGGGAAAGAAAAGAGAGGAAGCAAGAGAGAGATGGAGAAGAAAGGAGGGCGGAAGGGAGAGGGAGAAAAAGAGAGAGAGAATAAATATAATAAAGCCAGAGAACTAAGGCATGATTTGTCATTACCCAGAAGTGCTAACACTAGCTCCCAAACCTCAAGCTCTGATGCCTTCATCAATCTTAATACCCACCCCATGCCCCCAGATTCTGTATAGAGCAAATACGAGGGTGAGGGGGGAGAAACTTCTTAGCTAGATTCTAATATTAGCATCTAGTTTGGAAAAACGAGCTTTGCAATGACAGCACATATTTTTAAGGGCTAATTGGGATCTAACTTAGGAGACTGGCTCCATGCCTTGTAGTTTCACATATTTTCTTGATTCCTAAGCTAATCATTTTTACATCATCCGCTTTAAAATAAGTCAAAGGGAAGCTTCCTCCAGGAATAGCCATTCATTGGCATTTCACAATTAAAAACAAGATCACATTTGGGTGACTAGCCTTGAACAAGAACTGAACTTAGATTTAATAAGACACAGGCTCATGTGTAATGCATACCAGTGAGTCTGACAAGAAATATTTAATATGATACAAGTCTTGAATAAAACTAAGTCAGTTTTAACAACTCATCAGGATTTATTAGCCATAGCTTAAGCAACTTGATGGCATTACAGTGAATAGTCTCTGAGCCTTCAATGGGAGAAATTTCAAATTTCTTGAGTACAAATTTTTCTTCTTCTTATCAGCATATCCTAGGCACACAATTCATGATCATTTCCATCAATAACACCCAAAGGAAAATTAGGTTAAAACTCTACCTCACACAATTACAGTATGGTAAATTTGCTAACAATAATAATTAATAGTTTTTAAATGTAACATTTAATTGTGAATACTTAGTCTCTTTGGACTGCAAGGAGATCAAACCAGTCAAACCTAATGGAAATCAGTCCTGAATATTCATTGGAAGGACTGATGTTGAAGCTGAAACTCCAATGCTTTGGCCATCTGACTGATTCAGGTGAAGAACTGACTCATTGGAAAAGACCCTGATGCTGGGAAAGATTGAAGCCAGGAGAAGGGGACAACAGAGAATGAGATGTTTAGATGGCATCACTGACTCGAGGAACATGAGTTTGAGCAAGGTCCAGGAGTTGGTGATGGACAGGGAAGCCTGGCGTGCTGCAGTCCATGGGGTCACAAAGAGTCAGACATGACTGAGTGACTGAACTGAACTGAAGTCTCTTTGTTCTGAAAAATACCTAAGAAGGCATGTTTTCCGTGTAAACAAGTAGCTTCTATATCTCTGGAGAAATCATATGAAATAACAATAGGCCATGGTGCTCTGACTTTTCATTATTTTTAAACTGCATCATTACTATAAAGCCACCTGATGGTCTCAGGTATCTCTCTACAAGCAAAGATGGTGAGTTACCACATAGTACCAACAGGTTCATGGTTTGGCCTCATACTTTTCAGTGTTTTCCTTTACCTAATTAAAAAAAATTATACACGTGTTCCCTTCCTTTTGGTATGTGTTGGAAGTTGTTAAATCTCACACTTGGCGACCCCTCAACTCCTCAACCCCAGTACTAAACACAGATACACATTTTAAATTAAGGAAGAGGTAGAATAAAATCTAATTAATCAGGTATACATCACAGAATCCTTTTTAGGAAATGCATCTGATTGCTTGGGTATCCTACAGCGAAGAGGCTGACGGGGCTCCACTTGGAAGCTTTGCCGCACCGGTGTGCATGACTTCACAGAGACAACTGATTTAATAGCATATTTTTGTTGTTGCTGTTAAGTCGCTAAGGCGTGTGCAACTCCTTGCAACTCATGGCATAAGGCTGCAGGCAAATGAAATTGTCTCTTCTTATAGAAGACTTTTTTTTTCCCCCAAATGCACTAAACAAGCTCCCAAGAGTCTGCTTTGCACTCTGATTTTTCAATCAAATGGTTTCAGTGCATTGCAGTTCAATCCCAGAGTAAAGACAAAATTCTTTGATGATCATTCATTCTACCCCAACACCCAGGAAAACCAGGAGACCAGAAAGTTCACTACTTCAGGCTAAAGTCCAACATCAGCAACTAGTATATCTACCATGGGATTCATCAACCTGGAAAGAGACCCTCAGGAACCGGGTGAGTATCAGGTAAGAACATCAGCTCTGCGGATGCTCACATGCTGCAACCAGGCAACCCGGAAGCATCCTGGACCTCAGGAAACCTCATGACCACACTCAGTTCAAGAGGCAGGAAAAGAGACTTCCCTGGGGGTCCACTGGTTAAGACTCAGAGCTCCCAATGCAGGAGTCCCAGGTTCAATCCCTGGTCATGACAGGAACTAGATTCCCACATGGCACAACTAAGAGTTTGCACACTTCAACTAAAGACCCTGCATGCTGCAATGAAGATCAAAGATCTCACAGGCCACAACTAAGACCAGGCCCAACCAAATAGATTAACGAATATTTTTTAAACAGTAAACAAAATAGATAAAACTCTTTTTAAAAAGAGAGAGATAGACAGAAAAAGGACAGGAATTATCCTGCATGTGACTCAGGCCTGAAAATCAAAGAAGAGTCAAGACTGAGGCAGACTTGACCACAAATCTCTTGTTCAAAGATATCCTAGAGATCAACTTTAGCCCCGAGCTTCTTGTTATGTTGTATATACATACTTAGGAAATAACATCTAATACCCAAAGAAGGGTATTAGGAAGAATGTCTGTCCATCCATTCACCTACTCATTTGGCATCCAAAAACTTCTATTAAATGCAACCATGTGGCTGGCGATGAGGATGTAATTATAAGCAAAACAGGCAGAGTCCTTAGAGTGGAGTTTCCAGTCCACTGGAAGGAGGGAGGTACTAATCAAAGCATCACACTTGAATGTATAATTTATAACTGAAGACTGTAAAGAAAATGAGTGTAGTTCCGAGATAAAAAGGAAAGAAAACAACTCAGCCGAAGACTGAACATAAAGGAAGGCCTTCTTTGATAATGAAGAGGTAACTGAGGGCCAAAAAAGAACATGGGTCCAGAAAGCATCAGAGAGAGAAGATAGTCTGTGCAGAGGCCCCAAGCAAAAAAGGAGAAAACTATTTGGGAGTTAAAAAAGGTTCACATGCTGGGGTGCATTGCAGGAAGTGGTGACAAGGTGTGGGCAGGAGGAAGACCGTACAAGACTTTCAAGACACATTTAGGACAGAAGTCTTTGTCCAAAAGCAAAGAAAAATAGATGGGGAAAAAGTGGTAACAGTGATAGATCTTATTTTCTTGGGCTCCAAAATCACCTTAGATGGTGACTGCAGCCACAAAATTAAAAGGTGCTTGCACCTTGGGAGAAAAGCTATGACCAACCCCGATAGCATATTAAAAAGCAGAGACATCACTTTGCCAACAGAGGTCTGTCTAGTGAAAGCTATGGTTTTTCCAGTAGTCATGTACGGATGTGAGAGTTGGACCATAAAGAAGGCTGAGCACTGAAGAACTGATGCTTTTGAACTGTGGTGCTGGAGGAGACTCTTGAGAGTCCCTTGGACTGCAAGGAGATCAAACCAGTCAATCCCAAAGGAAATCAGCCCTGGATATTCATTGGAAGGAGTAATGCTGAAGCTCGAATCTTTTGGCCACCTGATGGAAACAGCAGACACTGGAAAAGGCTCTGATGCTGGGAACAATTGAGGGCAAGAGGAAAAGGGGGCAACAAAGGATGAGATGGTTTGATGGCATCACCAACTCAATAGACATGAGTTTGAGCAAATTCCGGGAGATAATGAAGGACAGGAAAGTCTGGTGTTTTGCAGTTCATGGGGTTGCAAAGAGTCAGATGTGACTTAGTGACTGAACAACAATGAGAAATACCCAAATTTTTAAAAATAAACTCAAGATTGAGTGAACATTCAGTCCAACGTAAGAGCACCTCGGACACCCCCAACCCTGAGGTTCACATTCATGTGGCCTTCAGTGTTTTTCCCCCAGGGAGGCATGGCTTGGCACCTGCCTATTACAAAAGAGTTAAATATTCCAAGACTTGTTCAAAGTTTGTAAAAGGACGGCTTCTCAGTTTGCGTATCCAGGAACAGAGATCAAAACTCTGTTTTTAATTAAATTATAAAGAAAGTGTGTGGTATCCTTTTTCCAAAAAGGATAACACACTACACCCACACGCCCTCTAGACCCGCCATGCTCCTATCAAGCGCTGAGTCTAATTCTTCCCCGTCTTAAATCCTAGCAGGTAGTGACCTGGCATGGCCTCTGAGGTTAGGCAGTGAAAGCAAACACAGCTTCCACCTTGCTCACTGGAACAAACCCCTCTTAAAACCTTTTTCTGCTATATAAGCAGATGGACAGCCCTGAGACTGCCATTTTGCGAGGAAGGCCAAAGTAATCCAGGTGCAGACACCACAAGGAGGGGCCTTGAGATCCAAGGGAGAGAGAGACAGACAGACAGGAAGAAAGAGAGAATCCAGTCCCATTAACTGCTCCAGCTTCAGCCCCTACTTGGCCCCAGAACCACTCTCCTCAGGCCCTCCCAAGTTCCTGACCCATGAAAACTACAAGAGATCATAAAAAGACAGCTGTTGTTTTAAGCCACTAAGTTTTAAGGTGATTCGTTACGCAGCAGCAGTAACTGGAACACACTGTGACAATGATCATCAAGAGACTAGAAAGGCTTTATTGGGAAATATGATTTCTCGCCCTTTTGTAAAGCAATCTTGTTTAGCTTAGGGAAGCATCTGTGTTTTTATAACATTCATTATTTCCCTTCAGACATGCTGCTTTTTCTGGGTAAGGAATTACAGGCTCTATTCTAAAGCCACAGACTAATGCACAAATTATAGCCAGTGGGAGAAGCAGCATCCGGGGGTCCCACACCCCCCATGACACCAATTATTCACAGAGCCCAATAGTAATATATTCAGAGTCCCCTGAAGAAATCTACTTCCCACACTGCTGGGAGGGAGGCGGGGAGTGTTAAATGTGGTCACACATAAGTAATAAGGTATAAAACCTCTTCCTATATGTTTTCATTGTAATGAAGAATAACACAGCATTCTTGTTCCATTACTATAACCCTCCCATACACAGGAAGGGACCTAAAAGCCTAAAGACATTAAGACCCAGAATCGAGGGCTTCCCTGGTGGCTCAATGGTTACAGAACCGGCCTGCCAATGCAGGAGACACAAGTTCAACCCCAGTCCCGGAAGATCCCATACATTGAAAGGCAGCTGAGCACTTGCACCACAACTATCGAGCCTGTGCTCTAGAGCCCACGTGCTAGAACCACTGAAGCCTGCATGTCCTGGAGCCTGAGCTCAACAAGAGAAGTCACCGCAACGAGAAGCCCATGCACCACAAGTAGGGAGTAGCCATCACTCACCACAACTAGACAGAAAAGCCCGCAGAGCAATAAAGACCCAGGACAGCCCAAAATAAATAAACATAGACCCAGAATCTGGAAGGATGAAAACGCCCAAGAATGTGACACTGTCCAGTCTCACCAAACTCATACACTGACGTCCACCAAAAAGCAATGCGTTTTTTGGCACCACCTGTACGTCTATATGCATCTGATGACAAACATGTAACTCACTTGGAAACAGTGGATGCCTAAAGCAGATGAATAATTTATTTTTCATCAAGATGTTCCATGTCATGGATGACGAAAATCATACATAAACATTTGGCCAATTTCAAAACAATTCAAGTTAATTTAACCCCCAAACCAAAAAAAAAGGAGGGCAATGGATGGGACAAGAGAAGCTGAATATATTTGTTTTGCAGAATTAGTACACCTGTGTTTGCTTCATAAAGGATTGGAATTATACCAATTTTCCTTCTAAACATATGGAGATTGTGCTATTTCCTGCTTAAATCATGAAAATACTTTGGATCTCTTGTAGCATCATGAGGGGCATAAAGATGTCATAAGGGGACTAATGCTAAAAGCACTGGATGATGCATTCAGAGTATTTAGTGCACGCCAGACCTTCCAGAACTACATCTGAGACCACAGCTATGGGTTAGTTTGTTTAGACTTTGCCTAAGAAGATACAGGAGTTCCAAAGCCACTGGGCTTACACACAACCACCCAAAAGGCTGACCAGTCAGACCGACTGAGGTCCTCTGATATCTGGACTCATCCTAGGAACAACACTTTCTCTCAAGAGATCCAGTCTCTGCCTCCTGGGAACCACATCCTAATGACTGCCCAAAGGGGATCTTTTTCAATTCAGTATTGTGTCTTGTCCCGAGAAATTCATTAGTTATTTCGAAACATGACCCATATGCTGTTCTCCGCCCCTCTGTTTTATATAAGGATTTTCTCTGCTTCTGGCAGAAAGTTCCAGAAATTTCTCTATTCTCACAAGAATCGCTCTCAGCCCTTTCCCAGTACAATAAAGAAGCATTTTTATGTTATGGGTGATGGCCAGTTAACATCTGTATTTCTTCAGACAAAGTACAGCATTCCTATCAGCCAAGGGAAACACCTGCACGGCCTGCATTACAACCACGACCACTCATCCCACAAACAACTCACAGAATCCAAAGGACAAAAACCACAGGTGCTGCAGAAGGACAGCTCCATAAGCACCAATTCCTTCAAAACAAACAGGATTATAAGGGTATAATTATAGCTAGGAAACATGGACATCAACCCCAATAACCTATCATTATTTTTATAATGTATGGGGTTTGGACTAAACACGACCACAGATTAAAGCTCTGAGGCAGAGTTCCTTGGAGACATATGGTGGCTGACAAAGACAACAGATTGTATTTGTAAAATAATTAGCCAGACATTCCAGCTTCTTTTTTCTTAACAATTTTAAAACAGAAATTTGACCAAAGGGTACATTTAGACCTCAAGTCCTCTAAACTATCATACCCTATCATATGCCCTATCATACGCACACACAATGTTTTGCATATTAATAATGTTTCATTATAAGAATCAGAGCAAAGCAAACACAGTTAGAAACCATTTCAATTTATTGGAAAATGACTATCTCGCCCAGAGCGTATCTTTTTCAGAAGTCTCACGGGATGAAGATGCAATGCAGCCAGCTAACAGAGAATGGATTGTTCTCTGTGCTCATGTGTTTAGTCTCTCCGTCGTGTCTGACTCTGTGATTCCATGGAC
The DNA here is from genome assembly GCF_033118175.1 of Dama dama. Lineage (NCBI taxonomy): Eukaryota > Metazoa > Chordata > Mammalia > Artiodactyla > Cervidae > Dama > Dama dama. Next base: position 63,315,627 of record NC_083705.1, read on the forward strand.
TGTAGCCCACCAGGCTCCTCTGTCCATGAGGATTCTCCAGGCAAGAATACTGGAGTAGGTTGCCATGCACTCCTCCAGGGGATCTTCCCAACCCTGGGACTGAACCCAGATCTCCTGCATTGCAGGCGGATTCCTTACTGTAACAAATAGATATGTTCCACATTATCGGACTGGCTTTAGAAGATAAGTGATGCCCACAGGAGGCTCACATACACCAGAGGAAGAAAATAAATGCCCTCAGGCCACCGAGGATGATGGAAGCGGGTCTTTTGAAGAACCCAGACACTGTGATATGGAGAATGAATAACACATTAAAGCCATGAGAGATGATGTCAGCACGTCTGGGGATGAGAAGCAGCTACTTGTTAGAGGACGAGGAATGAGTGAGTAAGACACACTTGTCAGAAGTGGCTTCACGCTGGGCAGATTAAAATGAAGCAAGTCTCTTAGGGGACACTTTCAACAAGGTGCTTCTCAAAATATTTCACAAAAAAATCTCCTAACTTTGGAACTCCTGTTTGACAAAGCCTGGTAAAAGAACAGATAGTATTTTCTTTCAAATCAACTCTTTTAAAAATGTTTTAATGTTTCCTGCATTTGCACCTCTGTGTGAGGAAACGTCCAGGATTAGACAGATGGTCAGAAGAAGTCTCCTGGGCTTCCCTGGTGACTTAGCAGTGATAGAGAATCCACCTGCTAATGCAGGAGACAAGGGTTCGATTCCAGATCCAGGAAGATCCCACATGCCACAGAGCAAGTAAGCCTGTGGGCCACAACAATTGAGCCTTTGCTCCAGAGCCCAGGAGCTGCAACTACTGAGCCCACATGTCGCAACTACTGAAGCCTGTTACGCCCTAGAGCCCATGCTCTGCAATAAGAGAAGTCACTGCAATGAGAAGCCTGCACACTCAACTAGACAGTGGTCCCCACTGGCCATAACTAGAGAAAAGACTGTGCAGCAATGAAGCCCCAGCATAGCCAAAAACAAAAAAAATGAATAAATTTACGAAAAAAAGAAGTCTCTTGCTCTCAAAGCAGTTACAAAATAATAGGAAAGTCAGACAAACAGATAATCAAAGTGTCCGAAACATTGTGATGACTACTGTAGCGAAAAGCATACACCCTTGGGAAGGATTTTTCAAACTGATGGCCCAACTTTAGACAACCAACCACCTCATCCAAACTTTAAGGTTCCAACAAGTTACTAAGGACAAGAAAAAAACAAAATCAATCTTTGAAAAGGTATGTATCTTAAATGTCAGTGATCACGCCAGCTGCAAAGTTAAGCAAGGCCTCTCCATCAACTTTGCCTGGTGAATTTTGCCCTTCACTGAGCACTAACAACATGAATATTATACTTAATTCCAAAGAGATAGCTTCTTGCTTATTTATAAAGTCTAGCTACTTAAATGTTACCAACCTACTATGAAACTTTCACCATGAGATTCAGAAGTCATCATCTTTCATGTTGCTAGGAAAGTAGTGAGCTATAAACCCAGTTTAATGCCTAAAAGAAGATATGATATTAAGAACTTCTCTGACAAACATTATTTCTGACATTATTTAATAAACCACTAAACCCAGTTCCCACTTAAAAATATAAATCAAACACAAAGCCTTATGGTGAAGACTAAAGCAGGGAATGGAGAACATGTCGTCTAGGACCAGAGATGTGCTGCCAATAATTTATAGGTTTATAGGTCTCTTGTTGTTCTTTTGTAGAAAACTGCAGTTCTTTGCTCCCTAGACCAGTGTGCAATGAGACAGGCATATTGGATGTGCTAAAACAAAATAAGTAGCCTGAGATTATACCATATTTCCCAAAAGACAAAGAAATATTTAATATATTTCATTCAACCTACATTACTGCATGCCAGCTTGGAAACAAGTGAAGTGCAAGACATAAGAAAACGATAGCTACAGTTACCAGTCATTCTTCATAGGAAATGAAATGTCAGCTAAGCAGTCCAAATGCTAAGGACAAAGAAACAAAAACTGTATTTTCAAGTAAAGCAATACTCAGTTATTATCACAGACTCCAAAAATGAAACCACTGAGAAAGAGGCAGCTAACCTAAAATAATGTGGCCAACCATTAGTTCCTCTAACACAAAAACATATGTCTTTTCTGATTACTCAAAACAGAAAGCATTCTGAAAAGAACAGAAAAAACACCAAGAAAATAACCATCTTTAATGTGATTTTTTTTTAATTATTTTTTATTGGGGTTTAGTTGCTTTACAGTGCTATGTTAGTTCTTGCTATATGGCAAAGTGAATCAGCTATACAGCTAAGTGAATTATCTTCCCTCTTTGTTTTCATGTGAGTTTTAATCCTCTTATGAGGTTTATCTGAGAGTCAAATTCTAGATGTATTTTATATTTCATAGAAAAGGCAAAGCATGCACACACAAAAATGAAAAAAATACATAAATAAGTACACAATGGAAGGAAGTTTATATGAAAATGCATCTCTATAACAGAATGAGTTAGCACCAAGGTTGGAGTGTTCTATAACTCAGGCTGGGAGAAACTATAGACATGCAATTTTTTTGAGCTGGCTTTTGCTAATTCGGGGTTTCTGAATCTTGGCACTATAACATTTTGATTTAAGTCAGGATAATTATTTGTGTTGATGGGCTTCTTTGGTGGCTCAGTGGTAAAGAATCTGCCTGCAATGTAGGAGACATGAGTTTGATCATTGGTTAGGGAAGATCCCATCGAGAAGGAAAAGGCCACCCACTACAGTATTCTTGCCTGGAGAATCCCATGGACAGAGGAGCCTAATGAGTCACAAATGAGTTGGACACGACTTAACAACTAAAGAACAACAACAACAACAACAATTCTTTGTTTTAAGATCCTGTCTTGTGCATTTAGCAGCCTCCATGCCTTCTAACTAAAGGTTAGAAGCACCCTCCTCCTAGTGGTGACAACCAATACTGACTCCAGAGAGTGGAATGTCACCTGGGGAGCAAAATGGTCCCCAGTGAGAACCATACTCTAACCCAATGACAACAAGGTGAAGCCAAATAGTTTTAAAGGGCTGCATGACCACAGACACAATTAGCCTATCTCTGTCCAAGGTGCTCAAGCAAGCCTATCGTGTTCTCTGCTCAAGAGACACCACCTAGGCCAATGCCAAGGAGGGGGGCTTTGGGGGAGGGGGGACTTCAAACCTCACATCTCCCCAAAACGCTTCCAGAGCACTTCCTCTTCTGAGAGTGACACTGTCCATTTAGACACTGGGACGTTAACAGAGCTATCTACAGAAGCAAAGTCTATTTAACACATGTCTAGATGACCCAGAAACTTTAGAAACCAACAGCAAGGAAAGGAGGGGGAAAACATTTTATAGTCACCAAGAATAATCAAGAAACGAAAAGACCCAGGAAATACTAGAAGAAAGGTTTATAAGATGCCTCAGATATTTTAAAGGATAAACTGTCAATTCATATGATAAATATACATTGGACATCTATCAGGATTCAAGGTATGATAGAAAGATGGTGGCTCAGCTGGTAAAGAATCCGCCTGCAGTGTGGGAGACCTGGGTTTGATCCCTGGGTTGGGAAGATCCCCTGGAGAAGGGAAAGGCTACCCAGGCTACTCCAGTATTCAGGCCTGAAGAATTCCATGGACTGTATAGTCCATGGGGTCGCAAAGAGTCAAAGATGACTCAGTGACTTTCACTTTCAGAGTCACATTAAGATTGAAGACATAGAGTAGTCCTTCTCAAATCTGGCTGTGTATTCAAATCACCTGGGAGAGCGTCTTCAAATAACCAACAGTCAGGCTTACACTCAGGCCAATTACATAAGCATCTGAGTCTCTGGACAGTTCTTCAAAACTTCTGAGCAAGACCCTAGGGTTGGTGGAGACTTGGAAACAGATAGGGGGTGGATGGGGATGGAATTTCTGTTTGAAATTATGAGAGAAAAACATCACCACGATCGAAAAATCAAGGGCACATAATGGCAAAAAAATTAAAAAACAAGTGGTTCAGTTCCCTCGGTTCACAGGATCTGAGTTAGGCAGTAAAGGCAAATATGATGGGTGAAATGCAGACCGTAGTGTTAAACTGTGAACAAAAGGAGAACCTCTGAACATTTCTGAGAAAAGAGTAAAACTATACTTCAAAAAATTGATCTTTCAAATACTCAAGAGCTCCAGGAAAGAGACAAAGGCAGGAAGTCAAGTATTGTGTCTAAATCAAGAAGCCCAAAGTAAAACATCAGCTATCCTTGGTTCCCATGGGAAGTCTCCTGGCTGACTCCCTTTTCACATTCATCCAGCACACATCAGATTCCCCAAGGAGCAGGGCTACACCCTGGAGTCATCTTTTAATTTATTTTCCTTGGATTCTCTTATGGCTGCTCTTTCAATTCTCATCTGTATCACATGGTTTGGAAATTCTTCTGCTAGACCTCACCTTGCACTCAGAGGGGCAGCACTGTCTTTTTTTTTTTTTTTTTTTTACTTGGAGGCTAATTACTTCACAACATTTCAGTGGGTTTTGTCATACATTGATATGAATCAACCATAGATTTACACGTATTCCCCATCCCGATCCCCCCTCCCACCTCCCTCTCCACCCGATTCCCCCGGGTCCTCCCAGTGCACCAGGCTGGAACACTTGTCTCATGCATCCCACCTGGGCTGGTGATCTGTTTCACCATAGATAGTATACATGCTGTTCTTTTGAAATATCCCACCCTCACATTCTCCCACAGAGTCCAAAAGTCTGTTCTGTATTTCTGTGTCTCTTTTTCTGTTCTGCATATAGGGTTATCGTTACCACCTTTCTAAATTCCATATATATGTGTTAGTATGCTGTAATGTTCTTTATCTTTCTGGCTTACTTCACTCTGTATAAGGGGCTCCAGCTTCATCCATCTCATTAGGACTGATTCAAATGAATTCTTTTTAATGGCTGAGTAATATTCCATGGTATATATGTACCACAGCTTCCTTATCCATTCATCTGCTGATGGGCATCTAGGTTGCTTCCATGTCCTGGCTATTATAAACAGTGCTGTGATGAACATTGGGGTGCACGTGTCTCTTTCAGATCTGGTTTCCTCAGTGTGTATGCCCAGAAGTGGGATTGCTGGGTCATATGGCAGTTCTATTTCCAGTTTTTTAAGAAATCTCCACACTGTTTTCCATAGCGGCTGTACTAGTTTGCATTCCCACCAACAGTGTAAGAGGGTTCCCTTTTCTCCACACCCTCTCCAGCATTTATTGCTTGTAGACTTTTGGATAGCAGCCATCCTGACTGGCGTGTAATGGTACCTCATTGTGGTTTTGATTTGCATTTCTCTGATAATGAGTGATGTTGAGCATCTTTTCATGTGTTTGTTAGCCATCTGTATGTCTTCTTTGGAGAAATGTCTGTTTAGTTCTTTGGCCCATTTTTTGATTGGGTCATTTATTTTTCTGGAATTGAGCTGCAGGAGTTGCTTGTATATTTTTGAGATTAATCCTTTGTCTGTTTCTTCATTTGCTATTATTTTCTCCCAATCTGAGGGCTGTCTTTTCACCTTACTTATAGTTTCCTTTGTAGTGCAAAAGCTTCTAAGTTTCATTAGGTCCCATTTGTTTAGTTTTGCTTTTAGTTCCAATATTCTGGGTGGGGGGTGGGTCATAGAGGATCTTGCTGTGATTTATGTCAAAGAGTGTTTTGCCTATGTTCTCCTCTAGGAGTTTTATAGTTTCTGGTCTTACATTTAGATCTTTAATCCATTTTGAGTTTATTTTTGTGTATGGTGTTAGAAAGTGTTCTAGTTTCATTCTTTTACAAGTGGTTGACCAGTTTTCCCAGCACCACTTGTTAAAGAGGTTGTCTTTTTTCCATTGTATATCCTTGCCTCCTTTGTCAAAGATAAGGTGTCCATAGGTTCGTGGATTTATCTCTGGGCTTTCTATTCTGTTCCATTGATCTATATTTCTGTCTTTGTGCCAGTACCATACTGTCTTGATGACTGTGGCTTTGTAGTAGAGTCTGAAGTCAGGCAGGTTGATTCCTCCAGTTCCATTCTTCTTTCTCAAGATTACTTTGGCTATTCGAGGTTTTTTGTATTTCCATACAAATTGTGAAATTCTTTGGTCTAGTTCTGTGAAAAATACCGTTGGTAGCTTGATAGGGATTGCATTGAATCTATAGACTGCTTTGGGTAGAATAGCCATTTTGACAATATTGATTCTTCCAATCCATGAACACGGTATGTTTCTCCATCTGTTTGTGTCCTCTTTGATTTCTTTCATCAGTGTTTTATAGTTTTCTATGTATAGGTCTTTTGTTTCTTTAGGTAGATATACTCCTATGTATTGAAAGCATTTCCCCTGAAATCAGGAACAAGACAAGGGTGCCCACTCTCACCACTACTATTCAACATAGTGTTGGAAGTTCTGGCCACAGCAATCAGAGCAGAAAAAAGAAGTAAAAGGAATCCAGATAGGAAAAGAAGAAGTGAAACTCTCACTGTTTGCAGATGACATGATCCTCTACATAGAAAACCCTAAAGACTCTACCAGAAAATTACTAGAGCTAATCAATGAATATAGTAAAGTTGCAAGATATTAAATTAACACACAGAAATCCGTTGCATTCCTATATACTAACAATGAAAAAACAGGAAGAGAAATTAAGGAAACAATACCATTCACCATTGCAACAAAAAGAATAAAATATTTAGGAGTATATCTACCTAAAGAAACAAAAGACCTATACATAGAAAACTATAAAACACTGATGAAAGAAATCAAAGAGGACACAAACAGATGGAGAAACATACCGTGTTCATGGATTGGAAGAATCAATATTGTCAAAATGGCTATTCTACCCAAAGCAGTCTATAGATTCAATGCAATCCCTATCAAGCTACCAACGGTATTTTTCACAGAACTAGACCAAAGAATTTCACAATTTGTATGGAAATACAAAAAACCTCGAATAGCCAAAGTAATCTTGAGAAAGAAGAATGGAACTGGAGGAATCAACCTGCCTGACTTCAGACTCTACTACAAAGCCACAGTCATCAAGACAGTATGGTACTGGCACAAAGACAGAAATATAGATCAATGGAACAGAATAGAAAGCCCAGAGATAAATCCACGAACCTATGGACACCTTATCTTTGACAAAGGAGGCAAGGATATACAATGGAAAAAAGACAACCTCTTTAACAAGTGGTGCTGGGAAAACTGGTCAACCACTTGTAAAAGAATGAAACTAGAACACTTTCTAACACCATACACAAAAATAAACTCAAAATGGATTAAAGATCTAAATGTAAGACCAGAAACTATAAAACTCCTAGAGGAGAACATAGGCAAAACACTCTTTGACATAAATCACAGCAAGATCCTCTATGACCCACCCCCCACCCAGAATATTGGAACTAAAAGCAAAACTAAACAAATGGGACCTAATGAAACTTAGAAGCTTTTGCACTACAAAGGAAACTATAAGTAAGGTGAAAAGACAGCCCTCAGATTGGGAGAAAATAATAGCAAATGAAGAAACAGACAAAGGATTAATCTCAAAAATATACAAGCAACTCCTGCAGCTCAATTCCAGAAAAATAAATGACCCAATCAAAAAATGGGCCAAAGAACTAAACAGACATTTCTCCAAAGAAGACATACAGATGGCTAACAAACACATGAAAAGATGCTCAACATCACTCATTATCAGAGAAATGCAAATCAAAACCACAATGAGGTACCATTACACGCCAGTCAGGATGGCTGCTATCCAAAAGTCTACAAGCAATAAATGCTGGAGAGGGTGTGGAGAAAAGGGAACCCTCTTACACTGTTGGTGGGAATGCAAACTAGTACAGCCGCTATGGAAAACAGTGTGGAGATTTCTTAAAAAACTGGAAATAGAACTGCCATATGACCCAGCAATCCCACTTCTGGGCATACACACTGAGGAAACCAGATCTGAAAGAGACACGTGCACCCCAATGTTCATCACAGCACTGTTTATAATAGCCAGGACATGGAAGCAACCTAGATGCCCATCAGCAGATGAATGGATAAGGAAGCTGTGGTACATATATACCATGGAATATTACTCAGCCATTAAAAAGAATTCATTTGAATCAGTCCTAATGAGATGGATGAAGCTGGAGCCCCTTATACAGAGTGAAGTAAGCCAGAAAGATAAAGAACATTACAGCATACTAACACATATATATGGAATTTAGAAAGGTGGTAACGATAACCCTATATGCAGAACAGAAAAAGAGACACAGAAATACAGAACAGACTTTTGGACTCTGTGGGAGAATGTGAGGGTGGGATATTTCAAAAGAACAGCATGTATACTATCTATGGTGAAACAGATCACCAGCCCAGGTGGGATGCATGAGACAAGTGTTCCAGCCTGGTGCACTGGGAGGACCCGGGGGAATCGGGTGGAGAGGGAGGTGGGAGGGGGGATCGGGATGGGGAATACGTGTAAATCTATGGTTGATTCATATCAATGTATGACAAAACCCACTGAAATGTTGTGAAGTGATTGGCCTCCAAGTAAGAAAAAAAAAAAAACCTAATTACAATTCCACTTCACTTAAAATTCTTCAGTGGGTTCCCTTTGATCTTAGGATATATACAAAATGCCTCTGCAAGGCCTGACTGTCATTTGAAACCAGTCACCAATGACCCCCTTTAGTCTCATGTGTTTGCCATACTCGCCCTGACATAGGCATTGTTCCATCCACCAAGATCTTGGTCTCTCTGCTTGGACTATTAAACTCTAAGCCACCCTGCAGAGCCCAGTCAAGTCATCAGTTCCTCCAGGCGTCCTTCCCTGATACCCTGCCTCTGGATGTGCCCTGCATATCTCCCCTTTGAAAGCTCTAACTTGGATGCAAGTTTATTGATACATTCAGTTGACTGACACTTAATGTAAGTATCTATAATTCCTACTTTTCTCCCAATAGTCTCACTGCTAAATCATCACAGCACAGGGATGGAGGGAACAAAGAAAGTATAGGAAGAGAACAGAAGAGACAGGGAAGAGATTCAAGAGATCTTCCAGTTTAGACATGCTAAGGAAGGAGGAGCCTGGTAGGCTACAGTCCATGGGGTCACAAAGAGTCGGACACGACTGAGCGACTTCACTTTCACTTTCTAAACTTAAAGGGGAAAGGTAGAATCAAAGGTGACTACAAAGATTTCAAGCCTGGATAACTAAGAAATATGAGCAAATAGTTTAGTACCCATCCTGATTTGTTTCATTTTTATGTTGTTTTCTTTTTTTCACTTTCCACCATCCCAAATCCCATACCAAAGAGCCCTAGTATTTTATTTAACACAAATGACCTAAGGTTGGCTGCTACCAGAACATTCCAGCCAAAAGCCCACGTGCCATAATTCATGCAGGCTTAAGAGTAACCCACAGTCAGGCCCACTCTCATTCTCTCCAGTATTAAATATTAAATACCAACATAGAGTGAAAACTTCATCTTGTGGCAAACAAAACTTCATGTGGATACTTCCAGAGCATGCATGAGTAATGAAGTTACTGAATTATTTCAATCCTTCATGGTTTATATTTAGTCTTAACCTAATTTCAATAGTCCAGAAATATTAACACATCACAAAACATTTCCTCATAAAATAATGACGGATGTATCCACAGGCTGCTAAGATTTGAATTTATTTCATCCTAAAAAAAATGTCTTTTACACTGGTGAATACTGGGTCGAATCTGAATTATTTTATGGAACATGGCAGGCTCCTGCTCAATAAGTACTTCTGTTGTTAAACCATATTTTATCCTTTTACACTGGAGGCATTAAAGTTTATTTTTTAAGCCAAAGCTGTTATATAATAAACCATTCTGGAGACAGCACAGTCTCTGCATTCATAAGATGTATCTGAATTTTAAGAAATATATATTATTATAAAGTTACTGCACCTGCAAGAGTTGCTGAATATTTGCAATATTTTTGAAATAATAATAAAGACAGGTATAGACAATAAAAAGCTACCAAAGGATTTCTGGGAAAAATAAACTGTCTTCTGAAGTCTTAGAGAGTTTCCTAGAAGTAAAGAAATTAGGGGTTTCATTCTGTTTTTAGCAAGATTTCCAGTGTTGGGGAAACAGTTCTATATATCAACTTTACAATGTCTGTATGACTTGGAACTTTCTGGCTACACTATTTTTATTTGGTGGGAAAGTTGATGTAAAGAGCACAAATGCTTATCAGTGATTATCTGTATTTGGGTGTGTGTCTAGTCACTCAGTTGTATCTGACTCTTTGCGACCCCATGGACTATAGCCTGACAGGCTCCTCTGTCCATGGAATTCTCCAGGCAAGGATACTGAAATGTGTAGCCATTCCCTTCTCCAGGGGATCTTCCTGACCCAGAGATTGAACCCAAGTCTCCTGCACGGCAGGTGGATTCTTTACTGCGTGAGCCACTAAAGGAGCTCTATCTGTATTTATGATAGTACAAATCAAGAACCATATAATAAACTATCAAGTGGAATGACTGACTTTATATTTGTGGTCTACAGAGATGTGAAGCATATTGATATTACACATTAGTGCTGCCTAGTTGAAGAAGGGCAGCCAATGAGGAAAACAAGGCATCACCCAACAACAGAATGTATCTGATTGATGTCTGCAGAAGCCACTGTTTACACAAGACCATCTTGTTTCTGGGGGAAGCAACGTAAATCCCACAGTGCAACAGTAACACTGCCTACCTCTGCAGGACTGAGGGGTCCTCAATATAGGACTGTTCCTTCAGCCAACATCAGGGTTCAGTAGCTTCAGTCATGTCTGACTCTTTGTGATCCCATGAACCGCAGCCCACCAGGCTCCTCTGCCCACGGGACCTTCTCGGCAAGAATACTGGCGTGGGTTGCCACGCCTTCCTCCAGGGGATCTTCCCGACCTAGGGATCGAACCTGCATCTCCTATATTAAAGGCTGATTCTTTACCTGCTGAGCCATCAGGAAAGCCATCACCTTTACTAAAAATAACAACAACCTTACAGCTGCCCTCTTCCGTCCTTCCACCAAGAAAATTGAAACTATCACTTTAGCATGACCTTTTATAAAAAGAAAAACAATATTTTCTGAGCTATCTTGGCCATCTTACTGGCAGGACTGGGAGATCTTCCTTGCCACCCCCTCCTGTTCCCTGTTTAGAGTGAATGAGAATTCTCTGACCTTTTGTAAACACATCCTCCAGAGTCTTGAAGACATGGGAGTTCAGAGTCACTCAACGCCAACTGAGCACACTTTTACTGAGTTGTTGGATTGCTCACTGGGACTTAGAATTAAAAATAAATTCACCTTTCAGCGGTGTCCCTTGAAAGATTTCACAGTCTATTATAGAAGATAAACATCTGCTATAAACAAAAGAGTAAAATTACAGAAGTGTGCCCAGGGTCTCTGGGACACAAGCTGGGGAAGGAGAAACGGTCAGTTTTGCCTGGTGAGTACTGAATACCTTCAAGACCCAGCGTCAGACAGTATTCTCTGAGTCCCTTCCTGAGCCTTCCCAAAACAATAATGTAGACACAGAATTTTTGTTTGTTAGGGAAGGCTCAGGAAGGGACTCAGAGAATACTGTCTGACGCTCAGTCTTGAAAGGATTTTATATTAACCTGATTTATATTAGGTTAATAAAGATGGAAATGTATAAAAAGAGGAAACGAATATACAGGGGTAGATAGAGGGGCATGTGGGTCACACTGCTTTGCGTGGACGTGAAGGGGGCGGCAGAGGGCTGGTTTACGGACTCTCCGGCCTCATCTCACCCTGTCTTTAAACCATCTGCTTTCTGAGTTAAGGTGCAGCCGTACGCTGTCAGGACAGGCGTTCATTTCCAGCTCCTCAAAGCCCAGAACCACTGCCATCAATCCAAATTCCCGCACCAAAGGAACACATCCGTCTCCAAGTCAGTTGTCCACAATCTAAACACCATCTCCTTTTTCAAAGTCAAAGAGGACACTTAATAGCTGCCGGTTGCTAGCCTCTGTTTGATACTTTAGCCAAAGAGCTAAAATAGGTTCCGGCCCAATTTATCCTCCTTCTGCTTTCAGCGAGTGGAATAGCAGTGAAGCAGCTGGCTCAAGCCGGGTCCAATATCATTGCTTCTGCTGAAGCCATTCCCAAGGTTACCATGTTTTATCCTTGCATATAATATTTAAAGCGTCTAAAGGACTCCACAATTACAAAGTGTTTCCATTTTCCCTTTCTGACTTTATCCTCATCATTTCCTGAAGCAAGTGCTAGTACTTCAATGTTAAAAAGTAAAAACTAAGCCCCAAAAAGTTAAATTGCTATGCCAAATTTCTTCCAACAGTAAACGTTAAAAACAGTTGGACAGACCCGGCAGCCTAACACCCCAAATCACAAACTAGTGAGTCACACATTTTGATTTGGTCCACTTGGTGTCTTTTTTTTTTCAAATAAAAATTTTAAAGTTGGATATCACACATAAAAAAAAAAATACAGTTTTTTGGAATCCTGTGAAAAACTGGAACCTGGGAGCTCTGACAATTCTGGGCTAATTCTCTGTAGTAATATAACAAGGTGGGAGTTGGGGCATTTGCAAGCTGGTCTGCCGGTCTGAACTAACCCACACAGAGGGACTAGTCACTCATCTGCCTGGCGGTGAGGGTAACTGAATTTGCCACCACACTACTAAACCCTCTCACAGTGGGAGAAAACATTAGTGATTAAAAGACAGGGATCTACAAAATGCTAGAGGGCATCTCACCCAAAAGCCTTAGAGTGTTCACCTCTGAGTCACGGAGGTGGTTCAAGGGAGATTCCATCCAAACTCCACCCAAAAGTCACACGTTCAGCACTGCCACGCTACTGCCTCATAGGTACTTACAGAGGAACAGGAAAAAAGGTGGGAAATACTTTCTCTGAAAAAGTCCATCTATATCACAGTCAAATCACTTCATTTTTATTTTTTTCAAATCACTTTATTATCATAAACTATTTACATATTTGTGGAGGGGAAAAGAGACATGATTCAAAACACCGTGTCAAGTCTCATTCCACTTCTTTATTTTAAAACAAATACTTTATAATCTTCTGGTGTCTTATACCTATTCGTTTCCAATGACTGAGGAACAGGTCAAGATTTAGAGGTCTTAGAAAAGTCACTTCAACTGCTGCTTCTGTAATTTTAAAGAAGTGATGGCCACACTATAGTAGGTCTCACAGTTTCTACTTTGCTAGTTAAAAGACATTGTTGGGAAAGGAAAAAATGTTAAAGTGTCACTGATTTAAATGGCAGAATCAAACTCAATTGGTTTTTATGATTTCAGTTCTGTTTTGGGATTTGATTGCTGTGGGGAAAAAAAAAAAGATGCTTAGCCATTAAAACAATAACAGTTAAAAGTTTTACTTCATAAAGTAAAAGCATAGATATAAACCAGAAGCTCAAAGGAGCCAGCCTACACAGTTACAGTCAGATGAGGGGCGACTGGTCTCCCAAGTCTCAGTGGAGGGGTGTGTGGACTGCAGAAACTACACACCACACCCTGGCACTGAAAGGCATGTTTTGAAAGCTGGTAAGTGAACAGGGCTGCTGGGGTGCGAGAAGGGTGGTCCATGGCCTTGAGGAGAGCGGGACGGTCACAGACCTTGGTCACCTCCTTTACCCTGGACGTGCACACTCTGAATCCAGCAGAACCGCACAATTCTGATGGCGAGAAAGAGACAGGATTAAGGAAAAGGAAAGGAACTCAAGGAAGATCATCTAGAGCCCCAGGTAGTGGGCACTGAAGCTGATCTGCAAGTAGATACTCACGTTTTCTAATTAATTCCATTCAACTAATATAGCTTTATTGCGAAGAAAAATAAGCTTTGGGGACTTCTTTTCCTACAGACCAAGAAACATTTTTAGACATATAGTTGGGCACACACCTTAATTTTTCCTGGCTTCTGTTTCCTGATGTAGAAGATGAAAGACTTTAATTCAGTATTCATTAGCTTTCCATCCAATGCAGTTCTATGCTTCTGTAGATTTCTACTTAGTTCATATATTTTAGCAATACCCAAAAAAGGGAATTCTTTTACTCTTCCAAACCACAGAGTAGAATATTAAAATTTTGAAATATTTAATATTCTACTCCACAGTCTGAATGAAAAAGAAATGAATCTTATTTTTTTATATTGAGAAATGTATGAACTAAGTAGAAATCTAAAAGTATAGTAGTCATTAATAATCCATAGAGAAAAAACAGTCCCCTAAGTTAGAAAGCAGGAAGGGATGAAGAGGCAGAGCACAAAGGATTTTTCAGGCAGTGAAACTACTTTGTGTGACACTATAATTATAGATATACATCATTATATTATACAAGCTCACAAAACGTACAACATCTATGTGAACTCTACTGTAAGCTATGAACTCTGGATGGTAATGATGTATCAATGTGGGTTCATCAATTGGAATTAATGCCCCACTCGGGCAGGGGATGTTGATAATGAGGAGGTGGGCTTCCCTGTTGACTCAGATGGTAAAAAGTCTGCCTGCAACGAGGTTTGATCCCTGGGCCGGTAAGATCCCCTGGAGGAGGGTATGACAACCCACTCCACTATTCTTGCCTGGAGAATTCCATGGACAGAGGACCCTGGTGGGCTACAGTCCATGGGGTCACAAAGAATTGGACACAACTGAGCAACTAACACTTTCACTTCTGACCTTCATGTAGGTGTCGGGTCAAGAGATATATGGAAATTTTCTATAGTTTCCGCTCCATTTTAATATGAGCCTGAAACTGTTCTAAAAATAACGTTTAGAAAAGAAAAAATTGAGAGGGGAAAAGTACTGAAAAGTGATGCTCGTGAGCTACTGGTACTCTCAGGGTGTTACAGGTTTAAAATGGTCGAGCGTGTGGCAACACAGTATGAACCAGATCAGCAGTAAATGCACACCACTTTGATAGAAATGACTGTTCTCTCAAGCTCCACCACTGGAAGGAGCCTGTGTGACTCAATGTCTAATTTGGAAGAAAACGTGGTTCTGCCAAAAGCCTTCTCTCTGACGACCTTTCTAAGTGTGTGCATGCCACATTTATTTCAGAACTGACACACCAGTTTCCAGGAGAAAGGCCAGCCACTATAGATGTGTCATAAAAGAGGAAAATACAACCCAGGACCCTGTACCTCACACAGCAGTGCAGGAAAGTAGTCATTTGCTTTTTCAAGTGCTTGCAGTGTCTATTCATTTGCAATAAAATACGTTTCTTGAAAGCTTGTTTCTTGTACAAAACAGTTTCTGGGGTTGGAATGAGTGTCCAGGTTCCAAAGTTCAAGTTCACCTTTAGAAAGCCAAGGGGCTTTCTGTCCCTGAGAGTTTGCTCCGAGTCACGTCCCACATAGCTCAGCGCCATGCACACGGTGCTTACTCGGGTTCACCAAACTGAATTAAAAGCTTTATAGGCATCCTTGGGGGAAACGACTCAACTGTTGTTTGGTATTTCTAGGTCAATCTGCCTAAATAAAACAAGAGAAGCCAGGGCTTCCTTGCCAAATACACTTATAATTGAAATGCTAGTTGTTCATTTTTACTACTTATGTCAAACTTTTTAAAAAGGTCCTGAAGCACAGGTTCTGGGAAACCTGCTCAATTTGAGTCTTATTCCTATCCAAATTCTCTTTCAGTGTAACAGTGAACTGGGACCCCACACTCTACTCTTGCTAAAACATTCAAAAGTTCACATCCTGAAGCACTTTTACATCGTCTTCAATCTATTTTCAATACAGGACACAGAAGAGATGTGAAATTTTCCAAGATGGAGTTCTGTAAACTCCTTCTTCTCCCATCCTCCGTGTTCTTCTCTTCCCATCCTTTAAAAATAACATCTTTTTAAGATATGCATAACAGTTAATTTTATGTCAACTTGACTGAATCGCACAGTGCCCAGATGTTTGGTCAAATGTTATCCTTCATGCGTCTGTGATGGTGTGCTGGGTAAGGTTAACATCTGAAGTGACAGACTGAGAAAAGCAGAAAGTGAACATGCAGTCGCTCAATTGTGTCCGATTCTTGGCGACCCCATGGACTGTAGCCTACCGGGCTCCTCCATCAATGGAGTGGGCAAGAGTACTGGAGTGGGTTGTCATTTCCTTCTCCAGTGGATCTTCCTGACCCAGGGATCGAGCCCGGGTCTCCCGCATTGTAGGCAGACGCTTTACCATCAGAGCCACATGGGAGGTCCGAGAAAAGCAGATGGCCCTCTCTAATGCAGCTGGGCCTTGTCCAATCAGTTGAAGACCAGAACAGAACACAAGGGCTGCCCTTCCACTGAGTAAGAGGGAACTCCTCCTGCCTGACTGCCTTGAACTGGGACTTCAGTTCTGTTTTGTTTTCCTGACTTTGAACTTGAACTGAAAGCACTGGCTCTCCCTGGGTCTTGAACCTGCAGGCATTCGCTGGCATCGTACAATCAGCTCTCCTAGTCCTCAGGCCTCCAGACTCAGACTGGAACCACACCACCGGCTCTCCTGGCTCCCTGGCTTGTCAACTGCAGATCTTGGGGACTTGTCAGCCTCTACAAGTGTGGGAGCCAATTCCTTGGCATGTGGGTGTGTGCATATCAACATGTACACATATACATATCCTACTGGTTCTGTTTCTCTAGAGAACCCTGCCTCACACAACATAACATGGAGGGTTTCTAACAAAGACCATATTTCCCCTTTAACAAAAATAACCAAACTGCTTTGTTGAATAATGATGACGGTTTCCTTCCAGGTGAATATTACCTTTCTTCAGCTTTACATTCTTATTATGAAAACA
The DNA here is from genome assembly GCF_033118175.1 of Dama dama. Classification (NCBI taxonomy): domain Eukaryota; kingdom Metazoa; phylum Chordata; class Mammalia; order Artiodactyla; family Cervidae; genus Dama; species Dama dama. The sequence goes on from NC_083705.1 coordinate 63,332,421, forward strand.
CAGTGTCATGTTAGAAACAGTTTAGGTTTCAACAGATATTTTCTTCATGGAAACGTGACAAACTTCTCTAAAGCACGAGCTAATCATATTTTTATGGCATGGAAAAAATCATATCAGAAAGACAGGAAAATGCAGCCAACTGCCATTCATTTTAATGAGAAAGATCATGTGCCTTTTTTCTCTCTGAAACAGGAAAATGTACTATTTTTATTACTGTTATTTTCATAGTGACATACTAGAAACATCTTTAAATGCTGAGTTTTATTTACTTCTCCCAAGTTGTATCTTTATTTCAAAAAGAGCCACACACAAATACAGTGTAACTTTTTTCCTCATGTGCTGAAAGATTTGAAATGTTTACTTTTTTAAAAAAGGACTACATTACTGTTACCAGGCCTTTTAATATCAGTGCTGTGCACAGAAACCAGAAGTGCAAACCGTACAACATTTGAATGCATTTCAGGCATACAGTGACTGAGATTTTTTTTCTCTCTACTGAACTGCAATTTAGGTTTTTTTTTAATTCCTTTTTTGCATTTCTTGCCTTGATATTGAGAGTGTGTGTCTATTTTTTATGCATTTATTCAATGAATTGCATGAACACTGGCCTTTACTTTTAGCATCTTCTTTGAGAAAACTTAGATTAAGTTTCACTAAATACATCATATGCATACACACATTTACATACACACACACACCCATGTAGATAGACAGTTAGTGTCAGTTGCTCAGTCATGTCCAACTCTTTGCGACCCTGTTGACCGTAGCCCACCAGGCTCCTCTGCCCATGGGATTTTCCAGGCAAGAACACTGGAGTGGGTTGCTATTTCCTTCTGGGGGATCTGCCTGACTTGGGGACTGAACTTGGGTCTCCTGCATTGCAGGCAGATTCTTTACGGTCTGAGTCACCAGCAACGCATGCACATATACACTCACACAGGGAGATAGTACTAACATCATGACTGCCCCACTCACCAGACTGAAGCTGAGAATTGTTATTAAAAAACAAAGCCAAAATTAAAGAATGACCACTTATACTAAAATGCAGGGGGAAGGCACAACTGTTCCATTGTTTTGCATTAATATGACAAAAACACATGTTATGACTTGTTATGATGGAGGAGAGAGAAAGTCTCAATACATAGGAATCTTAAAACATATATGCCAAGAACCCTTTGGTAGCAAGACTACTTTATCCCAACTTTTAACAAAGGAAAGTTAGCTGGTAACTAAAGGGTTCAACACATACTGGAAAGAATGAGGCTTGTTTTTTCTTTTTAAAGAAAGCACTCCCAATTCATCTGTTAAGTAAGCTAACCAGAGTGAACAGTATCCAATGATCACATCTCAAAAGGGCTTCATAAGAAATGAATTTGTTTATTCTAAATGCTGAGACTGGACATTTTATAACATGATGAGACCACTCACACACAGAGTGACTGGGTAGAACCACCCATTTTTATTTTAAATATTTAGAAAGTAAAGACACAACTCTGGGGCCTGACATACTTCAAGAGTATTTCAGTCCAGAACCTCATTTTATGAGGCATCAAGCCTTCCCAAGACCAAATAATTCCCCAAGTACCTTAGATTCATTTTCCACAAGCAAGCAAGGATCAGTTTTAAAGTGTAACACTCAGCTTGCCAGAACATCAGCCAGACAGGGATGTTCAAAGGGGCAAGTTCAAGTGGAGACGTGAGTCCACACAGGAAGCTGGAGCACTCTCTCCAGGCTTCAGAAGCCAGGAGCCAAGAGGAAAGCAGGGAGGACATCCTATAAAGAGGACTTGGCATCTTCGAGGGTTGTTTCAAACAGGAGAGTGAGAAATACTTGCAATAAACAGCTAGAATCTACTTGCAGTGTTCCTTTATTGTTAAAGAGGCCTTAGCAACTCCAACTGTCACAGCCAACAGGAACTCGGTAAATGTCGGAAGGCATTCCCTATGAACAGTTCAGCACAGAAGACAAATGGAAGGCCAGTTTCTGCTTTTCCATGCAAGGTCCAACGTCTAGACTGCAGAGCACAGTTAATATGATAAAGGCAATTTTGCATGTCAGCCCCTTCTGTAATGAAGTTCCACTGGATCAAGCAAATATGAGACCAATACGGTGCCATGTACTGTGCTAGCTTTTAAAGATGCGAAGACCAATAAATCATTATCAGTGAAAAATCACTGGGCATTTTTAGAAGATTCAGCAGTCCCACTCCTAGGAATATATACCTGGGAGATACCTCTGTACTTCGGCAGCTCATGATAACATAAAGCAGAGCTCATAATGACCTCAAGATGAAACAACGAAATGCCATCAGCAGGAGAATGGATAAATGAGTTGTGCCACATTCCCTAACCAGCCCTTTTACTGTTGAAAATCATTCCTGCACACCAGGCTCCCTAACCTGGGTCATGCTTCACCTTTCTGTACAACAATTAATAGCATCTAATATATGCATATTATAACAATTCATTCTGTTTAGCGTCTGTGTCCCCACTTGAAACTTAAGCTCCATGACAGCAAGAATTTGTTTTCATTCTGTTTTTATTAATATATTAGAGTTGATTAATAACGTTGTGTTAGATTCAGGTGTACAAAAAAAGTGATTCACTTCTACATATACATGTATCTATTCCTTTTCAAATTCTTTTCCTGATTAGGTTGCTACAGAATATTGTTGTGGCTGTCCACGGAGTCTAGAACAGTGTCTGGCACATGAAAAGAATTCAATAAATATATGTGGAAGAAAAAGAGAGAGGGAGGGAGAAAAGGAGAAAGAGAAGAAGGGAGGGGCAAGAAATTGTTAAAAACAGTGAAAATGAGAGAATTATAGCTACAGCTTCAACATGAGCAAGTCTCATGATTACAACACTGATTGGAAAAAGCAAGATATGAAAAATACATATAATATGTTTCCATTTAAATTAGGTTCCAAACATACAAAATTACTATTATGATATGTACAGAAGTAGAAAAGCTGGAGATAGAATATCAAAAGTGTGCTAAATGCAAAATCAGGAGGTAGATGACCTGGAGAGGGTGATGGAATTGCAGAGAGCACAGAAGACTTGAAAGTGCTGGTAACATTCTGTTCCTAAAGCTGGGCTGTGGGCTTGCATTTTATTAGTATTCCCCATATTTCACATGAGGAGTAAACTTGCTTATGACTTTCATAATTAATGCAAAAACAGCAAGTCACCTAAGGAGCCCACCATCTGGTGAGACAGTCAAACCTGATAAGAGATGAACCAGCAGATGGGGATAGGTCTTGAATGAAGGAGCAAGCACAGACCGTGGAGGGCCCTGTAGGCTGGTCAGACTGGAAATAACTGCAGTTTTAAAAGCTTCTTTTGACAGTGGCTGAGGGAACTGGTCTCCAGTGGTCATCTGATTTACATATTTTTAAACCTATAGTCCACTGGCTACTGTCAATTATCAAGAGAAGCATTTTAAATATTTAATAATCTTTTAAAGAAGAATTCTCAGTTTTGAAACTTTATGTAAATCATATTTTTTGTATTCTATTTGCTCTTTAATTGATTGTACAATTGAAAGATACATGTAGCTGTATTTTAATCTGCTCTGTACATTAATCACACTGTATAGTTATCTATTCTCATATTAGACACAAATTATTTCCTTTAAAAAAAATGAAATCTCACCTAGCATAAGCAGAATTTGGAAGACAGCAAGAATCAAAGAAAATATTAAGTATTATTAAGGTCAATTGAATAGGTGCTATTAATCTGTTGTCTATAATGGCATGAAATATTTGTTCTGTATATTCATCAATGGATGAATTATTAGCCATTCTAATTATCACTAGAAATAATTACTGAGTAGCAGCAAAACGCAAGATATTTGCTAGATACACAGGAAGGTACAAGCATCTGTAAGATACCCTTAGTGAGTTTATACGCTCCTGCTAAGGCATATACATAACAGTTGTACCATAGGCATAGGTACCAGCATTACCTCGAACAACAGAAGTGACCGGGTATATTGGGTTGGTTTCTGCATGAAGTCACAAGAGAGGAGAAGCGGTCCGTTATCATACAAGGAAAAGAAATGCAATGTGCATCGCTGAGCACTGCCTGGTCTTACATTACTCATAATCAGTTCTAACTCTTAACATCAATGTAAACAGTTATCATGCATGCCTCCAGGTGTTTTATTGCCAAAGCAATTACATACACACTATAAATCCTTCAAACCTTTGCTCTAACTCCACTAATCTTCCTATTTTTTTTTTTTTTTTTTTTTTGGTTTTTGACAAATGTTTTGCTTCATCAAAAACTAGGTACATTCTGACCAATTAGAAACTTGGCAAAATAACTTTTTCATTCCTTGTCAACCAGGCATATGGAAAACTGTCCGATAGAATAATGAAAGGGCCTTTAATGAGAGATTTCTGGATCACTTTTAGTACCTATTACTTAGGGCAAGTCACTTAAGTTCTCAGATGTCATTTTTTCATTTGCAAATTAAGGAAGCTCAACTACATAGCCAAGGACCTTTTATGAAACACACATCCATATGTATGTGCATAGATGAGAGTTTCTACCACACAGATATTTTCCATTGTCAGCTCCGTGACTGTAGTCTATAAATGGTTGTGTCATCTAAACATGAGTGTAGCCCCTGTACATCTTGGTCAATATATCTATTTATGCTTATCGAAGTATAGTAGATTTACAATGTTGTATTAGTCTCAAGTATGCAGCAAAGTGATTCTGTTACACACACATATGTATGTATATATACATATTCTTTTTTCATTTTAGGTTATTACAAGATATTGAATATAGTTTCCTGTGCTATACAGTAGGTCCTTGTTGTTTATCTATTTTATATACAGTAGTTTGTATCTGCTAATCTAATTCAGCAAACTCTTAATTTACACCTCCCTTCCTTTCCCTTTGGTAACCATAAGCTTGTTTTCTATATCTGTGATTCTATTAATGCCATTTGCAGCAACATGGAGGGACCTAGAGATGATCATACTAATTGAGACAAGTCAGACAAATATATGATAAAACTTACGTGTGGGATCTAAAAAATGATGGAAATAAATTTATTTAAAAATCACAATCTCACTTTAAACTGAATGACAAAACATTAAAGGGTTTACAGTTGTTTCAGACACGTCACCTCTTAGCACTTCACATCTTCCTAATATGTCCTTAATTTCCACCTTTTATGTTATCTTCCTATGCACTCTCTTCCCCAAAACACAACTTGCTTCTTATACAGCAACCAAACAAACACACTAGTACTCAGACCACTACTATGCTAATAATGATGGCTCACAGCCACTGAGCCCTCACTGTGTGCCAGGCACTCTCGTGAGTGTCTCAGCTGCATTTATTCATTCAATTCCTATAACAAACCCAGGAAATTAAGTTCCTTATGAAGATGACACAGCTCCGTCATGGAAGATACAGGATTTGAGTCTGGATAGTCTAGCTCTAGAGTACCAACTCCCCAGTTCAGTTCAGTCGCTCAGTTGTGTCCAACTCTTTGCGACCCCGTGGACTGCAGCACGCCAGGCCTCCCTGTCCATCGACAACTCCTAGAGTTTACTCAAACTCATGTCCATTGAGTCGGTGATGCCATCCAACCATCTCATCCTCTGTCATCCCCTTCTTCTCCCACCTTCAATCTTTCCCAGCATCAGGGTCTTTTCAAATGAGTCAGTTCTTCACATCGGGTGGCCAAAGTACTGGAGCTTCAGCTTCAGCATCAGTCCTTCCAATGCATATTCAGGACTGATTTCCTTTAGGATGGACTGGTTGGATCTCCTTGCTGTCCAAGGGGCTCTCAAGAGTCTTCTCCAACACCACAGTTCAAAAGCATCATTTTTTTGGTGTTCAGCTTTCTTTATAGTCCAACTCTCACATCCATACACGACTACTGGAAAAACCATAGCTTTGACCAGACGGACCTTTGTTGGCAAAGAAAACCAACTCCTAACCCACCATTCTAAATGCCAGGACTGTGGATGCTTTCCCACGTGCATGCACAGGTGCTCACATGCATGCACGCACACACACATAGACACACACATATACATGCATACACACACGATTTGTGTCTGAGACTCTATAAAGAATAAAACAGCAACCTCAGTATAAGAGGAGAAAACAATTCTCTATGAAACAAGTCTGACCTGGAGACCACTCAATGTGCGTTTAATTCCAAGTACCCTAAGGGCCTGGTCTGCAGCCTCACCTACAGGGAGGTGCCATCGCTTGGATCTTAATGAGAGACTACGGTTTATTTAGGAGCCTCGGGGTTATTTTTGGAATCCAGATGTAAGGAATGGACTATTTCCATATTCAGTCTGTTGGGCATAACACGCTGGGTCCTTAGAAACCACATATGCCAGTCAGAGTCAGCCCCAGTCTGGCACCTGTATGATTCCCTTGGCCTGGCGCCCCTTGGCCTGGCAGCAATAAATAGCAGGGTGGGAGCCAGGATCCGTGCTCTGCCTTCTGAAGGGAAGTGAAGATTTATCCTCTTGGAAAGGAAAGGAAACACTAGCCCAGCCTCCTCAAGATCCTGAGGGCCTGATGCCCTTAAAAAGAGCTTCACTGTGCAAAAGACCCCACTGTAGGGTTTTGGTTTTCTTCTTTCACTCTTTAAAAATTTTAGTTAAAAACTTGCCATTTTAAAATACAGGATGCTCAGGGCTGGTGCACCGGAATGACCCAGAGGGATGGGATGGGGAGGAAGGTGGGAGGGGGGGTTCAGGATGGGGAACACATGTAGATCCATGGCGGATTCAAGTCAATGTATGGCAAAACCAATACAACGTTGTAAAGTAAAATAAACAAATTAATTAATTTAAATAAATAAATAAATAAAAGTTTATAGTGTGCAGTTCGGCGGCATTAATTATACACACAATGGTGAGCCACGTCACCAGCATCTGTTTCCTCTATTTGTCATCAACCCCAAACAGAAGCTCTGTCCCCATAAAGCAAAGAATCCCCATGACCCCTGCACCCAGCCCCTGGTCACCTCTAACCTACTTTCTGTCACTATGAAGTAACCTGTTCTAGAGATTCCACAGAAGTGGCATCTTGTTAATACAGCATCTGATCTTTCATGTCAGAAGTAGAATCTTACAATATCTGTCCTTTCATGCCACCTTCAAGTTTCATGTTCATCTACAGCACTATTAACCCCAAGCACGAGACACTGGATAGCTGGAGAGTGGGGAGAGGGGGTCCCCCCTGGAAGTCTCCCATTGCTTGTCTCCAGGAAGCCACCTCGTCCACCAAGGCTTCCTGGATTTCCAGGGTTCAAACAGGAACACCAGACCCGAATGCCTCCTCCACTCAGCTGAACATAAGACTCTCATGCATCTTTCCTGCAATTACCTTTTCAGCTTTCAGACCTCATAACTCCAGATAGAGCATGCCTGACTCTTGTGTCCAAGGCACTGATGGAGTAGCTAACATAAGCAGAGGTTCTTTATTATGAAAGGTGTACTCAGGGTCATTTTAAGTCTCTTGTATGCCTTACTCCTCTTAATTTTATAAGCCTTAACTCTATAGGATATCAGTTTAAAATGACCCACATGCATGCACACATGTGTTCGGTTGTGTCCAACTCTTTTGCAATCCCATGGACTGTAGTCCATGTAATTCTCTAGGCCAGATTACTGGAGTGGGTAACCTTCCCCTTCTCCAGGGGATCTTCCCAACCCAGGGATCAAGCCCAGGTTTCCTGCACTGTAGGCGGATTCTTTACCAGCTGAGCCATAAGGAAAGTCCAAGAATACTGGTGTGGGTAGCCTATCCCTTCTCCAGGGGATCTTCCCGACCCTGGAATTGAACCAGGGTCTCCCATATTGCAGGCGGATTCTCCACCAACTGAGCCATCCCTTTACTTCCTTTCTAATTTGCCACAGAAAAAGGGGTCTCATATTCTTAGCTCATAACTTAGCAGGGGTTTTTTCCATTTGCAAGCACAAGATTTCAAGTGTTGCATTTTCCATCAAATTACCTAACTTCTGTTCTCACAGATTGTTAACCAACAAAAAGAGGGTAAAAGCAGGACCTGCCTCTCACTGGGTTATTATGAAGAGGAAGCATTTACGTGCATTTAGGATACCTGGCAGATATGGAGCACTCACCATTGGCAGATACGATGCTGCTGCCGCTGATGCTAAATCGCTTCAGTCGTGTCCGACTCTGCGTGACCCCATAGATGGCAGCCCCTGGGATTCTCCAGGCAAGAACACTGGAATGGGTGGCCATTTCCTTCTCCAATGCATGAAAGTGAAAAGTGAAAGTGAAGTTGCTCAGTCATGTCTGACTCTTTGTGACCCCATGGACTGCAGACTACCAGGCTCCTCCATCCATGGGATTTTCCAGGCAAGAGTACTGGAGTGGGGTGCCATTGCCTTCTCCAGATAGATATGATGGTCATACACCAAAGCACACATTTTACTGAGAATTTCAGAGTTCACAAATGAATATGAGAGAGATCTGCTTGGGCTTCCCTGGTGGCTCAGAGGTACAGAATCTCCCTGCCAATGTAGGAGATGACGGCTTGATCCTTGGGTCTGGAAGATCCCCTGGAGGAGGAAATGGCAACCCACTCCAGTATTCTTGCCTGGGAAATCCCATGGACAGAGGAGTCCGGTGGGCTACAGTCCATGGGGTTACAAAATGTCATGCTTACACTGGAAAAACATAGAGGAATTACAATGCAAAGACCACAGAGTCCACATTTCAACTCTGCCATCTTTGGGATGGAAGAAGCTCTAGAAGTCTGCCCATCTACATATCACCTCTTCCAGCCTCTTCCCAGGACCAGAACCTAGTTGTTCACCCAGAGCAGGGTGGATATGGAGTGGGCCTGGACTAGACCCCTAATAGGCAGAAATGATTCAGAAGAAAAGCCTAGTCAATTTGATCTCTCTCCCAGGAACTTAATTGGAACAGGACGACTTCCCCATGGTTTTCCCTGTGAGTCAGTTGTTCAGTGGCTGCAGACCTTGAATGGGGATGATAATAGGAGCTATATGGCCATTTCAACCAAGCAGGACAGAGATGAACAGAAAGAAGCAAGGACAGGAACCCCCACATGCTGATGGGGAGAAAGAGTCCATGAACAAGGGTAGAGGGGATGGAGAAAAAGAGTCACAGACCACCTTCCCGGCTGCTGACAGAGTTCTGTCCTTGCTTTAAGTCCCACATTTGTATTCTGCATTATTACTCTGTGTTCTTGTCCCCTCCTTTTCTTTGGCTAATTTGCGGCAAATTTCAGTACCTACAACTAAACAATGCTTGTCTAAGAAACTTGAGTAAGCTTTCAATTAACCTCTTTAAGCCTCAGTTTCTTCATCTGTAAAATGGGATTCATTTTTTCAGTTTATGTTTATCTACTGTCTACTATTTGCCAAGCACTAGCTAAGTAGTGGGGAAAAAATGGTCAAACTCCAAAAAATATCCCCACCTTTGTGGAGTTCACAGTAGAGCAGAAGACGTAAGCTTTAGTGGATAAATAAATCACAAAATTAAACAGAAAATTACAAGTAGGGTAAGTGCTACAACTGCAGAAGTACATGATGTAATAAAAATACATTCCAAAGGGACTGACTTCAGAGGAAATCTGAGAGAGAATCTAAGCAGAGATTAACAAGGCCAAGAGGGAAAAGAAAAGCCTTATAGGCAAAAGGGACATGATTTGCAAAGATTAGGAGAAAAGAAGAGTGGTAAACATGATGGCTGCACAAAGACAAGTGGGAAGAGGGCCCGTAGAGAAAAGAAGGGAAACTGTGACATGAAATGAAGCTGGAGGAGAGGCCTGGGGTCAAAATGCCAAGGGCTACGTGGGCCATGATGAGTATTTTGGTCTTTATTCTAAGATACTTATTCCAAGATCAATGCTGAGATTTAAATAAGGAGATGTGAAGTCAGACCTGCCTTTGAAACATCATGCTGGCCACACCACGAAGAATGTATTGGAGGAGGCAGGAGTGGATATGGGTTGGATCAAGTAAGTGGCTGCTTTCAAGTCCAGGGCAGACGACCCAGAGACAGGGGCAAAAGTCATGAGTTTGACTAAGGATGTATTGAATAGAGGTGTCTCTGAAACAGACAAGACTGAACATTTCATCTCAAGGCTACTGTGCCTATGAGTGTAGAACCTGCTGAGAAGGTCTAGGTCAGAGATATACATTCTTGAGTCAAGGAGACCTATCTGTAGACTTAATAGCAGACTTGGGCACAGGTGAGTTTGCCAAGGGAGAGATGATGGTATGAGGAGAGGAGAAGGTAGAGGGTAGCCAGTGGGTAGTGACTGGCATAGAGGCAGGTGGTCCACACGGGAGGCAGAGGCCAAGACCAGGAGACTGATGTGTCATAAGCCAAGGACGGGAAGAGTAACCAAGAGCATTCATCAAATAACAGGCTGGCTAATAGAATTAAACTGGACAACAGACAAAACCTTCAGGACAGAACAGGGCACGGCGAAATGAGCTCTGAAAATAAAAAGGCAGCTACTATCAGGAATGGATTTTTGTGAGCATCAAACTAGACAATCCATATGTCAGAGCACCTGACAAGCAGAAGGCTTTCAGCAGATGTAATTAGCAACTTCTTGTCCCCTTTTGAAAACCGGATGAGGTACTTTATGTCCAAAAATTCCTCCAAGAATAAAGGTTACCATGAAACAGGCAAGATGATAAGAAAGTGACATGAAACACTGAAGGAAGAGATGAGACTCTCTGGAACAGAAGAAACCTGGACATACACTGGACACAGAAGCCAAAAGTGAAATTGATTTTCAAGCTTCTCCCGGTGCAGAGGTCAGAAGTACTGTATTCCCTCAGTTCAGTTCAGTTCAGTCGCTCAGTCATGTCTGACTCTTTGTGACCCCATGGAACTGCAGCAGACCAGGCTTCCCTGTCCATCACCAACTCCTGGAGCTTGCTCAAACTCATGTCCATTGAGTCAGTGATGCCATCCAACCATCTCATGCTCTGTCATCCCCTTCTCCTCCTCCTGCCTTTGGTTTTTCCCAGCATCAGGGTCACATAATACATAAACACACACACACACAACCTTCAAATCCAGAAAAACAAAGAATGGATGTAAAATGAATTTCTTTGGAAAGATCCTTAATATGTATTTTTTTGGGAAACTGCTAAAGATTTACCCCCATCAAATAAATTTAAAATTAATTTACTAACTAGATAAAGATCAATAGGAAGCCCAGCCATCACCGCTCTGCCACCATTGCACAGTGTGAGGCTAGGCAATCTTTAAACTACTGAGGCAATGGTTTTCCTCCTGTGTTTGCGAAAATTCCTTACCAAGGCTGAAAGAGTAAAATTCTTGCTCTTGACAATATGTCATATAATGTATACAGGACAGACCCCTAGTGTGACTACCAGTTGGATAATTATGCAGAGATAATGCACGGTTCTCGTGCTTTGTAGAGAGAAGCCCGCAGAACACAAAGGCTTTCTGCCTTGAAAGGGCAACTATTCAAATGTTGTTGCCTAACAGCTAAAGAAACAGGATTCCATGGTAACATAGATGCTCTCGGGTCAAGTACATGTTCTGAAAAAGCAAGGGACATGCAAATGAACCCAGACTAATGGACCAGGGCTTACTCCGGTGGGGTTCTCTTTAATCGGGTCCTTGTCCTGTAAAGTGACAGTTCTTCAGCTGTGCAGGGGACAACACAAACATTTAGAGATGAAAGGCAGGGGTGTCCCAGGAAAACATTCTCTGCCTCATTCTCCCGACCTAAAAAAGTGGATGTTCATTTTACTTAAAATTGGCAGAAAATAATAACTCCCACCCTGTTTTGTATGGCCCAAAGCCCAGATTTCAATTTTAACATTTGCTCGTATGCTACTGTTTAAGTCAAGTATTGAACTGTTTCAGCTGCTCGAATGGGAGGTCAGAAATGGTGGGTGGGCGAGCTGGTGGCCAGGTGGGCGCCCTTGAGTCAGGATCCAGGTGAGGCGTAAGGCGATGGCAGTCTCAGTACCTGCGGGCGATTTCTGGAACAGAAGGTGAAGCATTTTCCATGAAGGGTTCAGGAGCACTGGGGTCACCACAAAGAGATTTGGACTTGCTTTAAAATGGTAAACAAAAATGGGAATGATTTAAAAAGTTTGGTGGCAAAGGAAAGTAGGAAGTTTGCAAGATGCCCTGCGTCGACCTCTGGGCCACTCAACAGCTTGGGGGAGAAGTTATTTGAGATCTCTGAGTCCCGTCTTCGCATCTGTGACATCAAAGGGCTGACACGTCTTTCCTGTCTTCATGATTCCTTTAAGGCCTCAACGGCACCCTCCAGCATTCCTTCTCTTTGGTCTATTTTTTTTTTAATTTTTATTGGAATATAGTTGATTTACAATGTTGTGTTGCTTTCTGCTGTAAAGCAAAGTAATAGAGTTAAATATATATGCATATTTCCACTGTTTTAGGTTCTTTTCCCATGTAGATCATTACAGAGTATTGAATAGAGTTCCCGGTAGTAGGTCCCTGTGGATTTTCTTATATATATTATAGTGTACATGATAATCCCAATCTCCCAATTTATCCCTTCCCTCTATCCCCCCTGGTAACCATAGATTGTTTTATACATCTGTGACTCTCTCTCTGTTTTGTAAATAAGTGCATCTGTACATGTCTTTTTAGACTCCATATACTTTATTCTATTTCTATTTGGTATATCAAAATCGCCATGGGCTCCTTGTCACCAATCACACCATCTCCGCTACCAGAGCCTGTTAACTACGTCCCAGAAGCCAAGAGTTACATGATTTTTATTCCAGGCACCAGTTATCTCCCAACAGCTCAGTGGTGGAAATGAGTTTTCCAAGCCTCCTTCAAGGGAAAATAAAAATATTAAAGTTTCTTTTGAAAAGTCCTGCCAAACTTCTAGCCTTACATCTTTAGAGGACCTTTTTTGTTTAGAGCCCCTCTGAGAGGTGGGAAGAAAAGTGGAATCTGGGAGAATGTTCCTATTTCGACAAATGAAGCCAATGCTCCCTAGCAGAAGAGATCTTCAGAAACGTGACTGAGGGAACTCAAAACGGGGCTCTGTAACAACCTTCAGGGGTGGGATGCGGTGGGAGGTGGGAGAGAGGTTCAGGAGAGAGGGACATAGGTATACCTGTGGCTGATTCATGCTGATGTTTGGCAGAAACCAACTCAATACTGTAAAGCAATTATCCTTCAATTAAAAATAAATAAAATTATTTTTTTAAAAAAGAAAGAAACATACCCTCCTAGGCCGTTTCCCAGAAGCTCCTGCTGGACACAGGCTCCTGCCCAAATCTCTAAAGATATGCTGTGTGCAGCAGCACGATGACCACTCACGGCGCTGCTTCTAGAAGCATCTTCTCCACCCCCTCAGCTACCCAGCTTCTGCCCACTGCACCCTATTGGTAATGACCAGGTCTCTGGTTTTCCAAACTTTCTCGCAGAAGGACCACCCTAGCAGCTAACAGAAATGAAGGCAGCAACAGAGTGGACTGAGTGGCATCCAGCTTTTCTAGAAACAGCCAGAAGGAAGCCTTTTAGGCTTCACAGGTCTAGTATCAAAATCAAGGTTACCATATAGATACTCACAATCCAGAAGAAAAAACACTTTCCATGTCTTTTATTCATTGAAATCCACAATGTAATAATAACGGTAAAATCACTTATAGAATACAAGACTACTAATGAGAGATTGTATGGGCTTCCCTTGTAGCTCAGACGGTAAAGTGTCTGCCTACATCGCGGGACACCCGGGTTCAATCCCTGGGTTGGGAAGATCCACTGGAGAAGGAAATGGCAACCCACTCCAGTACTCCTGCCTGGAAAATCCCATGGATGGAGGAGCCTGGTAGGCCACGGTTCATGGGATCACAAAGAGTTGGACACAACTAAGCGACTTCACTTCAATGAGAGATTGTAATTATTTTGGAGGGAGTGGGGATAACATTACCCTTAATTTAGATTCAAAGGTAGTGCTTCCTATGATCAACTCAACCACAAAGTTCATCCGTGAAAGCCATCCTCAGCTTTGCGGTTGTTTAGTCACTAAGTCATGTCTGATTCTTTGTGGCTCCCTTGGATTGTAGCCTGCCAGGATCCTCCATCCGTGGGGATTTCTCAGGCAAGGATATTGGAGTGAATTGCCATTTCCTTCTCCGGGGGGATCTTCAGGACTCAGGGATCGAACCCGAGTCTCCTGCACGGGCAGGTGGATTCTCTACTGCTGAGCCAGCAGGGAAGCCATCCTCAGTTTAGGGCCTTACAGAAGCAGGGAGCAGGCAGGACTTGGCTTGCATGCTGCAGTTTACTGATTCAAGGAGCTCTCCTCTATAGCACAGAGAACTACATTCAATATCTTGAGATAAACCATAATGGAAAAGAATACTAAAAAGAATGTATTAAATATATGTATAACAGAATCACTCGGCTGTATCGCAGAAATTAACACAACAATGTACATCAACTACAATTTTTTAAAAATTATTTAATTTTTAAAAAAAAAGAGGTTTAGGACAGAAACTTGACATTCTGGCTAGGTTTGGGTTGAATACTGGTTCTACAACTTACTTGCCAGCTCATGACCTGACTTTTCCAAAACAAAATTTTCTCTTGATATTAGAGTTTGAAAAGCTAACTGTAAGTATTCTGTGAACTAATGGCTAACCTATCAAATTCCTATGTCCTGGAAGTTATTCTGTGTGCTCTGTGTGCCTTATGTATTAACTCATTTAGGGATCAAAATATTCCCACAGGGTAGGTACAATTCTTACATGCATTTAAGGAGACTGAAGAACAGAAAGAAAAAGAAAGTGAAGTCACTCAGTCGTTTCCGAGTCTTTGCAACCCCATGGACTGTAGCCTACCAGGTTCCTCCATCCATGAGATTCTCCAGGCAAGAAAACTGGAGTGGGTTGTCATTTCCTTTTCCAGGAGATCTGCCCGACCCAGTGGATTGAACCCAGGTCTCCCACATTGTAGGCAGACGCTTTACCATCTGAGCCACCAGGGAAGTCTCTCTGAAGAACAGAGGTTACGCAGAGTGCCTGCAGTTATCCACCCAGGTATGAACACAGGCGGACTGAAAGCTCTCTTCACCTCCCACTGCCTGCGAGCTATATTTGATGAATGTTAGCTATTATGACTTTTATTCTTGTTAATGAGCTATGTCAGTGGAGTAATTAGGATGAAGTTTTAATGTACATTCCAGAACACAGACATCAAAATGTGCTTTGTCCTTCAAAAGAGTTCACCTTCGTAGGCTTTCCACATTCAGAATAAAGCACCACTGGTCTGAAATGTTCTTGGTTTTTCCTCTCAAAACCATAGCTTAATAACTTCAGGGGGCATTCGGACTCCTTCCTCCTTTGCTCCTTACTTCCCTTTCTACATTATAAGCTAATATATCAATTAATAGAATATTAGACTGCCTCATCAGATGGGTCTATTGTCGCCTTAGGAAAGATGCACTCCCGGAATCCTTTACTGGCTAAACAGGAAGCTGTTTAGCCAAACATCCTGGATGTTTGGATGTTTCCCAGTTTGTCGGTGGCTGTCATCTAGGTCTGTTTTCAGGATGCCCAGACACCCACCTTCCCACAGGCCCAGCCGAGGGGCATGGAGGCTGGGGAACCAAGCTGCGCTGACAGCACACCCCCTTTGCGGCTGCCCGCTGGTCCTTCACTCAGCTCTCACGGGTTCCTGGTCTTTGCAGCCTTTGCACAATGCTGCCAGAACCTTCCTCCCCAGGCATCTGTGTAGTTCCCTGCCGGCCCTGAGGAACGAAACTGTAGGGGAACATTTCCCCAGAGGTAAACCAGTTTTCCTCATTTTCTTTAAATATTCATCCTCAGAGGGCAAGCATCAGAAGCAAAATAGGAGGGTCATGGCAACGGGTGCTAACTTCCCAGCAGGAGCTCATAAATCGCGTCCTAGAGGTTCACCCCAAGGCCCTCTCCCCTCTGAGAACCTCAAGTACCCTCTGGAGCTGTAAGTACAAGATGACAGCTCCAAACCTGGCCCAAACCTCTCCTCCACATCAAACATACATCTCTCCTGTCAGACCATGCCCACTGGCACTGCCCTCCCAACACGCTCAGCGTGCCAACCACGATGTGCTCAAAGGCTTCTTTCTCCCAGTTTTCAACTCGACTTGTGATCACCTCTGCACAAACCGGACTCTGTCTACTGCCTCCCAGTTTCCAGACCCTCCATCCTTTGGATCTGCAAAGCCCCTTCCTTACTATAAACGCATCTACCCAAGATGATGAGAGCCAAACTGCAGGCCTTCCATGTAATCTGAAACATTCTAGAAGATATACGGTAAAAGTGGAAAAGGTAAACCTAACTTTAATATATTATATTTAATGCAGTATAGTCATAATGCTATGACTTCCATATATAATCAATATAAAATTTTAAGGAGATATTTTAAATGTGTTTTCATGCTAAGTTTTCAAAATCCAGGGTGCATTTTTCTCTTAGAGCAGGTCTGGACTGCAATTAGCCATATTTCCAGTGCTCGGGAGCCACATACGGTCAGTAGCTACCACCATGGACAGGGTGGGTCCAAATTCTACTGAACACGTGAGGATCAGCTAAGCTCCTTTCTCCTGCAAGATTCCTCTAGTTCCTGCAGTTCTTTGTACCTTTCTCTGCACTGCCATCATAACATGTTGTTGGACACTTTTTTCCCACAGATTTTAGGACTATAAGTTTTACCGTCACAACTAAGTTCGAAACACATAAACATTTGCTTTATCCATAGTGTAGATATCGTGATGCCAGACATAACCTTTCAATAAATAATTTATTGACAGGGAATCCACAAATTGTGTCAGTAGTAAATAAAGGGAAAATTGAGGGTAGAATCATTAAAAATTGAGGGACGCAAAGACACAGTGACGTTCAGTTGAAGAAAATGACAATCATATAAAATATACTGCTACCTTTGCACAGAGCTATCATTCAGCTGGATCTATATTTTTGCATGTGTGAGTTTCAGATCCTGGCATATTAACATCATGCCTGCAATCCTCAAGGAATATGAGGGAATAACAGTGGAGAAAAACTAAAGCTGATAAATTAAAAAGACACAGAGCACAGAAGCTCTTTATCACACTGTTTGGGAGGGGGCATCCCTGATGAGGTGGCAAAGTCCTAAGTAGACTCTAGTGTCCAGGTAGGATGTCTTATCTCCTTCATGTGGAACCCTCAGCCCTGGGGCAGTCAGTTCCATTACTCCATTGCTACTAATTTCCCTTTTTAAATTATAAACTATTATATCTGCAACCTAGACAGCATATTAAAAAGCAGAGACATTACTTTGCCAACAAAGGCCTGTCTAGTCAAAGCTATGCTTTTTCCAGTAGTCATATACGGATGTGAGAGTTGGACTATAAAAAATGCTGAGTGCCAAAGAATTGATGCTTTTGCACTGTGGTGTTGGAGAAGGCTCTTCAGAGTCCCTTGGACTGCAAGGAGATCCAACCAGTCCATCCTAAAAGAAATCAGTCCTGAATATTCACTGGAAGGACTGATGTTGAAGCTGAAACTCCAATACTTTGGCCACCTGATGCAAAGAACTGACTCACTGGAAAAGACCCTGATGCTGGGAAAGTTTGAAGGAAGGAGGAGAAGGGAAGGACAGAGGATGAGATGGTTGGATGGCATCACCGACTCAGTGGACATGAGTTTGAGTAAACTCCGGGAGTTGGTGATGGACAGGGTGGCCTGGCGTGCTGCAGTCCATGGGGCTGTAAAGAGTCGGACACGACTGAGCGAATGAACTGAACTGATATCTGTTAATAAAACATTAGACCACCTCCTAAGGTAATTTATTAAATTTATTTATTTTTAATTGAAGGATAACTACTTTACAATATTGTGTTGTTTTCTGCCATGTATCAACATGAATCAGTCATGGGAATATATATACCCCTCCTCCTTGAATGCCCCTCTCACCTCCCACTCCATCCCACCAACTAGGTTGTCACAGAGCACCAGTTTGAGCTCCGAGTCATACAAATTTATTGTTAACGTAGGGTGAAAGGAGTTGGTGGAGTGTATGGCATAGGACTGCCACTCAATAAAGGTTTAGTGACTGAATTAGTAACACATAGGATTGTTACTTGAACTATGATGAAAATACAGATAACGTGTGTCATGGGAAATATGAACCAGTGTAAGCAGAGATGACGACACAGAAGAAATAAACTTAAGATCTTCCTAAACAGCAAAGTGGGGAGATATCACCTCTATCTATAAAAGATGCACACTGGGGGTTGTGTCTCCAGGAAGATTCTTCTCTTTCCTCCTCTGGGTGTACAAAATCTCAATAGTACTTCACAGTAAAGTGTTGGTAGATTTTAGTTGACATGTTAAAGGAGATATATCATGACCCCCAGGATGAAAACTGAACAAATATTAAGATGGACTAAAACAAATGAGGTCAGATGAAGATGACGTTCACATGACTCATGGAGGAAGGCAAAACTCTGCCAAGTAGTGAACAGGACACTCTACTGTGCTCTGAAGCCATAAGGCTTGACAGGCCCTTCAGTGAGCTGTTCAATTTCCCTGCATGCATGAGTGCTAAGTCACTTCTGTTGTGTCTGGCTCATTGCAACTCTATGGGCCATAGCTCAGGAGGCCCTTCTGTCCATGAGATTCCCCATGCAGGAATACTGGAGTGGGTTGCCATTTCCTCCTCGAAGGGATCTTCCCAACCCAGGGATCGCACCCATATCCCTTATATCTCCTGAATTGGCAGGTAGGTTCTTTACCACTAGCACCATCTGGGAAGCCCCTTTAATTCCCCTACTCCCAAGCAAATTCTGTATCTACAACCTACTGTGAAATTAATCATGAGCATAAGTCTAGGCTGTATATTGTTACCCTACTTATTTAACTTATATGTAGAGTACATCACGCAAAATGCTGGGCTGAATGAAGCACAAGCTGGAATCAAGATTGCTGGGAGAAATATCAATAACCTCAGATATGCAGATGACACCACCCTTATGGCAGAAGGTGAAGAAGAACTAAAGAGCCTCTTGATGAAAGTAAAAGAGGAGAGTGAAAATGTTGGCTTAATATTAAATATTCAGAAAACTAAGATCATGGCATCTGGTCCCATCAGTTCATGGCAAATAGATCGGGAAACAGTGGAAACAGTGAGCAACTTTATTTTTGGGGATCCAAAATCACTGCAGATGGTGACTGCAGCCATGAAATTAAAAGACTCTTGCTCCTTGGAAGAAAAGCTATGACAAACCTAGACAGCATATTAAAAAGCAGAGACATTACTTTGCCAACAAAGGTCCATCTAGTCAAAGCTATGCTTTTTCCAGTAGTCATGTATGGATGTGAGAGTTGGACTATAAAGAAAGCTGAGTGTTGAAGAACTGATGCTTTTGAACTGTGGTGTTGGAGAAGACTCTTGAGAGTCCCTTGGACTGCAAGGAGATCTAACCAGTTAATTCTAAAGGAAATCAGTCCTGAATATTCATTGGAAGGACTGATGTTGAAGTTGAAACTCCAGTACTTTGGCCACCTGATGGAAAGAACTGACTCATCTGAAAAGACCCTGATGCTGGGAAAGATTGAAGGTGGGAGGAGAAGGGGATGACAGAGGATGAGATGGTTGGATGGCATCACTGACTCAATGGACATGAGTTTGAGCAAGTCCCTGGAGTTGGTGATGAACAGGGAGGCCTGGTGTGCTTCATTCCATGGGGTTGCAAAGAGTCGGACATGACTGAGTGACTGAACTGAACTGAATAAGTCTAGGCTCAATCCTTAGAGTAAATACATCTTTCTTTCTATTTATTTTTGGAGGCATTCAGGCATGCGTGGAAGGATGGTGTGTGTGTGTGTGTGTGTGTGTGTGTGAATTGCAAAGATTACACCAAAAAGTGGGTGAACTGGCATTGTCGTATGTCTAAATGACAAATTAGATGGGGAGCAACTACAAAATCAAACAAGGCAATGAAAAGAGTAATTGTCAAACATGGGCTTATGGAACAATTAATTCTTGCAAGGACGCTTTGACTGTCACACATACTAACTTAAGTGTATTTCCAGTGGGTGCTCATCTGAGGGTTCCCTGACCTCCTAAAACAGATGAGAAGCATGGATGGATAACCAAGGGCAGTCTAACTGCTAACAGAGGACAGAACAAATGCAAATTTGGCAGGCTCAGCACACTTCTTTCCTGTACCTATTTCATTCTGAGAACCATTTCAAAACACTTGGAAGACTTTAAAAGAAATGGCTATCCCATCTACAGCTCAAAAGCCCAATAACCCTCACTATCCATCAGCCTCCCCTCTGAGCTTGACCTTCACTTTTCACTCTTCTGGGCCGGTGACTGATAACCAGACCCTGGCTTGTCAGATCCCCACTGACCTACCAGCAGTCTCTCCCTGCATGTGTCCAGGGTTATAAAGAGACAAATCTGAGTGAATACTTTAGCCCCTACTAGACTAGTTTTAAAAGTAGGGAATGTGCATTATTCATCAGTATATCCCCAGTGCCTAGCTCGAAGCCTGTTAGATATTAAAAACAATATAAATGGCTGTTGGACCAAACTGGGGTAGCAGATTTTCTTTTGGAAACACTGGAAGAAACTGTCTCTCTTTCAAGGCCAATGCTCCTCTGTATTATTCACAAATGGTCATCCATTAAACCTATATTTAGATTTTCACTGCTTGGGAACCTCAAATTTCCCTTCTGTCTGGCAAGGGCATCTGGTAGATCGCCCCCTTCTCTGCACTGATCCCCAACCTGTTTCTGCTTCAGGAAACCAGTTCTTCTGTATTATGAAAGCAAATCACCTTTCCTGTTTGCATAAAGGGGCATAAAAACCATGGGGACATTAACAGAAAACAGAGTAACCTTGTTCAGGTTTTAGTGTATCTTATGATTTAAAAAGCAGAAAAGGAATTTGCAGTTTGGAACAGTTCAGATTTGTCTCAATCAAAATATGCAAAAGGTCTTCTGGATTCTGAAGTTTATCTCGCCATTCCATGTCTGCTACCATCACAAAGAGTCGCTTATGATGCATGCAATAAAAAATTAGAAGTTTGAAATTTCTGGCTCTTCATAAATGCTGAAATTTTGCCAAAGAAATAATAATAATAGTTATAGGTCTAAGTGTATGAAATATATGCTCACAGGCCCCATGGTAGATAGCTACAGTAATTATATTAGGAAAAATAGAGAATGTACTAAAATTGTGACTAAAAATAGTTTGTCATTCCAGGATTTTAGAATGTCCAGGAAGGTCTGATGGGTGATAGCAGAAAAGTCTCCATATTGCTTCTGGACCTGCATTTATTAATCAGTTAAATGAAATAATTCAGAAAAAGTAGATGTATTCACACACTGTCACTTAATCCCATACATACTTACATGAAAGTAAATGAAAAAATCTACATGAAACTTATTTGGAAACATATAAAGAACCATACTGTTAGATTAGTAACTAGAGAGAAATATTTAAAAGAATTGCTATTTTTCCTTTTTACAATTTTTTAAAAAGTAAAGTCACTGGTGTAAAGTATAATGATGCATCAATTCCTTTATTTCATTCAATTATATGATGTCTTAAACAGGACTACCTGCCTCGGGCTTCCGTGGTGGCTCAGACAGTAAAGAATCCATCCACAATGCAGGAGAACTGGGTTCGATCCCTGGGTTGCTAAGATCCCGTGGAGGAGGGCATGGCAACCCACTCCAGTATTCTTGCCTGGAGAATCCAGGCAGGCTACAATTCATGGGGTTGCGAAGAGTCTGAAGCTGAAACACCAATACTTTGGCCACCTCATGGGGAGAACTGACTCACTGGAAAAGACCCTGATGCTGGGAAAGATTGAAGGCGGGAGGAGACAGGGACGACAGAGGATGATGAGATGGTTGGATGGCATCACCAACTCAATGGATGTGAGTCTGAGTAAACTCCGGGAGTTGGTGATGGACTTGGAGGCCAGGGGATCAGAGAAGCAGGCAGGAGATTACCGCTTAGGACATGAGATTGGATTGTGAAGACTTTAAACCTGGGAAGAAATATCCTCATCCAATACAGTCAAAGAGAAACAACTTGGAACAAGTCTTCCTTCAGATCAGATTCCCTGAGGCAAAATGGCTCAGTAAAGGATATGCAGATATACTGCAGTAACCAGAAGCTTGTTTTCAATCTGTGAGTCACCAAAGGGGAAAATCGGGGGAGGAATAAATTAGGAGTTTGGGATTAACAAACACACACACTACTATATATAAAACAGATGACCAACAGGGACTATAAAGCACACAGAACTCTATTCAATATTTTGTAATAACCTATATGGGAAAAGAATCTGAAAAAGAATGAATATATGTATATGTATAACTGAATCGGGCTTCCCAGGTGGATAATGGTAAAGAACCCACCTGCCAAGGCAGGAGGCATAAGAGACACAGATTCGAGCTGTGGGTTAGGGAGATCCCCTGGAGGAAGGCATGGCAACCCACTCCAGTGTTATAACCTGGAGAATCCCATGGACAGAGGGGCCTGGTAGGCTACTAGTCATCGGGGTTGCAAAGAGTTGGACACAACTGAAGCGACTTAGCACATGTGCATGCATAACTGAATTACTATGCTGCACCCCTGAAACTGGGCTTCCCAGGTGGCACAGTGGTAAAGATTCACCTGCAAAGCAGGACACGTGGGTTCAGTTCCTGGGTTGGGATGATTCCCTAAAGAAGGAAATAGCAACGCACTCCAGTATTCTTGCCTGGAAAATTCCATGGACAGAGGAGCCTGGCGGGTCACAAAGAGTTGGACATGACTGAGCAACTGATCTCACACATACACACACACACACACACACACACACACACAGCTGAAACTAATACTACTGTCAATCAACTATACCCCAATAAAATTACTTTTTAAAAAGGTATGCAAATCTAGAATTTTGAACTTTCAATTATGATCTTTGAAATGACACTGTCCCTGTCAATTAAGGCAAAATGCTCTACTCAAGAGTTTTCTTTTTTTTTTTTAACTCAAGAGTTTTCTATCTCCCTCAAACTGGTTCCCCCATAGTCTATTCCAGTGATCATGGCTAAACCAAGCAGAATGCTTGTTTTGCATCTTTACCTGGGGAAAACGAATAATCTAGTCATTCTGAAAAAGCTATTATCATGAAACAATGATAAGAACAATTAGGAAATCAGATTTTCACCCAAACTTTGTATTTCCTGAAAACCCATAAACAGCGTAAAAGGAAGAATCCTTATTAAGAATTGCAGTACATATTTTTATTTAAAAGTTTTATTGAAGTGTAATTTACAATTTTTTATTAGTTTTAGGTGCACAACATAGAGACTCTCCGAAAAATACAACAAACTAGTAATATAACACAAAAGAAGCAGACTCACAAATATACAGAAAGAAACAGTGGTTACCAGTTAGGGGGGGCAGTATAGGGAATGAGAGAATGGGAGGTACAAACTACCGGGTATAAGATAGGCTCAAGAATGTACTGTATAGCACAGGCAATATAGCTAATATTTTGTAGTAATTGGAGAGTAAACTTTAAAAATTGTATCAAAACTATTTTTAAAATACCTTTGTAGATTATACTCCATTTAAAATTATTACAAAGCAATGGCTATACTTCCCTGTACAATATATCTTTGATGCATATTTATTTTATACATATTGGTTTGTACCTTTTAGTCCCACAGCCCTAAACGTCCCTACCCACTTCCCTCTCCCCACTAGTAACCACTAATTTGTTCTCAATATCTGTGATTCTGTTTCTGCTTTGACATATACATTC
Organism: Dama dama; assembly: GCF_033118175.1. Taxonomy (NCBI): domain Eukaryota; kingdom Metazoa; phylum Chordata; class Mammalia; order Artiodactyla; family Cervidae; genus Dama; species Dama dama. The sequence continues at coordinate 63,356,258 of NC_083705.1, forward strand.
ATTTGCTTTATTTTTTAAGATTCCACATATAAGTAATAACACAGAGTATTTGTCTTTCTCTGTCTAACTTATTTCACTAAACATAATACCCGCCAGGTCTATATACATTGTAGAATATATAATTTCATTTTTTACGGCTGAGTAATGTTATGTTGCATATTTACACCACATCTTCTTCATCCATTCATTTACTGATGGACACAGGTTCCTTCCACATCTTGGCTACTGTAAATAATACTGCTGCTACCGGGATGCATGTCTTTTTTTGGATTAGTTGTTCATTTCCTTTGGATATACATCTGGGAGTGGAAATGCTGGATTATATGGTCTAATGTTAATTATTTTTTAAATGAACATAGAATAATCTGAGTTATATGCAGAATGCCATTATTTCATAAAATAATTGAAATATTATTTACATAATACTCTTCAATTTGCAAAAGAAAGCCTAAGAGATATGTTAGAAAAATGGCCTCCTTTCATGAAGGCCCCAAGGCAGGCAGATGAACTACATGAGGAGCATCTGACCACACCCTCAACAAATAAATGTACAGAGTAGCCAATAAAATCTCTCCTCTAGGACACCAAGAGTCCCCAGTCTGTCTCCGTCATCAACAGAAGCTCTTACTGAAGACAGAAAGCATCACAGCCCAGCCAGTCAATGCACAGATGACTCACAGTTAACTTAAAAATAAGTGACGTTTAGGAAAAGTTCCCTCATGGCTCAGCTGGTAAACAATCCGCCTGCAATGAGGGAGACCTGGATTCGATTTGGTTGGGAAGATCCCCTGGAGAAGGTAAAGGCTACCCACTCCAGTATTCTGGCCTGGAGAATTCCAGGGACTGTATAGTCCGTGGGGTAGCCAAGAGTTGAACACGACTGAGCTACTTTCCCTCACTCACTTAGACAAAGTGAGTAGACCAGCAAGGATAATTCTGCTTATGAAAGCCCTTAAGCAAACTCCAAAAAGATTTCCCAGCATCCTTGTTCTGAACTTCATATTTGTGTGTAGGTAAAGGTGTGTAGGTGTGAACGAGTAAGTTTTAAGAAACTGGAAAGCTGAGTACCACTTTAAGAGCTGAACTGTTTTCCCATGGTTCCCTGCTTACAATGTCACTCATCCAAGTGCCTGGGTTGCCATCAGTCATCAAAGCCCAACCCTACAAAGCAAGCTAAGACGCCACATAAGTCATTTGCTATTGGGCATAATGAGGTGGTACTGTTGCATTTTTATTGCCATTAGAATAAATTGTTCACAAGAGGAAGATGCTTCAGCTATTAAAATAAGTGAGGGGGAAAAAAAGCCCAGGTATAGAAGTATGTTTTATGTGAAACACTCAGTCCAACATCTGCAAATCATTTGTGTTCTGTAAGCTAATAAAAAGTGTATGTGCTTTTTCCTCTGATTTATCCTCTAGAATTTTTTTCTTCTGTCTACCACTCATAAGAATACATTTTTATTTTCTCCACCATCAACATTTTTTATGGGCTCCCCTAATATATGCTGTCTCTAAATCTGCACAGAAGAATTACCCAAACATGCTTTCTGAGTCTGTGTAAACCCACAAGTAAGCAAACAAACTGATTTCCCCAACATTTCAGCTGGAATCGAACCAACACAATGTCACTGACCCACTGCTCCTACCATCCCCTCCAAGTGCAGGCTGGCCTGTGTGGGGCCCTTCGTAATCAGAGTTGATGCATTTAAATAGATTTAAATAGTGGCTCTGCCAGGATACAGGGAAGAGAGTATCAGGTTCCCTGTGCACATTTGCCATTAATATTCTGAATTCATGAATGCCAATAATTTCTTGAAAACTTGACTTTCAGTGTCAACTTGAATCTGTTGGTTTCTGTCCTATGATTGAGCAAAAATCAATTCTTCTACCTCCTCCAATCCTATCAGTGCAATTAGGTTGAGTTCAAGACATGGGAGGGGGTGACTGGCAGCTTTCGCTTATCCGCTGAAGACATTTTTGTCTTCACTTGAATTTTCTAAGAATAATACACCCACGGAAAAGCATCATTTGGGGGGGTATTTCCACTCCCTATTAGCAGATACAGAATAGTAGGGTATCAGTGACTTACTTCTAAAAGAAAATCATGTCTTCAGATACAAAGAACATCAAGAACTTCTTCCTATAGGTAGTTACAACCTTCAAACTGTTTTTCTCATTGCGTCATCCTTTCAAGATGTAACTGCACATTGAATAAGCAAGACTCACAAGATGGTCATTTACTTTGGTCCTCCACTCTTCCTCCCTACTCACTGCAACAAGAGAAAGGCCCTCACAGCAATGAAGACCCAGCACAGCCAAAAATAAATAAATAAAATTAGTTCAAAATGTTGCTCTCCAAAGAAGATAACAGATGGAAAATAAGCATATAAAAAGATGTTCCACATCATATGTCATTAGGGAAATAAAATTAAAACAACACTAAGATATCACTAAGGGCTTCGCAGGTAGCGCTGCTGGTAAAGAACCCACATGACAAAGCAAGAGACATGGGTTCGATCCCTGGGTTGGGAAGATCCGCCAGAGGAAGACATGACAACCTACTCCAGTATTCTTGCCTGGAGAATCCCATGGACAGAGTAACCTGGCGGGCTACAGTCCATGGGGTTAAAAAGAGTCAGACACAACTGAAGTGACTTAGCAAGCAAGCAAAGATAGCACTAAACATGAATTTGAAGAGCCAAAATCCAAAACACTAAAAACACCAAATGCTGGAGAGGATGTACAACAAGAAGTCTTAGTCAGTGCTGCAGGGAATGCAAAATGGTACAGCTATTTGGAAGACAATTTGGCAGTTTCTTGAAAAATTAAACATCCTCTTACCATATGATCTAGCAATCGTATTCCTTGGGATATACCCAAGTAAGCTGAAAACTTATGTCCACATAAAAACCCACACATGGATGTTTATGGTAGCTTTATTCATAATTGTCAAAACTTGGAAGTAGCCAGATGTCTTGGTAGACGAAATGTATAAATAATCTATGGTACATCCAGACAATGGAATATTATTCAGTGTTAAAAAGCAATGAGCTATCAATCCCTGAGAAGGCATGGAGGAAACTTAAATGCATATTGCTAAGTGAAAAGACAATCTGCAAAGGGCACATACTATATGATTCCAACTACAGCATCACATCCTGGAAAAGGTAGCACTACAGAGACAAAGTGATCAGCAGTTGCCCGGTGTCAGAGGGGAGGGAGGGATGGATATTTGGAATACAGAGGATTTTTTTTAGGGCAGTGAAACCAATCTGTAGGATACTGTAATTGTGGGTTGTTGTTGTTGTTCAGTTATTAAGTCATGTCTGACTCTTTGAGATCCCATGGACATAGCCCATCAGGCTCCTCTGTCCATGGAGACTTCCAGGCAAGAATACTCGAGTAAGCTATTGCTTCTTACTCCTGTAATTGTAGGTACATGTCATTACATATTTGTCAAAAACCCTAGAATGTATAACAAAAAGAGTGCACCCTAATGTAAACTATGGACTCTGACTGATACCCATGTGTCAATATAGGTTCATCTATTGTAATAAATGGACCACTCTGACGGGGGAGTATTGATAATGAGCGTGGTTCTGAGTGTAGAGGGCCAGAAGTATAGAAGGGAAATCTCTGGATCCTCCTTCTCAGTTTTGCTGTGAACCTAGAGCTGCTTTAAAAAATAGAATCTATTTAAGAGGAAAACAAATGGGTGGGAGTAGGGGGAATGCTACTCCCACATTCAGTAACTAGAGATATTTTATTGAATATTCTTAAAAGCACTGATACCTTCCTTGTCTCTGCTGTAGTAAACAGGAGAATGAATACTACCGAAGAAGTAGCCAGACTTTGAAAATCACCCCTAAGCCTCCCTACATTCCTTATCCTTCCAAATTATCCACATCTAGAATTAATCATATTTTGGCCTTTGATTCTGCCAAGCCACACAACGAAAACTCTGACCCAAATTCCTCCAACACTCTATAGTACCAGCAAACAGCACAAAAGCATAGCCCAGAGGAAATGGGATCCCTCACTGTTTAGGGATTTTTCTGGTTTTCTGAGTTATTCTGATGTGACCTTTGTTCCTTTTATTTGCCTCCAGGATACCAGGCATTCATTCAACCATTTTCGTGACACTTCGAGAATCTGATAAAAATGTCTCCTCTACCCATGTCTTTATATAATTTCATGTCTCTGTGGGTTTTCTAAGACTCATTCATAAATTCCTTCAGCTCCCTACACGTAAACAATGCTTAATATCACTCATAACCACACGCCATGCCCTCTTTATCCTACCACAAAAATGTTTTCTCATTTCTCTGGAGCCGAAATGAGAAAACAGTTTATCCTCTGAGCCAATCAGTTTTCCATCATTTTCACCAAATGTTTACAGAACAGTTTCAGTCTTCAGAACATGAAGACGAGAGTATGCCTTGCCCTGGACTTACAGTGTGATTTTCTAAGAAATGCTCTCCTTGGCCAACTTTATCTACTTTGTTGCTGTTCAGTCACTCAGTCATGTCCAACTCTTAGTGACCCCATGGACTGCAGTACGCCAGGCCTCCCTGTCCTTCACTGTCTCCTGGAATTTGTTCAAGCTTGTGTCCATTGAGCTAATGATGCCCTCCATCCATTTCATCCTCTGTTGCCCCCTCTCCTCCTGCCTTCAGTCTTTCCCAGCATCAGAGGCCTTTCCAATGAGCCAGCTCTTCGTATCAGGTGGCCAAATGATCGGAGCTTGAGCTTCACCATCAGTCCTTCCAAAGAACGTTCAAGGTTGATTTCCTTTAGGACCAATTGGTTTCATCTCCTTGCTGTCCAAGGGACTCCCAAGAGTCTTCTCCAACACCACAGTTCCAAAGCATCAATTCTTGGGCACTCAGCTTTCTTTATGGTCCAACTCTCACATCCATACATGACTACTGGGAAAACCATAGCTTTGGCTAGATGGACCTTTGTCAGCAGAGTGATGTTTCTGTTTTTTAATACATTGTCTAGGTTCATCATAGCTTTTCTTTCAAGGAGAAAGTGTCTTTTAATTTCATGGCTGCAGTCACTGTCCACCGTGATTTTGGAACTCAAGAAAATAAAGTCTGTCACTATTTCCATTTCTCCCCCATGTGTTTGCCATAGTGTGATGGGACTGGATGCCATGATCTTTGTTTTTTGAAGGCTGAGTTTTAAGCCAGCTTTTTCACTATATACGTGCTTGAGTGACTTCAGCTACAGGATCATGCTCCCAGATCTCTGACCCAGATTCCTTCCCCATGCTTCAGACTTGAAAGTCTACTGGACATCCCACAGTCACCCGAAACTCAACAAACTGGAAACACACTATCTTGCCCCTAAACCATATTCTTTCTACTGCATTTCCCTCAGTGAATGACACCTGGTTCAACTTTTACCCAAGTTAGAAATGTGGAATAGCCTTGACTCTTCTTGATTCAGATACCCTATCAATCAGCAAATTTCCACCCATGTTAAGCCCTAAATCTTTTTCTTTAATAATTTTATTTGTTTATTTTTGGTTTCACTGGGTTTTCACTGCTGTGTGCATGCTTTCTCTAGTTGCGGCAAGCGGGGGCTATCTCTAGTTGTGGTGCTCAGGCTTCTCACTGCGGTGACTTCTCTTGTTGTGGAACATGTGCTCGTATGCCCTTCAGTGGTTGCAGCACGTGGGCCCAATAGTTGGGCCCCCAGATTCTAGAGCTCAGGCTCAGTATTTTTGGAGCACAGGCTTAGTTGCTCTGCAATGTGTAGCATCTTCCTGGACCAAGGATCAAACCCATGTCTCCTGCACTGGCTCCTGCAAGTGGTTCTTATCCACTGCGCCACCAAAGAAGCCTAAGCTCTGAGTCTGGAATCTACCACTCACCCCATAACCACTGCTCTGGTTGTGTCTGATTCTTAACACTAATTTTGCAGTGAGTTTTTCTTTAACTCTGGTTTTCCCCCTCTAAAGGCATAAGACCTTTTGTTCTCTGGTAGAGAGCTAGACGGTACAGCCAAAGGATGAGGCTGGAAACAGTTCCATGAGAAAGGGTACTGATCACCGAGATTTTATTTCTGGTGATGAGGCAGTGTGGGTCTCAGGTAAGAGGTTTGCAGGATGACTTTGATTCAGCCTTAATTAAATCCTTTAATTTTCAACTTAGCTGAAGAATTAATGACTGACAGACACAATAATTTGGCCCTCTGAATACATCCTCTAGGAATTACCTTAGAAATCTATAGCCTTTATCCAAGTGCTAAATCCAGAAAAACAGAGGCAGCTGAAGAAGCATCAGTTATAGCTTTCTTCTCCTTGACAAACTAAAACAATATCTTGGTCAGATTACCCAAGAAATGTTCATTCTCACTTCAAAATATTTTTTCAACAGTGGAAGGCAATATTAGTAATATTAAAATGGGGAACTTGAAATAGAGTAGCAGATATAGAAAAGGAACTTACAGTTATCAGGAGTGCAAGGGGAGGGATAAATTGGGAGACTGCAATTGAAATATACCCACTGGTATATATAAAATAGATAATTAATAAGGACTTACAGTGTAACACAGGGAATTCTACTCAACATCTTGTAATAACATATAATGGAAAAGAACATAAAAAATAATATATGCATTTATATATATGTATAACTGAATCACTTTGCTGAACACCTAAAACTGACACAACATTGTCAATCAACTATACTCCAATAAAAATTATAATAAAGAAATAAAATGGGGAACTCTGTGAATATGCTAAGAATTTTCTGAAAACCAAAGCTCTTCATTTCTAGTGTCTACTAGAAACAGACACTGCAAAAAGATATATCAGACTACATCTGAACACTTATTCATCAAGAACATTCAGGCACATATAGTTTAAACAACAACCAGGAACAACTTTTATCTAGCAGTCTCTATTTACCAATCAGTGTTAACATTTCATACTAAATATGCATTTCACAGAAGCTATGACATTCTTATTAAAAGTACCTCCATTTGATGGTTGGACACATCAAGGTCTAGGGAGGTTGGTAATCTATCAAAGATTGCACACTCTTGATCCCAAGCCAGCAAGACCAACAAAGCGTTCCTTTATGTATCATTCCAGGTTGTAGAGGAATAGCCAGAAGGGGAGGCATGTAAATTAAATCTGAAATAGTTCATGTCCTAAAAAAGGTGCGGCAGGGAAGAGCAGGGGGAGGCGGAGAGGGGGCAAAATGGTAGTATACAAAGACCAATTTAGTCTGAGGTACACAGTAGGCTTCAGTGAACTATGACCAATTAAGGTGAATGTATAAGTAATCAAGGAAAATTGGGTTAGATGGGGTAACATCTTGGGCAGAACTTTTCAAACTGAAATGAAAATGACATTATAACAAACATGTAGAGTAAATGGGATTTACTGATACGTGACCACTTGGGCCTCCCACAAGCCCTCATCTGAACCCAGTCAACCCGCCTCAACCTCACAGCGAGTCACATATAATCATCCCAATGGTTGTTGCTTAGTCGCTAGGTCGTGTCCAACTCTTTGTGACCCCATGGACTGTAGCCCCCCAGGCTCCCCTGCCCATGGGATTTCTCAGGCAAGAATACTGGCGTGGGTCACCATTTCCTTCTCTAAAACCACTAGCACATTCCTAAAAACACTACTGTCCAATAGGGGTAAATGTAAAATGCAAAATTACATTTTTAGAGCTGCATTTTCATTTTGTTATCACTTCAGTTCAGTCGCTCAGTTGTGTCCGACTCTTTGCGACCCCATGGACTGCAGCATGCCAGGCCTCCCTGTCCATCACCAACTCCCAGAGTTTACTCAAACTCAAGTCCATTGAGTTGTTGATGACATCCAACCATCTCATCCTCTGTCGTACCCTTCTCCTCCCACCTTCAATCTTTCCCAGCATCAGTCTTTTCAAATGAGTCAGCTCTTCGCATCAGGAGGCCAAAGTATTGGAATTTCAGCTTCACTATCAGTCCTTCCAATGAATATTCAGGACTGATTTCCTTTAGGATGGACTGATTGGATCTCCTTGCTGTCCAAGGGACTCTCAAGAGTCTCCTCCAACACCACAGTTCAAAAGCATCAATTCTTCGGTGCTCAGCTTTCTTTATAGTCCAACTCTCACTATTCTAATGAGAAAGTTTGGCAAATTATTAAAAGTATGATTAGGAAAGAATAAATCATCTATCTCACAACTTAGAGATCATGATAATTTCATGCCCTCATCTAAGGTTCTTTTCCATGTATATGTGTTTTATATATTTTCTACTTATCTGTGTGTGCCCTGTGGCTCCTAGGAGACAACCTCTGAGCCCTTAGAAAAATCGGCCTGATACGAGTGTAATTATATGCCCAAGACCTTGAGTCATTCTGGACTACTGTGACTAGATAAATTTATTCTAGCAAAGGGATTTCTGATGAATGCCTGTTTTTGCTCCATGGGGCTGGAATATGAGTAGCTGACATTCATTATGGGGGTGCCGTCTGCCCACATGACTGACCCCTAATAAACAGCCAGGCTCCGATGAGCTTTCCCAGTTGGTATCAAGGCTGGAGTTGGTTTCCCTGGTTGTCAACATTTTGCATGTTTTGTCACACATCGTTTCTGGGAGAATTAGGGACCCTCATGTGACTCCTCTGTGCAAACTCCAGGAGAACAGAGAAGCTGGGTGTGCGACAGTGTATGGGGTCGCAAAGAGTTGGACATGACTTAGTAACTGAACAACAGTAACAACAACAAAATGTGACTCCACTGGGAGAGAACGCTTAGAAGCTTGTGACTTGCTTCTCTTGGACTTTGCCACACGAGCCTTATCCCCACGCCGGTCTTAATCTGTATCCTTTCACTGTGATCAACCATAACCATGAGTATAACAGCTTTTCTGAGTCCTCTGAATCATTGAGTCTGAAGGTGGCCTTGGGACCTCTGACAGTTTGTCTATCTGAGAAATCTATAAGCTTGAGTTGAGCCAAACTCCAGTATAAGCTAACCATGTCTCTGACTACTTTTAAAAATTCAAAAAGCACAGTCACACCATCTATTAATGGATTTGCCTGCTAAGTCACTTCAGCTGTGCCCAACTCCTTGTGACCCTATGGACAGTAGCTCACCAGGTCCCATTGTCCATGGGATTTTCCAGGCAAGAAAACTGGAGTGGGTTGCCATTTAATAGTTTTATTACAGTTTACATTACTGATGAATGCTTATTTTCAAAGAATCTCACCTCACTTTTGAGTTATTTTAAACTCAAGGCAGCTTAAATGCAGGGGGAAAAAAAAAACCTGAAAATGAAGAAATGCAAAACAGTGTATTTTTTTCTATTCTAAGTGTACCCAGTCAGAGAGGACAGTTAATATTGTAAAGGTCAATAAACCAACTGAACTCCTGCGATGTGAACAGTTAGCAAGATTTTGCACAGCTCCACATAACCTCGAGAGAATGGAGATTCATTCTGAAATAAATCCAGGAATGAGGTTGAGAACCCAAGCACTGTAAGCCCTCCAGGAAGTTTACAATAGCTTCAAGTACTTTCTAGGAAGGCTACAATCCTTCCTTGGCACAGACAACCCTCACAGCCACCAGAAAGCAAGTGGTCCAGGCTGGCCCAAGTGGAGTATACATTTTTACACCCCTTCACTCTCAGTCTAGATCTGATTATGAGCTTTCCCATTCCCAAGAATGACATGCTCATATTCTCTTCATTTATTTAGAGTCTGATTTTATGCAGGAATGTTCCTCTTCTATGTGTGGACGCAGTGTTTTTTAAGCAGGCTTCCCTCTAGTGGAATAGTACGCTCTTACCCTGCTCCTTGGAACGTCCCAGGTCTGTTTTGAATCAAGAGGCTCTAATTGTTTTGAGATTCTGACATGAGATACTCATTGTTTTACACTGATTAAATGGCTTCTTGATCATTCCTCCCAGGACTGGATGTTAACCAAAACTTTAAGGGCAACCAAAAGATGCCTTTGGAATTCTTGTTCCCACAAACAGACACTCTGCTTTTTCTCCCCAGACAAGGTGTGAGCTAATACAACAGAGAAAAGGCAGGAGAGTTTCTGCTAAATAAGTAAATTGGGTGATCTATGTGGACTCTTCTTGGGCAATCCTTTCCCAGAATCTCTGCTCCACCCCCTCTAACCCTGCCTGCCATTCCCTACATGGAACTTACTCTCAAATGCCACTCCCATCACACATTCTGTCCCACTGGCAGGAAGTGCTGGCCATCCGCTCTGCCAAGCCAAAGTCCCTCTGACTTCACACATTAACTCCAAATCCAGGTTCCTCCAGCAGCAGTCCCTCCTTTGCCACGCCCACAACAGATGACGGCATTCACCACCCCTGACCAGTGATCGCTTCCACTTCACTGCCAACAACCACACAGTATAAGACTTCGCTTTTCAGTGGTGACTTCATGCTCAGAACTGATCACCATGTTTGTATAAGTGTGGGTGTCCTCTGCTCTATGAAACCCCAAACCTAAGCCGTCCAGCTCCTAAACAGCAGGAGGCATATATGTTCTAATGTTTTCCTAATATTTCAAATGACCTCGTGCAATGCTATGCAGAGAGGAGACAGCTTGTTTCCAGAGCTGAGTCAGAGAGACACTGATTGATTAAAATCTTTAGTGAGATCCACTCCAGTATTCTTGCCTAGAAAATCCCATAGAGAGAGGAACCTGGTGGGCTACAATCCAAAGGGTTGCCAAGAGTCAGACAGGACTGAGCATGAGCACAGAAAGACGGAAGACAGACCAGATCAGCAAAACTCAAACTGTTTTAATTCCCTTCTCATCACATTCTGTGGACTCCCATCCATGTTCATATTGTGAATTCTGTCCCCTGGGCTTTCTCATATACAACACAGCCCTTGGCTACAGATGTATGTATGGATGGACGGATACATACATGTAAACACACACACACAGACACTCATGCAGAGCAATGTATAGAGGAAAACCATTCTACTGGGAAGCAAGATAACTGGGCTAAGGAACAACTCAGCAGCTTCACTCTGTCCCTATGTGTGGCTGCCTGCACTTCACCAACTTCAATGATCTTGCTTGTAAAATGGAAAAATATGACTGGAACATTCTAGAGAAGGTGGGGTCTCATTCTAAAAGTGCCATGATAAAAGAAAAGCATTGCTATGGGTTTTTAAAACTGGACAAGGTCAGTTAGGGATATTTAAAATGGGTAACCAGCAAGGTGGGCTTTCCAAGTGGCACTAGTGGTAAAGAACCTGTCTGCCAAAGCAGGAGACATGAGATGGGACCTCAATTCCTGGGTCAGGAAGATCCCCTAGAGGAGGGCATGGCAACCCACTCCAGTATTCTTGCCTAGAGAATCCCATGGACAGAGGAGCCTGGTGGGTTACAGTCCATAGACTCACAAAAAGACATGACTGAAGTGACTTAGCATGCACGCATGTGACCAATAAGGAACTACTGCACAGGGGAATCTGCTGAATAATATGTAACAACCTAAATGGGAAAAGAATTTGAAAAAGATACAAGCAGATGTATAACTGAATCACTTCACTGTACGACTGAAATGATCACAACACTGCTAGTCAACTATACTCCAGTATAAAATAAACAGCCAAAAAGATGATAAAATAAATATTCAGGATTTAAACTTCTAAGAAAAATGGATGATTCATTAATTAGTAACTAGATGAAAAATAAAAACGTTTGAAGACAGGTGCCTTCTCAAGCATTCGTTTTCCAAAAGAGACTGTTTCTCTACTTTCCTACATAAAGATGTACCAAAACTGAGGAAGCAGAGAGAAGAACTCTCACCTACAGAGGGCTTACAATGTGCCAGGAGCTTTCAATTCTGTTTCAGAATCTTTAACTCATTTAAAAAATCTCACAGTTGCCCTCTGAGCTTAGTACTGATATTCTCCTTTTAAAGATGGGGAAACTGAGGCATGGGGAAGTTATTTCTCTGGCGGATGACCACATAGATCACTAAGTGACAGAGCCAGGATTCAAACTGTGAGCTGACAGACATACATGTTGCAGAGAGAGGGTTCTGCGGAGAGCAGAAAAAGATCAGAAATCCATGGCGCACTTGAGGATTAAACCTAGTGGGACAGAGGGCAAACATCACAAGCTCTGGGAGCTGGGGGTGCATCAAACATCTCAGGCACCGTCCCTTTCCATAGACCTGAGACATCTCCTGGCCCTTCCACATGGGACAGGACATCAGTACAATGCACATTTAGCTGCAGAAAGATTAATGTAGACAAGTTGAAGGTTACTTATACTGTAACTTAATCTCCCATAATAAACAGATAAAAGTAGAATCCAACACATCATCTGAGAAGACAGAAAATTCAATGTGTTGGTTATAATAAGAAAAAGAGGAGATTCACTGACCCACCACAATTAATGCCATCACATGAGTTATTGCTCCAAACCATAACTGATAATAACACCAGTGAACCAGCGTACATTGTAATAACTTCATAATCCTACCACGTTTGGGTTAAGAGAGAGAAGGGTCATTGGTAGCAAGTAGGAGAGAAATCACACACGCATATGCACAAATCAGTTCCCATTTTGATTCTAAAAGAGAAAAAGGAAAGTAAAACATAATTCCACTAATTTGAAAAGAATGTCTTCAACTTCTCCATAAGAGGTTTAGCGGTTCATTATAGAAATGAGCTTTTCCGTCTCCCAAGAAGGAAGCCTCATTTACTCACACTAATGGACCATAAAATCCATTTCTTCAAAGTGTACTCCACTGACTTAGTCAAGCCTTTTACTTAGAGTAGCAAGAGTGCACATCTTCCAAATCCCCAAGTCCACTGAGCACTGGAAACATACATGTGGAGTCACAGGTTTGTGGTTCCAGGTGAGAATCCAGCCAGAACCACTCCACATACTCAAGTCATTCAGGGGATGGCAGAACTGTGCAAAACCTCCTATTTTAGTCTACTGGAATCCTATGTCCACATTTGCTTAAATGATGACATATAGTAAATATTAAGAGTCACACATCATCTAAATTAAATCCACATATCATCTCTCCCAACACCCAAATTAATGATGGCAAATGAACCGTCACCTTAAATATCATATCTCTACATTGAGCATTAACACATAGGGGAGAAATTGCTGGTTGTGCACCACTCTCTCTGTCTTCCACAGTAATAGTTTAAGCTGCTCACATACCAAGCTAAAGGCCACATTTCCCAGCCTCACTTGCTGCAAGGTGTCAATGTGTACCTTACTGTAGATCAATAGGATGTGAACAAAAGTGATGCTACAATGCCTGGTTCATTTTTAATCTCTAAGAAAGCCACTAGCAGGATGTCCCTGGTGGTCCAGTGATTAACACTCTGCTTCCAATACAGGGGGTGCAAGTTCAGTCCCTGGTCAGGGAACTAATATCCTGCATGTCATGCAGAGCTGCCAAAAATAAATAAATAAAAATACCTTCTTTTTAAATTGAAAAAAAGAATGTGACTTGTCCCAGAGTTCTTTATGCTCTTCCTGTAAACTGGGACACATCGATGCAGATAATGTCATGTGACTGACAGACAGGTAAAAAAGATGGAAGGAATCATATCCCAGTATGACTTATCATGGGTCATCTGGACTGCTCACTCCTTGAATATATTTCTAAAATCCTCTCATTTACTGTATTTTTGTATTATTTTATTACAGCAGCGTAGTTTTATCCGAATAATCTCGGTGAAATCGACCCATTAGTCCCACTAACCCTAATCAGGTGATGCTAGTGGTAAAGAACCCAGCTGCCAATGGAGGAGATACAAGAGATGGAGGTTCAATCACTGGGTTGGAAAGATCCCCTGGAGGAGGACAGGCAACCCACTCCAGAATTCTTGCCTGGAGAATCCCACGGGCAGAGGAGCCTGGTGGGCTACAGTCCATGGGCTCGCAAAGAGTCAGACATGACTGAAGCAATTTAGCACACATGCACCCTAACTTAAATCCTCTGCAACAACTTTGTCCAATAAGACTTTCTCTATGATGGAACTGTTCAGTATCTGCATGGCCCAATATGATAGCAACATGAGGAGATTGAGCCCTCGTAATGGCCAGTGTATCTGGAGAAATGAATTTATAATTTTGTTTAATTGTAGTTAATTACAATTTTAAAGGACTTCCCTGGTGGCTCAGATGGTAAAGAACCCACCTGCAACATGAGAGACCTGAGTTCAATCCCTGGGTTGGGAAGATCCCCTGGAGGAGGGCACAGCAACCCATTCCCACTGCAGTATTCTTGGCAGGAGAATCCCCATGGACAGAGGAGCCTGGCAGGCTACACAGTCCATGGGGTCACAAAGAGTCAGACACGACTGCATGACTAAGCACACACACAAAAAAATTTAAAAGCCACACGAGGCTAGATGACAGGTACCACTTTATTGGACAATGTAGTCTCTGAAACATGTGAAATTGTGTTGTGTTGTTGTTGTTATTTAGTCACTAAGTCGTGTCTGAGTCAGTATGGACTGCAGCATGCCAGGCTCCTCTGTCCTCCACTGTCTCCTGGAATTTGCTCTAATTCATGTCCATTGAGTCAGAGATGCTATCTAACCATCTCATCCTCTGTCATCCCCTTCTCCTCCTGCCTTCAATCTTTCCCAGCAGCAGTGTCTTTTCCAATGAATCCACTTTTCCCATCAGGTGGCCAAAGTATTGGAGCTTCAGCTCCAGCATCAGTCCTTCCAATGAATATTCAGGGTTGATCTTCCTTAAGATTGACTGGTTTGATCTCCTTGCAGTCCAAGTGACTCTCAAGAGTCTTCTCCAGCACCACCGTTTGAAAGCATCAATTCTTTGGCACTCAACCTTCTTTATGGTCCAACTCTCACATCTGTCCATGGCTACTAGAAAAACCACAGCTTGAACTATACAAACCTTTATCAGCAAAGTGGTGTCTCTGCTTAACACATTGTCTAGGTTTGTCATAGCTTTCCTTCCAAGGAGCATGTGTCTTTTAATTTCATGGCTACAGTCACCATCTTGGATGGTGATCTTGGAGCCCCCAAAATAAAATCTCTCACTGCTTCCACTTTTTCCCCTTCTATTTGCCATGAAGTGATGGGTCTGGATGCCATAATCTTAGTTTTTTGAATGTTAAAATTGTAAATGTACAACAATTAGGAAGACCCATTATCATCATAGAAGGACTCAGATTTTAAAGCAATGGGCTTTTGCTAGAATGTTACAGAGTAACAGAAGCTCTTAAACCACAGTTTTCTCAAAGTAGAAATAGATGTCAGGCTGAGACAAAAGTATGAAGTTTTTAGTGTTGTCATTTTAAAGCTGACACTAGCTTGTATTTCAACATGAAGGACACTTGGGATTCTTTTACGCTATCATCAATACATTCATCTTCCATAAAACTAAACTCAGCAGATGATATTTTGTTGGAAAGACGAACGCAAAGCAGTTAGCAGCAATCAGGCTTACCAGTAAGTCACCATCTTTATTCCATTACACTGGGACCTGGGACAGTAAAACTTAATTGAGAGGTACTGGAACATCTTCTGATTGATCTGAGTACTCATCTTATACAACGCTACCTTGGAGAGGTCAAGTTCACATTAATATTGTAAAACACTACAAAACTCCCAGAAAAGACGTGTGTTACAATGGAGCTGAATGCCATGTGAAACATCCATCTGAAACTTGTAGTTGAGGCTCTGAATACAATTATGAGAAACAAATAAACCAAACTGGGCAGATTGCCCAGAGACAACAGTCAAATATAAACTTTGGCGAGAGACAGAAATGAAGGGAGGGTGCTGAGACAAGAGGGTGGTAGTGGGAGAAGGAGGGCAAGACAAGGGGGAACCACGGCTGAGGGAGGAGGGGCTGGGAAGATAAATCCACTGGAGCAAGACAGATAATAACATTAGCAACGGAGACAAAAACTAAAGAGAGGAGACTGGCCCTGAGTCTTATTACGTTTTTTTTTTTTTTTTAATTTTTGGCCACACCCCCAGCATGTAGGATCTTAGTTTTCTAACCAGAGATGGAACCCATGCTCCCTGCATTGGAACCATGGAGTCTTAACCACTGGACTGCTGGGGAAGTCCTCCAAAGTCTTAAAGGTATGCACAAAAACCCTCATTGAAGCACTCTTGTGGGGGATTTACATAGACACACATGAAATTTACATGGTTTTTGCCCCGGAGTGAGTTTATTAGTTATCTGAAATTTCCATCCCAGTCTCTTTTGTTGGATGAACTTAAAGCAATGAAACACAGTATTTTCTAACTATTATTAAAAGTTGAATCCAAATCTTCGCTCAGTACAAAGAAATGTATAACTGTCTAAAGACTTAACCTATCCAAATACAAAGCAATAACAAACGAGGAAAATACACATAGCTCAATCACCCCTGAGCCCACGAGCACCAGAGAGAGAGGAGGCTGGTTCTTAGATGGGAATGTGGGTGTTTCTTTACACTCCTTCTTCTAATAAGCAAAGAGAATCAACCCAGCTGTCCTTTAGGACTTGGAACTGTAAAATGTCAGTGCTGCAATAGTTTTAAATCAAATGAGATTACTCAAAGAGAACCAGACTCTGTGTGCTCCGAATAAACAGCTAAAATTTCTATTTCCCAAAGTGAAAGTGTCTAAAAATATAGTTTATAAACATCACCTAGACGTACAATGTAGAATAATGGACTAAGTATTGGACTAGGACACATAGCTTCTAATTCCAACTCTGCTTTGTCAGTTAAATAATAGTAATAATGATAATAATAATAACAGCATCCTATTTAATTGAGTCTAAGCTCTAATGCCCATTTAATACCTTCATCTTACAACCAATACTATCTTAAATCACTTTGGCAAATCTTATTGTAATTTTATGAAAATTTCCAGTCCTCTGCTCTTGAGTTCAAGAAACAGCGGCCCCTATGCACATTAGATCTGATGAAATGCAAGTTACAGTAAATCAGAAAGTAGCATTTTTTATGTGACAGGCATGTGTGAAGTACGTGTTAGTGCCAGGCACGGTCACTTTTATCTACTAATTCAATCCACTCCCTGACAACCCTTGGAGGGAAGAACTAACACTGATTCCACCTGCCAGATGCAGAAACTGAGGCACTGAGAGGTTAAGTAACATCGCACAAGACCACACAACTAGCGATTGGTCTGGCATCCAGGTCTGGGCTTTTGGCCACCATGCTCACTGTTGTACCTCATACAGGACTAATCATGAGTCTTTTCAAGCAACCGGTACCCAAGTTTCTTGATAATGTCCAAAGGAGTGCACTGGAATAAACAACCTCCAGAGTGCCATTGAGCTTGAAAACTCAGGGTGCCCTAACATGAAAGAGATGACATCACATCCCTTTGTAGGGCAGGTACTATATTAGTAAAGAAACAAATGATAGTTTAATTTTGATTTATTTCTTAAATTCCTTACAGAAGGATACTGTTTTTCTTTTCACTTACAGAAAAAAAAAAAAAGGAAAAAAACTTAAAAAGGATAAAACTGAGGCATTTTTATTCCTGGTTAAATATCCTGGTAATTTTAAATAAAGCAAATATTACCCTTTAGGAAACCTGATCACTATTGAACCACCTTCTGTCTAATTCAGCTTTTTCAGTTTCTGCAGGATTGGACATTAGCGGAAACACTAAATCATAGCACATAAATATGCCAGAATCTGGCACATAGCATATAATTTGATCTTGTGACTTTTAAAGTAGGAACAATAAAGTACACATGGACATCCACACCACATCCACACACACACAACTTGTGTGTGTGAATGGTGTTTTACATTGAATTGAGGACACTAGAAACAATGGGGTTTTTTTCCCCATTTTAGAACTATTAAAATGCCCATTATTGTATCAAATGGCATAGAAAACTACAAATCAGAACGCTACTTCTTGAACTTAATTACAAAACAAAAATAGACTCCCAGACATAGAAAACAAACTTAGGGTTACCAGAGGGGATATCTGGGGTCAGGGGAGTAAATTAGGAGTTTGGATTAATATATACACAGTGTGTGTGTGTGTGTGTGTGTGTGTGTGTGTGTGAGATAGCTCACCAGGCTCCTCTGTCCATGGAATTTCCCAGGCAAGAATACTGGAGTGGTTTGCCATTTCCTCCTCCAGAGGATCTTCCCGACTCAGGGATTAAACCTGCATCTCCTGCATTGGCTAGTGGATTCTTTACCACTAAGCCACCTAGGAAGCCCATATACACACTACTTTATACAAAATAGGCAAACAATAACGACCTGCTGTTTACCACAGGGAACTATACTTACTATCTTGTAATAACCTGTAGTGGAAAAGAAACTGAAAAGGTATATATACATATATCTCTGAATCACTTTGTTGTATACCGGAAGCTAACATAACATTTTAAACTAGCCACACTTCAATTTAAAAGAGAATGTTACTCCCTATTAACACCAGGTCAGTCTCAAACCATACAAGCATCAGATTTCTCTACTTCATAGGAATATTCAGATTTGTCATAATAAAAAAAAAATAGCTCAACTCTTTTTCAAATCCTTCATGCAATTAGAACTCAAAAATGAAAACTTTACCAAAAGCTAAACCACATTTTAACTTCCCTCCTTCTAGTGCTGATCTAAAAGGATCGTCCAAAATAGGGATAAATAGAGCATAACTTACACTGCTTATGTGACAACTTCCAGCTATAGACAGGAATTTCCTGTTTTAAAAAATGAATTCCAAAAAAATAAAAAATTAATTCCAAAATCAACTTTTCTTTCGATTTTCTAAGTTTCTGGCAGAACTTACTCAAAGTAAATCCACTGGTTTATTGGGCCAAATGAGGAGAAGTTAGAAATGTTGTAAAGTAGCATTTAAGAGAGACACCACCTTAGCTGTCTTAAAAAATGAGGTTCTAACAAGGTCACCTGTTAGTGGGATCCAGATTCTAACTCGGGCTGTCTGGCTCCAAAGCTGGTTAACCGGGAACCTGTCTCTGACTTCCTCATCAAACCCAAAATTCCCAAAGAACAAGTGACTATTTATCCAGCACTACATCTCACGGGCTGAGCTTCTCTGGTGGGTCAGATAGGAAAGACGCAGTCTGCAAGGCAGGAGGCCTGGTTTGATCTCTGGGTCAGGAAGACTCCCTAGAGGAGGACATGGCAACTCACTCCAGTATTCTTGCCTGGAGCATCCGATGGACAGAGGAGCCTGGTGGATTACAGTCCATAGAGTTGCACAGAGTTAGATAGAACTGAGGGACTAACAGTAACTAACATATCTCATGAATGGGCTTCCTTTCATGGATCAGCGGTAAAGAATCTGCATGCCAGTGCGGGAGACGTGGGTTCCATCCCTGGGTCAGGAAGATCCCCTGGAAGAGGAAATGGCAACCCACTCCAGTATTATTGCCTGGTAAATCCCACAGACAGAGGAGCCTGGTGGGCTGCAGTCCATGAGGTAACAAAGAGTTGGATACAACTTAGCAACTAAACAGCAACAAATCTCATAGGTAGGCCAAGCCCCTGCAGTGACAGACAGAGATTAAGAAATATCTGCTGTCTAGATGAATTAATAAAGGAACTGAAAAATTTAGATAAGCAAATGCCCAAGTTTGTCAGTCCCAGAAAAATTCCTTCAGATCCTGGGTGGTGATGATGAAAAGGAGAGAGCAAAGACCAAATTAACTGTCCTGGCCTCCAGATCCAGTTCAGGGAAACTCAAATCAAACAGAACATGGAGGTCTGTGAGCTGATGTCACCCCCAACCACCCAAAGCAGAAGGCAGAGTCTTTCTAGAATCTTCCATCTCACTCATCCCCTTCAGCCAAAGAGTCCTCAAGGACCTCCACCTTTGTCGCATTGTTAAAACCCACACCTTCTTCCTCAATCATGATGTCCCTGTCAAAATCAAGCTTCTACCTGACCTCACTTAGCGAGTCTTCTTCCCTCCAACACATGGTACTGTTGGGGTCTTGATGGGGCTCCAGAAACAGCACCCTTCTCTCCCATCAGATTCAAGACAAACTGCAGGAATCATAAAAGAGGAGTGGCAGAGAGAGAGGGAGAAATGGCTCCTTTGTTTCCAGGAACTTATAGTTCAGAGCTTATAGTTTTAGGTCTATAGCCAAGTGGCTTATACTGAATACAAATGTTGGCAACCATGAGACCAAAGTTGGTCCACATATAGGCAGAGGAGCTGTCCCCGACTGAGGGTAGCTCCTTCCAAAAGGAAAACAGAACAGAGCTCAGATGTCGACTTTATTCCTCTCAAATTTACCAACCAGGTAAATATCTCCAGGCCAGGAGTTACATTAATGACACTCCCATCACAAGGAGTAGAGAAGAGGAACCCATGTGCCTGTCCATCAGTCTTTCAAAATCTGTCCCAGATTGGCTGCCTTTGCTAGAGCACTTGCCACGGCTGTGCCTTCCTGCCATCCACCCTGCTTCACACCACTTTCATAGCCATGCACACCTGCCTACTTGTCCAGGTATGGGGCTCAGCTCAGATCGTCCTCCCCTCCCCTCTCAGCTGACCCACTGGTTACTGCCTCTTTGTCTGACCTTCTCTTATTCCCTCCTTAACGGTCATGCCTGGCAAGCCTTTCCTCATTTTCCAGATCCAGTTCAAGGTCCTCTCGAATAGCCCTCATGAACATTCTCAGCTAAAGC
Source organism: Dama dama (assembly GCF_033118175.1). Classification (NCBI taxonomy): domain Eukaryota; kingdom Metazoa; phylum Chordata; class Mammalia; order Artiodactyla; family Cervidae; genus Dama; species Dama dama. Next base: position 63,376,912 of record NC_083705.1, read on the forward strand.
TCACCATGGCCAGGTCTGTCCCCCATCACATGCTTTAGCTTTGCCATCCATGTCTCTTTTAGTACTTTATTCTGTTGCATCCACTAGACTGCATACTCCCTAAATCAAGGACAATCTCTTATATTTTTAACCCCTCAGTACCTAGCACAGATTCTGGTACATGGATGCCTATAAAGACTCACTGGATTAGAGAGATGCTGCAAGTAGGTAAAAGCCAAGAAGGACATAAAAATTCCATGCAAATAAAATGCCACAGTGGATCAGAGAGAACAGAGAGTATATCCAGTGAGAGCACCTGATGTATTTCCTCAAGGTAAGGAGTTAAGTGTCATGAATAAGATGTATCTAAGGGAACTCAAAGGAATGTTTATTTTAAGAGGTTAATATTGAATTGGGCCAGAACTGACGAGGACTTGCTGGGTAATCAAACGAAAAGAAGAGTCCAAAAAAAACAAAAAACAAAACAAAAAACCACACACATACGTATAACAAAAGACACAAATCTAGGAAAATAAAAGATATATTTGGGGGATGCTGAGGTTCCTAGTTTGGTCAGGGTATGGAGTACATATAGAAGTGTATCTTGAGAGAAAGCCATAGAGGGAATCTGGCTAAGCAGATATAGGGCCTTGCTGCTGCTGCTGCTGCTGCTGCTAAGTCACTTCAGTCGTGTCCAACTCTGTGCGACCCCATAGACGGCAGCCCACCAGGCTCCCCCGTCCCTGGGATTCTCCAGGCAAGAACACTGGAGTGGGTTGCCATTTCCTTCTCCAATGCTTGAAAGTGAAAAGTGAAAGTGAAGTCACTCAGTTGTATCTGACTCTTAGCGACCCCATGGACTGCAGCCTACCAGGCTCCTCCATCCATGGGATTTTCCAGGCAAGAGTACTGGAGTGGGGTGCCATTGCCTTCTCCTCATAGGGCCTTGAGCACCAAACAAAATAAATTTCTACTTAATTTACAGACAATGGGAATCAAAGAATATTTCCTTAAAATGTAGGTGGTTAATGATGCCAAGGAAACCATTTAAAATCCGGATCCTTGTAATAGTGATAATAACAAACTAACAATTTGTTTTTCAATTACTTCCAAATTTCTCAGGATCATAGCAACTCTGAGCTTATAATCATTTGATAATCCCAACGGAACATTATCTGAGCATAATAAAATGACTAATAAACTATTTAGGATGATCAAGAGACTAAATATTAATTTGTAGTCATTTTTCATTTTGCTTATGATTCTTTCAACCCACTCCTGCATGTTTCATCTACCTAATGAGTCTGCACTTGCCACTGGTCTATTATGTAATAAGCCTTAACAATTTTCCAATTCTCTTAATAGCCAGTAACACAAAATGCTGATTTCAGGCAGTAATATCTGTGACCATCTGTTTCTACTTCACCATTTCTTCTTCACTATTCAACCACCAACTACAGTGAGCTTCAGAGATCACTCTTCAAAGACTGGTAGACAACCAGCAAAACAGAACCACAGAGGAATTATTGAGATGTCTGACTCCAGTGCCAGAGCTGAACAAATGGATCAGACAGATAAATGGTCTCTAGACCCATCTGCAGTCGGTCCTGAGTTACAGCAGCAAAAACCCCTCTGAACAAATTCCAACATGGCTCTTTGAAAGCAGCACCTGGAACTATAAGCCTGTTTTTGCTCTTTTGCCAACTAGCTATGTATTTTTGGTCAAGTTATTTTAATGCATGGGGCTTTCCTAAACCTATACAATGAAAGGATTAGACTAGGTCCCCAAGCAAAAAAAAAAAAAAAAGTCCATTTATGTCTCTTAACTGTCAGCTGAAGGCTCCCGTTTAAGAACAGCCAGAATTCCCAGAAAGACGATTTTCCCCCAGCAGCGGCATCCTGTCCTTGACCACTGCCAGAAGAGCATCCTACTTTAGCTTCTCTGTTGTCTGTTTTCTTTGTTTGGGGGTTTTTTGTTTGTCTTTAAATTTTTATTTTCTACTGGAGTACAGTTGATCAGCACTGCTGTGTTAGGTTCAGGTGCCCAGCAAAGTGATTCAAATACAAGTATCTACTCTTTTTCAAATTCTCTTCCCATTCAGGTTATTACAAAATATTGAGCAGAGTTCTCTGTCCTATACAGTAGGCTCTTGTTGGTCATCTACTTTCAGTAATTAAGTCCCCTATATACAAACTTTGACGTTGCAAATGTCAAAGATGTGAATTGGCATATGTATGTCCAATTGTGTAAGTTAATTCACATGTCTAGTGTACAGTCATGAGTGCCTCCTCCACAACTGGATGTGCTTCTGTGTACTACACAGTACGGGATAAAGTACAGTAGGACTGTACCTGTATTTCAAGCCCAGATGTCCAGAAGCAAGCAGAAAAGCAGCAGTGAAGTAGATGGCACTGCACTGTATATTTTGAAATACTATAAGATTAAAAATGCTTTATTTTTGTGCTTGCTTTCTATATATTATTTGTGTGAAAAGTATTATAAACCTATTACGGTAGAGTACTACAAAGTCAATTGTGATAGTTGGACCCAACTTATGGACCTCATATTTTGGACTTAGGAGCAAACTGGACTTACAGATGCACTTTCAGAAGGAAACCTATTCGTATGTAGGAGACTTACTCTACATCAGGGTGTACATGTAAATCCCAAACTCCCAGCCTACCCCTTTCCCCTCACCCTTCTCCCCCCCATAAGTTTTTCCTCTGTGAGTCTGTTTCCGTCTTGTAAATAAGTTCAACTGGATTTTTTTTTTTTTTTTTTTTTTTTAGATTCCACATATAAGCAATATTGTATGATATTTGTCTTTGTCTGACTTACTAAGTGAAATAAGTCTGTTGTCTTATGTTGGGTTCCCCAGGTAACAGTCTCTGATATTATTTGAAGTGCATGTGGTTTATTGGGAAGTTCCTTGTGATCACACTTTGGAAAGGCAAGGGAGAAGACAGACGGGGCTGGGACAGAATTTGGTCTGTGATACAGTTGCCATACAGGACTCAGCCAAGCCCATGGGGAGTTTTGGACCCAAGACGGCTCTTCTGAGGTGTCTCAAGTTACACCCCTGCCTGGAAAAATCATTGGATGGGGGCTGCTTCCTTGCCCTGGGTGAGAATAATTTCTGGAGAAGCACTGAGCCAGGCTGGGAATATGAGAATCGATCCTAGAGGGGCTAACTACACAGAGGAGGAAAACAGCCACTGCTTTCAGCTCAAATCTTCTGAAAGTAATGGGGGGAAGAAAGAAATGGACTAAAAAGAAACAGCTGGACTCTGTATGACCTTAGTCAACCTCTTTCATTTATTTGTGCCATCTCCTTCACTGTCAGCTGATCTGTGGTCACTTTCACCTCCCCCACCAAAACATCCAAGATGCTACTACATGAATCCTTCTTGGTCAACTCTCAAAGCCCTTTTCTTACGTCCATCAAAGCTTACAAACATTGCGAAGGAAAAAAAAAAAAAACCCACACATATCAAACACTCCAGTCTCATTTGAAATTCATCTTCATTAACTGTGAAGAGATGATCAGCGGCAGCAAATTCAGATCTACACAGCAGAGCGGACACACCGCAATCCCACGATTAAATTGAATCTGCAGGCAGCAGCTTGGAGATTTTGACATTAGACTGAATATAATTCCTCGGTTAGTTGTATCGTTATTACCCATGCTCCCTCTTGTGAGGCAATTTTCCTTATTGGAAGTAAAGGAACCCCAACCAGAGCCTTTAACAATGATCCTTTTCCTGTTTTTATTAGCCCGTATCAAAGAAATGACTACTTGAAGCAAAACCAAGGGGAGGGAATTGGCTTTTTATTGCTGCGTTCCTGTTGTTACGGCTTCAGGAATGGAGAAAGACTCCCCAAGGAAATACTGTCTCTCTAAACAAGCTCACAGGGTAATCAACAGGAGAGGTCTTTGGCGGAGATGGAAAATAGAGAAAATTATTAAAATATAATTAAGTAAGCAAAGTGGATGCAAAATAAAATGCGAAAAGTAAGCTCTTCAGGACAGAAATGTCATGTCTTGGAACTTATTTTCATAGTAGTCTCCATAATATGCATTGTCCAAATGGGGCTACATAAGTTCAACCAATGGAGCAGCTGCTGATCTTTAAAAAAAAAAAAAAAGACAAAACAATTGTATGAATGCTGCCCATGAATCTGAATTTACACCCCTGGTGTGTGTACTAAGTCACCTCAGTGGTATCTCTTTGCGACCCCATAGACTGTAGCCTGCCAGGCTCCTCTGTCCATGGGATTCTCCAGGCAAGAATACTGGAGTGGGTTGCCATTTCCTTCTCCAGGGAACCTTCCAGACTCAGGGATCGAACCCACATCTCTTATATCTCCTGCACTGGCAGGCAGGTTCTTTACCACTAGTGCTACCTGGGAAGCACTCCAAAACAAAAGTCAACCAGTAAAATTCCCTCCAATGAGAGATTACATCCACTCCCCTGAGTCAAACACACACTCAGGTACACAAAATAAAACATACAGTTCCAAGTAGCCATCATGTCACAGAAACCATTTCAAGTCCTTTGTTCATACAGTACAAACACCTCTATCCTAAGTTCCATCTCTGAAAGCCTGTGTGTTGAACTATTTGCTTCTTCTTCAGTTTGATTCTAACAGTGACTCTTTGTCTAAAGCTGACTCTCTAGCAGATACCATATTATTAAAAAAAACAAATGGCACTTTAATTTTAATTGTATTTTTTAATTCTTTAAATATTTAAATATATAGCTTATATGTTTTTCTCCATTTACAGAAACACACAGAAGTGCTGAATAATGGATTTTGCTGAATTTATAGAAAAGGGTTATTTAAATATTGTATCAAGTATGTGTACAACTATACACACACTACAGTTCAATAATGTTTTTCTTTTTTGCTGAAATTGATTATTTGACTTCTGATTTCAGTAAGGAGGGAAGCCAGAAACAAAAGACCTACTAGAAACCATTTCAGTCAGACACATCTAAAAATTTATAGTTTCTATAATAAAAAGGAGAAAAATACAGATGCAGAGCCCCATCAAAAAGCAAATCAACATACAAATTTAAAAGGATTCTTAAGGCCACAACCCTTTAATCCAGAGATCAGAGGCAAAGGAATGATTTATCAACTTAAAGATCCATTTTTAAATGCTTTCTAGACTGATTTGTTTACATTGTCATGTAAACCCAATCTCCAAAGCAGTTGAAAGCAGTATTACCAAACAATATAACGTGAATAAAACATAGATGGCAGGGTTCTACTTAATACTCACTGAAAGTAGTTAAGTTGACAATACACTAAATTAGTGAAGCTGGGAACTTCTCTTGGTTGATAGGACTCCACCTGCCAATGTAGGGGACATGGATTCAATCCCTGGTCAGGGAAGACCCCACGTGCCCTGGAGCAACAGAGCCAGTGTGCCACGCTTACTGAGCCCTCATTCCAGGGCCTGGAAGTCTCAACTACTGAGCCAATACTTGGCAACTACTAAAGCCCACACATCTAGAGCCCATGCTCCGAAACAAGAAAAGCCATCCCATTAGAAGCAAGCCTTTGCACCACAATGAAGAGTAGCCCCTGCTCACCAAGATTAGAGAAAGCCTGAGCAAAAAGATCCAGCACAGCCAAAAATTAATACATACATACATACACTTTTTTTTAAAAAATCTGAAGTTGAACTATCATCTGCATTGTTTTTAGCAATCCTAAAAAATATGTATTTCACTTTCCTTAAGTACACAAGCTATACTATTTTCATCCACAAGAAGACGGAACCACAATGTTCAAAATAAAAGTCCAAGTCAGACTATCTTCAGAAGGAAACATGCCCAAAGATACTTTTTTTAAGAGTAAAATGTTCAAGTCTACAAAAAGTTCACTGAAAATATGATAGGGTTTCTAGGCCTTTTTAGACCAATAAAGATCATAACTACAGATTCATCCTCACGAATTTGTTTAACGACACTATATTAAGGACCTAATATGTGAGCAGGGTTATAGTCACACTGAGTGAGCACATGGTAGAACAAGCAATAAATAAATACAAAGGAACAAGAAACAGAAAATAAAACAGCAAACCAGAGGATAATGAATGTAAAGTGAAGCAATTAAAGACTAGAGGAAAGAATGAATCAACAACACTGGAAACCTCTGATTATCAACTCAACCTGAAGGGCTTCTCCAGGACCTAAACACTTCCAAAGACCTCTCAAGAGTGTGGTCCTTCAACAACAAAAGAAACGGGAACACTGAGAGAATCAGGACTCCAGTGATGCTGATCCTCCCCAATTTTAGAGTTGAGTCTCTGATCCTCCCAAAACTAAAATAACTTTCTCCTAAGCATCTGGAACAGAAGTTTTCAGAAGGAAACACCTCTCACAGCCCCGGCTGAGATTTAAGGGCTAGCAAGTACACCCTAAGGAATAATGTCATCGTGTCGTGAATACTTCTAACAGTTCACTCTGCATTCTCATTAAAATAATCTTCCCACTGCAAGGCTGCTCCCGTGAGCCGTGACACAGCTCTAAGGACTAAGAAGACCAGTAGGCTACAGGCTCCCTACTTCTTCTAGAGCCCCAAAAGCAGTTATTAAAGGACAGGATGGATGCTTGCAAGACCCTCACTTTCATCCTTATTGTTGTTGTTCAGTTGCTAAGTTGTGTCTGACTCCTTGCGACCCCATGGACTGCAGCACCCCAGGCTCCTCTGTCCTCCACTATCTCTCAGAGTTTGCTCAAACTCACGTCCATCAAGTTGGTGATGCCATCCAACCATCTCATCGTCTGTCATCCCCTTCTCCTGCCCTCCATCTTTCCCAGCATCAGGGTCTTTTCCAATGAGTTGGCTCTTGACATCAAAGGATTACAGCTTCAGCATCAATCCTTCCAATGAATATTCAGGGTTGATTTTGCTTAGGATTGACTGGTTTGATCACCTTGCTGACTAAGGGACTTTCATCCTTGGGTATAAGTAATTTAAAATAACTGTCAAAAATGCCTGGTGACAATACTCTAGCATGACTCTTTTTTTCTTGTAGTGGTTTAAAAGAAGTGATATTATAACAGAAAACATACTAAATTTAGAGTTGGAATGACCCCATGCATTCTCAGTTGTACGATCAAGGCAAGTCATTTAACCTGCCAAGGGCTCAGTTTCCTCATCTATAAACTGGGGATCATGACAGAAACCACCTCCTCCTACAGTCCTTGTGACAATAAATAAGATTGATTACTGAAATGCTTTATAGTTTCCAAAGCAATTGCATAGACATACTCATGGAGAAGTTTCCCAGGGGGCCAAGCAAATAAAAATACATATTGGAATAATTCCCCCTATTCATGGCTAATTCAAATCCACACTTTTGAAGCCAGGTGGAAATATGAGATATAACTTTTAAACTAGTTAGGAAGGAAGGAAAACGTGCACACCTCTTTCAGTCCACCCTTAGCTTCTGTTTGTGAGCAGGTGGCTAGCCCAGGTAAGAAACTCTACCAGAACCGAAATAATTAAAAGTTCCTGATGCTCTGAAGCCTAGAGGGACAGCCTCCCAGCTCTCCTTGGCTCCCTGGAGACTCTACAGAATATGCTAATTATTTTACACGCTGCCATTCTCACAGACACTAGTTTCCCTGCCAATTTGTCAGCAGATTGCTGCCTAATGAGCAGCTAATTGGTCCTTGGGAGAGCCAGGTAGAGTGGGTTGAAAGTTTCTTTCCAAAGATGTCTTTCATTTTTGCTCACCTCATCCATAAAACTGTTGCTTTCACTTTTAAGGGCTACTTCCCAGTGGCTGCATGCCTTTGAAACACACAAACAAAACAAATATCTGGAAAGATTTTGGCTGCAACTTACATGGCTGAGGCAGGAGGGGGTCAGGGGCAGAGCCACGGAGACTTCAGGCAGGACTGGACCACTCGCCAGCTCTGTGCCCTGGGCAGTCAGCCCATCTCGAAGCTTCTGTGTTGGCAACTGCAAAATGGGATGATCTGTGCCCACCGCCTCCCTGAATGTTGTGAACTAGAGTAAGTGTGTGTAACACATTCATTCCGGGAAACAGAACCCACTAAGTACTTAATAATTGTTACTGTTACGGAAATGAAAAATACAATAAACTTGGCAACAGCCAAGCCTACCAAATAACCTAATAGTAATCATTTTTGTTCCATGAGCGAAGCTATTTGTAGGGTTTCCCTGGTGGCTCAAACTGTAAAGAATCCACCTGCAATGTGGGAGTGACAGTGAAAAGTGAAAGTCACTCAGTCATGTCCGACTCTTTGCGACCTTATGGACTGTACAGTCCATGGAATTCTCCAGGCCAGAATACTGGAGTGGGTAGCCTTTCCCTTCTCCAGGGGATCTTCCCAACCCAGAGACCGAACCCAGGTCTCCCGCATTGCAGGCAGATTCTTTACCAACTGAGCCACAAGGGAAGCCAATGCAGGAGACCTGGGTTTGATCCCTGGGTTGGGAAGATCCCCCGGGGGAGGGTGTGGCGACCCACTCCAGTATGCTCGTTTGGAGAATCCCCATGAACAGAGGAGCCTGGTGGGCTGCAGTCCTTGGGGTTGCAAAGAGTCGGACATGACTGAGCTACTAAGCAGGGCACAGGCTATTTGTAAGAAAAGAGAACAGAGTACAACAGTGATTTCATTCTTTAGAGTAAAGAGCAATCAATGCCCTAAATCCCCTCCTCTCTGAATTTCTCCTCTTCTTCCCTCTCATATATATATTTCTTCTGCTCCATCCTCAGCCTCACACCTGTTCTTCCTCCCACTAGGGTTCACACCACCTCCAACAGCTACACCGTGTGAGACCTGGCCTTAGACTTGGACTTAACCCAGATCTCCTGTGATTTGACTGGAGGACTCCATCTGGTCAAAGGTTCAACGGCACATCCAGGGAGCGTCTTCCTGACTGCCGCGCCTGGCCAAAAAGTGGGACAGCCACTCACAGCCAGAAGGTCAATCCACAAACACAAGAAAAATTCCTGGCATTTTTCTCTAGAAATTTTGATTCCTTCCCCTGCTACTTCTTCTTGGAAAATGAAGCGGAGGAATTTACCACAGAGAGGAGAGCAAACAACAACAACAAAAAAAATGTTTTAATAACATTTCTACACATTGCTCAAGGCTTCTAAAGTTACAGCAATGAGCTTGTGCAGTGTTAGCAACTGTTTTTCATTTTGTTACGGGTTTAGAAGGTAAACAGGGATTGAGAGAATGAGCACATCTAAAGCACAAGCCAATCAAGATCAAATAAAGATTTACGACTCCAGACACAGTAGACACCCCATGGACTGGTGAGAACGGTGGCCATATTACTCAGGAAAATTCTGAGACAGTTCATGACCATTTGTGTCAGAAGTCTGAAAGCTGGACATCTTCGGGGTATGCACCAGCATGTTTAAAAAGGGTCTGCCTGCAGGCTCCTCCTTGGTGGCAGGCGACAGGTGTGGCAAGGACCGAGGCTGCTCAGATGCTGCTGCGTCTTCTCTGAAGCCCTTCCAAGGTCCTCACTCACAAACTAATCACTTCCCATGGGATAAACCACAGCAGGGATGGAAAAGGAAGATTTCCAAGAACGATTAGGGAGAAACTCCTAACAAAAGATTTCATTTCTCCCAAGAGTAGAAGCTACTTCCCCTCCAATGTACCTACTCTTTTTTTTTTAATTGCAATATAGTTGATCTGCAGTATCATTTAGGTTTCAGGTATACAGCACAGTGATTCAGTGTTTATATTACCATAGATTATCATACATCTTTGCCAGCAAAGGTCCATCTAGTCAAGGCTACAGTTTTTCCAGTAGTCATGTATGGACATGAGAGTTGGACTATAAAGAAAGCTGAGACCACTTCTGGGCATACACACTGAGGAAACCAGATCTGAAAGAGACACGTGCACCCCAATGTTCATCGCAGCACTGGTTATAATAGCCAGGACATGGAAGCAACCTAGATGCCCATCAGCAGACGAATGGATAAGGAAGCTGTGGTACATATACACCATGGAATATTACTCAGCCATTAAAAAAAATTCATTTGAATCAGTTCTAATGAGATGGATGAAACTGGAACCCATTATACAGAGTGAAGTAAGCCAGAAAGATAAAGACCATTATAGTATACTAACACATATATATGAAATTTAGAAAGATGGTAACAATAACCCTATATGCAAAACAGAAAAAGAGACACAGATGTACAGAACAGACTTTTGGACTCTGTGAGAGAAGGCGAGGGTGGGATGTTTCGAGAGAACAGCATCGAAACCTATATATTATCTAGGGTGAAACAGATCACCAACCCAGGTTGGATGCATGAGACAAGTGCTCGGGCCTGGTGCACTGGAAAGACCCAGAGAGATGGGGTAGAGAGGGAGGTGGGGGGGGGGGGATCGGGATGGGGAATACATGTAAATCCACGGCTGATTCATGTCAATGTATGACAAAAATCACTACAATATTGTAAAGAAATTAGCCTCCAACTAATAAAAATAAATGAAAAAAAAAAAACTTAAAAAAAAAGAAAGCTGAGCGCTGAAGAATTGATGCTTTTGAACTGTGGTATTGGAGAAGACTCTTGCGAGTCCCTTGGACAACAAGGAGATCCAACCAGTCCATCCTAAAGGAAATCAGTCCTGAATGTTCATTGGAAGGACTGATGTTGAAGCTGAAACTCTAATACTTTGGCCACCTGATGCAAAGAACTAACTCATTGGAAAAGACCCTGATGCTGGGAAAGTTTGAAGGCAGGAGGAGAAGGGGACGACAGAGGATGAGATGGTTGGATGGCATCACCGACTCAATGGACATGAGTTTGAGTGGGCCCTGGGAGTTGGTGATAAAGAGGGAGGCCTGGCATGCTGCAGTCCATGGGGTCAAAAAGAGACACAGGTTTGATCCCTGGGTCAGGAAGATCTCCTGGAGGTGGAGAGGCAACCAACCCACTCCAGTATTCTTGCCTGGAGAATCTCATGAACAGAGGGGCCTGGTGGGCTACAGTCCATGGGGTCACACAGAGTTTTGACACAACTACTGAAGTGACTTAGCACATACATACACATATATAATGCTACATATATGAATACATATATATATATATACACACACACAAACACACTGTTCTTCAGATTCTCTTCCTTTATAGGTTATTACAAAATACTGAGTATGGTTCCCTGTGCTACACAGTACAGGTCCTTGTTGGGCATCTATTTTATATATATCATTTGTATATACTGTTGCTGCTATTGTCATTGCTGTTTTAGGAAACATGTGCATACTTTAGATATTTGGAGAGTTGTAGGTATTCTCCAGAGCGATTGTCATTTAGAGAGTAGCTCTAATCTTATGCCCACTTCCTACTTATCACTTACGTTCACACCTAGCACATCAGAAAATCAGGGTCCCTCAGTGAATCTGCATTTATCCTATTGTTCTGAAATCACTGGTCTCCTAATCTAGCTTTTCAGGTTTTCACTGAATTTCGTTAAAGCAAGTCTTACTCTATCTAGAGATTTAACACAGTGAATAGATGGAAAAAGAGGTCTAAATTTCTGTAACAGACCCACCCCACCCCCCCAAAAGAGCTACATTCTGGGAAAGTTCAGCTGATATGGACTTTATCACCACGTGGCAGAACTGCCCGCTTGGCTTACACACAGCAGACATGGTGCCAAACAACTTGAGAACTCCTTGAGAAAGATGCGGTCTCTGTGAGGCTCTGGTCAATCTGTAGCTTCCTATCAAATGTCACTAACCCAGGATGCCAGTGAAAAGTCTTACAAACGTAAGACATTTATTCCAGACATTCAACATAAGCATAACTCAGGGGCTGCTTCAACTTCAGTAGATCTACATGTTTTAGGCTAATAATGAAAGTAACAGCAACACTATAGGTAGAATCCATAGCCATCACTACACTGAAAGCAGGACGCATCATTTATCAAACCCAAGTACTGCTGCAGGAGGCTTGTCCCACAGAAGGCAGGGAAACAAAACTGGTTGATTTCCTAACTGATATCTAAGTATATCTAAATGGACATAAACACACACATGTAATAGAGAGAAAATTAACCTAGAAAAATCAAGGGTAGTACTTTCCAACAACTATAAGGATAGAAATGTATTGGGGGAAGTAGCAATATGAGTTCAAATCAAACAATAACCCTTTATCAAACACAAATGCAACCCACAGACATAGAAAACAAACTATGACTAGCAACAGGCAAAGGAGGGTAGGAATAAATTGGGAATTTGGGATTAACAGATACATACGGCTGCTGCTGTTGCTGCTGCTGCTAAGTCACTTCAGCCGTGTCCGACTCTGTGTGACCCCATAGACAGCAGCCCACCAGGCTCCCCGTCCCTGGGATTCTCCAGGCAAGAACACTGGAGTGGGTTGCCATTTCCTTCTCCAGTGCAGGAAAGTGAAAAGTGAAAGGGAAGTCGCTCAGTCGTGTCCGACTCTTAGCGACCCCATGGACTGCAGCCTACCAGGCTCCTCCGTCCATGGGATTTTCCAGGCAAGAGTACTGGAGTGGGGTGCCATTGCCTTCTATATACTACTATATACAAAATAGATAAGAAACAAGGACTCACTGTATAGCACAGAGAACTATACTCAGTATTTTGTAATAACTTATAATGGAAAAGATCTGGAAAAGAATATGTATGCGTGTATAGATATATGCTGCATGCTGTGCTTACTCGATCAGTTATGTTCACCCCTTTTCAATCCCATGGACTGTAGCCCACCAGGCTCCTCTATCCATGGGATTCTCCAGGCAAGAATACTGAAGTGGGTTGCCACGCCCTCCTCCAGGGGTTCTTCCAAACCCGGGGATCGAATCCAGGTCTCCCACGTTGCAGGCAGATTCTTTACCATCTGAGCCACCAGGGAAGCCATAACTGAATCACTTTGAATGTAAACCTGAAACTAACACAACATCATCAATTAACCAGACTTCGTTTAAAAGAGGAACATAACTGCACATGGGAACATCTTTCCTAGGAAACTTGGTGTAGGGTCCTATAGTAGACCCCTTTGTTGATGCAGAACTCTCTAGCACAGCATCCCTTTCTGTGCACCCCCTCCCCATGTGGACGGACTCACTCCCTCATTAGGAAGCCTGTCTCAGGTATGCACAGCTCTAATCAGCCTTTCCGCAGACTGAGTCAAATCTACCCACCTGCTAGTAACTTACGTACCTTGGTCTCTAATCAGCACTCCGAAATTCGATCTTCACTGTGGCCATGAGCTTTAAGGTACTAAGTATCTAAACTTTATTTATTACCTTCTTCATAATAAAGAGAATTTATTCACTCTAGACTTTATTCATGATACCGCCACATAGTTTAATACTTTCCTAAGGCCATCTTACAGGCTTCCCTGATGGCTCAGTGGTAAAGAACTTGACTGCCAATGCAGGAGATGTGGGCTCGATCCTTGGGTTGGGAAGATCCCCTGGAGAAGGAAATGGCAACTCTCTCCAGTATTCTTGCCTGGGAAATCCCATTGACAGAGAAGCCTGGTGGGCTCCAGTCCATGCGGCTGTAGAAGAGTCAGACATGACTTAGGGACTGAATAACAAAAAATGCCATCTTAAGATGCATGATATCTAGAAGGTTCTAGTAGTCAAAGAGGCAAGCCAAGTAGTTCCAAGCAGCTTCCAGAGGCACTACTAGATAAGGACTAAGGGGAAGAGTAATTATCAAGGACTCAAAATCAACCCAGAATTCATTGTATTTCAAAGGGCAGAGGGAGCAGACAGAGAGTTGACAGGAGATGATTACCAAGGAGAAAGAAAAGTTAACATCTCTTCTCTTTCTCTTGTTTAAAACATGCAAAAAGATTCCCCAAATCTCCGAAAATACACTGTCAGACCAAAAATGGCATTATTAGCTTCACTAGTGCTTTGACCTAAACCAAGTAGTGAAATCAGTATCATGTATCTTCTGATTTTCATCAGAATGAATTTATTTACTGGAGGCAAAAGACAAAGACCTGAGTCTATTTAAGAATGACAGAGACCTTTGGTGGGATCTTCAGGTGGGAAGTCACATATCAGTAAGTCAGACAACACTACTGATCACAGCAAGAAGAGCATGTCCTAGGCTCCCCATCCTCTCCCTACAAAAGCAGTCACAAAACATCTGACAGAATATAATTGCATAAAACACATTTGCAAAGACTCTAGGCAAAAAACATATGCCCAATGGCCAAACTGTCTCGGTTCCACTGTAGCTGACTATTCATAGAAGACTGATGATGTTACACTTGCATAAAAAGATGATGCACACCCTCCAGCATAAAGAGTAGTTCACTTTGGTAGAACACGGTGGTCAAAAGTAACAGTCAACATGCTTTGTGGATCTTCAGGGATCAGTCCCTCACTTCTTCTAAGTCTCAGTCTAAATGCCAGTTTCCCCATAAGACCCACAGTGACCACTCTAATTAAAATCTGCCACACCCTCGTCCTCTCAACTCCCACCAAGAGTCTTCTCCAGAACCAAAGTCAAAGGCATCAATTCTTTGCTTCCATTAAGCGTTAGTCTTAACCTGGCAATGCAGAGACCTTAGCCCCTCAGAACTCGTCACATGTTTTACTAAGTTACTGTGTTAACTGTTCCATTTCCCCTCCTTCCCAACACACATGCACACAGATAAAGACTGACAAGGACAGGATCTTTATCTAGTTACTGATGGGTCCCAAGAATCAAAAGAGTTCCTGGCACATGATAGGAAATAAGAAGCCAGCATACATTGGTTGAATGAATAGGTAATCATAATGAATAAGTAATTCCGGGCTTAGATAAACCTGACCATGAGTCCCTTTTCCACCTCCACTAGCTGTAGGACCTTAGGAAAATGATGGTCCTCTCTGAACTGTGTTTCCTCATCAGTCAAATGGAGATATAGGAATGCCTGTCCCATAGGATCATGGTAAGAATGACACGATTCAGTGTATATGAAGAACTTAAGGATCATGCTTGGACAAAGCAAGAGCTCAAAAAATGTCACCTTCCTTTATTTTTCCAGTAGTCACGTACAATTGTGAGAGCTGGACCATAAAGAAGACTGAGTGTCAAAGAACTGATACTTTCGAATTGTGGTGCTGGAAAAGACTTGAGAGTCCCTTGGACAGCAAGAGATCAAACCAGTCAATCCCAAAGGAAATCAACCCTGAATATCCATTAGAAGGACTGCTGCTGAAGCTGAAGCTCTAATACTTTGACCACCTGATGCAGAGAGTCAACTCAATGGAAAAGACCCTGATGCTGGGAAAGATTGAAGGCAAAAGGAGAGGGGATGACAGAGGATCCGATGGCTAGATAGCATCACCGACTCAATGGACATGAATTCGAGCAAACTCCTGCTCAAATAGTGAGCAGATAGTGGAAGACAGAGGAGCCCAGTGTGCTGCCGTCCAGGGGGTCGCAAAGAGACAGACACAGCTTACTAACTGAACAGCAGCAGCCATCATTATTATTTCAAGATATGTTCCCCAAAGCGGTGAGGGACTGGTAAGGATTTATGTTCCCCGGCAACTTGCCCTCCTCACATCTGAAGAGCGCAGATCTGAGATGGTGAAAAGGGATTCAGGACGTTGATGAAGCCGCAGAGCTACCCAGGTCAAGCCCATCACAAGACCTCATCAGCGCCAATTCAAAGACATGCAGGAGTTTACAAAGGAGCTGTTAACAGTGTGAGGATGACAGACTCAGCCCTGCTGGAGCAGAATAAACATTAACAATGAAACCACCAAGTAAGTGAGGGTGAGGCTGGAAACCTTAAAAGGCAGGAAAGCAGCTTCTCTCTGGCTACTTGAAGGGAGAGATTTGTTTATTTGGTTTAACTGGAGTCAAAGCTAATGGTTCTAATGGCTTGAATCACCCCAAATTATTCTCCAGATTTCCACACATGGGCTGTAACTTAAACTTTATGAAAGAAGATAAAGAAAATCAGTCTCCCATAAAAAGAGTTTACCAGAACATACTAATCATTTAGACATTCGCTTATATTTCTAGAAAGCTGAAGATCAGAAACTGTGTGGTAACATTTTCCTGGAGCAAATTCTAAGAATGCCTGAAGCCTGGGAATTAAATCATTAATCTGAACATTCACTAAGTCTGTAGGAAAACAAAACACTGGAAACACCCAATATTGATAAGCACATCACCTTTAATCTCAGAATTAAAAGCAGAGACTGTCTGAGTTAAGAGAGAAAGTGGGAATGAGTGAGAAAGACCGAGATGAGGGTAAAGGGGATGACAAAAGGGAAAGGAATATTTACTGATTTCAGGACTATAATGCCATCCCTGGGGGCTCAGATGATAAAAAACTGCCTGCAATCCAGGAGAACCTGGGTTCAATCCCCAGGTTGGGATGAGCCCCTGGAGAAGGGAATGTCTACCCACTCCAGTATTCTTGCCTGGAGAATTCCATGGACAGACAAACCTGGCGGCTTACAGTCCGTGGGGTTGCAAAGAGTCGGACATAACTGAGTAACTAACACTTATTAGGGCAGTCATACTCATTATAACATGTCTTCCCAAAGTGGTCCATTAAAGCATTATGTGAACAAACTAAAATGAAGGACTACATGCTCAAGGGTGATTATGACAAATAATGCCAAAAAAAAAAAATTTTTTTTTTTCTCTCTTCACTCTATAGAATAAAGACCTTAAGACTTGGGGACAACTAATCAAAGTCTGGTAGCTAAGCTGAAGCTGGAATCAAATTTCCAGACTCCCAAATCAATGCTTTGCATTCCATACAAGAACTGCCTCGAGCTCTAACATGCATGTGATAAATGATTCAGATTCTGCCTTTCTGACAAGCTCCCAGGTGATACTGATGCTACAGGACCTGGGAGGTCACAGAAATAGGAAGCCTCTCACCCACTGCACCTGCTAAGGTTAAGTTTTGGGAATATTTTTTAAAATATCTTTTAAAAAGATATTTTTCTAGGAGCAGGACAAAGTGAAATTACAGATGAAATATTGCGGTTTTAAAGGTTCTAATAATTCACAATATTTCTAAAATTTAAGGGTCATGTACATGGTGGTGTCAACTCCAGTAGTAAACAAAATACATTAAAGTTGCAAATTTTTAAAGCATACACAAACACCAACACTTCAGAGTTGAGGGATCTCTCATTGAGCCATTCTATGCACATTCACTGATAATTTAAAATACACCACACCTAAACTGCACCATGGGCTTCCCAGATGGCTCAGCAGTAAAGAGTCCTCCTGCCAATGCAGGAGACAAGAGTTCAATCCCTGGGTCAGGAAGACTCCCCTGGAGAAGGAAATGGCAATTCACTCCACTATTCTTGCCTGAGAAATCCCATGGACAGAGGAACCTGGCAGGCTACAGTCTCTGGGGTCACAGTCAGAAGAACTGACACTTAGTGACCGAGCACAGATGCAAACAGCACTCTAGCAGTGAAACTGCCCAGGCTCAGTCTCCTTCGGTAATAGAAATACTGTGACTAGGGATCGCTTTAACTTTCTTTAAAATTGGATGTTTCAGATAAGAAAGATGGCATTAACACACCAAATTCCCACAGGCTTATTTGCATAGACTTTACCATCAGATAGCATAATGTAATAAAGTTGACCAAACTCAATTACATATATATTTAACCTATAATACATTACATATATTATAATGATATATATTAGGGGGGTGTTAAAGTGTAACTGGGCAGAGAAACAATTTTTGAAAAGCTCTTCTTATTCTAACTCTCTATCCCCCTTCACCCCCCCCCCCCCATCTATCACAGAAGAATCTGGATGCATTTGAAGAGAGTTGATGAACACTGAACACAATGTGTCCCTCCAGCCAAAACTCAGTTACCTCCCAAAGCTTCCTATTGGTCCCCTTGAATCAGCTGAACTCAAGAGGTTTTTTTTCCTATAAAAAGTCCACTGTGTATCTAAATCGGATTCCAGTAAAAATTTCACTTCAGCTCAAGTGAAAATGCAGAGGTAGCAGTTAGGAATAACAGCTGGAGAACATTAGTTTTCTGTCTCTCCTTTTCTCTCCCAAGGGTTGAAAACTCCACTGTTCAGACAGGAAGTAGTCACACACCACACACTGCACAATAGGAGAACGCTGGGATGTAAGAACAAGTTGCAGAGGATTAGAAAGAGTGTGAGGGGTTTTGTTTAAGAACACAGAGCCGCAGCTCTGAGTTCCTCTCCAGGTATCGGACCCCCCAACCCCAGTGGGGGTTGAACCCCAGTGTTCAAGTAAAGTAATGGGTACACACCCAGAACTGACAAACACACATTTCATTCCCTGAAAGCTTTTTAATAACTCAAGAGGAAGCAGGCTTAATCTTTCATTTTTCCACCATTTTTTAAAACATTAACTTCACGAGGTTTTGGGGGGTGGCCAAGATTCTCCAATAATCTTTTCTGGCCTAATTTCACGGTTGGCTATCTTAAAAGACCACCTTTCAACTTCCTTTTAAAAAAAGAAAGAAAGAAAGAAATTGTCGGGGGGGAGGGGGGAATTTCTCTCGCTTAACTGTACAGAATAAAGAAATCTACGTATTTCATATATATGTGGAATTGAACACATGATGCCCTGGAAAAAGAATGATTTAAACAAAAGGTTTTTGTGGATACGGTTTTCTTAGGGTCGGTTTCTGCTGTAATTTCACAAAGCTGCTGAGAAGGAACACAGTCCCGAGCAAGGGGGAGAGGCATCCACCTTCCGTGGCCAGAGCTCCTCAAGTTTTGAATTGAATGATCGGAGTTTCTCTAACACCACATGCTGAATAGCCATTCTGCATTCCTAGCAGTCTGCAGGCGCGGGACCCCGCTTCTAACCGCCGGTCCTCTGGGGGCGGGCTGTAAAACCGACCCCGTCTCTTGCACTCCCCTCCAGCCAAGTTCACGAAAGACAAACCTTCCTAACTTCAGAACTGCAGGGAAAAGCCTCTGCAGTATGCATATCAGGGGCAACGCAGTTAATCAACCGGGTTCCAACACTACGGTTTTATGCAAAGAGGGGGAGGAGGGGCGAGGGAGAAGCCAACCCACACATCCATCACACTTTTAGGAGTAGGTGGAGTTTAAAGTTTCCCGAACTTCCAAGTTCCCACTTGACAGGCAATATTTCTGTGCAATTTCCAGCCCCATGTAACAGACGGTCCTTTGCCCGTCTCGAGCCCCGGGAGAGCCCAGATCAAACCCCCCCCCCCCCCCCCCAGCCACGCCTGGCCTCGCATGGCCCCTAGGTGGTCAGTTTCACGAAGCTGTCAGCTCGCGGGAGCAGTGAGCAGAGAATGGAAACTTAACTTCTTCTAGAAGTTTTCCCTACTACAGGAGAGTCCAAGTGACTGGTGCACAAAGGCCTGGGAAAGTTTTCCCTGCGTTGTTTCTCAGAACCGTCTTCCGCCAGCTGCCAAACTCTCCAACCTAAACCCCAGATGCCCCAGGGAAGGGAAGTTAAGGCACAGCCGTTTCGCCGTAGGCAGAAGGGCCACGCGAACCGTCGCACGGACAACCTGTGAAGTTGCTTAGAGAGTCCCCCGTCGTGAGAAAGCACCCGCGGGGCGCCTGAGCACTCTATGCCGAAGGGGAAGGTGATGGCCCAGACAGGGTGCCCAATGGGGGTGCGCCCCGACACCACCGGGCGTGCGAGAACCTTCCTTCCCAGACGCGAAGGCGAGGGGAAAGGAGATGGGGGGGGGGGGGGGGCGCGGTGGGGCGCGATCGGGAGTGTGAGGACGGACGGCCCACTCACCCTCGCTGCCGTACTGTTTGCCATTGTTCGCGCCCATCCTGCCGCCGTCATGCCCGCCGTCTCCCCGGACACTCCATAGCTGGGGCGCACCGCCTGCGCGCTCCGCCAGAGGAAAGCCCGCCCGACGGGACCGTTAGCTGCGCATACCCCACGCGCCGGGACCGATCTCCGGCCGGGGGCGGCCCCCCGCACTCCGATGGGCGGTGGGGGTGGGCTCGGTCTCCTCCTGGCAATCCCCCGACTGCGCCGGGTGGGGACCCGGGGACGGCCGCCGCCCTTAGAATCCGCGTTCGGGGCCGGCGGGCGCAGCGCCGCGGAGAGCCCGCGCCCCGGGGCCGCCCAGAGGCTCGCCGCGCCGCCGCCGCCGGGTCCCCATCCGCCCGCCCCGATCCCCCCGGCGGTGGGCGCTGAGCCGAGCGGCGCGGGCGGCTGGGGCTCCCGGGCTCTGCCGCCTCCTCCGGGCGCCCCCTGCGCACCCGCGGCTTCCCCCGGGGAGGGCGAGGCGGCCACTTGTTGCGGGTGCCCCGAGCGAGCAAAAGACTCGCGGCCCTGCGCGGCTCGCCCAAGGGCCGGACTTTTGTTAGCGCCAGGCGCCTCCTCTCGCCGCCCAGCGTCAATCACAGCTGGAGCCCCGGGGAGGAAGGCCGGCCCGGAGATGCGCGGCCTTTTAAAGGGGCAGCGCGCCTTTTCGGGGCTCCGGCTCCCCTCCCCAGACCGGGCGCAGGCCCTGCGCGCCGCCCGCGAACTGCTGCGGGGAGCGAAGGAAGGCGCGCTCTTGGCTCAATTTGACTATTGTTCTTTTCCCGGCTGGGTCCCTAATGACTAAGATGAGCTTCCGGGTGTCGTTTGAAATCCCTTGGGTCTGCCTGCAAATACGGCCTGAGTTAGGTGTGGTGGCATTCCGAATCCACACGCGTTGGAGGCTGATTCTGTCGACAGCTCCAGGTATTCGTGCCGGCCTCCTCCTGGTGCTCCCACGTTCGGGTCTGAGGCGGGAAACGGGGAGCGAGGGAGGCAAACCTTGAAGGGGAACTTAGCAGGGAGTCAGTGCAGAGCCAAAGACATTCCTCGCCCCGGTGCGGGAGGTTTCCTGGCTCACAACTTTTAAGAGCTTCTGAGCCAGGAAGTGTGTTCCCCCACTTCCACCCTCCCGTTCCTATGATTTTTTTTTTTTTTTTTTCTTCCTTGTGGTTGGTGTTACCCTTTGTTTTATACATTACAACCTCTTTTGGAAATTTCTATGGCACTTCTAGAGTCTTAAAATGGCCTTTTGGTGTTCACTCCTTTAAATGGAAAAAGGAAATTCTTCTTAATGTTTTATTCCCTTTCCATATAAATACCTAGAGTTTTATAACATTGCATCTTAGTAATGACCTGGGCATTCACAGTGTAAATTATTTTCTACGGAGGCAGGCACGCAGCACAGTTTCTCTGTATAAGTGTTGGATGTTTTAAATTAAACTTACATAATGATACATATAATATATAAGCATTTATGATACCTGAATGGAAGTCCAGCGTTTTCGTAATTACCTTTTTCCTAGAAGACTTGCGACCTCGTGCAGAAATTGTTAGTGACTTGATCGTCCATAGATTCTTTTCGGGTAATTTCCTTTCATTTACTACAATTTTCATTCTTAAGGATAAGCAAAAATATCATGTTTCCAAGTTTTAAAATCTAGATTTATTGTTCCAGAGAGATCATGTTTTGAAGGAAAAATAAATTCATCTATTTTCAAGCACAGAACTAAATAATTGTACCAATCACATTTCAACTGTTCTGTTGCAGGAACTGGGCTCTTGTCTAACACTCGGAAATGAATTGTCCGAGGTGCTGACGAAGCAAGAGATTTTACTGGGAAAGGGCATCCGGGTGGAGAGCAGTAGGGTAGGGGAACCCAGGAAGAACAGCTCTGTCAGGTGGCTCCCTGTTTCATGGGGATGGGATTAGTTTCCGGGTTGTCTTTAGCCAATCATTCTGACTCAGAGTCCTTCCTGGTGATGCACGCCTCCTTCAGCCAAGATGGATGCCAGCGAGAAGGATTCTGGGAGGTGGTGGGACATGTGGTGTCTCCTTTTGACCTTTCCGGAGCTCTTCCGGTTGGGGGTGGCTTATTAGTTCCCTGTTCCTTACAGGACCTCCTGTCCTAAAACAACCCATGCAAATAGTTACTATGGTGCCTGGCCAGAGTGGGTGGTTTCGGTCAGTGTGCTTCCCCTAACAGTTCCAGTTCAAAGAGATCAAGAACTATATTTCATCTTTTCATATATATAATCTAGCACATTGTCTGGCCAATAATATGTGTTTCCCATGTCTGTTGAGTTAAATTAAAAACTTATATCACAGGCCCTGTATAGGAAATGAGTGTGTCAAAAATGTGGAAGAGTCATATGGGTTTTCAGAGACTCTGCCTGAAAATATAAACTCAAACTAGAAATGAATGTGTCCACGTTGTCTTCATCTAGAATGGGACTCTGCTCACCTGGTCCCTGTGATTTTTCATCATCTTGTAGGGGCTGCCCTGGATCTGGCTCTGGATCAGATCATTTTGGGAAACTTTATTGGCAACAAATCCTCTATAAGCAGTGGAATGATGGATGCTTCTCTTGATATTCTGTGTTGAGTTCACAACTTGCTCTCTTATAGGCTGTTATCTCCCGCCCTCTTTTGAGGTCTACACATTTCAGAAAAATGATCCTAGAAGAAACTGAAGCTCCAGCAGTTTGAATGTCTAGAGTCACCTCCGTGGTAAGTGCCAGATGAATGCAGGTTCTCATTCCTCTCCTCCCCATTCCTCTACTTCTCTTAAACTGGTCATTATTCAACTCGGGAGGCTCTGTCCCCCCTTTTGGTTAAGTCACCTTCTAGGATCTTTATATATCAGAGCAAAGCTAACATTGAAAAGTAAATTGTAGTGACTAACCACATTTCATATCAGTTCAGTCCAGTTCAGTCGCTCAGTCGTGTCGCTCTTTGCGACCCCATGAATCACAGCACACCAGGCCTCCCTGTCCATCACCAACTCCCGGAGTTTACTCAAACTCATGCCCATCAAGTCCGTGATGCCATCCAGCCATCTCATCCTCTGTCGTCCCCTTCTCCTCCTGCCCCCAATCCCTCCCAGCATCAGGGTCTTTTCCAATGAGTCAACTCTTCACATGAGGTGGCCAAAGTACTGGAGTTTCAGCTTCAGCATCAGTCCTTCCAATGAACACCCAGGACTGATCTCCTTTAGGATGGACTGGTTGGATCTCCTTGCAGTCCAAGGGACTCTCAAGAGTCTTCTCCAACACCACAGTTCAAAAGCATCAATTTTTCAGTGCTCAGCTTTCTTCACCCTCCAACTCTCACATCCATACATGACCACTGGTAAAACCATAGCCTTGACCAGACGGACCTTTGTTGGCAAAGTAATGTCTCTGCTCTTTAATATGCTATCTAGGTTGGTCATAACTTTCCTTCCAAGGAGAAGTGTCTTTTAATTTCATGGCTGCAGTCACCATCTGCAGTGATTTTGGAGCCCAAAAAAATAAAGTCTGACACTGTTTCCATTGTCTCCCCATCAATTTCCCATGAAGTGATGGGACCAGATGCCATGATCTTAGTTTTCTGAATGTTGAGCTTTAAGCCAGCTTTTTCACTTTCCTCTTTCACTTTCATCAAGAGGCTTTTTAGTTCACCTTCACTTTCTGCCATAAGGGTGGTGTCATCTGCATATCTGAGGTTATTGATATTTTTCCCAGCAATCTTGATTCCAGCTTGTGCTTCTTCCAACCCAGCGTTTCTCATGATGTACTCTGAATATAAGTTAAATAAGCAGGGTGACAATATATAGCCTTGACATACTCCTTTCCCGATTTGGAACCAGTCTGTTGTTCCATGTCCAGTCCTAACTGTTGCTTCCTGACCTGCATACAGGTTTATCAAGAGGCAGGTCAGGTGGTCTGGTATGCCCATATCTTTCAGAATTTTCCACAGTTTATTGTGATCCACACAGTCGAAGGCTTTGGCATAGTCAATAAAGCAGAAATAGATGTTTTTCTGGAACTCTCTTGCTTTTTTGATGATCCAGTGGATGTTGGCAATTTGATCTCTGGTTCCTCTGCCTTTTCTAAAACCAGCTTGAACATCTGGAAGTTCACAGAACCACGTTTACCTCCTCTGAAATTAAACTCTGAATACTCTCATAGCTCTGTTGCCAGCCATGGAGGGAAAGAGAGACAATCCAGTATAAACAAAATAGAGGACTTCCCTGGTGACTCAGTGGTAAAGAGCCTGCCTGCTAATGCAAGAGACACTGGTTCGATCCCTGGTCTGGGAGGATCCTGCATGCCTCGGAGCAACTAAGCCCATGTGCTACAACTATTGATCTGTGCCCTGGAGCCCAGGAGCCGCAACTACCGAAGTCCTCGAGCCCTAGGGCCCATGCTCCACAACAAGAGCAGCCACCACCGTGAGAAGCCCTCATACCTAGAGAATAACCCCCACTCATCACTTTCTTTCTAGCAAGAAAAGCCCTACTTCTGCTTAAAGTAAAGGTGCATTCACATGTGTCTATGGTTTACATTTCAAAACTAAGATACTGTATACATGTACAACTTCAGGAAAAAATTCCTACCTTTTTACCCAGCTGCCAAACAGAAACCCCCACCTTTCAAGCTTCTTGAGAAAAAAATAGTGGGTTTTTCATCAATGGGTTCTCAATAACTAGCACAGCTTCTAACCCAGTGTACTCACTCAGTAAAATCCTGCAGAAGAAATGAATGTTGAACAAAGATGTAAAATGATTTAACTATTGTTCCACTTTCTCTCACTGCCTTTTTTAAGAAACCACAATCACTGAAAGTCTTTAAAAATAAGTAAGCATTCTAAGCTTCCCAGGTGGCCCAGTGGTAAAGAATTTGTCTGCCAGTGAGGGAGACACAGGAGACTGGTTTGATCCCTGTGTCAGGAAGATCCCCTGGAGGAAGAAATGGCAACCCCCTCCAGTATTATTGCCTGGGAAATCCCATGGACAGAGGAGCCTGGTGGGCTACAGTCTGTGGTATTGCGAAGAGTCAGACATGGTTGACTGAGCACGCAAAGAAGCTTCCTAAGTCACCCCAAAACTGAATAATAATGTACCGGGCACTGTTTTGTTTTGTTTTGTTTTGTTTCCCCACGCAGTACTTTTCCTCTTTGCTCTGGAAATATCAGTTCCTGTCCTTTGGGAAACTTTCACCCGTATTCCAACCCTGGGCTTGCCAGTTATAGTGGTGGTGGTCAACTTCGTGGTTAAGTGGGGGTCCAGAATCAGACTGACCCAATCAGACATCCACATCCCCTTGCCCCCTAGCAGTAAAAGGCCAGCAAGTGCCTCTCCTGCTCCTTAGGTGGTATCAGGGCAGATAGTCAGGACTATCAGCCAGGAGTTGAGGGCCACCCCCACTACAGTGCAGTGTCCTTGGAAGGAAAGCTATGACAAACCTAGTCAATGTATTAAAAGCAAAGACATCACTTTGTCGACAAAGTTCTATGTAATCAAAGCTATGGTATTTCCAATTGTCATGTATGGATGTGAGAGCTGGACCATACAGAAGGCTGAGCACCGAAGAATTGACACTTTTAAACTGGAGAATATTCTTAAGAATCCTTTAGACAGCAGTGAGCTCAAACGAGTCAATCCTAAAGAAAATCAGCCTTGAATACTCATTGGAAGAACTGATGCTGAAGCGCCAATCCTTCGGCCATGTGTTGTGAAGAGCCAGCTCATTGAAATAAGACCCTGATAGTGGGAAAGATTGAAGACCAAAGAAAGGATGAGATGGTTAGATAGCATCACCAACTCAATGGACATGAATCTGAGCAAACTGTGGGAGACAGTGGGGGATAGAAAAGCCTCATGTACTGCGGTACATGTGGCCACAAAGAGCCAGACACAACTGAGTGACTGACAAGCAGCTAAAACCTCCCAAATTCTTGAAATGGCAAATTTATAAAAATGGAAAACAGATTCATGGCTGAATGGTTAAGGTGATTCTGAATAAAAGGGGAACATGAGGGATTGTCATGGTGCAGAAAATGTTCTGTGTCTTGACTCTAGCCATATAGGCATCTTGGTTCTGTTGTTGTACTACAGTTTTGCCAATATTTTATCATTGGAGGAAGCTAAATTGGGATAAATGTGATCCTTTTGTGTTATTCATTAGAAATGCAAATAAAACTGCAATTATTTCAACATCAAAAGTTTTAAGTTGAAAAAAGAAGCCCTTTCACCACAAGATTTCTGTGTATTTTTCCTGTACTATCATTTATAACACCTCCCACTTCTTCTTCATCCACATATGGGAGAGCCAGAACCGTAATGATCACTGATCTCTTAGTGTTAATTGGATTTACATCTGTGTCTACTCAGCACTGAGTAATTTAGGCAAAGAAGCCTAAAATGGTTCATACCCTAAACTTTGGGTTTGGGAATATCAGAGTTAAAAAACTCCACTGATGAAAGGAACTGGCCAATTGCTAAATTAGTAAATTGTCCAGTGACTTTGTCTTTTGTTGACCTGATACAAAAAGAAAAACATAAAAGTAGAGAAATCTAAATGTCAATTGATATTCACATCTTCTTTTCTATTTTTAAGTAGCTAACTCAGTGACCTTTGAGCTACTTTAAGAAATATTGATAAATCCATACTCTGAGTAATGGGAATATATTCTTTTCTAATAGTATATTTTTAGAGTATTGAATCCAAAATCTAGCTTGATTTAAAACACCATGTGTCCATGCGTGCTAAGTCACTTCAGTTGTGTCCGATTCTTTGCAACCTTATGTACCATAGCCACCAGGCTTCACTGTCCTTGGGGATTCTCCAGGCAAGAATACTGGAGTGGGTTGCCAGGCCCTCCTCCAGGGGATTTTTCCCTCCCAGGAATCGAACCCCTGTCTCTTGTGTACAATTCTGCATTGACAGCTGGTTTTTTTACTGCTGGCACCACCTGGGAATCCCTTACAATACCACAGGAGTCTGTTTTTACTGGAGGTGGAGCCCCAGAAGATCAAGTTAATCTTCTCTGTGTACTTGGCCCCGGGAAAAGACAGACTGCCAGAGCCCTGTGGAGCCATGGGGCCAGGAACCAATCAATGCACCTCTTTCCCTCAACTGGAGTGTTGGTTACAAGCTTGCAAAGGGTCACATCATTGCTGTAAGTCTCCCTGGAAATACTGGAGAGAAAATGAATCCTCCCATGAAATCCATTTTGGGAGAAACTTTCAAAGCTGCACTCCCTGAGATAAAAAAAATACTGAGAATGATCATAATAAATACCTGTCTTTAAAAGGAAGAAATGAGTTTTCTTTTAAAGTTTATTTTAAAACTTTAAATAAACTAGAGTTTATTTAAACTGGAGTTTATTCAATTTATATTGACTTTTCTCCCCTTGTTAGCACACTAGGTTGCCTTCAAAAAACTAAATCACCTGCTCATCTTTATTTTCCTATTTTAGATTATGGGTGGATTTGCATATTGTTACTGCAATTATGGTGGAAGGTGGCAACTCAGTTCTAAAATAGGCTTGTGGTTGAAATACATGTATTAACTAAAAGAGGAAATACTGTTAATTATTATGTTTATTACCAAAATATGAAGTTGGATTCTTGACAAAACAGATACTTGTTTCAGACAGAAAATCATGGTTAAAAAAAAAAAAAAAAAAAAAGATTATTATGCCCACCCTAGAACATTTAGTATAAGTATTTTTACTTAAACTATAATATTAGAGAAGAAAACAAGAACATGCATGAATTTCAACAGTGTGCTGTTTTGAATTAAGTATTTTGCATGTCTCACTTAATGTCTGTAATTAACTTAGTGCTTGTAGACTTAACTTTATGAAGATGACTACTGAGGCTCAGAGAAGTTGAGAAAATCCTAAAATGATGCACAGCAAGATTAGAACTGAGATCAATTTGCAAGGTCTGCGATATTGCTCCCTTTTTTCTACCACCAATGTCATGCCATCACAGGCCACCCTAGATTTGGACCAAGCCTGGCTTTCAGCAGAGATATTATGTGTTTAACTTAGAGTGAAAAATCTGTTGAAACCTGCAAAATTTAATTAGACATGTATTCACTATGCCACCTGAATGTTCACCATAGTCATAATGACTAGTGGTTAGGTAGTTTAGATAAATAATTTAGGTATCATCATCATTATAAAGTAAATAGATTGCTTAATAGAATAGGCACTTTATATAGGACTCTTGAAATTCTATCTGCTCACATAAGTTCACTTTACAGCTCTGGGAAACAAAATAGCCCTTTGCTCTAATTCAAAATATTACAATACTCACATACTCTACCAAACCATTGCACCTCACTCTGAATTACATTTAGCATGCAATTCCCTATTTGTCCTTTATCAGGCAACTATCCTATAGGAGGTAAATCACATGAGACCGCACAGTAGCCCAAACCAGCATTATATGGTTAGCTCAGAGTGTTATAGCAGTCAGCCAAGTCCTAACATATTTCATTATCTGGCTTCTTAGAACACAGCAGAGTAGAAGTAAGGCATTAGAAGAAATAATGCTCAACCTATTTGAGAAACTACAAAAAGTTATGGCTTCTTAAAAGTAGGGTAATGAGAAAAATCTCTAAAGGGAAGATAGAAAAACTGAACAAAGGAAAACATAAGCAAGACACAAATGAAAGACTCAGGGTGATATAAGCATAGGTTATTGTCTTATGTAGGGTAACAGTGTTGTTGTTTAGTTCCTGAGTCATGTCCAGCTCTTCTGCAACCCCGTGGTCTGTAGCCCACCAGGCCCCTCTGTCCATGGGGATTCTCCAGGCAAGAATGCTGGAGTGAGTTGCCATTTCCTTCTCTAGGGGATCTTCCAGGTATTGAACCTGTGTCTCCTGTGTTGGCAAACAGATTCACTCATGCCAATTGGGGAGCCCCCTAAGGTAATATTAGCACCTGTAGTAAATAAATTTCCAAGTTTTAGTAACAAGCACATGTAACTAGTCCACTGGAGATTTTGCTCCACACAGTGATTCAGGGATCCAGGCTTCTTCTGTCTTATAGCTGCACCAGCCACAGCGTCATCTGCACATAGCTGGCTGAAGGGACAAAGAGTCAGTGGAAGTCCTGTCTTATCACCTCTGCTCACTTTTCCCTGATGAGAACAAGTTCAGTGGCTTCATCTAGACATAAAGGAACCTGGGAAATGTAGTTTTTGGCTGACCTACTGTCCTAGCAACACCCCACACTGGAGAGGGGGAACAGTAATACTGGTGAACATGCATGTAGATTAACATTCTTGAGTAGCCCCTGAAGATCACTCTTTGTTGTTCAACAATTAATGAACATAGCCACTACATGTCATACACTGGCCAGGTCACCCAACCCACATTTGCCCTTCCTTCTCCCTTGCCTTCTTCTTCTCTTTGAGTCAAAAGTTAAATCCCTCTGGGAATTCCCTGGTGATCCAGTGGCTAAGACTTTGCCTACCAACCAGAGAGGGGTGGGTTCCATCCTTGTCAGGGAACTAAGATCCCACATGCCTTGGGGCCAAAAAACATTGAACAGGAGCAGTGTTGTAGCCAATTCAGTAAAGACTTTAAAAAATGGTCCACATCTAAAAAAAGTAAAAGTGAAAGTTAGATACTTGTTTTCCCAGAACCCCCAGTAGTTAAGAATGGCCATATGGCCTTCCCTTGGCCAAAGAAATGTAAGCAAAATTCAGTAGGAGCACCTGGAATAGATTTTTGTCATGGAAATAAAATCCAGAGATAGTTCTGCCACTATTTCTTCCCTCTTCTTTCTTCAGCTCCACTGTTTTTTGAAACTGTGGCAGCATCTTGTGAATTTCAGGGAAATGTCAGGAGAATTGTAAGGATAATGACTTGGAGTCCAGAAGACACAGAACTTTTGAGGCAATGCCAGCAGCTTTCTACTTCCAAACTCCCAGGAATGGAAGGATAGACACTGTTACTTAAAGCCAACTGGATACCTAACAGATAGAACTTCCCTGGGGACTCAGTAGTAAAGAATCTGCCTGCAATGCAGGAGAACTGGGTTTGACCCTGGGTCAGGAAGATCCTCTGGAAAAGGAAATGGCTACCCCCTCCAGTATTCTTGCCTGGGAAATCCCATGGACAGAGGAGCCTGGTGGGCTGCACTCCATGGGGTTGCAAGGGTTGGACACAACTTAATAATTAAACAACTGACATACCTGAGACATAACATGTTTTGTTCATTAAGAAGGAAGAAAAAGTAGAAAATATAATATAATAATATTTCTGTCTTTATAATAATATTTCCATCTAATGTATACAAGATTGCTGGGAGAAATATCAATAACCTCAGATATGCAGATGACACCACTCTATGGCAGAAAGTGAAGAGGAACTAAAAAGCCTCTTGATGAAAGTGAAAGAGGAGAGTGAAAAAGTTGGCTTAAAGCTCAACATTCAGAAAACTAAGATCATGGCATCTGGTACCACCACTTCATGGGAAATAGATGGGGAAACAGTGTCAGACTCTATTTTGGGGGGCTCCAAAATCACTGCAGATGGTGACTGCAGCCATGAAATAAAAGACGCTTACTCCTTGGAAGGAAGGTTATGACCAACCTAGATAGCATATTAAAAAAGCAGAGACATTACTTTGCCGACAAAGGTCCGTCTAGTCAAGGCTATGGTTTTACCAGTGGTCATGTATGGATGTGAGAGTTGGAGGGTGAAGAAAGCTGAGCACCAAAAAATTGATGCTTTTGAACTGTGGTGTTGGAGAAGACTCTTGGGAGTCCCTTGGACTGCAAAGAGAGCCAACCAGTCCATCCTAAAGGAGATCAGTCCTGGGTGTTCATTGGAAGGACTGATGCTGAAGCTGAAACTCCAGTACTTTGGCCACCTCATGTGAAGAGTTGACTCACTGGAAAAGACCCTGATGCTGGGAGGGATTGGGGGCAGGAGGAGAAGGGGACGACAGAGGATGAGATGTCTGGATGGCATCACCGACTCGATGGACATGGGTCTGAGTAAACTTCGGGAGTTGGTGATGGACAGGAAGGCCTGGTGTGCTGTGATTCATGGGGTCGCAAAGAGTCAGACACGACTGAGCGACTCAACTGAACTGAACTGAATGTATACTAAAATGCATGATGCTTAAATGAGAAATTTTAAATTACATAGAAAATATACATAAACAAAACAGAAAATTTTCCACTGTATGTGCCCCTG
Source organism: Dama dama (assembly GCF_033118175.1). NCBI lineage: Eukaryota > Metazoa > Chordata > Mammalia > Artiodactyla > Cervidae > Dama > Dama dama. The sequence continues at coordinate 63,407,895 of NC_083705.1, forward strand.
AAAATGTCACTCTATTCATTTGCCATCATATCTGAATACACTGTTTTAGTGTATGAATTATGTACATTTATTCAACATGAAGAAATGCTATTTTCAGTGTCTTTATCAAGATTCAGTCAATTTAAACCTGAAATCTTATGTGGAAAAGTTGCAAAATAACAAAGGAATGTATCTTTCTCAACTATAGATATTATAAAACTTTCCTGAAATTCAGTGTGACTTTCTCGATCAGTCCTAAAGGAAATCAGCATAAATATTCATTAGAAGGACTGATGCTAAAGCTGAAGCTCAGATCCTTTGGCCCCCTGATCCAAAGAGCTGACTCATTGGAAAAGACCCTGATGCTGGGAAAGATGGAGGGCAGGAGGAGAAGGGGATAATAGAGGATGAGATGGTTGGATGGTATCACCAACTCTGTGCACAATGAGCTTGAGGAAACTCTGGGAAATGGTAAAGGACAGAGAAGCCTGGGGTGCTACAGTCCATGGGGTTGCAAAAAGTCAGAGATAACTTAGTGACTCAACAACAGCAGCAACAGATAATTTGTTTAAAGTGGAAACATGTGCATTGGTTCTCTGGCAGCAGCAAATTCCCTGATGTAAACAGTTTTCACTTATGTCTCCTCTTTCTCTGCAAAACTCCAAGAACTTTCAGTATTGGTCAAGCTATCCCTCTTTCCCAGCTATAAGTGGGCACTTAGGGTGTGATGGGAAAGATTTTGTGACTTCATGTTTGTGATCTTGAGAGCTGTGAAAACTAGAATAACAGCCAATGGCCTTATAACTAGTAATCACAGCCCAGCTGCACAAAGTTTCAGGAGAGTCCAGTGTCACCTCAGCAGGAATTCAACACTGTTGCAAGTCCTAGAACTACTGCAGTGATTAAGGTAACAGGTCTCCGCTTTCACGGAGGTGGAGTCATTCATGGATTTTGTTGTTCAGTCGCTCAGTCGTGTCCGTCTCTTTGCAACCCCATGGACTGCAGCACGCCAGGCTCCTCTGTCCTTCACTATCTCCTGTAGTTTGCTCAAACTCATGGCCATTGGGTCTTTGATGCCATCCAACCATCTCATCCTCTACCACCCCCTTCTCCTCCTGCCCTTAGTCCTTCTCAGCATCAGGGTCTTTTCCAGTGAGTCGGCTCTTCACGTCAGGTGGCCAAAGGATTGGAGCTTCAGCTTCAGCAACAGTTAGCGTTCGTTAGTGTTGGATCACCCTAATGTAGGCTTGTGGGTGAACCCTGCTTGGTGCCAGAATGCAGGTAAGTTTCAGGTTTCCCCCACAAGTCCCTCTGGAGCCCAGGCCAAAGGAAATGAAGTCACTAGTACACGCCCTTCTCATGGTGGGTCTCAGAACTCAGAAAGGTCAGGCCAAAACTTGCAAGAGTATTCTAAACTTTCACAAGCCTCAGAAACAAAAGTCACTCAGCCAAGTCCAAACCCAATGGATGAGGGAGTGGCTTGGTCCACTTCGGCGCATTGCAAAGTCACATGACAGAAGCAGGAAGTGAGGAATTAAGAAAAAACATTCTAATCTACAGCAGCCAGGATGGGGAGAATGTTGTGAATAAATGGAAACTTTCCAGGTTTGCTGGAAAAGGAGCATAAGTCAGATTATACAGGGTTTTGTGAACATGATAATCATTTTGAACTCTATTTTAATTATAATGCAAATTGGGAAACCAATTTGATCTGACTGATATTTTTCAGATCAGCAGGCTTTATGGTGAAGAACTGACAGATCGTAGAAGCCCAGGGATGTGCTAACAGGCATCTGCTGTAGAATAGGTGAGAGAATTTAGCTGCTGTTAGCACAGTAGTGGGGGCTTCCCACCACTTTTACTGGAGTATAGTTGATCTACAATGATGTGTTAGCTTCAGGGGTATTGCAAAGTGAATCAATTATACATCTACACATATCCACTCTTACCCACTCTTTCTGATATTAAGATGAGCTTGCTACCTGTTTGTCTCCAAGATTCTCAACCTCGATTCTTGACCTCGACTCTTCACATTTTCAGTTCATGCATTCCTTACTTCTCCAGATCTAGGGTACCGCTCACTCCTCTGACACCGCATCTTCTGTGCCTTAGTCCTTTTCTTGTCTGGAGCCACCCTCTTCCTTTGTGGTCTGACATGTCCAGCTTTCACCAGTGATTATTTTTAACCTCTGTGGTTGGGGAAGGGAGGCTGCCGGCCCCAATTCTATCAAACTATCCCCCTGAATTTGTCTTGACTTCCTGCTCCCGGAGTTGCCACTTCACTTTTTAACTCTGAGATAACTGTGACTACCCCTGGGACAGGCAGATCCATGTTCATGGGGACAGACAACCAAGTGGTAGCATGGCATGACCTAGCACATCTTCCCACAGACCTGTAAGCCCCAGGGGGAGCACACCTCATGGATCTTCATCACAGTCTACAAGTTTAAAAGGGGTAAGAAGTTTCTCACAAACCCCTTCCATTGTAAACTGGTAGGGGCTCCAAAGGGTTGGAAATTGCTACCTTCATCCTCCTGTGTTCCACAGATTTATTCCCAGGCACTTGGCTTACTTCATCTACCCAATACTTGTGCATCTCAGGAACTGTTTCTGTCAATTACCAAAGTTACTTAACATACATGTGATAATTCACAAAGCCACTTACTGACCCTCATAGTTTAATTATGGTTGTGTTTGGCTCCTCTGCAGAAGCTACTAAGCTTTGGCAGTTTGCCTACATGAATTCTTCAGTTAAGTATTTTTTATAATGTATACAAGGCAAGTTTGATTAAATATCTCTTAATGCCTTCAAATATTCACAAGTCTTGAAAAGTGAGTAAAGCCACTGTTTTTAAACTGTAGAAACATTCCTGTTTTCACATGAGTCCTGTTCCCATCCATCCCACCAACATTTGTTGCTGTCTTCTAATACACTATTCGCTAAACATTTGCATTCTCTAAACAAAATTTTAAAGCTCCAGTAAGTGTTTCAGTTTAGCCTGGCTCCAGTGTAGCAGTGGGGTTTTCAATGTAGCAAAGCTATGAAATAGCAACAAAGTAATTCTGGTGAACTAACTAACTAGCTTGTTAAAAAGAGTTACTACTTGCATTTTCTTTGCAAAGTGGTACCTTCTAGCTTTATCAAACACTATTTTCTATGATGTAAATAGTTTTTCTTTTATTTTCCCCTAACTTTTCTCATGGACTCATAAAGAACACATATGAGGCACTTTAGAGGGATTTGAGGGTAAAGAAGTGTTAGTATATGAGGAAAGATTTGCTTCTATGGGTTCCATTTTTTAAATTGGCCTTCCCAGGTATAGTGCTAATGGTAAAGAACCCACTTGCCAATGCAGAACACAAGAGACCCTGGTTCAATCCCTGGGTCGGGAAGATCCCCTGGAAAAGGAAGTGGCAACCCACTCCAGTATTCTTGCCTGAAAGTTCCATGGACTGAGGAGCCGGGTGGGGTGCAGTCCTTGGGGCTGCAAAGACTCAAACATGAATGAGTGACTGAGCACATACTGTTTAGATTAGAAGCCATATGGATCACAGCCAAAGAACAGTTCCTCTCTGTCTCTTTTCCTCATTTCTACCTCCTAAAAACTTTCAAACCCCTGTACCTTCTTTACTTGAAGAATTTCTACTTATCATTCAAGGAACAGGTCTAATTATTTTTTTCATGTTGAGTGTATCAGTAACTTCCTTCCATGCCTCTTCTGCTCAGTCACTTATTTTTCTCTTTATATGATGTCTTCTGTGTATTACTACTTAGCTTTTTTGTTGGTTATTTACATACATTTCTTCTAGATTCTGAGATTCTCAAGGGCAAAGATCCATTTTTTTTAATATGTTCAGTCCATTATATCCAGCATACAATAAATAAATAAATTGGTAATACCCTGAGTAATAGAATTTGTGTTTGTTGCTTAGTGAACAGGAAAAGAAATAGAATTGACAAAAGAACAAATCAACACTTTAGCTATACTAAATACACTAAAGCAATTGACTTTGGGTGAAGAAGAAAGGCTACAGGAGTTCAATCCTCCTGAGATGTGAATATTTGGTTGTGAGCATGCTCAGTCATATCTGACTCTTTGTGACCCCATGGGCTATATAGCCCGCCATGCTCCTCTGTCCTTGGATTTCCTGGGCAAGAATACTAAAGTGGTTTGCCATTTCCTACTCTAGGGGATCTTCCTGACCCAGGGATCAAACTTGCATCTCTTACGTCTCCTGCATTGGCAGGCAGATTCTTTACCACTGCACCCCCTGGGAAGCATGAAGACTCATGGACAAACGGTATCAATACAGCATCAACATTATAATCTCCTGGGAAGATCTTAGCTCATACTGGCTTGGATTTTCACCTGACAAGTGAAAGGAACTGTGACCACAGGCCAACAGAGAAGAAACTGGGAGTCATTTCTCCTACTCTCAGTGAGTCAACCCATCTCTGGAACCAACAAAGAAGCCCTCAGCCTCAAAAAGGAGAAAAAAAGAAAGTGGTCGGGGGAATGGAAGCAATCTATCATGGTAGCGCAACTTTGTTGTCTGAAGGAAGAGAGGCAACCGCAATTCAAGAGGGCAGGAGGTAGACTTAGAGGTGAAAGTCATAATAGTGACTTGGCTACCAACACATGCTGCACTGGGTGCTGGCTTTCTATCACAGACGAAACATGAAACCTGTCCCTCCAGAAGAATGAGAATTTGAACCGATCTGTGACTCCATGAGAACTTGAAGATAACTGGACTAGAGGAGAGGATCCAGGGCACACCAGGAGAAATATGAACTCTGGCTGGGTCAAGAAGAGAGAGAAAGAGTAAACAAAACCACATTTTCCAAAGAGTGTTCGTCACACCACGATCCAGTAATGTGTTCCATGAATAAAGTTTTCTTGGACAAACAGCAAACACTCCACAACACTGTCTCTGCTTGGTATCCAGTGAGTAAAAATTTCTGGGTAATTTCTCATTATCAAAAGACAAAATATATTAAAATTTATTTCTAATTCCAACATGACTATTGATTCTCCAGCTGGACAAGAAGGATCAGCCTTACTTAGACTTTTCCACTCATTGGCCCCAAGTCATCCCCAGTTCAGTCACTCAGTCATGTCCAACTCTTTATGACTCCATGGACTGGAGCACACCAGGCCTCCCTGTCCATGACCAACTCCCAGAGCTTGCTCAAACTCATGTCCATTGAATCAGTGATGCCACCCAACCATCTCATCCTCTGTCATCCCTTTCTGCCTTCAGTCTTTCCCAGCATCAAGATCTCTTCCAGTGAATCAGTTCTTCACATCAGGTGGTCAAAGTATTGGAGTTTCAGCTTCAGCATCAGTCCTTCCAATGAATATTCAGGAATGCTTTCCTTTAGGGTGGGCTGGTTGGATCTCCTTGTAGTCCAAGGGACTCTCAAGAGCCTTCTCCAACACCACAGTTCAAATGCATCAATTCTTTGGCACTCAGCTTTCTTTATGGTCCAACTCTCACATCCATATATGACTACTGGAAAAAGCATAGCTTTGACTAGATGGACCTTTGTTGGCAAAGTAATGTCTCTGCTTTTTAATATGCTATCTAGGTTCATCATAGCTTTTCTTCCAAAAAGCAAACATCTTTTAATTTCATGGCTGCAGTCACCATCTGCAGTGATTTTGGAGCCCAAGAAAAGAAAGTCTTTCACTGTTTCCACTGTTTCCCCATCTATTTGCCATGAAGTGATGGGACCAGATGTCATGATCTTAGTTTTTTGAATGTTGAGTTTTGAGCCAGCTTTTTCACTCTCCTCTTTCACTTTCATCAAGAGGCTCTTTAGTTCCTCTTCCCTTTCGGTCATAAGGGTGGTGTCATCTGCATATCTGAGGTTATTGATATTTCTCCTGGCAATCTTGATTCCAGCTTGTTCTTCATCCAGTCCGGCATTTCACAGTATGTACTCTGCATATAAGTTAAATAAGCATGGTGACAATATACAGCCTTCACGTATTCCTTTCCCAAATTGGAACCAGTCCGTTGTTCCATGTCCAGTTCTAACTGTTGCTTCTTGACCTGCATACAGATTTCTTAGGTGGCAGGTCAGGTGGTCTAGTATTCCCATCTCTTGAAGAATTTTCCGCAGTTTGTTGTGATCCACACAGTCAAAGGCTTTGGTGTAGTTGGTGAAGCAGAAATAGATGAATAGATGGTTTTCTGGAATTCTCTTACTTCTGGAATTCTAGGCAATTTGATTCAGATGAACCTCAATCGATAGTTTTTGTGAGGTCCTGGAGCTAACAGTGGACATGATAGGTAAGCAGTAGACCTTTCAGAACGTAGTCTCAATAATGCTGTGATTCTTGGTTGGGCAAGTTCCATGTTATAAGAGACCACTTTTGATCCACCTAAAATTAGGTCTTAGGAATTGAAAAGAGGGAGAAGGAAAGGGGGAGAAGAAAATAGCTGTAAATGAGCACTGAATACTACTTTTCCATTTCCAGTCTCTCAGTAGAAAGCCTAAGAACATCTGGTTTTCTACTAAAAAAGAAAACTTCTAAATAATATAGCCCATGATTGCATCTTTACCACCATGCTCCTACTGACAGAAATGCAAGAATTAAGTGATTGAATCCTTCCAAACAACTCTCTTCTTTTTTCTCCCGAAGAATGACTCAGAAAAACCATTTGTGTGGCAAACGCTGACCATGCTCAATGAGACCCCCTGGAATGTAAGAGTCCAGTGGATTCTAGAGCATTCTAGACTTCAAGCAAGAGAAACTGCTAATATTGTTCTCTTTCCACTTTGTCTAAGTGTCACTCAATTTTGCCACTAGTGGAATTTGTTTTCGTGAGTGCAAGTCACTCAGTCATGTCTGGCTCTTTGCGACCCTGTGGACTATACAGTTCATGCAATTCTCCAGGCCAAACTACTTGAGTGGGTAGCCTTTCCCTTCTCCAGGGGATCTTCCCAACCCAGGGATGGAACCCAGGTCTCCAGCATTGCAGGTGGATTCTTTACCAGCTAAGCCACCAGGGAAGCCACCAGGGAATTCGTTTTAGTTGTTTACAAAATCTCTCTGTCCTTGTTGAAGAGTGAAAGTAGAGAGTTTGCTACTGAGAAATGCACTATAGCTATTTATAGTGGATACTTGGTGTCTTTTAACTGAGAATGTCTTGGTCATTTTCAGGGAATATAGACTGTTTACAATTAGTTGAATGTAACTCTTTTTGGAACACATAGAGAAAGAATTTCCTGTCAGTTCCTTCCCTTCCATACTTCCTCCTTTTTTTTCTTTCCAGGTCATTCCTTTTGGCTCTAAGATCACTATTAACAGAGAGATATAACACTTGGGGCTTTCCTGATGGCTCAGCAGGTAAAGAAATTTATCAGGAAACTAATACAGGAGCCGCAGGAGATGCGGGTTCGATCCCTGGATCAGGAAGATCTCCTGGAGGCAGGCATGTCAGCTCACTCCAGAATTCTTATCTGGGAAATCCCATGGACAGAGTTGCCTGGCGGGCTACAGTCCATGGGGTAACAAAGAATCTGATATGATTGAAGTGACTGAACATGCATGCATAGACACTAAATACTGGATTTCATGTCTGTGTTCTCCTTCCAGTGCTGCCTTAGATACCTTCTGGCAGTGGCTGAAGTACTTAGAAAAGAAGGCTCTCTGGGCAAAGACACTTTCGGTTAGTTGTGAAATTCTTCTTAAGAGGGGGAAATAAGAAGATACGATTTTTGAGAAAGAGTGAGAATTTTATCTTACACCATTTTGTTTACACATCACTTTTATTCTCAATTGGTCTCAATTTTAATGGTGTTTGCTCACTTTCATTTGCTTCTAAAAGGTAGTTGGTCCTTTTATTGATATGAAAGTGAAGCTGACTTTCAGATCTTTTGATTGAATCTATAGCCTCTCAATCAGATGAAACTGTGCCTGAGCACACACATGTCCCCGAACAAAGCATGACAAATTCAGCTTCTTTCTTTGAAATCCTCCTCTTTTATCATCATCAATGCATAAATTATAGCCTCTTACTGTACCTACTCAGATGCCGATTACATTACATAAATGCTTAAATGGTTACACAGCCTTCATGACATGTTAATTCTGTAATAGTGTTCATCCTTTCAGCTCTTAGCCATGGTGAAACGGAAACATAATCCAAAAGAGTGTCTGATGTGTTAATCATTAATAAATCTGAAAAATATGTGTTTGATCAAGGCCACGTCTTTTCCCTTTGAGTAATTCTTTTTTTTTTTTAACATCAGCAAGTTCTTCTGAAATTCATGATTGTCTTTCCGAATGCTGTAAACAACTAGTGTTGATTTCAAAACAGGCACTGGCCAATACTTTCTTATTTATAGTAAATCCCAAGTTGGCATTTGCGTGAATAATCAATCTTTGTTTGTTGGTTAAACCATTCAGAGTTCCTCTGATATTTATGATTTTGTTGAGTAGAAGATGCTGCATGCAAATAAGTACAGTTCAGTTACAGAAAGCAGCTGTCAGAACACATTTATATTCCAGCAGCAGAGAAGAAATTAATCTCACAGTGGCTTCAATTCAAATTGGTCTGATATTCCAGTAATAAATTCCCTGCCCAGATGGAATCATTTTCTTTATCATAAATATTTTAAAACACTTGATCTGCATTAAAGTTGTACAGGACTGAAACTCATTTTAGATATTTTAAATCAAGCCCCAAAGAGAAAAAACATTTTGCTTTTTTTAGACTCCATTTTAAAAATATTTTCTGATTTTTTATGGCTTTCTCCTATCATACAAATTATTTAACGAAAGAGAAAAACGCATCAAATGCTATTCGTGTCTCATTTGGAGCACCCAAAGAAAACGTACCTTCCTAGCCTGTATTACTTGTATCTCTATCATATGTTTTAATGACACCAGTCATTCTTTTAACATAGAAATAAATTCTGAAAATAGTTATTACTCTTTTCCTCCGCTTATAGACTCGTGTGTGGAAGAAGAAGAGGGAGCAATGATCCCAGGATGTAAACACTGCGAAACTGAGGTCCATAACCACAGAGTGACTTCTGCAGGTCAGCACAGCAGTTAGCAGCAGGGCTGGGGCAGTAACACCCAACACCTGTCGCAGAGAAGTGTGTACCTCTCATCACTTTTTGCAGTTTTAAGCAAACAGTCCTGGTATGATTATTTGTGTGAGTGTGTGTGTGTGTGTGTGACAATTCCTCATTTCTCCACCCTAAACCTTGTGAGTCACTCCAGCCACAAGTCTTCCAAGAGCATCATGAGACAGAAGAGGACATGCAGATTCATAGAAATGACTTTATACTCTTCAGGTCCCCTGGAACATGAATCAAGAATTAGGCATTTTGAAAGATTTCCCCAGTATTCCAGTGGTTAGGACTCTGAGCTTCTAGTGTAAGGGGTGCAAGTCCATCTATGGTTAGAGAACTGAGATCCCACATACCACAGAGCCGAAAAAAGGAAAAGAAAAGGTATTTTTGAGATACTCTGCTTCTAATCCAGCCATCACTGGAGTAGATCGGTTTCTCATCCAGGCTGCCTGGAGATGAGTGGCCTCTCATGAATCACTGCAGTTCCATCTTTCTTCTGAGTCAGTACTCTGAAATGCTCTAGGTGGTAGAGAGCCCAGAGGTAAAACACACTCCCTAAGGGTGAGGTTTGTATCTTTGGAATCCTCTCTTGACCTTGACTCTCAAGCAAAGGAACATGTAGATCTGGACTTTATAGTCCACTTTGGAAAAAACTGAAGGCAACAGGAGAAGGGATGGCAGAGGATGAGTTGGTTAGAGAGCATCAGCGACTCAATGGATGTGAATTTGAGCAAATTCCAGGAGATAGTATGTGCTTTCTTGGTGGCTCAGCTGGTAAAGAATCTGCCTGCAATACAGGAGACCTGGTTTTGATCCCTGGGTCTGGACGATCCCCGTGGAGAAGGGAATGATTACCCACTCCAGTATTCTTGCCTGGATCCAAGGACAGAGGAACCTGACGGGCTACAGTCCATGGGGTTGTGAAGAGTCTGACATGACTTAGCAACTGAACAACAAGTCTACTTGGACATTCAGATGTCTGAATTGAGAAGAGTTGATGGGATCACCATAGCCATATTGGTCAAATAGTGACTTTCTTGAAGCTGGGTGTTACTAATTTCCCAACCACTACTGCTGCTCCTTCTAATGAAACACAGCAAAAACTTATCCTTGAAGAATAACTGAAAGCCAGACAGTAGAGTTCAAACTCTGAATTCAATCTTGAAACATAAGCTCCAAAATAAGACCCATGCTGAAAACTACACAGAAGAAGTGAATCAGACATAGACTAAAACATTGAGAAATGGACAGGAATTTTCCAAACAACTCTTCCTTACCATGGATTAAAAGAAAATTGATATTTCACTTGCTGATTCCATCTACATCCAGCCCACCTCTCAGATTGCAGGATATTCATTGGCAAAATTGATGACTGGAAAATGCAGCCAGAGTTGGAAAATGATACCAGATTCCTCGAAGATCTGAGTCAAAGTTCTGTGTTTTTCAGATTGTAAACTATTAGAGAGGACAATCTCTATCAGATAAACCTACTTAGTGTAGGACCAGGACCAGCTGACATTTATATATACTTAAAGACTTTTTGACAGTTGAAGACAGAGGGGCAGATTTCTGGATCTCAGTCTTTGCTCTGATTTGTCTGGTTGTATCATTGGCCAGCTTACTTTACCTCTCAGTGATCTGATCTCCTTACCTGGAGAAACAAAGATCTGCCACATTTTCATTTGTCCAATAACTGTCTCAGAGCACTGATTAGTTATCTGGCTGTTTACATACTACAGAGCTGTGTGAGGAAGAAAGGAGGTGATTTGCAAGAAAACCTTTTAAAAGCAAGTCAATGCAAGAAGGAAATATGTTATCAAAATTATCTGTTCTCTACAAAAATGATCCCCAGAGGAGAAAAGGCCTAAATATTGGTCATAAAGGAACCAAAAGTGTATTCCTTAAACAGTGGGCTTATAGGCAAATACAGATGTTTACAGAAACCCGGATAGATGTTTGGTCTTCACAGTTCAGACCAATATTTGTGCTGATTCTCCAAATATGTAATAATATGTGCTGTCATATTTCAATAGTCAATTGTATGTCAGGTAAAGGCTATATTGAGACAAAGAAAAGTTGGCTGGTTGCCTGGAGTCCCACCCCTAGAAAGTAGCAGAACTGAGATTTAAACCCCCAACAATCAGACTATAAAACCACAGTCTTCTCCCCCATACTGTATGACACTGAGCTTAGAAGAGACAGCAATAATGGAATTGCTATAATTTCAAGGGTCAATAGGGGGCCCCTTGTCAAAAGACTTTGTTATTGAGAGGTCAACAGTTAACAAAAAAAGGTCTTCCTATTTCATCCCTATTCCCTTTGTTCATTGAGAAATAGGGGAGCATTGAAATCCATGTTTTGCTCAGAAACTGAATATTATCCACCTAAGTATTGTCAAGGAGAACTCTAAACTTTCTACCACTTTTTTCAAGAATAAAGATTTTCAAGGACAAATATTATTGCAAATTGTAATTTGACAGTGAATGTCTTAAAAGTCTGCGAAGTCACATTTGAAAAGAAGCCAAATTTATGAAAAAAAAAAAAATGTCCACTTCAAAAGCTTAATGAAGGCAATTTGTCAACAATTTCACACATCATTTGCCCACAACCTCTGAATAAAAGGTTTCCCAGTGTACCTTTTTCCCATGCGAACTTCAGATCATAAGCATTTAGTGATTCATCAATCATCATCTTTCCCAGAAACTGAGATGCAAGCAGAATACCATCTAAGAGATTTGTTAAAATATGTTTCATGTGATACACTTATTGCTTATGTTTATTTTCTTACCCAGTGTTAGAGAAACATATGGGGAGTGACATGTCTTTAAAATCAGAGTCTGGTTTAAGACTTGGGGTGAATTTACTATGGCTCAGATGATTAAAATTTGCTATATAAAAGATTAAAACAACTTAATGCACCTTAGAATGTCTTTATCTTAGACTTCTAAAATTTCTATAGAGAAGTGGGAAGCGAAGAGGAGAAAAACAGCTATAGATAAGTGAATATGATTTATAAAAGAACAAGCAGTGCCTCCCCATGGCACTGATACTTTAAATAATTAATAAGAAACTCTTTGCAAAATGCCATACTTGTCAAATAACTAACTGAAAACCATTACTGTTGATTGTCAGCATGCTTTTGTAACCAAAATGCCAGAGGGATAAGTTGATGGAAAGTAATTAATAAGACCAAGAATAGGTTTACTGTATGTAACTGATACTATTTGTAAATCTGGTACTCATAAAGTGTTGTACTGATTGAGGGAGGAGTTGCAGATGTTTCTGCTATTTTAGTGAAGGGAAGAAGCGTAAAACAAATCAGCCAACAGAAAAGGGGTGCAGATAGTTTAGAACTGCAATACCTACCACAAAACTCTTTTATGTTATATTTTTAATGTAGGGTGAAACTTCTCTGGGCTTCCCTGGTGGTTCAGAGGTAAAGAATCCGTCTGCTAATGCAGGAGACATGGGTTCAGTTCCTGGGTCAGGAAGATACCCTGGAGAAGGAAATGTCTACCCACTCTGATATTCTTGACTGGGAAATTCCATGGACAGAGGAGCCTGGCAGGCTATAGTCCATGGGGTTGCAGGGTCAGACATGACTAACAACAGCATTAACAACAAAACTTCCCTATTGCACACTTGGGCAGCCCACATATGGAACTCAAGTGTGACATCAATGAGGGCAAATAAAGATATTTTTTTAGAAACGAGGTGTAATGTACAGTTGACCCAGATATCTAGATATTTTGGCATGAATAATTATAACTGGAAAAAATGGAACAACTGGTGGAGGGTTTGGGAAAACGTTGGAATAAATTATCCAGATTTTTGCCCTTCAGTATACTTTTTTCAGCATAAAAAAGAACCCCATTTGCTAAACTACTTGGGCCATGATGATTCATAGTACTGCTGGTGGGATTTGGCATATTTGTGTGTGTGTGTGTGTCTGCACACATATTTATGTTTATTCTTGCAAGTACTCTGTCAGAATGAAATGTTTGGGTTGCACTTAGTACCCACCTGATTTTAATTAGTGTCACCAGATATTTACTGAAGTCATCAAAGTTTTTAATTTAGAGATAATTCAGCAAAGGGCAGTTTGCTGCTATTTACATTTAGATAGATGCGAAAAAATGCACTGATGTTTTCACAGACAGACCCCAGGACACTTCTCATGTTCAAGCTATGGAAAACCTACTCCCTTGAAATGTGGACGGATCCTATTATTTGCTTCCAACAAATTGACTATAGCAAAAGTGGTGAGAGGTCACTCCATGATTATATTATCACACACACACACTTGACATTGCTCTGGCATATCTGCATGTGGAAGCTTCTATCACTTCTTTCCACTGGTTTAGTTTTAAGCAGACCAACCACTAGGTCACAGTGAGATACACAAAACAACCTTTAAAAAGAACAGTGGAATAGGAGGACTCACAGTTCCCAATTTCAGAGCTTATCTTAAAGCAATGGTAATGAAAATGAAAGTGGTATAGTACATATACTGATATAAGGATATACATGTAGATTAATAGAACTGAGATTTCAGAAATTAGCCCACCTATCTACAGTCAACTGAGTTTCAGCAAGAATGCTGAGATCATCTAAGTGGGAAAGATTAGTCTTTTCAACAAATGGCACTGGATCAACTGAATAGTCAAATGCAGAAGACTGAAGCTGTAACCCTGCCTCATTCCATAATAAGCAATTAACTCAAAATATATCAAAGACTAGTTTTTAAGGAATCTCTATGCTGTTCTCCATAGTGGCTGCATAAGTTTTCATTCCCACCAACAGTGAAAGGTATGTTCTTCAGTCGCTAAGTCCTGTCCAACTTTTTGCCACCCCACAAACTGTGGCACACTAGGCTTTCCTGTCCTTTACTATCTCCCTGAGTTTGCCCGAACTCAGGTCCATTGAGTCAGTGATACCATCCAACCATCTCATCCTCTGTCATCCCCTTCAATCTTTCCCAGCATCAGGGTCTTTTCCAGTGAGTCAGCTCATCACATCAGGTGGCCAAAGTATTGGAACTTCAGCTTCAGCATCAGTCCTTCCAGTGAATATTCAGAGTTGATTTCTTTTAGGATTGACTAGTTTGATCTCCTTGAAGTCCAAGGGACCCTCAACAGTCCTCCAGCACCACAATTCAAATGCATCAATTCTTTGGTGCTCAGCTTTCCTATAGTCTAACTCTCACATCTGTACATGACTACTGGAAAAACCATAGCTTTGACTATGTGGACCTTTGTCGGCAAAGTGATGTCTCTGCTTTTTAATATACTCTCTAGATTTGTTATAGCTTTTCTTCCAAGTAGCAAACATCTTTTAATTTCATGGCTGCAGTCACCATCTGGAGTGATTTTGGAGCCCAAGAAAATAAAATCTGTCACTATTTCCACTTTTCCCCCAGCTGTTTGCATGAAGTGATGGGACTAGATGCCATGATCTTAGTTTTTTTAATGTTTAGTTTTAAACCAGCTTTTTCACTCTGCTCTTTCACTCTCATCAAGAGACTCTTTAGTTCCTGTTCATTTCTGCCATTAAAGTGGTATCATCTGTTTAACGGTGCAAGAGGATTCTCTTTTCTCCACATCCTCTCCAGCACTGTTTATCAATATTTTAAGGACGGCCATTCTGACTGGTATGAGGTGATACTTCATTGTAGTTTTGATATGTATTTCTCTAATAATGAGTGATGTTGAGCATCTTTTCATGTGTTTATTGAGCCATCTTTCCCAATTGGAGAAATGTCTACTTCAGTCTTCTGCCCATTTTTTCTTTGAGTAGTTTGCTTTTCTGAAATAGAGCTGCATGAGCTGCTTGTATATTTTAGAGATTAATCCTCTGTCAGTTGCTTCACTTGCAATTATTTTCTTCCATTCTGAGGGATGTCTTTTCATCTTGTTTATAGTTTTCTTTGCTGTGCAAAAGCTTTAAGTTTAATTAGGTCCCATTTGTTTATTTACATTTTTATTTCCATTAGTCTGGGAGGTGGGTCAAAGAGGATCTTGCTTTGATTTATGTCAAAGAGTGTTCTGCCTATGTTTTCCTCTATGAGTTTTATAGTTTCTGCCTTACACTTAAGTTTTAATCCATTCTGAATTTATTTTTGTGTATGATGTTAGGAAGTGTTCTGATTTCATTCTTTTATATGTAACTGTCCAGTTTTCCCAGCACCACTTATTGAAGAGGCTATCTTTTCTCCATTGTATATTCTTGCCTCATTTGTCAAAGATAAGGTACCCATAGGAGTGTGGGTTTATCTCTGGACTTTCTATCTTATTCCATTGGTCTATATTTCTGTTTTTGTGCCAGTACTATACTGTCTTGATGACTGTAGCTTTGTAGTATAATCTGAGGTCAGAATGGTGGATTCCTCCAGCTCCATTCTTCTTTCTCAAGACTGCTTTGGCCATTTGGGGTCTTTTGTGTTTCCATACATATTGTGAAAATTTTTGTTCTAGTTTTATGAAAAATACAAAACTAGATAGGGAGTTTGATAGGGATTACGTTGACTCTGTAGATTGCTTTGGGTAGTATACTCATTTTCACAGTATTGATTCTTCCAATCCAAGAACACAGTTTATCTCTCCATCTGTTTGTGTCATCTCTGATCTCTTTCATCAGTGTCTTATAGTTTTACTCTTATATTTAAAACACCAATAAAGAATAATAAACAATAAACACCAGTGATCAAACCCAGGTCTCCTGCATTGCAGGCAGATTCTTTACCATCTGAGCTAACAGGGAAGCCTAATGATGAGCCCTAGAAACCCTAGGTCTTATACTTGTTGTTGTTCAGTCACTAAGTCACGTCCAACTCTTTGTGATCCCATGGACTGCAGCATGCCAAGCCTCCCTATCCCTCACTGTCCTACCCTGTCCAGGCCCTACACTGGGCCCCAATCAAAGCACACCCCATGCCCTGGTCACCCTGTCTGTCTCTCTCCCTCTCTTCCCCCACTTCTGATGACTTCAACGTGTCATGTGTCATGTAATTTCCAGAACCTGAGAGTAGTAAACATTTTTGTCAAAGTTTCCTAGTGTTTATTGTTAAGGGCATCTTGCAGTCATAAGAATCTTTAGGGGCTGGTCCAGCCACAATTTTAGTTACTGAAAATCTAAGACCAGTATACAACAGTGGCTATTTACAATCAAGAACCTCCCCTTCCCCCCATCCTATAATATTCATATACATTCAGTGCTATGTCTTGACCAAAGCATCATTTGTTCCCAAGATATACATGGATTGCTTTGGCATATACTATTGTTTTTCCAGACTTTTGGGGAAAAATGCTTGTAAACCTAAGAAATGAGATAAAGGAAGTAGTATGGTGATGTAATTAAGGAGTTTTTCTACTCTAATAAAATGATTTCAAAAGAATGTTGTTATCAATACTAAAAGATCCAGATGAAGAGGAAAATTTGGAAGATTTTTTTATTCCTACTGTTATCTTCACCCTTTGTGTTAAGTCTATTCACTAGTAAGATCACTCAGAACTGGTAATCTGTAAATACAGTTCTATGTGAAAGTCGCTCAGTCGTGTCCAACTCTTTGCGACCCCATGGACTATATGGTCTGTGGAATTCTCCAGGCCAGAATACTGGAGTGGGTAGCCTTTTCTTCTCCAGGGGATCTTACCAACCGAGGGATCGAACCCTGGTCTCCCGCATTGCAGATGGACTTTTTACCAGCTGAGCCTCAAGGGAAGCCCCTCAAAAACACAGTTCTATGGCAGTCTACAATTCTCATAGCTACTTGATATTATATGGCTAAGCATTTATTCTAACATCTTAAGATGAAGAGTCAATGATTAAAAGATAAAAAGTCAGTCTTTTTTTTTTTTTCCCCACAAGAACAGTCCACCTTAGGCTTGGGAGTCAATACTATTTGAGGTTCAAATAGTACCACCAAGTAGTATAAATAAGTTCAATGCCATAGTCTGCCTTTCCAACAGATCTGAAGAGGCTCAGGAATGATTGTCCTTATGGGGAAAACAAGGGAATATGGGAAATCCAGGTTAGTTTGAAGGTATTTTTGGTTTTGTTGTTGTTTTGAGCATTTACATTATGTTTTTGACACATCTTTATTGAGTGAACACAAATGGTGTCAGGCTGAAGTTTTGTAGGTATTCCTAAATCTTTCTGTGACCAAATTATAGTCCCTTTCAAAGTTAAACATTTTCCCCCTTTTCTAAAGCTCTTAGGTTTTTTTCCACCTCGTTATTCTGGATTTTCAAATTCCACTATGTGTGTCTAGGAGTAGATGTTGTTTCATTCACACTGTTAGACATTCAAATGGTTCTTTCTATCTGAAAACTCATGGAAAATATCTTTCTGTTAATTTCAGTAATGGTCCCTCTTTTGCATTTATTCTTTTTTTTTTAACCAGAAACTCTATTAGACATAATGGAATTTCTGGATCTGTTTTCCAGGTTTCTTAATTTTTTTCTTTTATTTCTTCTATTTCTGTGCTATTTAACACTATATTCTGTGAACATTCACAACTTAAATGTCCCTGAATTCAGTTTTTATTAACTAGTCTATATTTTTAGTACCTCCAGCTTCTTACTTTTTTATTAATATTTCTATGACCATTATTTTTCATTTCTAAGATCGCTAATAGATTATTTATATAGCAGCCTTCTCCTGATTTATCCTGTCTTTCTCAGTTAATAATGACACTTTTTTTAAGTTCATTGAAAAAGTGATTCCTGATCATGGTAAGAGTGCAAAAACATAGCTTCAGTGAACAAATAATGAAAACTAAGTCTCCCTCTTATTTAGAACCAGCAGAGGCCTAAGGTCAACAGTTTCTTTTTTGTGGGCATATAATTCCAGAAATTCTGTGTGTAGGCATGCATTCTAAGTCACTTCAGTCGTGTCTGACTCTCTGCAACCCCTTGGACTGTAGCCCTCCAGGCTCCTCTGTCCATGGGATTCTCCATGCAAGAATATTGGAGTGGGTTGCCATGACTTCCTCTAGGGCATGGTCAGGGAACTCCAAGGGATCTTTCAGACCCAGGGATCAAACTTGAGTCTCTTACGTCTCCTGCATTGGCAAACAGGTTCTTTACACTAGGGCCACCTGGGAAGCCCTTCTGTGTATAAATAAGCATATATTTTCATGTGGGTACACAAAAAATTTTAAACCAAAAAAGTTAACATACTATATATACTTCCAAATTATGTCTATTTTGTTGTTTCTTTCATTATTTCACATGCAATTTGGGTGTTGATTTCATAGTCACACAGAGAATTGTCATCTTAGAATATACTTTCTCATAATTCACCATAAGGATCAGCATGAATCAATTATTTGCCATCCTACTGATGCATATTTAGTCTGTTTTTTGCCATTACAAGCAATGCTGTAATAAACATTTCTGCGCATCTATTTTTACACTAATCATGTGGATATAAGTGGTAGATGAATTCCTAGAAATAGAGTTGCTAAATATTTCAATGTATACATATTCAAAACACTGACAAATTGCCCTCCAAAGAAGTTGTACTATGAATTTGCCTATTTCTTTGTAACCTTAACAGAACTATATATTATAA
This sequence comes from Dama dama, assembly GCF_033118175.1. NCBI lineage: Eukaryota > Metazoa > Chordata > Mammalia > Artiodactyla > Cervidae > Dama > Dama dama. The sequence goes on from NC_083705.1 coordinate 63,426,541, forward strand.
ACTGTCTGATCTTTGTAAATTTGATTGTTGTTAGAAATGGTGCCATTGTTTATTTCACTTTTCTGTAATGAGTGAGAGCTTTAAACTTTATGGATAGTCTTCTCACATATTTATAAGCCTCTTGGATTTTTTTCTGTTGATTGCTGCTACATAATCTTTGCTTATTTGTCCTTTGGATTATTAGTATCTCTCATTGATTTGTAAGAGTTCTTTATATTTTAAAGTGATTAACTCTTTCTTTCAGGTAGGTTTCCAATTTTTCTACTTTTTTCACTTTGTTTTTAGTTTTATTGCAATACAATTATTTAATATTTTTATGCATTGTTTCCAGGATTTTTTACATTCTTAAGTTATCACTGTAGGCATTAGGGGTTCAGTTTCACTGGTACTTCAAGATCCATGTATAAAATACATCTTTGAATTGCCCACCTGAAGGAGGGCAGTGTGCCCGTTGTGTCGGGGTCCATAGCTGTTGTATCAAATTAAGCATATGCATATTGTGATCTACTGAACGAGGAGGCACAGCCACCCACGTGAGGTTGGCAGGTAGCTCCCTCAGCATCCGTGCCCTCGCTTTGAGGACATGAACACCCTGGGGCCATTTTAATTGAAGGCAGAGTTTCAGTACAGTCATGCAAAAGAAGTCAAGTCACAAGACTTATTACTTACAGATCTCAGGAATGGAGCAATGAGCTGTCCGCTGTCCCAAGTCACAAGGAAGCAGGTGATAAGAGAATGAATGGGATGTGTGTGTGCTAAGTCACTTCAGTCGTGTCCAACTCTTTGCGACCCCATGGACTGTAGCCCTCCAGGCTCCTCTGTCCATGGGATTCTCCAGGCAAGAATACCTGGAGTAGATAGCCAGGCCCTCCTCCAGTGGATCTTCCTTCTGACCCAGGGATGGAACTCACATCTTTTACTTCTCCTGCATTAGCAAGTGGGTTCTTTACCAGTAGCACCACCTGGGATGCCCAAGAGAGCTAAGTGGCAAGCACGTCCCGTTTACAAGGTGGCTGGGGCAGGGGTCACTCACTCACATTTCACAGGCTGGACTCTAAGTGGTTATTTTAAAAGGTGTCTCAGGAAAAGCAAAGTGAGGATTTGGGGTGGGGATCCTAAGCTCAGGTCCTTATCTAAATGTCCAGACTTTGGGTGTGAACAGGGTTTTCACTGTAGAATGCCCAGGCAATAACTCAGAAATAACTGTTTTCTCATCACACCCAATTACTCACTGGTTCCAGTCCCCTGTTGATTGAGGAATTTCCCCTGGGGACTTTACTCCCATTTTGAGCTGTGTGTGCCAGTTGGCTGAGCAATTCCCTGCAGAGTCAGAGAAGAAATGATGCCCCCAAGAAAAATTAACCAGGCTCCTGGAAGAGAAAATATGCCCTGGTCATGCTTCAGGTGAAGCACTGTCAGCATGAGGTGATCCTAAATTTAAACTATCCATTGCATCTGCAGCTACCAGTCAAGGTGATTGATATCAGCTCCTGATGCATCTAAGAAAAGTACACACTGGTCTTGGCAAAGTGTCTTATGAGAAAAACATCATAGAACTTATTGTGAATGTACATTATCATATTACAGCTAGTTCAATAGTTCCTGGGCTGAATACAGTTGGAGTTTATTTGTGACTCTTCATCAATGCATACAATATACTTTTTTCAATCTCTGCAGCCTGAGCAGAGTTTGCTGTATCTGAAGATACATGAACAGGCTGTGAGTCCCTCTAGAACTCTCTATCTGTGTTTTATAAACAAAATTGATGTTAGAAGCTGGTTTATCATTGAAAGAGAAAGTTAGTCGCACAGTCGTGTCCGACTCTTTGCGACCCCATGGACTGTAGACAGCCTGCCAAGCTCCTCTGTCCATGGGATTCTCCAGGCAAGAGTGCTGGAGTGGGTTGCCATTTCCTTCTCCAGGGGATCTTCCCAACCCAGTGATGGAACCCAAATCTCCTGCATTGCAGGCAGATTCTTTACCAACTGAGCCCCTAGGGAAGCCTGGTTTATCATTACTATATTATATAATGTGCTGTGCTTAGTCACTCCATCATGTCTGATTCTTTGAGACCCCATGGACTGTAGCCTGCTAGGCTTCTCTGTCCATGGGGATTCGCCAGGCAAGAATACTGGAATGGGTTGCCATGCCCTCCTTGTAATATTTAATAATAGAGTCTTATTACTTATACAAGAATGGCAAATACATGGCATGTATTATTTCCTGTCAATAGAATACATGTGTGTGCTCAGTGGCTCAGTCATGTCTGACTCTTTGTGACCCCATGGGGTGTAGCCCACCAGGCTCCTCTGTCCTCTGAGAATGCTCAGATTCTCCAGGCAAAAATACTGCAGTGGGTTGCCATGCCCTCCTCCAGAATATCTTCCCAACACAGGGATCCAGCCCAAGTCTCCTGCATTGCAGATGATTCTTTACTGTCTGAGCCACCAGAGACGCTCAGAGAGCTCCTCTTTATATACACTTCCCCGTGGATCCACACGGGACCTCAGAATGCTTCTAAGCACAGTGCTCCAAGTTGGCATCTTAATTTGCCATTTAGAGTATAATAAATTTTCTTGTTTTATTATCATCATCGGATTTACTCAGTCCTGAAATATTTCATCATAAACATCACAGGCATTATAACATCCAAGAAATGATCGAAGCTCATATGTTAAGACAAATAGCCCTGCTCAGCAGTAAAGCTAAGATGACCCTCACCACGCTGTTGGTCCTGTTTGCAGATTTTAGTTCTCTGAACACAACAGTGACTAATAATGCTGGTAGGTCTTGTGTATATGCTGCAATTTCATAAGGTTATAATAAAGTGTCCAGATTGTAGTAAGGAAATTCTCACTTTGCCCGATGCCACATTATCTAAAACATGTGCTCATGAACTGCGCCCTTGCTTTCCACAGTTCTTTTGTAACTGAGATTTAATCTGCGTTGACACTACCATGCCAAGCGAAGACATAGTTGTGATGTGTGATACCTGTGTATAAAGGAGCTCACAAACTGCCCGAATTACAGAATAATAACCTAGCTTGGTATCTTCCGTGCTTTCTGCTCCAGTGTAGAAAGTCACACAGCACATGCTGTTTAAGACCAGGTTTACTGATGGAGGCTGTTCTCTAGAGTATGTTGGTGAACTATCTGTCTAAGTACACGTTCTCTTTAAATTGCTGGGGAAAGGAAATACTCTGTGGCCAAAAAATCACTTGAAAGATTTCGACTAACTATTTCCATCTTTTAAAAATAAGATCCCATGCTTATGCCAGAATATCTTGGTTCAGAGTAGTAGAGAAAGCAAACTAATGATAAGTAGAATATCACATACCAACGCATATATGTAGACTCTAGAAAAATGGTATAGATGATCTTATTTGCAAAGCGGAAGTAGAGATAGAGGTATAGAGAACAAACAAATGGGTACAAAGTGGGAAGAGGGTGTGGGAGGAATTGGGAGATTGGGATTGACATGTATACATTATTGATACTATGTATAAAATGGATAACTAATGAGAACCTGGGCTTCCCAGCCGGTGCTAGTAGTAAAGAACCCACCTGCTGATGCAGGAGATACAAGAGATGAGGGTTTGATCCCTGCATGGGTAAGATTCCCTGGAGGAGAGCTTGGCCACTCCAATGTTCTTGCCTAGAGAATCCAATGGACAGAGGAGCCCAGTGGGCTACAGTCCATGGAGTCACAAAGAGTCAAACATGACTGAGGTGACTTAGCACGCACATGCGATGAGAACCTACTGTATAGCACAGGGAACTCTACTTAATGCACTGCAGTGACCTGAAGGGGAAGGAAGCCTGAAAGGGAGAGGATATATGTGTAAGTATGGCTGATTCACTTTGCTGTATGGTAGAAACTAACACAACACTGTAAAACAACGATACTCCAATAAAAATTAATTTAAAAAATATAAACATGACTTCAACAACAGGCCCAAATACAGATAACAGCTACTTTGATCCAGCTCAGCTATTAACGGAACATCTGTTCCCTCATTCCCAATATACATGTTGAAATCCCAGCTCCCAGTGTGATGATATTAAGAGAGCTGGGGCATCTGGGAGATAATTAGGTTGTGAGGGTGGACCCTCATAAACAGGATTAGTGCCCTCATAAGAAGAGACATGAGAGAACCGGCTTCCTCTCTGCTCTCCACTATTGGGAATGCAATCGGAAGAAGGCTGTCTGCAAACTGGCAAGAGGCTCTTCCCAGAGACTGGGTCTGCCAGCACCTTGATCTTGGACTTTTCAACCTTCAGAGCTATGAGAAGTAAATTGTTATTGTTCAGTTTCTAAGTCATGTCCAACTCCTCGTGACCCCATGGACTGCATCATTCCAGGCTTCCCTGTCCTTCACCATCACCCAGAGTTTGTTCAAACTCATGTCCATTGAGTCAGTGATGCCATCCAAGCATCTCATCCTCTGCCGCCCCCTTCTCCTCTTGCCCTCAGTCTTTCCCAGCATCTTTCCCAGATCTTTCCAATGAGTTGTTTCTTGCATCAGGCAACCAAAGGACTGGAGCTTCAGCTTCCGCATCAGTCCTTCCAGTGAATATTCAGAGTTGATTTCCTTTAATATTTGTTGTTTAAACCATCCAGTCAATGATATTTTATTTAAAGCAGTGCAAAACAGCTATGATAAGCACCGTTCCAAATCGCATAGTGTGCAAACACAAAGTTGTAAAAGAAGGAGCCTCATTCCTTGATTTCTAATGACAGTAATACTTCTGTGGCTAATGACCAACTCACCACTGTCCCTATACTGGAGTATTGTTGGAGACATACTTATCTTCGGCCTGCCTTCAGGACAGAAGGCTAACTTACAGTTAGAAAAACTTTGTCTTGCAAACAAGTTTGGGAAATTCTAGAATTAGAACAAAACAAGCAGTTATGTTTATTGAAAGTTTACTATCAAGTTTCAGTTTCTGCTCCTGTCTATTGTTTGTGGTGTTGCTTAATTACCATTTTTACTTGCCAGTACCATTCTCTCAGTCTTTAAAAATGTCCATTTCCCCAAATATGATGCTACAGAATAAGACTCATTCTGTCGTAAGGACAGAGGTACAAGCAATTTTAAAGCAAGAAGCATCCATGAAAAAAAAATCAACTAGTCCAATTTTTCATTTTAAATATTAGAAAGCTGATAGCTCAGATTTAAGTGATATGGCCAATGTCTCATAACTTTTAAGAAACGAAGCTCTGTCTTTCTCTAAATCTTCCATTCTGGGAAGTAGCATAGAATAGTTTTGCGAGCATATAGATAATTCCTGGGAGGAAACACGGAAAATAAAAGATGAATTGCTTTCATAGGCAGATTTCTGGGTAATTTCCCTCATTTTAAACTTCTTTTATTGTTCTTACAATATGTTTTACAATGCCTAAAAATGGGGAAAATAAGAAAGAAGCAAATTTCAAACAATTCGATTTACCAGCTCTTTGTGAAAGATAACATATTTAACATATGTTTCTCGAGGATACAGCAGCCTGGAGGAAAAGCAGTTTGAAATAACAGCAACGAGAAGTATTTTTCTGACTCAGGCCTTGCCCACAGGATTGCAAGAAATTTAGCCTCCCTTAAATTCTTCCCAACTAGTTCAGAAAGTGATTATCTGAGAACATTTCATATGAGCACATACCCTCACTCCTCTAGCTCCATGTTAAGCCTACCAATTCTTTTTCTTTTAAATTAATTTATTTATTTTAATTGGAGGCTAATTACTTTACAATATTGTAGTGGTTTTTGCCATACATTGACATGAATCCTCCATGGGTGTACATGTGTCCCCATCCTGAACCCCTCTCCCACCTCCTTCCCCACCCCATCCCTCAGGGTCATCCCAGTGCACCAGCCCTGAGGGCCCTGTCTCATGCATCAAACCTGGACTGGCAATCTGTTTCACATATGGTAATATACATGTTTCAATGCCTACCAAATTCTCATTCACCGTGCTCTGCTGCTCCTTCCCTGGGTCAGTCACTGAGACATCCCTGCCTCCTTTCAAGAGAGATGTTTGGGAATCAGAACCAGTCCATGGAGAGGGTGCCACGTATATCCCAGATGACTGTGTCTGGATTATTCGCTGCTAACTATGACTCCTTTTTTTAAATTAATTTTTATTGGCATATAGTTGCTTTACAATGTTGTGATAGTTTCTACTGTATAAAAAAATGAATCAGCCATACACACACACACAGACATATATGTATATATTTATATTTCCTCCCTTTTGGACTTCTTTCCCTTTCATGTCACCACAATGCATAAGGTAGTGTGAGGCTGTCCCGGCTAACGCCATGACAGGCAGCCTAGATTAAGAGTAGGCCTGGTTTCCCGGGGTAACATAATTATCAGGCCACCTGGAGCCAGCCAATCAACATGTGCCTAGCAAGAAAAAGGGAACCTATCAGGGGAAAGCTGAAAGCCCACGAAGTATTGGGCCAACAAAAATTGCCTTGCAACTGTGTAACCAATCCGCTTGCGCCAACTACCCGCTGCTTTTTGAATAATTGTACCCAATAAATACCCGAGAGAACTGGGGCTCAGGGCCTTTTCATCCTCACACCCTTGGTGAGGGCGGGAGGCCCTGGCTCGAGTCAGTAATAAATTCCCCTATTGCAAGTTGCATTGTCTCGAGGAGTCTTCTTTCCCGATCAGGGATTCAGACTATGGGCAGAACATTTGGGGGCTCATCCAGGATCCCTTGATCGGGGAAGAACGCTCTTTGGAACACAGGGGGAAAAGGACAGGTAATAGCACCGGTGCTCAGGCAGGTCTGGAAAGTCCAGTGTAAATCCGAGGCCCTGCTAGAAGGCAGGAAGGTGTCTGGCGTGAGGGAAAGCTTTCCATGAGGGAACGGATTGGCCCTTCCAGCCGGCATAAGGCCGAGGCCAGCGAGCATGCTGGAAGGTAGCCAGCTCTGCGGGAAGGAGACCTCCTCTCCTAAGCCCGAATCTGGGGAACGGTGGACGCCATTCGGTCGACGGGATCGGGCCCTGGGTTCACTGCAATCACGTGCGGCAAGCCACCCCATAAGAACAGGAGAAGGCGCAAGCAGAATGGGAGGCAAGCCCTCACCCGTCAAATCCTTTGAAACTGAAACTCGTACGATGGGAGCCCTCTTAACTCTCCTGCTGATAACAGTTTACATCGGCCCAGGAGCAACCAGCCACAACCCCCATCAGCCAGCTAACCTGACTTGGGTGATCTACAATCCTGAGACTGGAGAAGTGCTTAATTCGAGCTCCAACGTGGCCCCCAAAGGGACATGGTGGCCAGTACTGACCTTTGATTTGTGCATGCTGGCGGCTGACGGTAATGGGTTTGGTCCCCACCAACTGACCAAGTTCTTTGCCCACGGCTCTTTCGGTCTGTTCACCTGTAACTGTGAGCGAAAAGGCCCACAGTACTACGAATAGGTGCCTGTCTATGTCTGCCCAGGGGGAGGAAGGGATCGGAACCAAATTGAAAAATGTGGGGGAGTTGACTCTTTTTATTGTGCCGCTTGGGGTTGCGAAACCACGGGAACAGTCCATTGGCTCACTAACTCCGACAAGGACCTCATTCAGGTAAAATCACCCCCGAATTCCCAGAAATGTCCAACTAAGGGAGTATCATCCAGACCCGGGCAATGTTTCCCATTACAGATCAAATTCACAGACAAAGGAAAGAAATTTACCAGGTGGGATGTTGGCCGAGCTTGGGGCCTCCATCTTTACAAGACTGGCTATGACACAGGATTCCAGTTTGAGCTTAAATTAAAACTGGGACTGCTCTATTTGGCACCCAAAGTAGCCTTAGGACCAAACCAGGTGATAGCCCCAAAGCCCACCCCCCCCAGGGAACAACCCCAAAGCCTCCCTCCCAGATCGACTCCACGCACTGTGGGACCCCCCAGGGTTGACATGTCCCCACCAACAGACCCCCTTATAAAAATGATCTCCTCAGCCTATCTCACCCTAAATGCCTCTCATCCGGACTTAACAAATGGTTTCTGACTTTGCTATAACATTAGGCCTCCCTATTATGAGGCGGTTGCCTTTTCTTCAAGATTCAATGTGACCTCTGATGTCTCGGCCTGCAGATGGCAGCAACAACCTGGGTCAGGCCGCTGACAGTAGGCTCCATTACGGGCATAGGCACCTGTATAGGAACTATCCCTAAGACTTATCAACACCTATGTGATAATAATTCAGTCCCTAGGACCAGCCTCCCCAATTCTACTCACCAGTGGGTACTTCCGCCAGAAAACGGGTGGTGGGCTTGCTCCGCTGGACTAACCCCATGTGTCCATAAGGCAGCATTTAATGCCTCCCAAGATTTCTGTGTCCTAGTCCACCTGATCCCCCGGCTAAACTATTACTCAAAGGAAGAGCTGCAACCTAGGTTAGACCCATCGGGTCAACATAGGGTAAAACGAGAACCAATCACTGCCCTGACTTTAGCAGTCCTATTGGGTGCTATAGGAACGGGAAGTGAGATCACAGCCTTAACATTGCAAGATAAACAGTATAATCAACTAAGGGCTGCAATAGATGGAGATATTGAGCAACTCGAGAAGTCCATTTCACACCTGGGGGCTTCCTTAAGCTCCTTGGCTGAAGTAGTGTTACAGAATAGGAGAGGTTTAGATTTGTTGTTTCTGCAACAAGGAGGATTATGTGCAGCACTGGGAGAAGAACGCTGTTTCTATATCGACCATTCAGGGGTGGTACAAAAATCTCTCCAGAAAGTAAGAGAGAGACTAGCCCAGCGGAAGAGAGAACGAGAAGCCCAACAAGGCTGGTTTGAATCTTGGTTTCAGAGCTCCCCCTGGTTGACCACTTTGATTTCCACCCTCCTGGGTCCACTCATAATATTAATATTGTTACTGACCTTTGGTCCATGCATTTTAAACCATCTGGTCTCATTTATTAGGGAGCGCCTAAATACCATGCAAATTATGGTATTGAGACAACACTATCAGCCAATTTCACAGGGTGGAGAGAAGGGTTCCTCTACAAAAGTACAAAGACAGGGAGGAAATGTGGGGCTGTCACGGCTAACGCCATGACAGGCAGCCTAGATTAGGAGTAGGCCTGGTTTCCCGGGGTAACATAATTATCAGGCCACCTGGAGCCAGCCAATCAACATGTGCCTAGCAAGAAAAAGGGAACCTATCAGGGGAAAGCTGAAAGCCCACGAAGTATTGGGCCAACAAAAATTGCCTTGCAACTGTAACCAATCCGCTTGCGCCAACTACCCGGTTGTACCCAATAAATACCCGAGAGAACTGGGGCTCGGGGCCTTTTCATCTTCACACCCTTGGTGAGGGCGGGAGGCCCTGGCTCGAGTCAGTAATAAATTCCCCTATCGCAAGTTGCATTGTCTCGAGGAGTCTTCTTTCCCGATTGGGGATTCGGACTACGGGCAGAACAGTAGGACACTTGATAATGAAAGCAGGCAGAGCAAAGAGCTGCTGCCTCCTCGGTACAGCACACTTTGGTGATCCTTACCTGAGGAGTGAGGTCCGGGTGCTGGCTGTGAAAAGACTTTCTCCAGATGATTTCAGACTGACGGCTTCTTCGGGGAGAAAAGATTGTGGGCCAAGGTATGTTTGCTCAGAGGTCATCTGAGGGCCTACTGATCTCACTCTGTGACCCCAAAGTGCAAACGGAGCTTCTGCCTTCGCTGCCGTTTTGGAGTCCAGAGCTCATGCCAGATTCTCCTGGGGAAAAAATGAACCAGACCAAGGAGCACATTCAGCTACCACCTGAAAGATGAGAGTTTGCGAATGCCCCGCTGGGGCAAAGGACCAGCCTTCCTTTGCAGACAGGTCTAGTGGTGTTTTGGTGGAAGTGGGTTGGGCCATCAGACTGAGAGAGAAGATGGATTCAAAGTGGAAATGCAGACAGATAAGAAGGACTAAAGGGAGAAGGACGCTGGGAGGAAGAGAAGTTCTCCCGGAAACTCGCACCACACGGCATTTCCCCTCCTCGGAGGAAACCAGTGGATTAGGTGTGGTCCCTGCTGACTCTCCTAGCTCTTCAATAAGACGGCAGCTTTTTCTCCATCTGGGTCAGTGTGTGTGGAGGTTGGGAAGATGAGGTCTTGGTACCTGGGAAGGACCCAACACCTACTTCCTGATTGCCCAGATGGAGATTGAGAGCCTCAGGAGGCAGAGATGAGGGTGGAGAGGAACGTATTAGACAGAGGAGGATGAGACTCCCAAGAGCACACAACTTGAGTCCTTGAGTTCCTCAGCACATCAGTTTCCCTGGCCTTTCCCTCACTGGGCAGCTAGAGGGATGGCCGCACTGCCCAGTTCCAGGAAGCCACATTCAGATCAGTGTCCATGCAGATGGTGGGCCCTGGGAGCATGACATGTGGATCTGTTTGTATTCCTGTGCAACAGATGACCACAGTTTAGTGAATTAAAACAATACCAATTTGCTCTCTTACAATTCTGTAAGTCAGAAAATTCAAAATCATTTTCATGACACTGAAATCAAAGTATCAGAAAGCCCATGTTCCTTAAGGCTCTAGGTGAAGACCCTCATCTACTCCAGCTACTAGAAGCTGCCCATACTCCTTGACTCATGACTGCTTCCTGCATCTTCAAAGCCAACATCATAGCATCTTCTCTTTGCCCTCTGCTTTCTTCCTGCATCTTCTCATTCTGACTCAGATCTTCCTGCTTCCCTCTTTAAAGAACCTTTGTGATGACATTGCACCCATTCAGATAATCTAAGATAATCACACCAAAATACCTTTTACCATGTAAGGTGACATATTCACAGGTTCAGGACATTTGGATGTGGGCATCTCGGTGGGGGAGGGGACAATGTTCAGCCTACCATACGGTGCATAATCTGTGCGGTATGATACCAGTGGATGCCCTAAGAAGGGACTTCTTTACCCATGTTGGTGAGCTGTTCTGAACTTGGGCCATTGTAGCTTTACTTCTTAAACACTGACCTCCTAGGCCCCTGCTCTCAGGATCCACAGCTATAGAACTGAAGACTGCATCCCCTGAATATTCTGTCCCATCATTATTGCATGGACTCCAGAACAGTGGACCCTCCACTATTCACAGCAAAGTCTGAGTAGTATTGTCCAGTTGACCTGTCCTTCCATTGCCAGTCCATTGTTATGAACAAATTTCATATTTCTTTACTCCATCTTTCCCACAGATGACTCTCCCTCCTGGAGGATCTTTCTTGTGCAGAGAGGGTACTTTCACATCAGCCCCACTGAACAAATCAGAACACCCACGTGTGTCTGAATCCTCATTAAATTGGATACACGTTAGACCCTTGAGCTAGGATCCTTCTGCCATCATAACTCATGATAAAATGTTTTCAGTCTGAAAATATATACCAATAAAACAGCCTGTTGATCTATTTCTTCTCAATAAAATAACAATTTTGAGGGGGTCAGATTTAAGCAAAACCTGCATGATATCAATTGTAATAAATTATTTATCTTAACTATGCCATTTGGAAAAATTATATTTGGCCTTATGTAAATGCTGCCTCTTTCAATAACACAAGGAGTTTATTCTATTAAAATTTATTACTTTAAGATAAATAGAAAGCAGATCAGCCTTGATACAGATACCACTATTAATACTGATAACAATAAATAATAATAAGATCCCCAAATAAATAATGAATGCTCTGCTCTGGTCTCATAGCCCTGTTGGCTCATATACAAACTAGGAATGCTGAGTGGTAGCTGCATCTGTCCTGGTTCCAACACCTGATTATCAAGGGTTAGGATGGAGTGGCTGAGTAGATATCAGCTTCTAGTGCTCCATTTAAAAACAATATAATATAAAAACCATCATGGAGATGCACAATTGGTACATCAACTTCAAGTCCAGACTCCCAGTAGAAAGAGGTTCTTCCTGCCAAACCACCATCCCAATACCTACCTACAGTCATCGTAGGGCTCAGGGAACGCTGGTCTCACAAAGAGGACAAATCTATCAGAGATTAGACACACACAAAAAACTCAGAGTAAAGGAGTGGTTTGCTGCAGCTCCTCCATCTGAAGTTAAAATTAGACTAGGAAATATCACTGATTGGTAATTAGTAAGAACTGAAATTAAGAAAGCCATATGCTGAAGGACAGAAGAACCTGAATCACCCAGAAAAAAACAGAAATTAGATCAGAGCTATTATCCTTTCGTTTTTCATGTGAGGAAATTGATGCTGATATCAGGAATCTCATTACAACTGTTAATATCACCTATATATAACCAGTTCTCATTATAAAGCAGAGTCCAGTTATTCATAATGTAAGGAACACAGTAGCTACACAACCTTCAAAGGTCAAAAAGCACCAGTATTTTTCATTTCATGTACTCAATGAGCATTAGCTCTGAGCACCATTTGCAAAGGTCAGCAAAATGCCAGTCTGAAATCTTAGGTCAATTTCATATTTTAATGTATAAAGCCTTCTCTGGGCATTACTACGTAAGGATAACTGAATCAGATTAATTTTGTTCATCTACTAGAATCTTAGATCTCATGCCCAAAGTAGAAAAAGACAATAAGTAGCCTCTATTGTGGAATTCTGCTTTAGGGAGATTTGTATTTCCCTTTAGGTTACATGAAGTCTTTCTTTTCCAGGCACACAGTCCATGAGCTGATTAGGAATCCATGAGCTGCACTGTGTGCTTAGTGAAATGATGGGAGAACTTCCTGGAGTCCCTTAAAGGTTGGGATCTAGGGAAATGAAGAGTGGGTGAAAATATGAGGGGAATTTTGTTGTTTTTAAGTCCCGTCTGACTCCTTGGAACCACATGAATTGCAACACACCAGGCTTCCCTGTCCTTCACTGTCTCCCGGCGTTTGCTCAAACTCATGTCCATTGAGTCGGCGATACTGTCCAACCATCTCATCCTCTGTCACCCTCTTCTCACCTGCCCTCAATCTTTCCCGACATCGGGGTCTTTTCCAATGAATCTGTTCTTTTCATCAAGCAACCAAAGTATTGGAGCTTCAGCTTCAGGATCACTCCTTCCAACGAATATACAGTGTTGATTTTCTTTAGGGTTGACCGGTTTGATCTCCTTGCAGTTCAAGGAACTCTCAAGAGTCTTCTCCAGCACCACAATTTGAAATTCTTTGGTGCTCAGCCTTCTTTATGGCCCAGCTCTCACATCCGTCCATGACTACGGGGAAAACCACAGTCTGTTAGGTCCCTACTATTTCTCTCCTTTATCATGTCCATCTGTGCGTGAAATGTTCCCTTGTTACCTCCAATTTTCTTGAAGAGCTCTCTAGTCTTTCCCATTCTATTGTTTTCCTCCACTTGTTTTCATTGTTTGCAAGAGATACCTGGAATAAGAGGCAAGTTTGGCCTTAGAGTACAAAATGAAGCAGGGCAAAGGCTAACAGGATTTTGTCAAGAGAATGCACTGGTCATAGCAAACACCTTCTTCCAGCAACAGAAGAGACGACTCTGTACATGAACATCATCAAATGGTTAATACAGAAATCAGATTGATTATATTCTTTGCAGCTGAAGATGGAGAAACTCTATACAGTTGCAAAAACAAGACCTGAAGCTGACTGTGGCTCAGATCATTAGCTCCTTATTGCAAAATTCAGGCTTAAATGGAATAAAGTAGGGAAAACCACTAGGCCATTCAGGTATGAGCTAAATCAAATCCTTTATGATTATACAGTGAAGTGAGAAATAGATTCAAAGGATTAGATCTGATAGACAGAGTGCCTGAAGAACTATGGACGGAGGTTCATGACATTGTACAGGAGGCAGTGACCAAAACATCCCAAAGAAAAAGAAATGCACAAAGGCAAAGTGGTTGTCTGAGGATGCTTCACAAATAACTGAGGAAAGAAGAGAAGTGAAAGGCAAGGGAGAAAGGGAAAGATATACCCAACTGAATGCAGAGTTCCAGAGAATAGAAAGGCGAGATAAGAAGGCCTTCTTAAATGAACAATGCCAAGAAGTAGAGGAGAATTTGGAGTAAGATGGTAATAGGAAACCTTTCCATTTGCAGGGTCTGCTGTATATTTAAATGCTAGGTGTGAGTGTTTTTATTGGGATGAGGGGGCTCGTGGAAAATGAGTAACGTTCCACACTTCAGTCAGTATGGAGCAGAGAAGTGAGAGAAATTCTGGGAGGTGAGAACAAGAGTTTGGTAGGAGCCAAAAGTGACCAGGAGAACATGAGCCCTCTGGGAAGTAAGAACTGTAAGGAGGTTTTGGACTTCCCACCATGTGTGGGTTAAAGCCAGACTGTGTTTCCTCCACTTCAAGAGACTGTGGGGCCTCCTTGGACATCTGAGTTATGCTCATTTCAAGAAAGTCAGTGTCAGCTTTTTAGAGAAAGTAATGTTTTACAAACCTCATGCAGCAAAGATGAGTTAGGAAACTGCAACATCATGTTATCATGACTCGGGCAAGAAGAAGGGGACCCAGATGCTCAAAGGAGAATTCTGTGGTGGAAGCTGGGAAGGAACATGGACAGGGCAGCAGGGAGGGAAATAGACTAGATTCGGTGGGAAAGTGGGAGAAGGAATTGAGGCAACTCTGGGAGGTAGAGACGAGTGACACCATGATGGTGGTAACCACAGGAGGACTCACTTTGGAGTGCGATGGTGAGGTGGAAAAGCTGATCAAGTTGTCGAGGACTCTCTGATCATCAGACTGAAACATTTTGAAGGAGGGGAAAGTGCTAAGACCAAACAATCATTTTTGAAAACTGAGCTTAGTTTTGGCCCCCATTTAAGTCAGTCCTGGTGATTCAAGTTTGTTAATCTTTCTAAATATTACAATATGTGGCAAAGTGAAAGAAGCTTTCTGACAGATTGAGTTACTTTTTCGCTGAGTAACATGGGAAATCTATCAGTGAAGCCAGGAAGTTTCAGACTTCTGAATGAAAGACAATTAATAATGTATCTAGCAGATGAACAAAGCCAGCCAATGTAATTACAGTAGAACTTGAGAAATTAGCCAAAAACAGTCAGGCACACTATCTGAAGAAAGGAAATCTCCCTCACTCCAAGCCACACTAAATCAACAACAAAAAGTCATTTTAGAATCTCTCTAAAGGGGAGTAAACTTATGCCAGGAAGATCCCTGTTAACAGCCTTAAAAATAACTGGGTGGGCGGTCAAGTAAACCTTAATATGTTCTCTTGATGAATGAATCCTTTAATACTATGAAATGGGCCTCTTTATTGCTAATAATATTCCTTGTTTGGAAATCTGATATTAATACAAGCAGTCCAGCTTTCTTTGGATTAGTGCTTTCATGGGGTATCTTTCCCCATCCTTTTACTTTAAAAAGAGTCAGTTTTATTGAAGTGTAATTTACATACAAAAGGTTTACCAATTTTAGGAATATTACTTGGGGAGTTTTGATCAATGTGTATAACCATTAACCACGATCCTAGTTACGATCTAGAGTGTTTCCTTCACCCTTTCAAGTCCCATCATAGCCTATAATGTCACTTTCTTCCCTGTATTCCTGAACTCTGTCAATCCCTAACTTCCTCTCTGTTTCTATGGTTTTGCCTTTTTCAGAGTGTCATGCAGGTAGAATCATACAGCATATAGTCTTTTGCATCATACATGTCTCAAATTGCACTTGTAAGATTTCTACCCTTTCCATATCCTCACCAACACACTAATTCCTTTTGGTTTTAGCTATTCTCTCCCTTTAGCTGTTATTCCCTTTGATTTTACCTAACCAAGTAGGTCTGTACTGGTATTTGACTGTGGTTTTCATTGGACATTCTCCTAACACTAATGATGTGGAGAATCTCTTTATGTGCTTATTTACTACTTACTATTTGCTAATATTAATTTTTGTTGTTCAGCCACCAAGTCATGTCTGACTCTTTGTAACCCCATGGACTGCTGCATACCAGGCCTCCCTGTCCCTCACCATCTCCTGGAGTTTGCCCAAGTTCATGTCCTTTGAATCGGTGATGCCATCCAACCACCTCATCCTCTGTTGCTGTCTTCTCCTTCTGCCTTCGATCTTTCCCAGCATCAGGGTCTTTTCCAATGAGTTGGCTGTTCACATCAGGTGGCCAAAGTATTGGAGCTTCAGCTTCAGAATCAGTCCTTTCAATGAGTATCCAGGGTTGATTTCCTTTAGGATTGACTGGTTGGCTCTCCTTGCTGTCCAAGCGATTCTTAAAAGAGTATTCACCAGTATCACAGTTCGAAGGCACCAATTCTACAGCGTTCTGCCTTCTTTATGGTCCATATATGAGTACTAAGTGTACTCAAATCACTTTTCCCTTTTCAACTGGCTTCTGAGATTTTTTTTATATATCCCAAATAAAAGCCTAGATAAATGTTTTGCAAATGTTTTATCCCAATTTGTGACTTGACTGTGTTTTCTTTACAGTTTTTGTAGAACAACTGTTTTCTGTCAGTTGGCAGTTCAGTCGCTCAGTCATGTCTGAACCTTTGCGACCCCATGGACTGCAGCACGCCAGGCCTCCCTATCCATCACCAACTCTCAGAGTTTACTCAGACTCATGTCCATCGAGTCAGTGATGCCATCCAGCCATCTCATCCTCTGTCGTCCCCTTCTCCTCCTGCCCCTGATCCCTCCCAGCATCAGGGTCTTTTCCAATGAGTCAGTTTTTCGCATCAGGTGGCCAAAGTATTGGAGCTTCAGCTTCAGCATCAATCCTCCCAATGAACATCCAGGACTGATCTCCTTTAGGATGGACTGGTTGGATCTCCTTGCAGTCCAAGGGCCTCTCAAGAGTCTTTTCCAACACCACAGTTCGAAAGCACCAATTTTCGGCGCTCAGCTTTCTTTATCATCCAAGTCTCACATCCATACACGACTACTGGAAAAACCATAGCTTTGACTAGATGGACCTTTGTTGGCAAAGTAATGTCTCTGCTTTTTAATATAGTGTCTAGGTTGGTCATAGCCTTTCTTCCAAGGAGCAAGCGTCTTTTAATTTCATGGCTGCAGTTTTAAATTTTACCAAAGTACAACCAAAATTTTTTCTGTTATAGTTTGTGTTGTTTTTATCCTACTTAAAAATTTTTACCTAATGCATCTCTAAATTTTCTTTTAGGTTTTCTTATAGACTTAGCAGCTTTGACTTGTACATTTAGGTCCATGATTCATTTGAAATACAATGTATAGTATGTGTTAAGATTTCAGGGTTTTAATATAGATAGGTGATGTTTCCAGTATCATTTGTTGAAATGATTTTTTACTTGTTGGATTGCCTTTGCTCCTTTGTCAAGAGTCAATTATATGTATAATTGACTAGGTATACATCTTACACCAATATCACAGTGCTTCATTACTATAGTTTGCAATAAGACTTGAATTCTGGTTGTGTAAACCTTCCAACTTTGTTCTTCTTTGTCAAAATTGTTCTAGCAATTTTAAGATTTGTGAATTTCCATAAAGATAAGAACTTCTTATCTACAAAATAGTATTTCAAATGTCAACAAAAGCATCTCCGGGGATTTTATCTGGGATTATATTGAAAATGTAGTTCAATTTGGGTGAAATTGAAATCTTAATGACACAATCTTCTGAGCCAGGAACATGATATATCTCTCCATTTGTTTTAGTCTTATTTAAGTTCTCTCAGAAATGCTTTGTTGTTTTCAGCACACAGTCTTTCAAAAATTTTGTTAAACTTATACCTGAATATTTCATATTTCTAATTAAATTGATAATGATGTTGAAAACAGTTTCAATTACTAGTTGTTTGTTTCCTTTTACAGTAAAAGTATTTGTCACCCAGTCGTGTCCAACTCTTTGTGACCCCGTGGACTTTAGCCCACCAGGTTTCCCTGTCTATGAAATTCTCCAGGCAAAAATACTGAAGTGGATTGCCATTTCCTTCTCCAGGGGACCTTCCCAATCCACGGATTGAACACAGGTCTCCTGCACTGCAGGCAGATTCTTTTCCATCTGGGCCACCAGAGAAGCTGGCTTGTTTCCTAATGTATAGAAATACAACTAATTTTTGTATATTGACTCTGGATTCTATGAATTTCCTAAATTATTTATTAGCTCTAGGTTGCTATTTTAGATTTCATAGAACTTTCTACCTAGATTGTCATGTTGTCCATGAAGAAAAACAGTCTTATTTCAGTTTTTTAATATTAATGTTTTTTACTTATTTTTCTTGCCTCACTTCACTGAACAGAACCTCTGCTATGAAGTTGAACAGAAGGGTGAACTATTGCCTTGTTCTGTTTTAAGAGGAAAATATGATGTCTTTCATAACTATATCGATGTTAGCTATTGAAAGCTATCCTTTATCATGAAGATCAATTGATTCTTAGGTTACTTAAATTTTTTATCATGAATGGATGCTGATTTTTTCCAGATAATTTTTCTGCATCTATTAAGAGAACTTTTCAATGTTAAACTAATCTTACTAATCTTGTGTTTTGGGGATAAAGTCATAGCTTTAGTCAAAGCTTATATTTACACAAATAAGTTTATACTCCTTGATTAAACTTTTTTATGTTTTGTTAAGGATTTTTGGATTTATGCTCATCTGAATATTTGTCTGTGGTTTTCATAACTATTTGTCTAGTTTTGACGCTAGTGTAAAGCTTGCTTCATAAAATGAGTTGGAAAATATAACTTTCTCTTCTATTTTCTGGAAGAATTTATGCAGACTCACTTTTGTTCCTTAAATGCTTTTTAGAATTCACTAGTGAAGCTATCTGTTCCTAGAGGTTTTCTTTGTGGGAAGGTTTTACTGCAGTGAGACTCTTCAGATTATTTCTTCTTGGGTGAGCTTTAGTAGTTGGTGTCTTTTAAAGAATGTGTCCATTTTGTTCAAATTGTCATATTTATTGGTTTATAGACTTGCTGGTAGTATTCCCTTATTAGTCTTGCAATGTTTGTAGGATCTTTGGTGATGTCCTTCTTTTATTTCTGATTCTATTAATTTGGCCCTTTCCCATATTTCTTTATCAATCTGGCTAGAATTTTTTTTTTTTTTTTTGAGCCCATTATACAGAGTGAAGTAAGCCAGAAAGATAAAGAACATTACAGAATACTAACACATATATATGGAATTTAGAAAGATGGTAATCTGGCTAGAATTTTACGAATTTTATTGATGTTTCTCGTATGACCAACTTTAGATCCCATTGATTTTTTCTGTCATATTCTGTTTTCAATTTCATTGATTTCTGCCCATATCTGTATTATTTCCTTGTCATTACTTGGAGTTTAATTACTTGTCTTTTCCTGGTCTCTTTAAAGTGGGAGTCCTAAGAGCACAGGCGTGAGAACTTCTTTGTTTTTAATTCTATTTATTTCCCCAAAGTAATTATAAATTTTGATGAGTTAGGTTTTTATTTTCCTTCAATTCATAATGTTTCCTTCTCACTCGTTTCATTCCTTTATTGACCCATGAATTATTTAGATACATGTGCTTTAATTTCCAAATAATTTGACATTTTCCAGATATCCATTTCCTATTGATTTCTAGTTCAATATCATTATGGTAAAAGAGCATGTTTAGTGTGATTACATCTTAAATTTGATGAGGCATTTTTTTAATGGCCCAGAACATAGTTCATCTTTGTGAATGGTTTGTGTGAACATGAAAATAGTATGCAGTCTACTTTTTTTTTTTTTTATTAATCTCAACTAGAGCAAGTTAAAGTCATAACTTTCCTGCCTACATTCATGTGTGTTTTCTAAGTCACTTCAATCATGTCCAACTCTGTGTGACCCAGTGGACTGTAGCCCACCAGGCTTCTCCGTCCATGGGATTTTCCAGACAAGAATACTGTAGTGGGTTGCCACGCCCTTCTCCAAGGGATCTTCCTGACCCAGGGATTGAACCAGCATCTTTTATGTCTCCTGCATTGGCTGGCGGATTCTTTACCACTATCACCACCTGGGAAGGCCTCTTTTCTGTCTATTTTCAATTAATTATTGAGAGCAATCTTGAAACCTACAGTTATAATTTTGGGTTTTTATATTTTTTTCCTTTAAGTCTATTAGTTTCTATTTCATGCGTTTTGAAGCTCTGGTATAGAGTCCATTCACATTTAAGGTTATTATGTCCTCTTGCTATATTGACCCTTTTTTCATTATAGAATCTCTCTGTTTATCCCTGATCATATTCTTTGTTCTTAAATTTATTTTGATATTAATAAAACATCTCCAGATTTTTTTTTTCTGACTAGGGTTTTCATGATATATACTTTTCTATTCTTTTAATTTTGGCCCATCTGTGTCTTTTGATATATGGATAGCATTTTTAAAGCATGAAAGTATTTCCCTTGTAATTGGAGTGTTTAGATCATGTGCAATTAATGTGGTAATTGATAGGATTATAATTAAGTCTATCATCTTGATGTTCATTTTCTATTTGTCCCATTTTAAAATTTTTCCTCTATTTTCTGATTTATTTTAATTATTTATTTTAATAACTACATTTGATCTCCACATCTAGATTTTTATGAATAATTCACTGTTTTTAATGTTTTATAATTGCCCTCAGGGTTACAACACACATCTTAAACATATCACATTCTGTCTTCTGATACTGTTATATCATTCTTTATATATTTAACAAATCTTGCAATAGACGTCTTCCATTTGTCCTCTGATCTTTTATGCTATTTTTGGCATAGATTTTATTTCTGCATGTGTTTTGAACCATACAATACATTGTTTTTAACTTTTGTTTTAAACAGTTTTCTTCTAAAGAGGCTAAAATGAGAAAATATGTCTCATATTTACCCACTTACTTTCAGTGTCTCTTCATTCCTTCGTTCAGATTCAGATTTCCATCCCTTACTGTTTTTCTCTATCTGAATAACTTTCCTTGAGAAGTCTTATACTACAGATTTGATGGAAATTACTTTCTAAATTTTGGTTTATCTAAAGAAGTTTTCATTTTGCCTTCATTTCTGAGAGATTTTTTGCCAAGCATAGAATTTTCAGTTAACGTTTTTCTGACCCAGTTCTTTAAAGACATTGCTCCATTGTTTCCCAGCTTGCATTTTTTTTCTGCTAAGAAATATGCTATCATTCTTATCTTTGTTCGTCTATATGTAACAGGTCTTTTTCTCTCTGGCTGCTTTTGAAATTATTTTTAATTTATTGGCTTCCAGGAATTTGATTATCACTTGAGGTGATTTTCTTTGTGTTTCCTTTATAGGAGTTTGCTGAGCTTCTAGAATCTGTAACTTTCTTGATTTCATCAAATTTGTAGAAACTTTGGCCATTAATTTCACTCTTTTTTCTGTTTCTCTTCCTCTCTTTTTGTAACTCCAGCTATATATTTATTAAGCTGTTTGATATTGTCACTCAGTCCACTGATTCACCAAAATTATCATTTTTTTTCTCTTTGTACTTCATTTTGGGTGCTTCTATTGCTATCTTTTCAAAATAACTAATTTTTAAAAATTTAGTGTCCATGTCTAATTCTATCCTATATAATATGCATTTTATTTTATTTATTTATTTATTTATTTATTTATTTTTATTGGAAAGGTCCTGGCTTCTTTTTTTTCTTTTTTTTTTTATTTATTTTTTCAGTGGGTTTTGTCATACATTGATATGAATCAGCCATAGATTTACACATATTCCCCATCCCGATCCCCCTCTCCCACCTCCCTCTCCACCCGATTCCTCTGGGTCTTCCCAGTGCACCAGGCCCGAGCACTTGTCTCATGCATCCCACCTGGGCTGGTGACCTGTTTCACCATAGATAATATACATGCTGTTCTCTCGAAACATCCCACCCTCGCCTTCTCCCACAGAGTTCAAAAGTCTGTTCTGTACTTCTGTGTCTCTTTTTCTGTTTTGCATATAGGGTTGTTGTTACCCTCTTTCTAAATTCCATATATATGTGTTAGTATGCTGTAATGTTCTCTATCTTTCTGGCTTACTTCACTCTGTACAATGGGCTCCAGCTTCATCCATCTCATTAGAACTGGTTCAAATGAATTCTTTTTAACGGCTGAGTAATATTCCATGGTGTATATGTACCACAGCTTCCTTATCCATTCATCTGCTGATGGACATCTAGGTTGCTTCCATGTCCTGGCTATTATAAACAGTGCTGTGATGAACATTGGGGTGCACGTGCCTCTTTCAGATCTGGTTTCCTCAGTGTGTATGCCCAGAAGTGGGATTGCTGGGTCATATGGCAGTTCTATTTCCAGTTTTTTAAGAAATCTCCACACTGTTTTCCATAGCGGCTGTACTAGTTTGCATTCCCACTAACAGTGTAAGAGGGTTCCCTTTTCTCCACACCCTCTCCAGCATTTATTGCTTGTAGACTTTTGGATGGCAGCCATCCTGACTGGCGTGTAATGGTACCTCATTGTGGTTTTGATTTGCATTTCTCTGATAATGAGTGATGTTGAGCATCTTTTCATGTGCTTGTTAGCCATCTGTATGTCTTCTTTGGAGAAATGTCTGTTTAGTTCTTTGGCCCATTTTTTGATTGGGTCATTTATTTTTCTGGAATTGAGCTGCAGGAGTTGCTTGTATATTTTTGAGATTAACCCTTTGTCTGTTTCTTCATTTGCTATTATTTTCTCCCAATCTGAGGGCTGTCTTTTCACCTTACTTATAGTTTCCTTTGTTGTGCAAAAGCTTTTAAGTTTCATTAGGTCCCATTTGTTTAGTTTTGCTTTTATTTCCAATATTCTGGGAGGTGGGTCATGGAGGATCTTGCTGTGATTTATGTTGGAGAGTGTTTTGCCTATGTTCTCCTCTAGGAGTTTTATGGTAAATGCTTTGCTCTTTAACTTTGTAAGTTCCCTTTCATTTTGTTTTTATCTTTCATTTCTTTATCATAACCATGCTTCTTCTCTACCTTTTTGAACATATGGAATGTATTTACAATAATCATCTTAACGTTCTTCTTGTTGGCTAGTTCCATCATCTCTGTCATTTCTGTGTGTGTGTGTGTTGGATTTTTTCTTATGATTATAGGTTATAGTTTACTGTTTTCTCACATACCTAATAATATTTGGGCAGGGGTACTGGATATCATGAAGTTTACAATTTGGTTTGGGATGCTAGGTTCTTTAAATTTTCTTTGTACAGTTTTGACGTTTTTCTAGTTCACACTTAATATTATTTGAAATCAGCAGGACCTTTGATCATCCATCTATGCCTTGTTAGGGCATGCCAGAGCACCCTGCAGGATAAGCCTGATTTCATCCCATCACTAAGGTGATACACTTTTGTGTGCCCTCGTTGATCAACTATTTATTGCCTGGCTTTTTACTCTGGCCAATGGGCACATGAACTATTCTCAGCTCTGTGTGAACTCTGGAATTTTTTCCGTCTACAGCTTTTCAGTGTATTTTTTTCCCTCTCCCCTTGGTTATTTTCCTCTTTCTCTGTCCTGTGTATGGAGATCAATACTCAGTTAAATAGTTAAGGTATTTTCTCCACAAATATCCAGAGATTTCTTTATGGAGTTACTTCTCTCTTTTCTTTCCTGAAGATTCTAATCAACTCTGCCTCCCTTGAAAAGGGACAGAGACTCAAACTTCATCTTCTCAACTCAGAAACACTGGTTGGCTCTATTTGAGTTCCTCTTCCCTTTGCTATAGCCTTAAATTGTATCCAGGTGTGAGCTATGCCACTGGAGAGACCATCTCATCTGTTGTCATTTTCTCACGCATCACAGTGCTGCCCTGTCTGTAGTCCAGTGTCTGAAATGCCACTGTTTGACTTATTCTGTCCATTTTTCTAGTTGTTCCAAGGAAGGCCT
Organism: Dama dama; assembly: GCF_033118175.1. Classification (NCBI taxonomy): domain Eukaryota; kingdom Metazoa; phylum Chordata; class Mammalia; order Artiodactyla; family Cervidae; genus Dama; species Dama dama. Next base: position 63,450,288 of record NC_083705.1, read on the forward strand.
TACTCTATCATGAGAAGAGGCAGAAGCAAAAATCTCCTCATAAAGAGCTTTGATGGAGGCTATAAGGATCTTTGACTTTATCTCAAATGCAAATGTAAGTCACTGTAAAATATTAAGAAAGAAGGGGGTGAAGTCAGAGAAAAATCAGGAGAAAGTGTTTGTACACTTTCTCAAGGACATTGCCAGTGTTCATCCTTTGAGAGGAATTAGCGTTTGATATCAGTCCAGGAAAGGGAATTTTGAAGCAGTAGGAAAAATAGACAAGCACTGCATTTGGAGTTAGAGTGCTTACAGAGAGTGAGTCCTGGTTCTGCCAGCTACTAATTATGTTGCCTTAGAAATTTTAATGAATTAATTACTTAGTAGGTGACACAGGTCAATGAACTTGCTTCTTCACCAGCAAAATATTGGTAAAACCAATTCTCTCATAGGCCTCCTGGGAGAAGCAGCTGGACATAAGAACAGTCAAATATGTAGAAGTCAGGATATGAAAGTTCTAATTCCATTTTAGCCACTAATGTGCTGTGTCACCTGAAAGCATAAAAAGATTACCATTGGAAGAGAGCTTATAATTAATTAATTTTAATACCTTTAATCTGTAAATAAGAAAATTCAGACCTTGAACTTTTCTATTTAATTTATGATTCCTTTCCACTAATAAAATTATTATAGGCTTTGAAAATGAAAACATTTTCCAGACCTCAAGTTTTAAGTTGGTTTTAAAAACCAACAAAAATGTAAAGTTTTATTCATATTTAAAAGGCAAAAGAAAGGGTCTTAGAATAGTCTGTGACTTCATTGAAAACATATAGTTAAGGTGACCTTAAATTCTTTTGCTTGTGAATATGGGTGATAAAGTTGGAAACTAGCCAAGAATGTGGAAAGAAGGCAAATAGTTCACTTTCCTCCAGAGAAAGTATGATTGGTGATAAGAAATACAGTGGTAAATATTTTTCATATCCTGTATCACAGTTTAGAAGAAATAAATTCAATGTCATCATAAACTAAAGATACAACTATTATAAAACATTTAAGATTCTTGTGAGAAAACTTGAGATGGGAGTTCAGGGTAATGCCAAAGTGAAAGTATTATTCTCTTAAGAAAGCTTAGTTAAAAGCTGTTTTTATGATTTCTAGCTTAGTGGCAAGCCATAATCCCTTTGTAGTTACAATATTAAATTATTGTTATTTTATATCATTTACCCTTTTACCTCTCCTCATTAAAAGTGAGTTTTTATAGTTTTTGCTTCCAGGGGATCTGGAGTAAGTATATTTTTTTCCTATTTCTCCTGCTAAGTAGCTTCCCTGGTGGCTCAGTCTGCAAAGAATCTGCCTGCATTATAGGAAACCTGGGTTCGATCCTTGAGATGGGAAGATCGCCTGGAGAAGGAAATGGTAATCCACTCCAGTATTCTCGCCTGGGAAATCCCATGGACAGAGGTACCTGGTGGAGCCTACAGAGGAGCCTACAGTCCATGGGGTTCCAAGAACAGTTAAATATAAGATATAAAATAAATGTGAGAATGCTTTGAAAGATAGAAGATGGTGGTCAGGATGGGATCTCAGGACCCAAGAGCCAACATAAAGGTGAATTTACCAGGTATCTTCTTGCCTTGTGCCCCTCACATAAGATGCACAAGTGAAGTGAAGAAGTCAGAAACATGGAAACATCAAAGGATACAAACAACTCCCATCCCTGGCAAATCTCACTTTCCCCTGCCAAAAACAAGGAAGTAGGGAGTCTTTCACCAGCACAGTGTGAGTGGGGAGGCTAGACTTCCATCCTCAGCAGGCCTTAATAGGATGCCCCAAACTCCTACTAAGGTGGTTTCAGAGAAGGCTAAGCAGGAAGGCTGAATTTTACCAAGCCCAGTATTAATGAGGGACCTCGCATGCAAGTTCCCTTGTCAGCCTTCCTGGACACTGATGGCAGTGAGGGGAAGCTTGTTAGTGCTGGGCAGTTGTTGGAATTTCCACTTCCAGCTTGAGTGATATCAGAGGAGGCCCAGGGAAGAGTCAGAACTTTTAACCCCTGCTCACCAGGAACAAGGCCACCCTCTGCCCCATGGTATCATTAGCTCTTATCCTTCCAGCCAGCTTGAGATACTTAGCTGGAAGTGGTGTGCTAGGTCACTTCAGTCATGTCTGACTCTTTGTTATCCCATGGACTGTAGAGACTGCCAGGCTCCTCTGCCCATGGGATTCTCCAGGCAAGAATACTAGAGTAGGTTGCCATGTCCTCCTCTGTAGCTAGAAGTGGAAATTCCCACAAATACTTAGCACTAAGAAGCTTACCCCCAAAGCCCATCAGTATCCAGGGAGACTAAGAAGGGAACCCGGATGTCTATTCCCACCAAGAAGTAATAAGGCAGTCTACTCCACAGTTTTTCCTGCCAAAGCAGGGCCTGAGAAAACAACTAAAATAAGAGGTTTAAATAATCCAGAGTTTCATAGCATAGTACCCCAAATGTTCAGATTTCAGTAGAAAACTTACTTGTCATACCAATAATCAGAAAGATCTACAGCTGAATAAAAAGACAATCAGTAAATGCCAACTTGAAGATGAGAGACCTAGAATTATCTGTCAAAGTAGTCATCATACAAATGCATCAGTAAGCAACTATGAACATGATTGAAACAAATAAAAAATACAGATCATCAGCAAAGAGAAAATACAAAGAGAAGCTAGATGGAAAATTTAGAACTTAAAATACAATAACTGAAATAAAAAAACTCAGGAGATAGTATGAGAGAAGAAGGGAGGGAACAGAGAAAAGAAGGAGTAAGGGATGATAGAACAATTGGAGTTACTCAATCCAGACATCAACAAGGATAAAACAGTCTGAAAAAGGAAAATGAACAGAGCCTCAGAGACCTGTGGGACTGTAATAATTAATGTTATGTGGCAACTCGCCTAGGCCGTAGTATCCAGATCATTTGTCAAATATTATTTTAGATATTTTTGTGAAGGTATTTTTTAGATAAGATTAACACTTAAATCAGTAGACTTTGAGTGAAGCAAATTACTCCCCATAATGTGAGTGGGCTGTATACAATCATTTGAAGCCTTAATATAAAAATAATTACATCCCCAGATAAAGAGGGAATTCTGCCAGCAGACAACTTTGGACTTGAGCTCAAACTCTTCTCTGGTTTCCAGCCTGCCAGCCTACCCTGCCGATTCTGAATTTGCCAAGCCTCCACAAATGTGTGTGCCAGCTCCTTAAAATCTCTCTCTCTGTAGATAGATAGACACATAGATAGAATGATAGAGCTTGCCAGGAAAGAGGACAGAAAAAGTGCTGAAAGAAATGATGGTGGAAAACTTCATAAATTTAACGGAAGACATAAAATACAGATTCAAGAAACTGAGTGAAACCCAAACAGGATAAACTCAAAGAAATCCACACCACGAAATGTTACAGTCAAACTCCTGCAAACTAAAGACAGAGTACATCTGTAACACAGTGAATAAGGAAATGATGCCTTTTCTATAGACAAAAAAAACAATTCAAATGATGATGGATTTCTCTGACCAGATATCATGGAGGCCAGAAGAAAGTGCCACAATATTTTTCAAGGGCTAGAAGAAAAGAAATATTAAGCAGAAACCAAACATGCCAGCAACTTGATTTTGGACTTCTAGCCTCCAAAGCTATGACAAACCTAGATAGCATATTAAAAAGCAAAGACATCACTTTGCTGACGAAGGTCCTATAGTCAAAGCTATGATCTTTCCAGTAGTCACGTGCAAATGTTAGAGTTGAACCATAAAGAAGGCTGATCACCAAAGAATTGATGCTTTTGAATTGTGCTGGAGAAGACTCTGGAGAGAGTCCCTTGGACAGCAAGGAGATCAAACTAGTTGATCCTAAAGGAAATCAACCCTAAATACTCATTGGAAGGACTGATGCTGAAGCTGAAGCTTCAATACTTTGGCCACCTGATGGGAAAATCTAACTCATTGGAAAATACCCTGATGCTGGGAAAGACTGAAGCCACAGGGAGAAGAGGGCAACAGATGATGAGATGGTTGGATGGCATCACTGACTCGGTGGATGTGAACTTGTGCAAACTCTGGGAGATAGTGAAGAACAGGGAGGCTTGGCGTGCAGCAGGCCATGGGGTCACAAAGAGTGAGACACAGCTTAGAGAGACTGAACAATAATCACCTCCAAATAATGAGAGTAAATGTCTGTTGTTTAAACCACCCAGTCTATTATATTTTGTCATGGCAGCCTGAACTGTTCACTGAGGGAGAAACTGGGTCAAGTGTTTCTGTATTATTTCTAACAATCTCCTGTGAATCTATAAGCATATGAAAATTAAAAGTTTAATTAAAATATAATAAAAATGTACATAAATACCCTGAAAATGAATCTTTTCTTGCAACTGTTTTTAGAATGTCTTCGTATTCCTTAAGATAATACCTCCCAATTTATATGATTCGACATTGTTTCAGGTGTTTTAGTGATGATGAAACCGCAACTTCTACCTGGAAAATAGTTGCTGAATCAGTAAGAGTTCAAGTTTTGGTACTGACTCAGGACTTTCTTCCATTTCAACCAACCTACCTTGGGAATCACAAGTTTCCCTAGCCGGTGAAGAGGATGAATTGCCTGTATTTCCCTAACAGTAAAATGAAAATCAATGGAGAATTCTACAGGAATATATTAGGTCCAAGCTGACAATATTGGAAGCAGCGTGACTTTCCATCTCCCAAGGACCAGTCATAGTTGATTTGACTGGTCCTTGATTGAAGATACATCTGAACAGGATCACCTGATCTGCCTCTTGAGAAACCTGTATGCAGGTCAGGAAGCAACAGTTAGAACTGGACATAGAACAACAGACTGGTTCCAAATAGGAAAAGGAGTACACCAAGGCTGTATATTGTCACCCCGCTTATTTAACTTATATGCAGAGCACATCATGAGAAATGCTGGGCTGGAGGAAGCACAAGCTGGAATCAAAATTGCCGGGAGAAATATCAGTAACCTCAGATATGCAGATGACACCACCCTTATGGCAGAAAGTGAAGAAGAACTAAAGAGACTCTTGATGAAAATGAAAGAGAAGAGTGAAAAAGTTGGCTTAAAGCTCAACATTCAGAAAACTAAGATCATGGCATCCGGTCCCATCACTTCATGGCAAATAGATGGGGAAACAGTGGAAATAGTGGCTGACTTTATCTTTCTTGTCTGCAAAATCACTGTAGATGGTGATTGCAGCCATGAAATTAAAAGACACTCACTCCTTGGAAGGAAAGTTATGACCAACCTAGACAGCACATTAAAAAGCAGAGACATTACTTTGCCAACAAAGGTCCGTCTAGTCAAGGCTATGGTTTTTCTAGTGGTCATGTATGGATGTGAGACTTGGACTATAAAGAAAGCTGAGTACCAAAGAATTGTTGCTTTTGAACTGTGGTGTTGGAGAAGACTCTTGAGAGTCCCTTGTACTGCAAGGAGATCCAACGAGTCCATCAGTCCTGGATGTTCATTGGAAGGACTGATATTGCAGCTGAAACTCTAATACTTTGGCCACCTGATGCGAAGAGCTGACTCATTTGAAAAGACCCTGATGCTGAGAGAGATTGAGGGCAGGAGGAGACGTGGACAACAGAGGATGAGATGGTTGGGTTGCACCACTGACTTAATGGACATGGTTTTGGGTGGACTCTGGGAATTGGTGATGGACAATCACCAATTGTGATTGTCTGGAGTGCTGCGGTTCATGGGATAAAAAAGAGTCGGACACGGCTGAGTGACTGAACTGAACTGAACTGAACAGGAGATGGTTAGATAGCTGACTCAATGGAAGTGAATCTGAGCAAACTCCGGGAGATAGTGGAGGACAGAGGAGCCCCGCATGCTGTAGTCCATGGTGTCACAAAGTTTGATTTAGCAACTGAATAACAACAGCTGGACAGGATGCCTCTGAGAAGGCAGAAGAAGTGCAGATTCAAGGGCTTCATAAGCACACAAGGGTTAACTTCCAGTTAGTTATTCCAGCCCCAACCCTCCAGATGAGGCTTTCCTGTGCACACCCTCTGCATGTAGAGCTTGTAGCAAAAACCGTCTCCACAGAATACGTTCAAGTATAACTATGTAAGGAATGTATGGGGGAAAGTAGTGATCCTCTGTTTGCTTTTCATTAGGAATGGATTCCTGGTATTCACTGTCCCAAGCAGAAAATCAAGGCCAGTTCCTAAAAACCAACTGTCTTTCTTTTGTGGGCCTGGGCCAGGTTTATAGAAAATATTATAGGATGCAAAAATAATGGAGCTGGGCTCAGAGTCCTCTTGCTCCAGCTGCACTCCCTGTGTTGGGAGTCGAATCAAGTGCCAGGTTCTACCTTCCAGCCAAGAGCCCAAGGTTTTATTTTGCATTTGAGAATTCAGGACAGAAAGAGCTTCCTGGGTAATTGTTATTTTGTGTGAACACACAGTAAGCTAAACTTATGTAACAAGAGCCCATTTGAATTCAGAAATCGGCAGATGTATGCGTTGACCAGTCATGATATTTGACTCACTGTTAGGACTTCAATTTCCTTTTTCAGGCTGTTAATCACCAAGGTGCTTTGACAAGAGGCTTTTTAAATGTAGGATGGAACTAAGTTATTCACCTTGTTGAGTACAGCTATGAAAACCAGAATGTATCTTTCAGGTAGTCTGATGGCTCACATGGACCTTTCATTTAACAAGAAGACCGAGTAAACAAATGATCCCCAACATCAACCTGAGCGTTTTACGTGATGGAAGTGCCACAAGCCATGGTCACATAACATTAAAACAGCACGTCTTGGGGCAGCATAGTGGCATCTTTGCCCATCTCTACTATGAGGACATCCATCCCTGTCATCACAACCATACTGCAGAAGGCCACTTGAGTAGAGGACAGTGACTTTGCTCAGGGCATTCGTATCATCTGGCTTTGTTCATTACTTAATTTGCTAGTAAAAATAATAGCTTTGTTGTTTAATTGCTAAGTCACGTCCGACTCTTTTGCAACCCCAAAAGAGTAATCCGCCAGGCTCCTCTGTCCATGGGGTTTCCCAGGCAAGAATACTGGAGTGGGTTGCTATTCCACTCGGGAAGATCTCCAGGGGATCCTCCCAACCCAGGGATCAAACCTGCATCTCCTGAATCGCAGGTGGATTCTTTCCTGCTGCACCATCAGAGAAGTCCAACAATAATAGCTACTACTTATTAAATTGCAATAATTTACCGTGTACTGACAATTGATGAGACATTGCATCAAGTAATATTTTAAAATGCTAGGCTTTATTGGAAGAAGTGTCTTACTACACATTCACAGTGATCATAGATAATAAATATGTGTGTTTATTATCTCATTATCTCATTTATGCCTCACCAGAACTGAAGAGGGGCATTGGATTAACACTGTATTACACATGAGGAAAGTGAGCAGATAAGTGCCTATCCTGAAGTTGCCTTTCTGGCAAGTACGGAGGCAGAAGTCTTAAGTCTGGCTCTTAACACCCATGTTTTTTCTGCCATTCAACTTGTTGCATTGACACTAAAACAGGACTGAGAGATTATTGTGTTGAAACAGAGTATCAGAATATTGAATTCTGATTCTGAATCCCTACAGTTTTTAAAACCTCAAAAGATGTTCTGATATGTCCCATGTGTAGCAAGATAGAGGAATCCATTATGCTGAAGTGTCTTTGAGCAGTTTTTCACCATTACCTTTGTTAGTTGGTGACATTTTATCTCACTTTTTAAAAGTTAAGTCCTGGACATTTGGTTTGTCAACATTTCGTGCCTTCAGAAATCCAGTGTGTCCTGGTAGCAAGTGTTGTTTGCCGTCTTACTCTTTTGTAACCATAGCCCGCCAGGCTTTTCTGTTCATGGGGTTTTCCAGGCAAGAATACTGGTGTGGGTTGCTATTTCCTTCTCCAGGGGATCCTCCCAACCCACAGATCAAACCTGTGTCTCCTGTGTTGGCAGGCAGATTCTTTACCTTTGAGTTACCAATGAAGCCTCCTCTGGCAGCAGGAGCAAAGAGCAATTTAAGCCTGGAGACCTGGGCCTCGGTTTTGTTTTCACATTAATTTTGATTAATTTTGCCGTTATGACATTATACAGGTCAGTTCAGCAATCTGTCCAGGGTTTTCTTAAATGTCAAAGGAAGACAATGTCAGCATTACTTTACCAGATAGGAATGTTTTCAGTTGCAAGTAACAAAATACATGAATAACAGTAGTTAAAACATAAGGCTGTTAATTCTTTATTTAATAAAAAGTATGGGGATGGGAAGCCTAAGCATAGAGCAGCAATGCAACAATGGTGTCAAGGACCCATTCTCTCTTACGTCCATTGAACCCTATCCACTATTTGTTAACTTTCCATTCTCCTGTTGTTATCTTATGGTTGCAAAAGGGTTTCCCCAGCTCCAGCATCATATCCACACTTGACAAAGAAAAGAATAAAGAAGGAACAGAACCAATTAAACTCTCCTTTGTAGCTGTTCTTTTAATTAAGAGGCATGCTCAGAAATCCCATGGCACACTTCCCCTTATGACTTCACTGTCAAAAATTAGGCCATTTAGCCACCCATGCATTACTGAGAGACCAAGAAATTAAGCATTTGGCTTTTCAACCCTTGGTATTGGAGAGCAGAAAGGGAGAGAAAATACTTCAGGATGATTTGTGTAGGTAATTGTCAGGATTAATACTCCCACAATCACGACATCAAGGGATTGTCCTCAAAACAGACTTTCCTCTTTGTTGTCATCCTAACTAACTTGTGACCAGTATTTTAGACATTGTGTACATCCAATCATCTTTTTTCTAGATAATGTTATATATGTGAAGTACGAAAGTGCGAAGTAAATACCATGTTCAGGAAATGATTTATTCCAATGCAGGAAAATGCTCACCTGTGATCTAGTGCCCAGTAAGTTTTTCATGTCATTCAAAGTCACCTTTTATGTTTGTGTTCTCTTCCTGTTTTAGTGAATAGTAAACTAGATGTGAGCTATGTGTAAATAATGCCAAAACATCTGGATTAAAAAGGGGAAAAAAAATCAATTATCTGGATGTTTTGTCTACATAATAGCAAAACATGTAGCATTGTGTAGACAAAACATCTAGATGATTGAATATTTTACTTTTCATCCAGACAGTTTGTTGTCACATGAACAAAAAGCACTGCCAAGTTAGGGACATAAGAAAAAAACAGGATATAGCAAAACTTACCTTCTTTGTAGAGTTCAGGCGTTGTTGCGTAGGTTATTATGGTAAAAGAGGACAACTGATGAGCTATTGTGTCAAGTGATACTTTAAAATGCTAGGCTTTATTGGAATAAGCTTCTTGCTACATGTTCACAGTGATCATAATAAATGGTGGTTCCATTATGAGATGCTTAATACACACAGAAACCACTTTTTCTTTGACATGGTGTTTATTTTGCAAATGAAGCAATGCATTCACAGAAAAGAACAGTGACTACCATTTATATCCTGGAAGAACAAATATAGAAATAAATTCTAGTTGTCTAATCATTGGTCAACCCATCAGCACATATTCAGTACAAATTCTTTAATTATTTATCTTTGCTGTTCCAAGCATGTTTCTGGTCACTTTTTCATGTGTAAATCATCATTTAATTTATTCTGTATTAATTTTGTGGGATTCCAGTTGTTATTCCCACTTTAGATGGGAATTTGGGTATTAAACATGAAAAAAGTCTATAAAACCTTATAGGTTGATTATGTCTGCAAATAACATGATGCTAATTTTTTTTTTCATTTAGTATGATTCACTTTGTGTCTAATAAATAAATGAGAGTCTTAAAAGACCAAATTTCTAGAGTTTGAGGTTATGATCCCTAAAAAGCTAGGATATATGGCTAAATACACTGCCTTTCTATTTTATTTTGTGTCATTCTATTATTTGTTTTGTTTCTTTCCCATGTTCTAAAGCCAGTATACTTACATTGAGAACTAAAGTTGACAAAGGAAGATATTAGTATTCAACAGAAATCTATTTTATCCTTAAAAAAACTGATAGAGCAATATCCTTACATGCTATCTGTAGGGCCTCACTGAGATAACAAATTAAGTTTTATGACTCACTATTCCCATTCCTTCTTAAGGGGACTGTTCCAAATTCAATATGCAGAGGTCACTAGGGGAACATTCAGTCTTCAAAGTCAGCTTTCTATAGTCTCTTCTTTTTCTGGCAATGACTTAGCTGGATGGGGTGGTAAGTAAGACCTAGCAGAACGATGGAGCCAAAATTTGTGTGATCAGGACCCAATGGGTCTGGGATTTTGCAGGTCAAAAAACTTTCAAAACTACCAACAAAAAGGGGATGGGTCTGAGCCATAAAGCAGTAGAATTTTCAACTCGGGCCAAAGTAGTATATCATTCACAACAGAGAAAGTCATCCTTGTGATAACCCCTGGGCCCTGCAGCCACTTTGTTGAAACAGATTTTTCTGATTTATGACTGTGGTATTAATATTTGGGCTGGAACAAGTCTCTGTTTTTTAAAGAAAAAACTCACATCAACTTCCAGTCCAGGAGCTTCAAGGTAAAGCCTACAGGCAGCCCGTTCATGCATTTCCTAGCATTACAATTCAGCGTCCAGTGAACGCAATGTGTTTAAAACCTGTATTGGGTTCTAGAGTCAGATAGTGGTAATGGTCGCACAAGTTTGAAAAGATATTGAAAAGTACTGAATCGTACACTTCAAAAAGGTGACTTTTATGGTATGAGAGTTTTATCTTGGTTTAAAAACACTGTATTGGACTAATTCAAATGGCTTCTTGGACATCAAATAGATCTTACAAAGCAATATTTTGGTGATTTAAGTGTAAATGAAACAGAAACATATGGAGTACATTTCTGCAAAATTGCACATGATTTCAGAAATTAAGGGGGAAACGTTCTTGGCAAAACTTAGTTGGGTTTCATCTAATCCAAAATATTTGAAAAATAAATTGAGACATTTCATAAACCAAAATACAGCTGTTTTTTCCATGCAGTATGTATTTGCTATGCACTGTCTTTCTCACTAAGTACGTTTCCTCCTTATATTGGAAGGTACAGTCGGTTCAGGTACCCAGGTACCAAACCATGAATATTGAAGGCATCAGACTGAAAGCAAGGTCATTGTTGATGAAATTTTGCTATGGTAAATTAAACAGTATTCTCAAGGAAATATTCCTTACTGAAACAGTTAGAGAAGAAAGCCTCTTGAGAACAGCCTCTGAGTTAAATTCAAAAGCACAGAAAACTGAAATCTCTGACTGTTCATCAGAGGCTATCCCATCTCCATTATACATTAAAAATCTCTGGGCATCTAAGTACCATTGTTACTGAAAATGCAGTCTCCTATATGGCTTAATAAAACCTGGCCATAAAAATGGTAGATATTTACACATATATCCAGTTTTTGAAGTCGTCGTGCAAAACCTTGAAATCATTCTAAACCCATATATTTATTTTCTCCTTTCTCTTCTGTTTTGTCCTTGACTTCAAGCTAAGCAGCAACTATGAGTTTCACAGCTGATTTCCAGTGACTGATGAATGCTTTGTACCCACAAAGATGTGTTAAATAAATGCTCTTGAGAGAATGGAAGTTTAACTTTCCTGCTTAAGGTCTCAAAGAGACTTTCCTTGACTACTTATAAACACTGGCTCTCCACTTTGTATTTACTGAACTTTCTTTAAAAAAAAAAAAAATTATTTGGTTGCGCCAGGTTATTTTAGTTGCAGCCTGTGAAGTCTTAGTTGCAGCATGTGGGATCTAGTTCCCTGACCAGGGATCGACCCAGGCCCCCAGCATTGGAAGCAGGGAATCTTAGCCACTGGACCACCATGGAAGTTCCTCCACTGACCTTTCTTTACTTCCTAACTTGGTTTTATATTATACATCACTATTTGTTCACTATCTGACTCTTTCACTAGAAGGTTTTTATGTGAGCCCAGGCACTTAGTTTTGTTCACTGCTCTCTGATAATCTGAGGATGAATTATTAGAAGATACAGAGAAATAAGAGATAGAATCAATCATTACTTGGACATTGGTCCCAAGGCCAGTAAAGGAAACAATGAAAGGGGCAGCACCTGTCTCACAAGTAGCCACTTTTAAAGTACTGGAATTTACAAAGAGAACGCACCATATAGAACTGCTGGACCCAGTTTATCCATCTCCACAGATCTGCTCAGATAAGGCTGTACTAAGGGCTTTGGCAACCTGACCTGTTTTCTGGTCCCCATGGAGCCAGCAGTAGTTCTTGTTTCTGCTGTGATGGTAAAACCCCACCATGATGCTATCACATGGGTTTACACCATTGATTCTGACAGTCTTTAGCAGGAGCAAGGACCTTCAGCAGTGGGATGCAGGAGCTCTAGCATCTAGGTCTTACCCAGCTGGACCCATAGAAGTCTGGCTTCTTTAGCAGCTACACAGAGGGGCTGATGATAATGCCCCATAGAGGGATCTTTGGACAGTTAAAGATGGAACAAAACTGGCAGATACATTGTTCATCTTCCCACCCCAGTTCCATTGGCATGTTCTGAGAAGTAAGAATTCCATTTTGCCTTACCAGAGACATTTCATATATTTGCACAACTAACTCTGTTTTCCTGTGAAACTGTGGCCTTCTTGGTCATGCAAGGACTTGAATTTGTCTTCCCTTTTCCTGCCTTTTTTTTTTCCCTTCATTGATGCTTCATGGGATCAGAAAGTCAGCTTTGTTATACCGTAATTCTAGGCATCTAGCCTAAGACAGGGAGAAAGCAATGGCACCCCACTCCAGTAGTCTTGCCTGGAGAGTCCCATGGACGGAGGAGCCTGGTGGGCTGCAGTCCATGGGGTCGCTAAGAGTCAGACACGACTGAGTGACTTCCCTTTCACTTTTCATTTTCATGCATTGGAGAAGGAAGTGGCAACCCACTTCAGTGTTCTTGCCTGGAGAATCCCAGGGACGGGGGAGCCTGGTGGGTTGCTGTCTATGGGGTCGCATAGAGTCGGACACAACTGAAGCGACTTAGTAGCAGCAGCAGCAGGCTAAGACAACTGATCATAGAAAGCTGCCCCTTGGGATAAGACTTTGTCTGAAGGTGATATGAAGGCTATGGTGGGTAGGAACAGTTACTAACGCTTTTCTCTAATGATAATTGAGGTATTGGAAATCAAGGCATCAGGAGACAATGTGGTTTCTGTTCGTGATTGGTAGGAGGGAGGTGGTAATAATAAAGATGGTGGTGAGGAGTGGGATACTTCTGTTAGCCGTGGAGGACGTGTCAGAAGTAAATGAAAGGCTTAGGGCAACACATTGCCAACCTAAATCACACTTTGAAAACCCCCCGAAAACCTCTCTGGCAGCTTTAAAGTGAATGCTCCCTTCCTTTAGACTGAGGAAAGATTGTATGGAAAACTCTGGCATGATGGTTACCAGCATGAGAGTCGCAAAAGAAACTAAATGCATACCATAGATCCTTTGTGGTAAAGGTGAGAACTGAGATTAAGGGTAAGAATGGGGAATTTTATTTAACGTTTTACTTTATATTGGAGGACAGTTGATTAACAATTTCTGTTAGTTTCAGGTGGACAGAAGGTGATTCAGTTATACATATACATGTGTCTGTTCTTTTTCAGATTCTTTCCCCACTTAAGCTATTACAGAATACTGAAGAGAGTTCCCTATAGGAACCGAGTAGGTCCGTGTTGGTTATCCATTTTAAATATAGCAGTATGTACATGTCCGTAGATCAACACATGTGATGATCTTGATCCTTCAATTCCCAGAACTCTTAACAGTCAGCAAAAGAAGTCCCTTTCTTACCTAACACAGAAGAACAAACGTCCTTTGCCTAGTGATTTTGTAAACACTTCACCTGAACCATGCGTCTCTCAATATGACTTTTTTTTTTCCCCCAAATTGTCTGTGGGTCTGTGTCAAACCAGTCAATCCTAAAGGAAGTCAACCCTGAGTACTCACTGGAAGGACCAGTGCTAAAGCTGAAGTTCCAATAATTTGGCCACCTGATGTAAAAGAGCCAACTAATTGGAAAAGACCCTGATGCTGGGGAAGATTGTGGGCAAAAGGAGAAAGGGACAACAGAGCATGACATGGTTAGATGGCATCATTGACTCAATGTACATGAATCTGAGCAAACTCCAAGAGACAGTAGCAGACAGAAGAGCTGGGCATGCAGCAGTCCATGGAGTCACAAAGAGTCAGACACAACTTAGCAACTGAACAAGAACAAACAACTGTGCCTACTACCTCTTATTGTGACCAGGCTGGGTGACCACACTTAAAGGTCTAAGGTTAAGTGGATGCAATTACTCTAAGAGTGATGTTGAACTAAGGTTGGGAATCATAGTGTTTGATCCACAGGAATTTACAGCAATTATGTTTGAAAAAGTGAGGAAAGACAAAGAAGTGTTTCAATAACTGTGGGGTTGCTTGAGTTGTATAATTAGAAAATCAAAGTCTGGTGAAGTCTGAAGGATGATGTCAACAGCTACAGAGAAAGTGCATGTCACTCTATTTCGAGATCGAAGTTAATTCCCAGACCCAGAGTCATATGATTGATTGGAAGGGAAGTGTGGTAAGTGCAGGAAAATAAACAGGGAAGGTATTTCCCCAGTGCTTCTGCAAAGGGACTCATGGCCAATTTTCAGAGCCACCATACCCTAGGGAAAGAGTACCCAAATATTAAAGACCTATTAGATATAGAATCTGAGCAGCCATTGATCTAATCAGACCTACAGTGTTTTTGTGGTCTCTTGCTAGGAAGGACACTTGAAAGAAATTTGAGGAGATGCAATAGATGGAGAGAACTTCCAAGAATGTGGGTGGGGCTAGAATTGGACACCCAGAATGACTTTGGAAACCAGAGGTTAGGGTTGGTGGAGACAATAATTATATATGCTTAGAGAAGTTAGCAAAGGAAAAAGTATATGGCAAGATGGAAACCAAGAGAGGAAAGAATTTCAAATAGGAAATGGTTTGTCAATTAACATTCTGAAACAAGATTTCCATTTGTTCTCAGGATTAACTCTTGAGTGTTTGTTTCCAGTTGCAGAGCCGTGGAAGACAAGTTCTGCCCACTGAAGTTCATGATCAAAAGGCATTTCTTTTTTTCTTTTCTTTTCAAATGGTTTTCAGAAAGAGACTGGGAAGCTTTATCAGAGTGGGGCTTAGGACAGGGCAAGAATAGATGCCTGAAGTCAAGTTTTGGCTACGGGGAATATGGTGCAATGGAGAGAGAGACTGGTTTAGCTCTCACACTGCCTTCTAACATTATAGCCTTAGGCAAGTGGGTAAAAACTGGAAGGGGCTTTGGGAGCCATTAAACAGAAAAGGAATTTTGAAGACTGTTTTAGCCTGAGCTTCCTGAAAAACAGAGCCTAAAGCAAAGTTTACAGGCTAACACTTTATCAAATTATGCCATCCCATGCACAAGCAAGGGGAGAGGGGAAGTGATTCAGGGCACAAAGAAAAGGCAAAGCAATATGGGGTTTCCTTACCCAGATGACCACATCTTCCCAGAAATATACAACTCTTTGCTTGGTCAATTAAGAGTTTTATAAGTTGTTAAAATGAATAATTGAATTTATCAAAGTCAATAGTAAATTAAATTAATTTATATATATTGGCCACACACTGAAAAGTAAATAAATTGAGAAAAAAAAGAGAAAGGTTGTGTCTATCACACTGTTAGAGTAATCTGCATCCCACCTAATTTCATAAACAGAGTCTAGAATAGATATTTTTACAATCAACTCTGAATTTTCAGTTATGTAGAAATGTCCTTAGGAAAATATTCAAGCAATTTCTCCAAAGAAAGATTGTGATGGTAAAGAATGTCCTGTGACCATTTATAGAACTTTAATAAATTATCCTCTGATAGTTGATAGCTTTGGTTTTCAAGAAAATAGTGTATCTTCCATGATAAGCCATGCTTTTGCTCAGTCGCTCAGTCATGTGTGACTCTCTGCGACCCCCTGGACTGACCACAGCCCTCCAGGCCCTTCTGTCCATGGAATTTCCCAGGTAAGAATACTGGAATGTGTTGCCATTTCCTTCTCCAGGGGATCTTCCGACCCAGGGGCGAAAGCTCATCTCTCTTGGGTCTCCTGCATTGGCAGGCGGATTCTTGACCACTGGCACTGCCTGGGAAGCCCATGATAACCATTCAAAGTTGTCTCCAAGTTCTTGATTGAGGCATCTCTCTGGTCTACCTAAGCATCTTCATCACACAACCCAAATGAATCTCATCCTTTCATAATTCTCCCCCACATAGCACCTACCTTCTGTTTGGTCCTTCTCCACTCGGACCTCTGACCCACTTTTATCACTTGTTAGGGCTTCACAGAGTTTCATGTAACACAGACCTCTTGAAGTTGAAAGCCACTGTGTGTATCAACAAGAGATTGTGATATTGGCATAAATATAGACACAGAGATTTAAGTAATTGAAACAAATCATTCATGTTTAAACAACATGAAAATAACAGTTTTACCTCCCTGAGAAATCACTATCGATACAAGTGTTTCCCCAGTCTGTTACAGAAGTCATCACCAGCACCGGCTGTCACTTCTTGCTTCCTCCTAAGTAACTGGGTCTATTTTCCTTGATAAATTTGAAGACTGTTTTTTAAAGGACCCTCTTTTAAAAGCTGGTACGTTGACTTAAAATGTATTCTCAGTTTACCACACTTTTTCTACAGTCTAACCGGAGAGTCATGCAATGTTTTTTTAACTAAAATGCGGCATCATTTTAACCTTCAGACAATTTCTCTGAAGAGTGTTTAAAAAATCTGGAGTGCATATCACTCAGCTTGGGGCTCGATGTTGACCTAAAAGGATGAGATGGTGATGGGTGGGAGGGAGCCTTAAGAGGGACGGGATATATGTCTATTTCTAGCTGATTCATGTTGTTTTGCAGCAGAAACTAGCAAACATTGCAAAGCAATTATCCCCCAAATATATATATATATATAAAAAAAAAAAAAACAACCTGATGAATCTCTTAAAAAAAATCGACAATTGGGAAAAGACTATGGATGCTAAACGTGAAAACTGCCTCAGAATGGGGCACGACCCTGTGAGTGAAATATGACAATAGCAAATGGCTAGCAAGGGTCTGGTATCAGTTCCCTTGGGTTTGGAGTTTGCTTTCATTTGTAGAACTTATAAGTAATTGTAATTATAATAAAGTAAGTTTTCAAGTAAAAAAAAAAATTGGAGTGAACAAAAAGAACTGTCTTAGGAGTTGTTTAAATAGCACAAACCTTCAGTCACCTACGCCACCTACCTGTATATAAAAGTTTGACACTGAATTGTACACATGTTCATAATAAATGCACAAAGTATTTGGATCTGTGAATTCTTCCTTTTTTTTTTTTTCTCTTAGCTAAATATAGTGGGAGTGAAAATATTTATTCAATGAAAATGTCACATTTTGTGAGTCATTCATTCAACAGTTTGGTTAATTTAATTTTGTTGTGCATTTTTATAAATCCAATATATTTACCCAGAGGACGTTTGGCACTGGCAACATATTAAAATCAGTAAAAAAAAAAAAAACAAAAAAACAACTATCTAGCCTAGGATGGGGAAGACTCAATTGCATCCAGATGAGGACCAAATCCACTTCATGTTTCCAAAGCAAATAAAATTAATTGTGTCAAAAATTAATCCTTTGGAGACTTCTGGAATGTTTATTTATTCCCATCCTAATTACTGTGGCATTTTAGTGACCCTATTTTGCATTATCTACACATTCCCTCAACTTCCTTCTTGTGTAACTTTTTGTTCATTATCCTCCTTATTTCTGAGCCAGATAGTTTTTCTGAAGCCACAACTGAAACAGAGAATTGAGGCAAGGACAGAGGGGATTTGAGTAAAGAAAAACCACATGTTTTCCAAGTTTAGGTCTCATTTTGGACGCCCAACTAATTTGTTTGGCTCTGGGATCCCCATGCTCTCCTTTGTCCAGCGTGCCTCATCAGGGACCCCTCTTTAAACACTCTCTTGCAGCCTATCTGTCCAAGGCTAGGTGGGCATCTTTCAATGCCTAGTGTTGAGATTCACACATGGGTGACTTCCATGGGAGAGTTTACAGTGATTACATGTTGAACAAAGGGCACAAATTTCCAGCTAGAAGATGAATAATTTCCTGAGATCTAATGCACAGCATGGTGATAATAGTCAACAACAGTGTATAATAGACTTAAAGTGCTGTGAGTAAATCACAAAAAAGAAATGATTGCTATGTGACGTGATTGAGATGTAAAGTAATGCTACTCTAGTAGTTGTATTATAATATGTTAATGTATGAAATCAACACATTGTACACCTTAAACTTATACAGTGTTATACGTCAGTTATATCACAATTTAAATAAAATTGTATTATGAATGAATGCACAACTCTTTGAGCCATTCCAGAAAAAAAATATAGCTTAATTATAACTTAGTTTGGATCAAGAGAATTATTCCTAAATTTGATTTTATTTTTTACTTTGGCCATTTCCCAAGTTAAACCCAAAGACAAATAATAAACATAGTAGAATAGTGTGAAACAAGTTGTAAGGGCAGTTTTCCTAAGGAAGTTCTAGATATGAGTTGAGAAATTGAGTGTCTTTGGAAGAAGTACACTCTTCTAAGGTGGGCCCTGGGAGAGTTATACTTACCTCTGAGAATGACTAAGCCTCTATGTCCCCGTTTAGCTAACAAGACCATGGTATTAACTCAGCAGTAATGGTTCTTTCATTCAGAATTACACTGTGTTTTTATTTCCTCTGCATGAGTTTTGACTTTCTGACATTTCTGTAGATAGTCATGTCCCCCAGCACTTTCAGAATCCTCCATAAGTTCAGGGTAGTTCTAAGGATGTAATAAGGTCACTATATTCCTATGCTGGCATATTTTTAAATACATTTCTTCATTTTAGAAAAAAGTTATTTGCTTTAACCCATGCAAACAGAATCTTGATTTGAAAATAAGTTCATTTGTATTAGTTAAATGAGCTCAGTAATCTACTTTAAATTAGAATGAATTATTTTTAAACCAGAATAAAAATGCAGACAGAATTTCTATATCTGGATAGAGTTTTCCTATTTCTTTAGCTATTTTTAGCCACTTTTATTTGCTATATTGCTTCCCATTTTAGTACCACAAAGTAGGTTGATGTGCCTTATATAAGTGATAAGCTGAAGAAACTTACTGTAATTTAAAAAATTCTGTTAGACCTAAATCTGTTACTTTATACAATGCCAGTCACAATAGGCTAAATCAAAATTCATGTGGCTTCATTTCATCCACCTTTACAAGGAATCTAAAGACTATCTTTATTGCTGTTGTTTCCAGTGAGAACTGACTCACTGGAAAATGCCCTGATGCTGGGAAAGACTGAAGGCAAGAAGAGAAGGATAAGATGGTTGGATGGCATCACTGACTCAATGGACACAGTCTGAGCAAGCTCCAGGAGTTGGTGAGGGACAGGGAGCCTGGTGTGCTGCAGTCCACGGGGTCGTAAAGAGTCAGACAGACTGAGTGACCGAACTGAACTGAAATGAAACAACTAAAGATTTCCCTGGTGGTTCAGTGGCTGACTCCGGGCTCCCAGTGCAGAGGGCCAGGCCTCAATGCCTGGTCAGGGAACTAGATCCCACCCTACTATGACAAAGAGTTCACATGCCGCAAATAAGATCCCACATGCCACAACAATGATCGAAATATAATAAGAATAAATATTTTAAAAAAAAAAACATCTGACATATAATTTCAGAACATTCAAAAAATTTATTGAACACCTACTTTGTGCCAGTAACTCCTGTTGAAAGTGAAAGTGTTAGTCACTCAGTCATGGCCAACTCTTTGCGACTCCATGGACTATAGCCCGCCAGGGTCCTTTGTCGATGGGATTCTCCAGGCAAGAACACTGGAGTGGGTTGCCATTCCCTCCTCCAGCGGATCGTCCCGATCCACTGATCGATCCCAGGTCTCCTGCCTTGCAGGAACATTCTTTATCGTCTAAGCCCCCAGGGTAGCCATCACCTAATAAATAGTGGATGCTATGAGGCATGGCCCAGATGCCCCTTCAGGACTGGCACACCCGTTCCCTTGGCTGCTGGGTATATTGGTAACTGTTGTGGCAGCTACTTCCTTCTCTGTAAATTGCCTTTGACCAAAGGAACTGCCCCACTACAGCTTATGCCTCCTTCCTGGGGGGAACCCGTCCAAGAGCTAGACATAGACCTGCCCCCTGGTCTCACTTTGGGATAACTGCAGGCCATCCCTGTTCTCAGAGAGCTCCTCCTGGATCAGCTGGGGCCTCTTTTGCTTCTCAGTTCAATGTCTCCCTCTGTCTTATCCTGCCTCTCTCACTTCTACAAGTACGATTGCCGGTTCACGCCCGATCAGCCTCCAAGCTTAATCAGTCTCAGTATCTTCTCCAGGCAACCAGACCTGAGACCGTCATTTAGTATTAACATACCATTTGGTGTCTTACAGCAATTCAGACACTTTTTGTTGTTGTTGTTGCATGGGGTGTGAATTTTCTCTAGTTTCAGCCAGCGGGGCTACTCTTCATTGTGGTGCCTGGGCTTCTGCTGTAGGACACGGGCTTCAGAAATTGCAGCACGTGGGCTCGGTAGTTGATTCACAGGGGCTCAGCTGCTCCGCAGCATGTGGATTCTTCCCTGATCAGTGATCAAACCCACGTGCACTGCACTGGCAGATGCATTCCTAACCACTGTGCCAATAGGGAAGTCCAGGCACTTTTTAAAAATAGTCAAGGGGAAGATAATAGCTCAGCAGGAAAAAGCTTTTCAAGGAGAGGGTGCTAAAACTCATGGGACAGTAGAAATGGAGTTGTTACACAGCAACATTCCAGGCACCTGGAGACCATGCTCTCTAGAAAGTGCCATGTGGCAGATGGTCCACTATTTGGCTCCATCCTAATCTGAAAATGATTCTTTCTACCAAAATGGAGATTGATGGAGCTCCCCCAATTTCAGGGTGAACACAGAATACAGAAGTCAATAAAGAGAAAACTCAGATGACTGAGTCTGAAAATGCATAACTAACCAAAAAGAAAGCACTAGAAGACATTTCTGGGTAAAAAGGGAAGTGGGGGTTAGGTATTTTGTAGAAGCAACACCTCTAGGGACTACAGATGTTATCTTTTTTTGGAGATTTTTTTTAAGAAGTCTTAATGGGGTTTCCCAGGTGGCACTAAGTGTAAAGAACCCGCCTACCAATAGAGGAGACCTAAGAGACACGGGTTGGATCCCTGGGTGGGGAAGATTCCCTAGAGGAGGGCATGGCAACCCACTCCAGTATTCTTGCTTGGAGAATCTCCATGGACAGAGGAGCTTGGCGGGCTACAGTGCATAGGGTTGCAAAGAGTCAGACACAACTGTAGTGACTAACCACACACCCAAAATTCTTAACAGTGAGTTTTCAGTAATTGTACAGGTAGAGACTGGGGTATAAGGACCACTAGGCAAGCAAAAGACTCTCAAGGGTGACATGAGTGTGAACAGCTTGGGGCAGAGAGAAGGGACCCACAGAACCTAAATAATACAGGCAAACCAGAGATCTTTCCTTTTAAAGCAGGTCAGAGGCAATCCCATTTAATCCACCCTTTCAGTGCAGTTCAGTTCAGTTCAGTTGCTCAGTCGTGTCTGATTCTTTGCGACCTCATGGACTATATAGCATGCCAGGCCTCCCTGTCCATCATCAACTCTCGGAGTTTACTCAAACTCATGTCCATTGAGTTGGTGATGCCATGCAACCATTTTATCCTCTGTCATCCCCTTCTCCTCTTGCCTTCAATCTTTCCCAGCATCAGGGTCTTTTCAAATGAGTCAGCTCTTTGCATCAGGTGGCCAAAGTATTGGAGTTTCAGCTTCAACATCAGTCCTTCCAATGAACACCCAGAACTGATTTCCTTTAGGATGGACTGGTTGGATCTCCTTGCAGTCCAAGGGACTCTCAAGAGTCTTCTCCAACACCACAGTTCAAAAGCATCAATTCTTCAGTGCTCAGCTTTCTTTATAGTCCAAATCTCACATCCATACATGCATACATCCTCAGATGGGAGTTTCTCTGCTCCTTCAAAGGAAAGGATTTGACATTAGGATTAGACAAACCCTTCTTTATATATAAACTCTCCAAATAAGAGGTTATCTTCACATTTCTTTTGTCTCTAGGTTCCATGTCAAGGAACTTTTCTAGACATTTCTGTGGAGAAACTTTATATCACTATGGCCTTCACCAAGATTCTGGTGCCTCAGGTGAGTAGGTCCATAACATCTTTAAATAACTTCGCCCTTAAATGACCTTCCTTCTGTCTGGGGCTGCTACACATAGTATTTTCAGAAGGCTGTTCTTTATTGGCTGATTATCTCCTGTTGTGCAGGAGACACTGGGAGCTAGAAGAACTCAGATTGGCTTCTGATGCTTCCATGTGGCGCTAGTGGTCAAAGAATCCATCTGCCAAGGCAGGAGACATAAGAGACAGGGGTTCGATCCCTGGGTCTAGAAGATCCCCTGGAGGAGGATACGGCAACCCACTCCAGTATTCTGGCCTGGAGAATCCCATGGACAGAGGAGCCTGGTGGGCTACAGTCCATAGGGTTGCAAAGAGTCAGACACAACTGAACACATATGCATGCTCCCACTAAACCGCCCCACGGTTTATAGCAAGATAGTCCACAGCTAAGTTTTGGTTTCTCTTTTTGTATAATATGTATAGTCCAGGTCAGTGTTACCCATTAAAGCTCTGACCTTTATGGAAATATCCTATATTCTTTGTTCTCCAAAATGGCAGCTCTAAACCACATGTATCTATTGAACACTCAAAATGTGGCTAGTGTAACTGAGAAATTCAACATTAAATTTATATTTGATTAAATTATAATTAATTTTATTTAATATATCTGAACATAAGCACTTATACATGGCTAGTAGCTACCATATTATTCAGCATACATCTTGGTTGACATTTAGATGCTAAAATTTTACATTGCAATGATTCCAAGAAGTCTGGAGATTCTGCCATTGGTACAAATAGCTCTGAAATTCAATGACTTCACTGCACATAAATATTTGTTACATTGTCAGTACGCTTGATCTGGCTAATAATTATCTTTTATAACCTAAAACATAAGTTGGCAAACTAAGATCCTTAGGCAAATCCAGTCTGATGCCAGTGTTTGCAGAAAAGGAAAAACCCAACAGTTGTATTGGAACAGTGTCAGGCCATTTGTTCCATCATTGTCTCTGACTGCTTTTGTGCTATGGTGGCAGAACAGGGCAATGTGACAGAGACTGTACGACTACAAAGCCAAAAATATTGCTATCTGGGTTTTACAGAAAAAACATTTGCCTACCATTGATTTATGATAAGGTAAATTTGCTCTTTCATTGTGTGTTATCACAATTGATTACCCTTTCTGTATTATTTTACTCTGTTTTGAAGGATAAGACTTCTGTATGGGAACACTGGGTGCCTGTTTATTTTGCTCCTCATTTGGACACCAGTTGAAGGTCATCAGCTCAGAGCGTTAGCCCTTCTCCCTGCCTCATTTTAAATTTTGACTGATGATCTGCCTCAGATGGTGGCCATTCCAGTAAGTTGGCCAGATGTTGCAGTAGCCCATTAGTGATTTCAAGGGACTTCAAAATCTTTCTAGGTGATTTTTTCTTTTTTCTGTAGGAATATCAAGTCATTGATTTGCCATATTTTTTGAGGAGGGTTCGTTCACAGAGAAAACGATATAAACTGTTTGAAATACAAATATGACATCAGTCTCTCGTTTGTAGCAAGGTTGGGTCTTGCATAAAAAAATTTACCGCATCTTTGGATGCTTTTAATTATCGAATACTAAATCATGACATTTCTCAAGCCAAAAACATACTCTCTGGTGACCACTTCAAGGAGGGGGTGTAGGTGATTACTTACATATCAATTGATGAGCTAATATATAAGAAGCATTAATATATTTTATTAGCACATTAATATGTTTATTATTTTATATAATGATATACTTATTAATGTTTAAGATTTCTTTTTTAATAGTAGGTAAATATGTGCTAACATTTTGCTTCACAGTTTTATGACTAATTCCTGTTTGTTTCTCAGAGTAGTGAAAACTCTGTAGTGAAACCTCTTTGGAATATATAAGCTGATATGCGTCATATGTGGTTCATCTTTCTGCTGTGCTTACCAAGCACAGTCTGATCTTAAAGGAGACGTTGCCTCTGGTCAAAGCAAAGGGAAGCCCACACACAAGAAGCTAAATAATTGGGAACACAAAGAAGTCTCTGATTCATCGACAGTATTACATTTAATACCTTATTGTATTATGGCAATACCTTATTGCCATAGTAGTTACTCACATTGGTTTTCTTTCCTATTGAAAAAACATGGAGCTTCCCTGGTGGTCCAGTGGTTAAGAATCCACCTGCCAATGAAGGGAACATGGGTGCAGTCCCTGGTCCGGGAAGATTCCACATACACAGGTGGGGCAACTAAGACCACGTGTCTCAAGTACTGAGCCTGCGCTCTAGAGCTCATGTTCTGCAACAAGAGAAACCACCACAATGAGAATCCTGGGCACTGCAATGAAGACCCAGGATAGCTATCAATAAATAAAAAGCATGGTGTTTTCTTTAGAAAAACAACCAATCTAAAACAATGTGATATTGCAAACCGTCATACTTTCAGTCTCCTTGGTTTTCACAAGAACTCTGCTGGGATGAAAATTGGGTTCTTCAAAAATCATAGTTACAACTTATAACAAATTCTGTGATACTACATTGAAAACTAGAAGTACTCTAAGGCATAAATGTAATTTTGAGTGTATATCTGTCTTGTCTGGGCTGCTGTAAGAAAAATGGTGTAAAACTGGGTGGGTTATGAACCACAGAAAATAATTTCTCACAGTTGTGGAAGCTGGGAAGTCCAAGATCAAGAGTTGGTTCTGGTGAGTACCCACTTCCTGGTTCACAGACGCAGTCTTCTCACTATGTTCCCACTTAACAGAAGGGGTGAGGGAACTCTCTGGGGTCTCTTGATAAGGGCATGAATCCCTTCCACGAGGGCTCTGCCATTTTGGTCTAATCACCTTATTAAGTCCCCATCTCCAAATACTATTACATTGAGGATTCGATATGAACATGTGTATTTCAAGGGACAAAAACTTTCAGCCAATGGCAGTCTCCTGTGCTGCTGGGTGTCTGTCAAATGGCAGTTTTGTGCACTACTTCCTGCACCAAAATAATCTTTAATGAGACGGGAACTTGGTATGTGAGCTCTGGTCCTCATAATGCTTCTACACCAGCTATGTGGGTGGGTAACACAGATGTAGCTGGCCTCCCAGGGTGTTCATGACAATCTGTCAAATTTTTAACATCTCCTTAATAACATATCAAACTTCCCTAGTGGCTCAATGGTAAAAGAATCCACCTGCAATACAGGAGACCCAGGTTCAACCCCTGGCACGGGAAGATCCCCTGGAGGAGGGCTGGCAACCCACTCCAGTATTCTTGCCTGGAGAATCTCATGGGCAGAGGATTCTGATGGGCTGCAGTCCATGGGGTCACAAAGAGTCGGACACAACTGAGCGACTGAACGCAAACACACAACAACATAGCATATATTACTGGCTTTTTGTAAGAATATAAATTCCATCAGCATAGTTCTGATCTTACCTTTAGATGAAGAGCCTATTTGTCCACAGACCCTCTACAATGTGTCTAGGAAAATACGAGGAGCTTCACCCTACCTCTCAGAGCCAATTATTTTTTTTCAAACTGCAAAGAAAACAGAAGCATTAAAAGAGCTCATGATTAGTTAAACTCAAAGACAAACCTATATCTATTTATTCTCTAAGAAACCATAGCACCTAATACTTTCTGAAACTATGGAACTAACATAGAGAGTGTCCAATAATCAAGTCTTCCTAGGCTCCTCTAGCATTTTGTCCATAACACTAACATGGAACTTGCCATCCTACACTGTAGTTTCTTTACTGAGATCTGGAGCTCTTGATCATGGGCAAGACTAAAAGACTATTCTACTCATTGCTGCAGGTGGAGCGTTGATAGCAGAGCCATCGCTTTGATAAGGTAAGGTCGCCTCTGTGAAAGGACCCGAAAAGGCAGTTGTTCACCTGACCCTCTTAGGCAAGAGTAAATGGACCTGTAAACCCACCCCCCATCTCTGCCACTCCTGGCTTCTGGGGACTTGGCTGTGTAGGGGCACCCCTCTGTCAAAGATGTGGATCACTGACTTCCTTCTGGTTTGTTCTTTCTTTTCCTTTCTTCTTTCTTTGACTTACACTTATCACCCTAGCACTGTAGCTCAGACGGTAACAAATCCACCTGCAATGCAGGAAACCAGGGTTCAATCCCTGTGTTGGGAAGACCCTCTGGAGAAGGGAATGGCAACCCACTCCAGTATTCTCACCTGGAGAATTCCATGGACAGAGGAGGCTTGAGGGCTACAGTCCATAGGGTCACAAAGAGTCGGCCACAACTACACTAACTCCAGCAGCTCCTTTTCATATTTTCTCATTCATTATTTCAGTTTTCATTGTCTTTCTAGTTTGAATCTCTAATGGCCTCCTTTTCCCTCACTGTTTTTCAGCCTTTGTAAAGGCCATGGAAGATGGCAAATCCAGCTATTGATCCCCTGAAATGCTTTAAAAAAAAAAAAAGACTAAATTTCATGCTTTGACTGTGTTTGACCATCAGAAGATTGCAGACCTGGAACAGGTCCCTTAGGCCCACGGAACTGCACCCTGGCATCAAGGCCATTGCTGGATTTCAGGAACTAGGACTCAAATCAGATCAACTACATGTGTAAGTGAGTGTATTGCAGTGATGTTGTTGAGCATTTTACCATTGCTTGCACATGTTCTCCATGAGCTCACTTTTCACCATCACTTCTACCCACCACCCAGCAGAGAAATTTCTCTGAGCCCTGGCCTCACAAACCAGCATTTGTTTCTTTTTTGTCCTAAAGCTATTGTATTCAGTGCCAACAAACACCATGCCAAGTATAGAAGTGTGGTGGAGGGAGGTGTTAATATGGTCACTGCTTTTTTTTTTTTCTTCTTCTCTTTTCTCCCCTTTCTCCAATATCCTCATTGTGTTTTGCCCAATGTGACTTTGTAAGCCATCACCCATGAATAGTTTCTGGAATGAGGCATGTAGATAAAAATGAAAGGAGAGAGAAAGAAGAGAAGAAGGACAAAGAGGACAGGAGTGTGGCACTCTCCTATTCCAGGGACTTTTTGACACAAAAATCTCCCTTCTTAATCTTTAATTTTTTTCATGTTTTCTAAGATGATGTGTTAATGAAAATTATTAAATGTTTGATTAATTTCTCTACCTTTATTGTTTTTAAAGACACTTAAGTCATTGGTAGTGCTTTTAAGACAGAGGATGAGATGGCTGGATGGCATCACCAACTCAATGGACATGAGTCTGAGTAAACTCTGGGAGTTGGTGATGGTCAGGCAGGCCTGGCATGCTACAGTCCATGGGGTCGCTAAGAGTCGGACACAATTGAGCGACTGAACTGAATTGAAGACAACAAAACATATCACTCCAAAAATGAAATTTTCCAAAATATGTATGGGAAGCTTCAAATTAGATCCTATTTATTTTCTTTTAAATGATGTCCTTTATCATGACTGCTTTAATCATACCTTCACATTGAGGTGAATCTCATGGTACTGCAATGCCTGGGTTATCTAGACCCCATCCAGCACCCATAAGCTTCCACTCTGGGGTGAAGGGCGGGCACTATTTCAACAGAGCAGAGCAAAACTGAGAGTAATTTTAGGCAGAAAGTGAATGCTCCTTCATTTCACTGCAGTTACGTCCAGACAGGAATCATTCATGCTGGCCATAAGCCAGGCATCCAAGTTGACTTGACAATCATGCTCAAATGCCAAGGAAACTTTTGTAACCTCACAAGTTCAGAAGCTTCACTTTATCATTCCAAGTTGTCTAAAAAGTTGGCAATCAGCTTCCGAATCATTCATTCTGTTTACCAGCACAGCTTTGCAATAAAGCCCCTCTTAAAGAAGTTTAAAGTAAAAATATAAATTTTTGTCCTTGGAAAGTGATGAGAAAAAAAAAAAAAGAAAAGGTGAGATTAGCTATTGACAACATTTGTGGGCCCACAAGCTAGCCTTTGTTAACTTTTCTTTGCTCGACATTCTTCAACTATATTTTAGTTTCCCAAACTGTCCGAGATCCTTCTCACAGCAGGGCCTTCTGGCAGCTTCCCACTGTTTGTTTCTGTCTGAGTCTTGCCCTTCAAGTTTCACTCACATGGACCCTTCCATGGCCCTAAGACTAAGTTAGGGTCTTGCTGTAATATGCACCCATAGAAACCTGTGCTTTTCTTTTTTTAGCATCTGTTACTATCATAATTCTATATTCAGTGATGCCTTTAGGTTATTGATGGCAGTAACCATATCACTTGGGCTTCCCTGGTGTTTCAGTGGTAAACAACTTGCCTGTCAATGCGGGAGACTTGGGTTCGATCTCTGGGGGAGGAAGATCCCCTGGAGAAGGAAATAGCAACCCACTCCAGTATTCTTGCCCAGGAAATCCCGTGGACAGAGGAGCCTGGTGGGCTACAGTCCATGGGGTCACAGAAGAGTTGGACATGACATCAACTAAACAACAACAGCAAACCACATCACTTACCACGGAGCCTGGGAAGTAATGATTCCTCGGTAAGTGAAAATAGATCCTGGGAATGTCTACAACTGGAGATGATTTGGGGAAGAAGGAAGAAGTAAGGCCACTACATTGGAACTTCCCCGGCAGTCCAGTGGGTCCAGTGGTTAAGACTCCAACTCTCAATGCAGGGGTGGTGGATTCAATCCCTGGTCAGGGATCTAAGGTCCCACATGCCACAGTTCAGTTCAGTTCAGTTGCTCAGTCGTGTCCGACTCTTTGCTACCTCATGAATCACAGCACGCCAGGCCTCCCTGTCCATCACCAACTCCCAAAGTTCACCCAAACTCATGTGCATTGAGTTTGTGATGCCATCCAGCCTTCTCATCCTCTGTTGTCCCCTTCTCCTCCTGCCCCCAATCCCTCCCAGCATCAGGGTCTTTTCCAATGAGTCAACTCTTCTCACGAGGTAGCCAAAGTATTGGAGTTTCAGCCTCAGCATCAGTCCTTCCGATGAACACCCAGGACTGATCTCCTTTAGGATGGTGTGGTTGGATCTCCTTGCAGTCCAAGAGACTCTCAAGAGTCTTCTCCAACACCACAATTCAAAAGCATCAATTTTTCAGTGCTCAGCTTTCTTCACAGTTCAACTCTCACATCCATACATGACCACTGGAAAAACCATAGCCTTGACTAGACGGACCTTTGTTGGCAAAGTAATGTCTCTGCTTTTTAATATGCTGTCTAGGTTGGTCATAACTTTCCTTCCAAGGAGTAAATGTCTTTTAATTTCATGGCTGCAATCACCATCTGCAGTGATTTTGGAGCCCCCCAAAATAAAGTCTGACACTGTTTCCACTGTTTCCCCATGTATTTCCCATGAAGTGACGGAGGATGGCAAAAAAAAAAAAAAAAAATGAGCACCACATTCTACAAGTATTCATCAAACAATGATCATTTCAGACACTATATTAGCTGCTGTGTAAATAAAGAGAAAGCATACTGTTTTCAAATATCTCAATTTGGAGAAATAGAATAAGCCCATGAAATCTACAACAATGGACCTTAATTAATCACTTTTCCTGGTATCCTTACCTGGTATAGTTCTCTCCACAGTAGATCTGGGATCATCTTAAGACTTACATGGACCAATAAAAGATGGGGAAAGTGAAGCTGTGAACTTTGAAGGCTCAGCCTTAAGACATGTAGCTTTATCCTTTGCTGCTTGAGCACACCATTTTGAACCAGACTCCATGTTCCAAGAAGCCCAGTCTTCAAGGAGAGAATATATAGTTGATGACCAACCAGCTGATATCCTCATCTAAACTTCCAGCATCAGTCTTCAGTCTTATGAGTGAGCCATCTTGGATATTCCAGCCTAGATTGAAGGATTTTGAGCATTACTTTGCTAGTATGTGATATGAGCACAATTGTACAGTAGTCTGAACATTCTTTGGCATTGCTTTTCTTTGGGTTTGGAATGAAAACTCACCTTTTCCAGTCCTGTGGCCACTGCTGAGTTTTCCAAATTTGCTGGCCTATTGAGTGCAGCACTTTCACAGCATCATATTTTAGGATTTGAAATAGCTCAACTGGAATTTCATCACCTCTGCTAGCTTTGTTCGTAATGATACTTCCTAAGGCCCGCTTGACTTTGCAGTCCAAGAAGTCTGGCTCTAGGTGTATGATCACACCATCGTGATTATCTGGGTCATGAAGATCTTTTTTGTATAGTTCTTCTGTGTATTCTTGCCACCTCTTCTTAGTATCTTCTGCTTCTGTTAGGTCCATACCATTTCTGTCCTTTATTGAGCCCATCTCTGCATGAAATGTTGCCTTGATATCTCTAATTTTGAAGAGATCTCTAGTCTTTCTCAGGAGAGAGGATGACACCTATTGATCCACTAGCTCATCTTCTGGTCATCATCATCTTTTTGTCTTTTCATACTGTTCATGGAGTTCTCAAAGCTAAAATACTGGAGTGGTTTGCCATTCCCTCTTCCAGTGGACCGCATTTTATCAGAACTCTCCACCATGACCTGTCTGTCTTCGGTGGCCCTGTATGGCATGGCTCTTAGCTTCACTGAGTTACACAAGGCTGCAATCCATGTGATCGTTTTGGTTAGGTTTCTGTGATTATGGTTTTCGTTCACAGATACATTTGGAAAACTGCATACAGTAAAAAGCATGTGTAGAGGAAGGGTGAAAAGAATTGATCTAAAAAGCTTGCTGAATCCAATTTCCTAAAATCATTATATACATTAGGTATGAAATGTACACTGTAAGAAATGGAGCTATGAAGTATTCTAAAGCTAGAATACAGAAGAAGTTACATGTTACACATTCATTCAACCAAGTATTTACTGAACACCTCTCTTTTAACTGACACTGTAGTACATGTTGAGGAGCTATGAAATGATAATAACAAGCTAGCATGACTCATGACTTCATCAGGCTTGAGAAACAGATCAAATCATTATGAAAATAATGAAAGCTTATAAATTACAGAGGAGGCTATGACAAAAAGGAAAAAAGTACTATGGAAGGACACCAAGATGAATGAAACAAATTCCCTTTATTGTCTTGATATAATAAATCCTCCATACGTGGTGGCAGTGTGGCTGACAAATTGTAGAGAGAAAGAAATATTGGTGGCAAAGAGAGCAGTTGTGAAAATATTGCCATAATCCAGGGAAATAATGAGGGCCAGGAGTAGAGTGATGGGAATAGAAATGTAGAGATAAGGAAGTGACATTTCAGAAGCACAGTTGGCAGACATGGAAACTGATGTCTAGACAAAAGGGAAAAGTATACTGAGGACAACTCCAGTCTTAATCTTGAATAAAGAGTTTTGATCTAACAAAAGTGACAGAAATAGACAACGCACTAGCAATCTCACAAACATAGAGAAAAAAATAATGAATTTTGGTTTGTGAGCCTTGAGTATGAGGTACTTTCAGATTTCTTACTGACATTGCAGTCTGTGTTATTCCACTTATTTAAAAGTCTAGTAAATCCAAACTAATCTGTAATAACAGAAAGCAAATCAGTGTTTACCTGGAGACAAGATTAAAGTTGTTGAAAGGGGTCCAATGAAGAAACTACTCAAGATCATCAGACAACTTTTAGGGGTGATGGATGTGTTTATTATCTTGATTGTATTTCAAACTCAAGTGTGCCGCTGAAATACATTCAGTTTATTTTATATAAATTTTATCTCACTAAAGCCATTTCATAAAAAGAAATATGAGATAAGAAGAGATTTACGAGTACTATGAACAATTGCAAACAACATTTGAAACAAAAAGAGTTGAAAAAGAGCTTGAACTATTTGTGCTGTGCAAAATAAGTTATCATTAAATAAAAAAGAAGAATGTCATTTTACTTATGAAGAAACTCTCACATTTATCCTAAAACACACTATCAAGACTGAACATTAGGGATATTTATTTCTGTTAGTGAGAAATGGAGGAAAATTTTTTTAAAGTTGAAAATAAAATGATCAGAATTAAGAAAGTAGATTAAAGTGAGGATGATGACAAATTTCAAAATATAAAATGTCTTAGAGAAAAGTCATTGCTTGATCAGAAATTAAGCAGAAAAAAATTAAAAGCAAAAAAAAAAAAAAACCCCAGAAATTCGCTTAAGCAGGTCAAAGATTCCTATACATTGTGAGTGTTGGCATGGCCTGGGGAAAAGTCATCATAGAACATCAAAGCTGAAGAAAAAAATGGTGAAAAAAAGAAAAGCAGAAAGGAAAAGCCTTCTATTGAATAGAATATAACAATAAGAGCAAAATAAGTGCAAATTAAATGTTATAGTTACGTTAAGACTAAGATAATAAAAAAAAATCTAGGGCCTGTGAGTCTCTTCTTTTTATACAAAGCCAACCTCAATATTCATTTATTTGTTTACATACAAAAATATTTATTGAAATCTTTCCATGCGTCAGATGTTGTTCCAAGTGCTAAGGTTACATGGGGAAAAAAAGTGCTTACCATCATGGAACTTACTGTTACTTATTTTATTGATAAATCTTAAATTCATTAACTAAATCAGTTGTAAATAGCAGTAAGTATTTACAATACATTAAAATAGAGTCTTTCTTACTCGAGCAACATTGTGAACTTTAACATAATGCCGAGTTAAAAGGGTTTCTGCTTTTCCTAGTGAATGCATTCTAAGAGTGGTGATGTCAATAGTGATTAATCCAAACTATTTTTATTCTTTACTTTAAAGAAAGATAATAGAGGAGCTATCTTTTTATACATGCTTTCAGAAGAGTAAACCTCAAACACACATGTGCTTCCTAAAATTACAATGTCATCATCAACTTTTTTTCATCCACTCTGGTATTTCTAGAGTTTCTATCATTATCTTGGATTTCTCCGGTTGAGAAAAGAATTGAAAATCCTTTGCCAGATGCATAGTTCAAAAGTCAAGATTGTAATATTATTGCCTGAAGAATTCCCAACACCAGGGAATCTCCCAAAGAATGCCAAAGCCCGTGTTCCTTTACAGCCCCTGTGGTGATTTGCAGGCTACAGCCTGGCTGGGCTTTAGGCTGCCAATAGAAACATGAAAGTGAGAAATTATCTGCAAAAAACAACACGACCATCCTCACTGGGACTGCCTTATCACAAATCAGGATATCCAGCTCAGCGAAACATTTCAGTTTTAAAAAAATCACTTTTCATCACTGATGCTAGATGTGCCTGGTTGGAAGTTTGGCTGAACAACCAAGAAAAACAGTAGAAGGAAAGAAAGAGAGAGAGAGAGAGAGAGAGAGGTGAGAAAGGAAGAAAGGAAAGAAGGAAGGAAGAAAGAAAAAGAAAATAAGAAAGCATTCTATAGCAACCAAATATGGAAATGCTCAAAATCATTTTCTTTCAGCATAAAATATTTCATCTCCTTATGCAAACTGACCTCTGTGTGAGAGTTTGCTTTGAACTGCACGAAAACAGAGAATAGCTACAATCCTTGTGTTTGGAGAAAGTTATAATCCTCCTATAATTTTCTAACTGGTTTATTACGTGTAAAATAGTTTGACTTCCCTTTGCCTTCTCCTCTATCACAAACAAAGATCTCCCACATCCAAGTCAAAGTTTAACTGTATTTCTCATTTTGTCCAAACTACTAAGAATCTCATGTGTGTTCGTATGCACTCAGTCATGTCCTTCTCTTTGTGACCCCATGGAGTGTAGCACGCCAGGTTCCTCTGTCCATGGAATTCTCCAGGCAAGGATACTGCAGTGAGTTGCCATTTGCTACTCCAGGGGATCTTCCTGACCCAGGGATCGAACATGAGTCTCTTGAGTCTCCTGCATTGGCAGGCGGATTCTTTACTCCTGCTCCATAACATGTGCAATTATACAGGAAAACAGATGATTTTACCTTTAAACTAAAAGAAATGATTTATTTCACTCTTGGTGGAATACACTTCAAGTGTTGGAACTTGTAAAGTCAATACCTGTAGGAATATTTTACCACCACCTCCCCTTCATACTACAGTCATTTATACTCCTAAAAATAAAAGACTGCTATTTTCAAGATAGCTTTGAGCTATGTCTTTTCTCCCAATGGAATTTTATAAAAGTAAAACCTTATTTCCTGCCAAATTTAGTTTATTGACCATTAAGTTGTAAATTAATGTTTCCTTGGCATTATGGTTGCCAAATCGTGGAAACTCATGGCATCAGTATTCATGCAAGATGTGTAGAAAATCAAGAAAAGTATTGTGACTCTTTGGTCTTAGATACTGTATCTGTGAAAAATCACTCAGTTCCCCCTTTATTTTTAAAGACTGATGATGTATCTCACAAGGAAAGTAGGCTTCAAAGATGCTTAAGTTCAGAGAAGTAGAAAGTATAAATGAAGACTCATCTAAAAAGGGAGGAAAAAAAACACCATAAGGCAGAGCTTGAAGTAAATGCAAGGCCAAAGGATATTTGGTTTGTCACTTTTTATGAAGTGCTAACAAGGAAAAGAGTCAAACTGCAAAAATCCCACTCTTTAGATGTCTTACTGCTTGAATTTTTCTGACATGAGGTTATGGAATATGAATGTTCTTGAACAAATCTTTTAATAACTAGAGCCTATATGTTGTTTTAAAAAAATATCGATTTGTCTCCTGGAAGAGATCCCCAAAACCATAATTGTCTGACTTTATTTAGCTTGGGCTAGAAGGCAAATCCTATGCCTCAGAATATGCCAGTGTCCTCCAAAATAGCTCTTTGTCCAAACCGGTTTCTTTTTGCCAGAAGTAAAAATGAACACAAAGCTATTCTAATGTTCCTGCATCCAGAAGACTTAAAACAAAGATACTTGTCCAAAAAATCCTGTTGGGTTTTCTCATTGAGAAACCATCTGTCGAGGGATCTGAGATCCCTAGGAAATAAGAATTCCCATTTTCAGCCCATGTGACCCCGTTCTTTGAGGATGCCTGCGGAAAGTAAATGAAGCTCTTTGAATTCACTTTTATCATCTGTACTCAAGGAAAACACACTGTCTTCATTTTAATTTCCTTTATTTATTTTAATTTGTTTTAATATTCAATAGAGCTAAAACAAAGTTTGGGTTTCCCAGGTGGCTCAGTGGTAAAGAATCTTTCTGCTAATGCAGGAGACTCAGGTTTGATCCCTGGGTCTGGAAAATGCCCTGGAAGAGGAAATGGCAACCCATTCCAGTATTCTAGCCTCGGAAATCCCAGGGAGAGAGGAGTCAGGCAGGCTACAGTCCATGGGGCCGCATAGAGTCAGTAAGACATGACTGAGTGACTAAGGAGCAACAAAGTTTAAAGAAAGGTGAAAAATCTTCTCTTCCTCTGGTTCAGAGAGTTGGTAAAAATGGTTCTAGTGAGGAAGTGTGGAGACTGACTGTAGTTATTAACTACTTCTTTCTAATCCTAGAAACTCTGACCTGCCCCCTTACACCCTTACGTCAGCATCATCCTTTCAGAGGCTGTACACCCTGAGTGAAGCGATTTGATTTATTGGAGGCATTTTGAAGTGAGAATTCTATAAAACCTGAAGCTATTAGCAGCTCTGTTGTTTTTTTTAAAAAAAATACTGAAAACAGTTTACTATAAGAATGAGGCAATAATAGATCTTCTTCTAAGGAAAATACACAAGCCAGGATTTATTTTGATATGAGGTGCATGGCAAGAACAAGTCTAAGCTCTGATCTCTCCCTAAATGATTCAGTGTGTGTGTTGTAAAACAGTAGCATCTGAAAAATCTTCATCTCCTCCTAAAGGTGTGTTTAAATTGCATTTCTTCTATGTGAAATGAACCTGATCGGACGTTGCTTTCAAAAGAGATCATAAGATCTAAAATTTTGTGGTTGTTTAGTCGCTTTAGTCTTATCTGACCTTTTGGGACCCCATGGACTGTAGCCCGCCAGGCTCCTCCGTCCATGGGATTTCCCAGGCAAGAATACTGGGGTGGGTGGCCATTTCCTCCTCCAGGGATCTTCCCCACTCTAGGGTTATGCCTGTGTCTCCTGCGTTGGTAGGCGGATTCTTTACCACTGAGCCACCAGGGAAGCCCCAAGGTCTAAAATACTTAAAGATTTTATGAAAAGTAAATATAAATATAAAATATAAAACCAGGGGAGGAGAAACGGATAAATAGGTGGAACAGAGGGGATTTAGGGCAGTGAAAATACTCTATGAGATTGTAGTGATTCACTCACGTCATAACACATTTATCTAAACCTATCGATGTACACCAGGTGTGAACCCTAATGTAAACTATTGACTTTGGTTGATTATAACATATCAATGTAGGTTCATCAACTGTAACAAATATCCTACTCTGGTGGGGGGAGTTTGATAATGGGGGAGGCTGTGCTTGTGAAGGACAGAGGGTATATGAGAACTCTCTGACCTTCCTCTTTTTCAATTCTTTTCATTTTCATTTCAAAACTGATATTCAAAGCATCTGTTAGAAAACTTTTGTGTGCTTGGGATATGTTTTGTGCCTGAAGCAAGGTAAGTAACCAAACCTTTTCAACTGGAAATTTTACATGTAAATATTGATCAAGTAGTTCTTCCCAGGTGGTTCTAGTGGTAAAGAACCCACTAGACATAAGGAATGTAGGTTTGATCCCTGGGTTGGGAAGATTCCCTGGAGGAGAAAATGGAAACCCACTCCAGTATTCTTGCCTGGAGAGTCCCATGGACAGAGGAGCCTGGTGGGCTACAGTCCACAAGGTCAGAAACAGTCAGACAGGACTGACTCGAAGTAGCGCGCACACACACACACACACACACACACACACATTGGGCTTCCGTCACACTCAGTTGGTAAAGAATCTGCCTGCAATGGAGGAGACCCCAGTTTGATTCCTAGGTCAGGAAGATCCACTTGAGAAGGAATAGGCTACCCACTCCAGTATTCTTGGGCTTCCCTTGTGGCTCAGCAGGTAAAGAATCTTCCTGCAATGTGGGAGACCCAGGTTCGATCCCTGGGTTGGAAAGATCCCCTGGAGAGGGGAAAGGCTACCCACTCCAGTATTCTGGCCTGGAGAATTCCATGGACTGTATAGTCCATGGGGTCGCTAAGAGTTGGAAATGACTGAGTGACTTTCAGTTCACTTTCACACATTGATCAAGCATTTCCACTTAAAATTTAGTGACCAAATGGATGGGCTGAAAATGTAAAGTACACACTACATTTAAAGACATAGTACAAAAAGAATGTAAGATATTTTTAGATTAACTGTATGTGGAAATATTTTAGATATGAAAGAAAGTGAAAATGAAAGTCACTCAATCATGTCCGACTCTTTGTGACTCCGTGGACTATACAGGCTAAGGAATTCTCCAGGCCAGGATACTGGAGTGCATAGCCTTTCCCTTCTCCAGGGGATCTTCCCAACCCAGGGATCGAACCCAGGTCTCCCTCATTGCAGGAGGATTCTTTACCAGCTGAGCCACAAGGGAAGCCCATTTTAGATACTCTGGGTTTAATAAAATATGTTATTAAAATTTTACAATACTCTGTATGATAGTACAGTGGTGAATACATGTGATTATACATTTATCCAAACCTATAGAACCGATTGAATCAAACCAGCCAATCCTAAAGGAAATCAATCCTGAATATTCATTGGAAGGACTGATGCTGAAGCTGAAACTCCAGTACTTTGGCCACCTGATGTGAAGAAATGACTCATTGGAAAGGCCCTGATGATGGGCAAGACTGAAGGCAGGAGGAGAAGGGGACGACAGAGGATGAGGTGGTGGGATGGCATCACTGACTCGATGGACATGAGTTTGAGTAAGCCCCGGGAGGTGGTGATGGACAGGGAAGCCTGGCGTGCTGCAGTCCGTGGGGTCACAAAGAGTCTGAGACTGAACAGAACTGAACTGATAGAATATAGAGGGCCAAGACTGAACCCTAATGTAAACTGTGGGCTTTGGGTGACTATGATGTGTCATTGCAAGTTCATCAGTTGTAACAAATGCCCCTCTCTGGTGAGGGATGTTGATGTTGAGGAAAGCCATGCTTGTGTGGGGACAGGGTGCATATGAAAAATGTCTGCACCATCTTAATTTCACTGTGAACCTAAAGCTACTCTAAAGAAAATAAAACCTAAAAAAGAAGGATGGTTAAGATGGTAAGTTTTACATTTTGTATATGCGCTTGTGTGCTTAGTCATGTCCGACTCTTTGTGACCCCATGGTCTGTATGTAGCCTGCCAGGCTTCTCTGTC
This sequence comes from Dama dama, assembly GCF_033118175.1. Classification (NCBI taxonomy): domain Eukaryota; kingdom Metazoa; phylum Chordata; class Mammalia; order Artiodactyla; family Cervidae; genus Dama; species Dama dama. Next base: position 63,488,711 of record NC_083705.1, read on the forward strand.
CATGGGATTTCCCAGGCAAGAATGCTGAAGCGGGTTGCCATTTCCTTCTTCAGGGAGTCTTCCCAACCCAGGGATCGAACCAGTGTCTGTTGTGTCTCCTGCACTGACAGGTAGGTTCTTTACCACTAGCAGCACCTGCTGTTTTACCACAATAAAACATTTAAACACATTTTCAAAGGAAAACAAATGGTGTTATCAATCCCTCTCTGAAATGTTAACTTTCCTGACTCAGAGTTCAACTTACTTTTTTTGCACCATCCCAGAAAGAATGAAGACTGAGCTTGTTTTACTGGAAGATCATACTCCACAAGTTTATGCAAGGCTCCACAAAAACTATCAATGAGACTTCCTCTTGAAGTCTTCTGTAACCTGTTGTCAAACTGACCAAATTTGCCTGGACCTGAAATACTCATGAACTTCTCTGGCTCCACCCGAGTTTAACATGCAGAGCAAATCCAATGAATTTTTGTCCTGTGTACACTCCAGATGCTGGCCAGATGTGTGTGCATTACAGCCCATCAGCCTGTTTGGAGATGTCTGGACATCTATGCTACAGTCAGCTTTTGTTTTAGTATCATTAAAAGGCAATTTGCTTAAAACAGAGATTATGGAATGTGGTTATTGTCACTTGAAAATGGTCTTGCTGTGGCGTGTCATCGCCGCTGCTCCGTCGCTTAGGTATTCTCATTGTCATTCCCACTTTTAAATGAACTAATGGTCTCTGATCATTCTTTTAACACCCAGCTTCCATGCAGCACCTCCGGGAACCCTCCCCTTGGTCAACACCGTCACGCCTCTGCGGATTTCCACCCAGTCTCCACGCTCCTGGGTTTTTCCTGCACACCAGCTTCCTGGTCTCCTCCATGAGAAATCTTTGCCTTTGGCAATTCATAAGTTTCAGCTGAAGTCTGTTTCATACTTCATTGAAAGAATAGAGCTCTGTGAACAGGATCCCCTGCCCCTCTTCCCCTCCACGCCCCTCCCCACTTTGAATAAACATTTCCACCTTCCTTTCCAGCATCCAGACCAGGACTCAGCATGGAATGGCCCGTGAGCCACATCACGCCCTCCGCGTGTTTTTGTATGGCCCACCAGCTTCCAGTGGTTTTAACATTTTAAAATAACCGGAGTGGGGAGAAAAAAAGATGAACTGTATTTCAGGCACATGAAGGTGGTACATGCTCAGTCGTGTCCAACTCTGCCACCCACCCCATAGACTGTACCCCGACAGGCTCCTCTGTCCATGGCATTCTCCGGGCAAGAATACTGGAGTGAGCTGCATTAATTTATATGGAATTTGAATTTCTTTGTCCACAAATAAAGAGCTCTTGGAAGAGAATGTGCTCATTTGCTCACCGACTGTCTAAGTCGGCTCTCTGCGGTAACAGCCTGTTGAGAAATTGCCCAAGAGACCATATGGCACAGAAAGCTGAAAATATTTACTCTATGGCCCTTTGTAGGTTTGTGGACCCTTGACCTGGAGGAATCTTCTTTGTTCCTCCCAGCAAAACACAGAGAGGCTCTCTCCTCCCTTCAAAGGCAGAACCTCCCCGGCAGCCCCCTCCCTTTGCACACACTTCCCTGGAACCTACCCTTTGACCCTTCAACCCTTTCTCTGCTCCCTGGACAGCTGCACTGTCGACACTGCAGATCGAATTTTCCCCCTGCCTTTCCGCTCAGAATCTCTCAGCCTTTGCGTGCTTCTCCTCATCTTCAAGTGTCGGAATGTCTCAGGAGTCTACGCAGGCTCTTTCCTCCTTCTCTATACTTTTTCTGATCAGCTGTGTGTGCTTCGTCATTCAGTCATGTCTGACTCTTTGCCTCCCCATGGACTGTAGTCCACCAGGCTCCTCTGTGGGATTCACCAGGCAAGAATACTGGAGTGGGTTGCCATGCCCTCCTCCAGGAGATCGTCCCAACCCAGGGATCGAACCCAGGTCTCCCGCATAGCAGGCAAAACCCCCTCAATTGCCAGATCTTCAACATTCATGAGTTGCAAGTTCCCGATTTTATCTTAAGATCTTCAGCCCCAACCTCATCTCCAACAAATAATGTCGCAAGCCCACGTGACAACCTTCTCAGCATCACTGTGTCCTAAGTTGACTTAGGACAAGTTGACTAAGTTGGGGAAAGATGACTTCCCCCCTAAATCTGAGCCTGCTTAGGTCCCTCTCACCTGTCCAGTTGCCTTAGCCAGACACTTGGGATTTCATCTGGACATTTTCCATCTCTGTGCACTCCACATCTAGGAAGTCCAATTGGTTCTTGACTGTTTCTTGGATATTCTAATTCAAGCCACCTCCGCCCCACAGAGTGTAACTGGCTTTCGAGCTCATCCTCATGCATCCTTAAAATCCATAGATCATCAGGAACAGCTCCACCACCTGACCTTCTGCTCATTTCCTGTTTCCTCCAGAGACAAAACCAAGTGCAGGATCCGGCAGGCTGAGTGGAGAGTGGACCACCTCCCTGGCCCTCTGTGGGAGGCCAGCCAAGCTCCCCTTCTCCCTTGAGCACCCAGCTGTCTCATGGTGGGGGGGGGGGGAAATACAGAGGGGACAGAGAGGGGACAGAGGGCAGAGAGGGTCTGAGCCAGAGCCCGCAGACCCCTTCCTGGGACCCACAGGCTTATCTCACTGGTCAGACTGGACTGGGGGTGGAGCTGATGAGTTGAGGGAGGGTCATCATAAATCGATAAATGAAAAATAAAACCCATCACCCAAAAATGCAAAACACAGGTAAGAGTGGGGATCTTTTCTGTGCAAGACTCCTTCCAGCAGTTTCTCATGAAAAATAAGCATTGTAGAAGAAAATGAACATACGCACACTGCATGCATGCACGCTAAGTTGCTTCAGTCATGTCTGATGCTTTGAGACCCTAGGGACTGTAACCCACCAGGCTCCTCTGTCCATGGGATTCTCCAGGCAAGAATACTGGAGTGGGTAGCCATTCCCCTCTGCAGGGAATCTTCCTGATCCAGGGATGGAACTCACACCTCCTGCATTGCAGGTGGATGCTTCACCACTGAGTCACTACGGAAGCTCCCCTACACACACTACTGCATATAAAATAGATAGCTAATGAAAACCTACTGTAAAGCATGGAAAACTCTACTCAATATTCTGTAATGACCTATATGGGAAAAGAATCTAAAAGAGAATGGATGGGTGTTTATATAACTGATTCACTTTGCTATATACTGGAAACTAACACAACACTGTGAATCAGCTATGCAGTTCTCCAATAAAATTTTTTTGAAAAGGAGACAATGAAAAGACACAGGTGGCCCCTAGTCAAGCCCGCAGAGTCACCCACTCCCACAGGGCCACAGAGGCTGGCCAGCTGGAGCCACTTGGCCACCCATGTGCCCCGACACCTGTGGAGTCGGGAAGGGAGGGCCAGGCCCGGAGATGAGGGAACTGGGTGGGGGTGGGGAGCTGTCACCGCTGTGGAGTTAACACTGCCCAGATTAGCGCTACTGATGGATGAAGGGGAAACAGTGGGGTGTGTATGGAGGTGGGGGGAAGGGTGAAATGGCAGAGGGAGAATGGGGGCTTCAGACAAAGCTTCTTTGAGGTCCCTGTTGCCAGGGGAACAGCTGACCTTGCCCAGTAGTCCCCTCCCCACTCCCTATCCTGGGTCTGACCCCTTCTACCCATGATGGAGTGTTTCACGTTCGGGGAGAGATGGCACTTACTTCTGAGAAAGAATCAAAGGCCTCAAAGAAGCTTCTGGAAAGAAAGTTCCAGCACTGGGGAAGGAGGGATAATAAAGACCCCCACCTTTACCTCCACAGCTCCCACAGCTCCTAGACCCCAGCTGCCCAGGCCTCAAGCTGTAAAGGCCACCTCTGCTGGTCTGCCTAGAGGAGAGAAGGGGACAAGAGGGTGGAACCCTGAAGTGGGCCTGGCCGAGGCGCTGACTGACGGGGATCTCACCACCCTTGAATCTGAGTGTTGCAGCCTGAGCCACGCTCTGGGACACCCTCAGGTCCAGTCTTGACTGACAATGGGCCAACGAGGAAAGGTGGTCAAGGGAATGGGGGTTTTTTTTCCTTTTTTGTTTTTTTCTTTTTGCTAATAAACCATGTGTTAGTTGAACCATGAAGAAGGCTGAGCGCTGAAGAATTGATGCTTCTGAACTATGGTGCTAGATAAGATGCTTGAGAGTCCCTTGGACAGCAAGGAGATCAAATCAGTCAGTCCTAAAGGAAATCAAATATTCATTGGAAGGACTGAGGCTAAAGCTGAAGCTCCAATACTTTGGCCACTTGATGCGAAGAACTGACTCCTTAGAAAACACCCTGATGCTGGGAAAGATTGAGGGCAGGAGGAGAAGGGGGGCAACAGAGGATGAAATGATTGGATAGCATCACTGACTCAATGTACATGAGTTTGAGCAAACTCTGGGAGTTGGTGAAGGACAAGGAAGCCTGGCATGGTACAGTCCATGGGGTCACCAAGAGTTGGACACGGCTGAGTGACTGAACGACAAGATTAAAGGAGCAAGCTGAGCCAAGACAACAGAGAGCAGAAGTTGGCTTTGTGGCTGTAATCTTTCCAGAATGTGAGAAGTAAAGATATCTTATGAGACACACAGAAAGAGTTAGTTTGGGATGGGGAAGCTTTTAGAATTGTCCAGCATAAGCATTTACATGGTGAGAGCTGGTGATTCCTGGTTTTCTTAGCTAAACAATAATGAGTCCACATCAGGGAAACCTGGTGTGCTGCAGTCCATGGCATCACAAAGAGCTGGACATGGCTGAGTGTCTGAACAATAACAACAGTGTGTTAGTTTAGGCAAGATGCTTACTCTGTTCAACAACTGCACCAAGGAGCCTATTACATGGGGTGAAGTGAATCAGAAAGAGAAACACCAATACAGTATATTAATGCATATATATGGAATTTAGAAAGACAGGAATGACAGCTCTATATGCAAGGCCACAGAAGAGACATGGATGTAAAGAACAGACTTTTGGACTCTGTGGGAGAAGGCGAGGGTGGGATGATTTGAGAGAATAGCACTGAGGCATGTACATTACCATTCGTGAAAGAGATGACCAGTGCAAGTTTGACGCATGAAACAGGGCACTGAGGCTGGTGCACCAGACCACCCAGAGGGATGGGGTGGGGAGGGAGGTGGGAGGGGGTGTTCAGGATGGGGGGACATATGTACACCCGTGGTTGATTCATATCAATGTATGGCAAAAAACCACCACAATGTTGTAAAGTCATTAGCCTCCAGTTAAAGTAAATAAATTAATTAAAAAAAAATTTTTTTAAAAGGTGGGGCTCAGCTGACTGGTGTATGTAGTAGGACTTTCAGACTCTACCTCTGAGATCCATCATATTTTTATCCTGCAAGAATTCCACGGCAGTAAAAGGGGGACTGCCACAGAAGGCAGCCAGTTTTTGGCCAAAGGCTAATTCGTTGCTGAAGCTGAAGGCGGCCCTCGGGGCATTCCCCTCAGCCCCAAGGGCGGGCGTTCTGCCTTCAAGCGTCTCTGAGCGGTGAGGTTCTGCAGACAGTACTGGACACCAGAGCCTGTCTGGTGGAGCTGGGAGCCAGTCTCTTTGTCTTTCACGCTGCCACAGGCGGCAGGTCAACAAACACCTTTTCTCTACTGGTGTAGCCCCTGGCAAGACAGCACGTCACTCAGTCACTTCAGAACTCGACTGCGTTGGGCTGGTTTACCGCCTTTATCAGCCTCACGTCTCTCAGTGATCTTCATTCGTATCCACTCCTTTCCAGGTCAGGGCGAAGGAAGCTGTCCTGTGCCAGGGGTCTCAAGGAGCTTCCTTTCCGCTGAGGTGGCTGGTTTGCAATCTCGCAGCATGGAGGGCTTACGTCTGGGCTTGGTCAAGATGCCCCAAGTGGGGCTTAAAATGGGAAAAAGCTGGTGAGAGGCTTGGGCCAAATTATCTCAAAAGAAAATCACTTCCAAAGAAAGTCCGCTTCATGCAATTATCTTTGTAATAATTTACACAAGGCAGACAAAAGTAAAAATACCAAAATGATTCCATCAAACAGATTTTTTTTTTTAATGAGAAAAACAAATAAAGTTAGAAAAGCAAGTATGAAAAATTATGGAAGAAAGAAGTAAAAAGTGAGAAAACCAAAAAAGAAAAATGAGACAAATAGAATGCTAAAAAGGAAATAAAAAGGAGAGCACAAAGAAAGAATAAGAAAAAAAAAATAAAAGAAATTAAAAGTTAAGGAAATAAAAAATGAGAGGAAAGACAAAAAGAAAATGCATTAAAAAAGAAAAAATGAGAAATAAAATGGGCAAAAAAATTTAAAAATAATAAATTTTATTTATTTATTTATTTTTTTAAGATGTTAAGGTGATTTTTTTTTTTTTAATTTTTTTATTAGTTGGAGGCTAATTACTTCACAACATTTCAGTGGGTTTTGTCATACATTGATATGAATCAGCCATGGATTTACACGTCTTCCCCATCCCAATCCCCGCTCCCACCTCCCTCTCCACCCGATTCCTCTCGAAACATCCCACCCTCGCTTTCTCCCACAGAGTTCAAAAGTCTGTTCTGTATTTCTGTGTCTCTTTTTCTGTTTTGCATATAGGGTTATCGTTACCATCTTTCTAAATTCCATATATATGTGTTAGTATGCTGTAATGTTCTTTGTCTTTCTGGCTTACTTCACTCTGTATAAGGGGCTCCAGCTTCATCCATCTCATTAGGACTGGTTCAAATGAATTCTTTTTAATGGCTGAGTAATATTCCATGGTGTATATGTACCACAGCTTCCTTATCCATTCATCTGCTGATGGGCATCTAGGTAAAAATAATAAATTTTAAACTGAGAAAAATTAAAAAATAAAGACAAAGGGGAAAAACAGTAAAGAAAGAAAAAAATAATTTTAAAAATTTGAAAAAGACAAAGGCCCTACAATAACAACAAGATATTTTTGAAGGAAGAAATAAGAAAACTTTGGTCAAACTTTTCAGGCAGGTGACAACCAGCATCCTGAGCTAGAAGGATGCAAACCCAGGCAGTGGGCCCCTTTCTGAAACCCAGACAGGGATTAACACCTTATGTTGATGTTCAGTCACTCAGTCCTGTCCAACTGTTTGCAACCCCACAGACTGCAGCATGCGAGGCTTCCCTGTCCTCCACTATCTCCTGGAGCTTGCTCAAACTCATGTGCATTGAGTCAGTGATGCCATCCAACATATCCTCTGTTATCCCCTTGTCCTCCTACCTTCAATATTTCCCAGCATCAGGCTGTTTTCTAGTGAATCATATTAAAAAACCAACCAAATAGTGCTGGGGACAATCACCCCAAGCTTCATCCACAGCAGTGGTTTTCCCTCACTTTTTGACCTCAAGAACCTTTTATACTAAAAAATGATTGAGGAATTAAAAGAGCTTTGTGGGTTTTTGTTTGTTTGTTTTTTGGCTTATACAAGAGATATCTCCATTTATCTTATTAAAAATTAAACCTGTAGGATTCTTCAGTGGCTTATTTTTTCTTCCTAATTTGAAAAGCTGTAACAATTTTTGGCTTTTAAAAAATCTGTTTTGTGTAGACTTAAATTTTTCAATTACTTTTTCTTGAAACTTAAAACGGTCTCAAAATTGCACTGCAACATAACTAGCATAACAATAATATACAAACATGTGGTTGCATAAGACTCAATAAGATACATTAGTAACACCTATAAAGCTGAAGGGAAGATAGCTTTTGGCATATTTTTAGGTCTTATTTGCAGTTTGGCCCAGTTTCTTTAGATTCTTCCCTGCCATGAGTCAGAGAACTCACTGATATGTCAGTTAAACATAAAGGTTACAGCTGTGGGCTGAGAACACAGGTCTTCTAATCTCCTTTTTTTCCCAGCCAGACACCTGTCAAATGAAAACCATGTCTGGATTTAGGGAAGGAGGAATTCTGTTCACAAAGATGAATGCAATAGGAGGTACCATACGAATGCTATTGCAATACCATACAATCTCAAAATGTCTCAAGGTCAGTCAGCAAGCACTTGTCTTTTGTAAGGAGGAGTAACTGATGTTAGAACTGGGTTTGGGTAAGGGGATGAATTCATGTGGTGATGGGTCTCCTGTGAAGGGAATGTCTTCCTATGTGGCCCCCTGATTCTCAGAAGATTCTGTGGGAAGGCTCTGTGCATTTCAACTCTGGCTTAACCTCAGGACAAGAGAAAAGGATAACCCAGAAAACCTGATATATTTACTATCTGGCTCTTTGCAGAAAAATGTTTGGTGACCCCCTAAATACTCTGAACATTTTTCTATTTAGGATAAAGCTATGGAAATAAAATTGACCAGAATGTCAACTTTATGATGTCCAGGAATTTTGTTAGCTTTGTACACTGCTTTATCTTTAACCCTAGAATACCACATGGCATATGGGTACATGCTTTGTCACTCAGTCGTCTCCGACTCTTTGCTATCCTCTGGATGGTAGCCTGCCAGGCTCCTCTGTCCACAGGATTTCCCAGGCAAGAATACTGGAGTGGGTTGCCATTTCCTCCTCCAGAGATCTTCCCGATCCAGGGATTGAACCCACATCTTCTGCATCTCCTGCATTGGCAGATGGATTCTTTACCACTGAGCCACCTGGGAAGTCCTCTCATGGCATACAGTAGGTATTCACCAAATATTTGTCAAATGAGTGAAACATTGTACAACAACGCAATTTTACATGTGAAATTCAATGTATTTCTTCCCTGTTTCAGTTGTTAGGAATAAATGATCATTTGTTTCATTTAGTATTCCATGCCTAATGCAATGAAGTTTTTATTTGCTTTTTGGCAACATACAGATACAGCTAAAAGTTATACCAACAAAGGGAAGAAATTATGTACATAATGAATGGAAATAATGTGAACAAGGGCAAACAAAGGGTTTAAGTTTAGGGAATATAGCAACTCACTCCATGAGTTCATCCTCCTTCCCCACACCCAGTTCTTTCTAACCTCATTTCTGTCCTTGCGGACAGCTATTCTGGGATGGCCCAAATTCCTGGCTAGACCACAGTTCTCTATGAGAATGCATCAGTGTTCAGTTTTTTGACATACAGTGTTGAATTCAGATACTCAAACCTGTACTCGAGACGGGTTCCATGCTAGAGCCTGTGGATCCATGGATGAAATGCCCTGTCTTCCCAGTGATACTTGGCCTGAGACATCCCTTCCTGCACTCCAACACCCACGTACAAAAAGAGGAATATAATCATAACCTGCAGATGACTGAACAGTCCTCATGCTCTATTAAAAGTCCTCTCTGGCTTGTGTATTTGAGGTGGAACTCGTTTGATCCTCGACATCATGGGGGCCACTGTGCATCCCCCAGTTCAGGTTCTTATTATCTCCACTGCCACACTATGGGCATCATTTTCTTCCTTCTTCTCCACTCACTGTTTACTGTTCTTTTTTGTTTCTAGTAAGTTTTACACATGTTGACTTTGCAGAAAAGGAGAGTGTTTCATCAACCGTGAATCAGGGTGGCTAGGGTCTATGAATGTACTAATGTTTTATTCTCACGGGCTACTCCTATAGACCTAAGGCAGTCCTGAGTGTTCACTGGAAGGACTGATGTTGAAGCCGAAACTCCAATACTTTGGCCACCTGATGCAAAGAACCAACTCATTGGAAAAGACCCTGGTGCTGGGAAAGATTGAAGGCAGGAGGAGAAGAGGATGACAGAGGATGAGATGGTTGGTGGCATCACTGACTCAATGGACATGAGTTTGAGAAAACTACAGGAGTTGGTGATGAACAGGGAAGCCTGGTGTGCTGCATTCCATGGGGTCACAGAGAGTCAGACACGACTGAACAACTGAACTGAACTGACCTGAACACATGTCATCAGAGTCTCCAGGTGCCTCTTTCTGCTCTTTTGAATTCGCCACTCTCTAGATCTCCTGATCCTTAATGTGAGAGACCATTTTGTCAGCCCTGCCTCAGGATCTAAACAGTTCTCAGATTTTCTCCTCAAGTAAAATTTACCTGTCCTTTTGTCTCAGGCCTTTGGAGGTTGAGAGATTTCATTCAGAAGATGGTACTTCACTCTCTCATCCCGTGTGGGGGTGTCCTACGCACTTGTCCTTGAAAAGAGTACTCAATCTGTCTCTCACAGGTCCGAGCTTAGTGCTACAGGAGTCCTACCAGACAATGTCTACCCAGTGGTTTAATTCTTTGCAGGCGCAACATTGCTCTATCCTCAACAGGAAAGAAATGAAGAATAACTGATCACCTGAAGTTTAAAATATCCTGATGCCACTCTTTGGGAGTAGCCCCAAGAATTGCCTAACAAAGAAAGAGAAATGGCACATTCCTCATTGAGACTATAGAATTATTAGGTGAATATCACAGATTTGCAGCAAACTGATAGAGAAGACTTGTAGTTTTATAGCAACTCTATCATCTTTTTTCAGGACTTCTTTAGTCCCAGCTTTCTCCACCCTCAAATGAGCCTCCCAAAAAATGGAGAAAATATTCCAGATGCCATGTATTCAGTAAAATGTCGTTTTCATCTGGTCTGTGTTATTTGGTATTTTTTTAATGTGAATAAGCATCTTATTTGTTCTTCTGATGACTGTTGAGCACTTGGCAGCTGCCGGCATTGTTCCACAAACAGTAATTCTGACAACACCCTTGCTCAATAGAACTGAACAGAGGGCATGGGACAGTCAGGCTCATTTATTCGGGCAAGTATGAAATACCAATCCAAGTGAACTTTTATTTATAATACAGCCCAAGTCTGCTAATCCCTCAAAGTCTATCCAGTTGTTTTTTAAAAGTGTTAATGATGTTAAGAACTCAAACCCATTGTTTGCTAACCATACGTTAAACCAAGACAAACATGGTTCTGAGAATATTTTGATGCCATTAACTGTTTGTCATATTCCAACTTGGGAACAGCTGTGAGTGCAACCCCTATTACAGAGAGATACTGACACATTTCCCTTCTTCCTTGTTTACAAGGAAAAACCACCACCACAGCAAATATTTGGAATCTCTGTACAGTAACTGTCACCAAGCTACTTACGTTTCACAGCCACTCCATTTGTGCAGGTGGTGTGTGTTAGTAGTTCAGTTGTATCCAACTCTTTGTGACCCCATGGACTGTAGCCTGCTAGGCTCCTCTGTCCATGGGGATTCTCCAGGCAAGAATACTGGAGTGGGTTGCTATTCCCTGCTCCAGGGGATCTTCCTGATCTAGGGATCAAATTCAGGTCTCTTCACTGCAGGCAGATTCTTTACTGTCTGAGCCACCAGGGGGTAGGGACTTGCAAATTAAAGGGAAAAGATGACATAGGAGAAGCAACTGCTTTTATCCAAGATTTCACTTCTTTTTCTTCTCCATGTCACTCTGCATCAGTTAAATGATGGAAATTTCTGGATTCCTGGCAACCCAGTCAGAGACCTTTAAATGGAAACACCATGAGCTAAGATAATAGGGTTCCCACTTCCAAGGGCCGTTGACCTTTAGAAGTCAGAGCACAGAAGACCTTTAGCTAGAATTGATCCACAAGTGAGGCGAGCTACAGGTTACATGAAGATTTGATTTTTCAAATCCTTTAACTTTTGTCTTTCCTGATGAAAATCTCCCCTTATTTGTCACTTAGATACACTGTGATCAAGTAACTGGGGCTGGGACTCCTCTGGCGGTCCAGGGGTTAAAACTTCACCTTCCAAAGCCAGGGGTATTGGTTCGATCCCTGGTTAGGGAGCTATGGTTCCCCCTGCTTTGCAGCCAAAAACTAAATAAATAAATAAAACAAAAACAATATTGTAACAAATTCGATAAAGACTTTAAAAATGGTCCACACTAAAAAAAAAAAAAAAAAACAAAAAACCTTAAAAAGTAGTAACTTGGGCTATGGGCAAACGAGAGAAAACAGTAAAAACTTCCAGAGTCCAGAAATAGTCAAACAAATAACCATTGGAGCAATGCCACTTGAGGACATTCTGTTAGTGATTTTCCTCTGGAAGTTGTTAGATCCTGACTTGACAACTTCCTGTGAAAAGGCCTGATCTGGTGTACATGAGCAGTTTCCTTGATCAACTGTTTTGCTCCTGTTCACAGTAAATACAGGAGTGGATTAAAACCCTGAATCAGTCTCATACTTACCATTTCAGAATCCATCACTCCCTGGTGGTTATTGTTCAGTCATTCCGTAATGTCCAACTTTTTGTGACCCCATGAACCACAGCACCCCAGACTTCCCTGTCCTTCACCATCTCCTGGAGTTTGCGCAAACTCATGTCCATCGAATTGGTGATGCCATCCAGCCATCTCATCCTCTATCATCTCCTTCTCCTCCTGCCTTCAATCTTTCCCAAAATCAGGGTGTTTTCTAATGAATCAGTTCTCCGCATCAGGTGACCAAAGTATTGGAGTTTCAGCTTCAGCATCAGTCCATCCAATGAACACCCAGGACTGATCTCCTTTAGGATGGACTGGTTGGATCTCCTTGCAGTCCAAGGGACTCTCAAGAGTCTTCTCCAACACCACAATTTCAAAAGCATCAATTCTTCAACACTCAGCCTTCTTTATAGTCCAACTCTCACATCCATACATGACTACTGGAAAAACCATAGCCTTGATTATACAGACCTTTGTTGGCAAAGTAATGTCTCTATTTTTTAATATGCTCTCTGGGTTTGTCATAGCTTTCCTTCCAAAGAGCAAGCATCTTTTAATTTCATGGTTGAAGCTCTATACGGGGAGCAAAAACAAGATGGGGAGCTGACTGTGGTTCAGATCATGAACTCCTTATTGCAAAATTCAGACTTAAGTTGAAGAAAGTAGGGAAAACCACTAGGCCATCCAGGTATGGCTTAAATAAAATTCCTTATGATTATACAGTGAAAGTGACAAATAGATTTAAGGGATTAGATCTGATGGAGTGCCTGAAGAAATATGGACAGATATTCATAACATTATACATGAGGCAGTGATCAAAACCATCCCCAAGATAAAGATACATGAAAAGGCAAAATGGTTGTCTGAGGAGGCCTTGCAAATAGCTGAGAAAAGAAGAGAAGCAAAAGGCAAAGGAGAAAAAAAAGATATACCTATCTGAATGCAGAGTTCCAAAGAATAGCAAAGAGAGATAAGAAAGCTTTCCTAAGTAAACAATGAAAAGAAATAGAGGAAAACAATAGAATGGGAAAGACTAGAGATCTCTTCAAGAAAATTAGAGATACTAAAGGAACATTTCATGCAAAGATGGGCACAATAAAGGACAGAAACAGAAGATAAGAAGAAGAGGTGGCAATAATACACAGAAGAGCTATACAGAAAAAGATCTTCACAACCCAGATAATCACGATGGTGTGATCACTCACCAAGAGCTAGACATCCTAGAATGTGAAGTCAAGTGGGCCTTAGGAAGCATCACTATGAACAAAGCTAGTGGAGGTGATGGAATTCCAGTTGAGCTATTTCAAACAGTCACTGGTTCCATGGCTATATTTTAGAAGTCATTCAATGCCAGCTTTCCTTTTAGTCTGTGATTGATCCATCATTCATTAAAATTTGTAGAATGTATGTTCTCTAGAAATAGTAGAGAGCCATAGAATTTTCAAGCTCGGAGTGTCTTAGAGATCATGGTTTTAACTCCTGTACTTTACAGATGAAAAACTGTAAGAGTGGACCAATGGGAATAGCAGGGGCCCAAAACTAATTTAAACTGGGTTCTTGTTTTTTCTTCTTCAGCAAGGAAGGTGCCAGAAAACCACAGTGGATCCTGGAGAACAGCTCCAGCTTCACTTGAGGGCTAGAAAAGAGAGAGTGCCCAGAGGTCGAAGAAGCAGGGATGACTTTCAAAAGATTAGCAGCTGGTGTGGTACAGGCAGTGACCAAGAAGAACTGGTATTGGCCACACATTTGGAACTGGGTTCTAGGTTTGCTGGGCACTAAATTTTAGCTACTGAATAAAGGCGAGATATGGTGGGAACTGATGCCTCAGCTGGTAAAGAATCTATCTGCCAATTCAGGAGACACAGGTTCAATCCCTGGGTCTGGAAGATCCCCTGGAGAAGGAAGTGGCAACACGCTTCAGTGTTCTTGCTTGGAAAATTCCATGGACAAAGAAGTCTGATGGCTACAGTCCATGGAGTCACAAAGATCTGGACAAGACTGAGACACACACACACACACACACACACACACACACACACACACACACACACACACACTGTTGGAAAGAAGGGAGGAGCTGGAGCAGCCAGAGATGGGGCTCTTGGGAAATTGACACAGAAGCATTCCAGTGTTTAAACAACTGGTATTCTGTGTCATCATATGGCAGCCCTGCTTAGAAGAGTAGATACTTAAGGAAAGCGATGTAATTAACCACTTTGTGTTCCAAGGACTTAATGTGAAAACTCCATGGCACCCAGGGACATTGCCAGAGAAAAGTAAAGGGAAGTGATTCTAGGTCTAGTGTCATCAATCCTGACATCTTGTCCCACTTTGCATGTTGGAATGTGCTGCACAGGCATGTTGCAAATTGTAGAATGAAATGCCACAAGAGGGTGTTGCTTTGTGGCATGTACAGAAAAGAGGAGCCAGGCTTACCACAGGATTCCGCTTGCCATCAGCAGTGCCAGCCCTCACCGTGGGCACTGCAAGAGACCAAATGTCTCAACCCCTTCTTCCTCTTAATAAACACATCATATATAAGACACAACTCATCAGCACGGAGTCTACTGAGCTGCCATCAATCTTCATGGTTAGCACAGAGAATCAAGCTAGAGGTAGGGCGTGGTCTGGCCTCAGGACCATCGTTGAAAACTTGTGGACACACTACTGGAAGGGTAGCGTTGCCACGATGATGCTAGAACTGGCAGATGGGAGGTCCCAGGTATGCTTGCTCTGGGTGTGGACTGAGACCCACCCATTGACCTATAAGGAGAGAGGGGCTCACTTTGCTTTCTCGAGGTAGCATGACTAGAAATGCATGGAACTAGCTCCCTTATCACCTGACCCACAGTGCTGTGTTCACTTCCCCAGAACACGAAAATGATAATGTATCATACTGGGACATTCCATGAAATAAGGTGTAGAACTTGACTCTCCATGAAAAGAGGACCACAGAAAACCCATTGTTAATAATTGCTTGTTTCAGGGATTTTTTCATTCACTCAGTCATTTGCCCCTTTCCAACGGCTCTGAAATGACTTTGGTTCCTGTAGTGTCTGAAGATAGTGCTGAGTTTAGGATCTATGTTTTGATCACTCATTAATTTATCCATTTACCACTTTTATGTCAGAATCTGAGCGAAGCCTTGGAAATACAAAAATGCTGTGACAGTTTCACCTGATCTGTCTTTAAGCCTTGAGCCAACAGACTCCGAGAGTTAGCATCTTAAGGGGGAACAAATGTCCTATAAAGTGAAAGTGAAAGTCACTCAGTCATGTCCCACTCTTTGCGACCCCATGGACTATACAGTCTGTGGAATTCTCTAAGCTGTATACTGCAGTGGGTAGCCTTCCCCTCCTCCAGGGGATGTTCCTAATCCAGGGATCAAACCCAGGTCTCCTGCAATGCAGGCAGATTCTTTACCAGCCGAACCACAAGGGAAGCCCAAGAACACTGAATTGGGTACCCTATCCCTTCTCCACTGGATCGTCCCGATCCAGGAATTGAACTGGGGTCTTCTGCATTGCAGGCAGCTTTACCAACTAACTGAGCTATCAGGGAAGTCCTTTTGTCATTCCATTTAATCAGCTTTTAAAATGTCATTACAGAAAGTTCAGTGGACCAGGATTGATTAGATCAGTATGCAGCTGTTTTTTATTAACTACACCACATTACTGACCCATTATCCTGAGACTAAACTTAGAAGCCTGAATTCTTCCTTCCTATAGGATGAGTTATTCCTCAAAAGGCTCCCTGATCTTTGTAGAGCGTTAATGGAGGTCCTTATTTTCAGAACCATGAATGTAACTTTATTTGGAAAAAGGGTTTCTGCAGATGTAACTCTGATATCAAGATAGGATCATGCTGGATTATGTGGATTACCACATATTGGATTATTATATTGGATTACCTAAATCCGATGATAAGTGTCCTTACAAAAAACAGCTTACAAGAGGAGAAACTTACAGGAAACAGAAGAGGAGCAGGCAGAGAAGAGAAAACAGAAGCCAAGGTGGAGTTATGCAACCACAAGCCAAGGATGCCAACATCTCCTAGAGGTGGAAGAGCCAAGAAAGTTTCTCCCCAGAGCTTCTGGAGGGACTCTAGTCCTTGTGGTTGCGCAGTTGCTAAGTTGTGTTGGACTCTTTGCGACCCCATGGACTGTATCACATCAGGCTTCCCTGTCCTTCACTATCCCCCAGAGTTTACTCAAACTCATGTCCATAGAGTTGGTGATGCCATCCAACATCTCATCCCCTGTCACCCCCTTCTCTTCCTGCCCTCAGTCTTTCCCACCATTAGCATCTTCTCCAATGAGTCAGCTCTTCATATCAGGTAACCAAAGGACTGGAGCTTCAGCTTCAGAACTGGTCCTTCTAGTGAATATTCAGTTTGATTTCCTTTAGGATTGACTGGTCTGATCTCCTTGTAGCCCAAGGGACTCTCAAAAGTCTTCTCCAGGACCACAATGTGAATGCATCAATTGTTCAGTGCTCAACCTTCTTTATGGTCCAACTCTTATATCCATACATGACTACTGGAAAAATTACAGCTTTGACTGCCCAGCCTTTGGTTGGCAAAGTCTCTGCTTTTAAATATGCTGTCTTTGTATGGGCTCTGCTTTGTAATCAAGATGTGTGTGGGGTGTGTGTGTGCGTGTGTACATATCTCATCTCATAAATTCCTTGAAGGCAAGGATATATCTCATAATACATTCATAACCTCCCTCCCGCACTCAGAGCATCCATCAAAGTCCCTTTCATGCAGAAGAGGCTGAAAAGTCCTTTTTGAGTGAAAGCTTCCAGGTCTCTCTGATTTTCTCATCTGGAGATGCTGCAGGGGCTCTGACTCCCAGCTGGATAGCCTGGTAGATGATGCAGAGAAGCAACAAACAACTGCAGCCTCCTCGTATCCCATTTCTCTTTTATGTACTTTCCATTTCAGTCAGCATTATTCTTGGAGACGTTCCTCCTTGGTGGTTACATACTAAGATGCTGCTGCCTGACCTGGGCTGCTGTGAGTTGCTTGCGATCTCCCCGCAAGAACAAATTGAAATGTCCTGCATCTTCTCTGTTGGTCTCAACCGTAATTTATTTAAAACCAGCCTGTTGTAGTTTATTTATCTCCACGGCCCATTCTGTGGGATGCACGCCCCTGTATGTTCTGGCTCTGTCTCCAGTCTCACTCGTAAAGACGTTTGGCAATTGAATTTATCACTCTTTAAACCTAAGTCCTGCCATTGTTAGGAACAGTGCTTTTCAGCTATGACTGGACTACATTGCCTTAAGTATTTATGGGGAATAGCAGCTTTTTACATATATTTATTTTTATATTGGTATTTTACTCCAGAATTTTGAAGGAGTTTTGCCAATTCCTAGGGGGGGAAATATTTGGTTATCTTTTTCTTTTTTTCTTTCCTTTTATAAGAATTTTGTTGATCTTCTTACATTGCATTCTATTACATTTTTATTTCAGGATTTTTCTGAGATGATTCTATTCTTTTTCCTTGGGAAGTGCTCTGCTTTTTTTTTCTTTAATTTTTTTTTATATCAGAGCATAGTTGATTAACAATGTTGTGTTAATTTCCAGTGTACAACAAAGTGATCCAGTGATACATATACATGTGTCTATTCTTTTTAAAGTTCTTTTCTCATTTAGGTTGTTCCAGAACATTGAGCAGAGTTCCCTGTGCTATATAGTAGTTCCTTGTTGTTATCTGTTTTAAATATAGTAGCATGTGTATGTCAATCCCAAACTCCCAATCTATCCCTTCCCCCAGCCTTCCTCTTCCTGACCATAAGTTCATTCTCTGAGGCTATGAGTCTGTTTCTGTTTTGTAAATAAATTCATTTGTATCATTTTTTTTAAGATTCCACATATTAACGATACTGTATAATATTTCTCTTTCTCTGTCTGCCTTACTTAGTATGATAATCTCCATGTCCATTCATATTGCAAATTCTGGCAGAATGCTTGCTTTTATACACCAAAAATGCAGGCATTTCATGATAATATGCACTAGGAAATTATTTTAAGAAAGCTGGCCTTTGGAAGGCATAGCAAACTTCACACACCACAAGCACTGTGGCTATTTCCTCCTACTTAAAATACAGATAGTGGTTGGATTGAGTAGCAAATGCTTCACTCAGTTGTTAAGGTGGCTGTGCCTAGGTTCCCAAAACAGATGTGAGCCCTGCATTTTGAAAATAGAACTTGAGAAACATCTAGTTAGACCACAGGTTGTTTTATAGACGGCTGATCCGTGGGTGCAGTGAGAAATACAAAGTGACTTTGACCCAGATCTTGGTTTCTCAGCTTCAAAATGTCCCCAGCGGTGGAAATGCACAGCCCAGGTGAATCACGTGGTTTGTGTTGCTTGGTTGATCAACGTACAATAAACTGAGAAACAAAAACAAAGCCTTTTCTGAGTACTCAATACATATTTATTCAATTTAACTAAAGAAATGAAGGCTTCAGAATTTAACTATTACTTCAAAAATAAATATAAGCTTACTATTTATTTTTAGAGGAGATCAGTGTGCATTTAAATCATGCATAAGAAAAACGTAAGCTACACTCCACAGTTTAAATATTTGCACCATGCAAATATTGCTATAACCCTGATTGACCAAGACTTACATTTTTATTATAACTTCCAAAGAGAAACCTAAATCCAAGATCCACTCATGATTAATGTCAACTTCATGGGCAGCAGATATTACTTCGTTGTTGTTCAGTCACTAGGTCATGCCCAACTCTTTGCGACCCCAAGGACTGCAGCATGCCAGGCTTCCCCGTCCTTCACTGTCTCCTGGAGTTTGCTCAAATTCATGTCCACTGAGACAGCAAATTGGAAATTGATTTCACAATGCTTCTTCTTTCACGAAACTCATTCCCCCTTTTCTCCTCAATCCCTTTCACAGCCAGCCTCTTAAGTCTGCTCCAAGATCAGACAGGGAGGGAGTGAAGGCTTTAATGGGCTTTTGGTGAGAAGGTGAGGTCCTTAAGGAGAAATCAATGGTACTGTTTTCAAAGGAGTGGTGTTTCGCTGGGTAAGATAAATTTTGTTGTTTTGTTGTTGATGTTCTTCAGTCGCTAAGTCATGTCTGACTCCTTGCGACCCCATTGACTGTAGCCCTCCAGGCTCCTCTGTCCACGGGATTTCCTAGGCAAGAATACTGGAGTGGGTTGTCATTTCCTGCTCTGGAGGATCTTCCTGACCTAGGAATCGAAACTGCGTCTCCTGCGTTGTCAGGCAGATTCTTTGCCACTGAACCACCAGGGAGGCCCAAATAAACTTCAACCTAGAGCTAAATTGTATGGGGTGCAGAACAAATGTTGGATCCTCAATGGTGGAAAGAAGCAGGGCTTGGCTTTGGGAGGGAGCTTGTAGGTCTCGGCAGGAGTCATCTGGAAGCTAGTGTTGGTTTACAGTTTCCATAGGCAGCCAAGTTGTCTATTAATGATGAGGTCTTGGTCCACCTCTCCAGGGCACCTCTTATGAGCATAGCAGGGTCTGAGCCGGCATCAAGAATTTCCCCAGGTGCCTCTCAAAGTAACTCTGCAATGTTATGCCTCTCTGCCTGGGGCAGCTCCAACTGTAATTCAGCTTCATGCTGTGCTCAGTCATGTCCAACTCTTTGCAACCACGTGGACTGTAGCCCACCAGGTTCCTCTGTCCATGGGGATTCTCCAGGCAAGAATAATGGGCTGGGTTGCCATGCCCTCCTACAGGCGATCTTCCCAACCCAGGGATCGAATCCAGGCCTCCTGCATTGCAGGTGGATTCTTTACCATCTGAGCCACCAGGGAAGTCCAAGAATACTGGAGTGGGTAGCTTATCCCTTCTCTAGATTTTCCTGACCCAGAGATTGGACCAGGGTCTCCTGCATTGCATGCAGATTCTTTACCAGCTGAGTTACGAAAGGGCCCTAATTATTGCTTTGATTTATGTGATATTGAGAAAGCTTTTGATCAGTCACATAAGACTTGAGAGTGAGCTGCTTATTTGAGATTAAACATATCAATGTCAGTATTTAGTTGTGTCCAGCAGAGTACATTGGAGCCCAAGGTGATATCTGGCTTCTTCTTCATCAGTGTTGAGCCAGACATGAGCAGCTCTCACTCCTGTAGTGGCCCTAACTCCTCTGTGGGACTCAGGGCAATAACAGCAGGGATCACTTTGAATCCACTTAGAGGTGGCCTAGCATAAAGTGCTGGGTATAGACATGGCATCCCTCACTACCAAAGTCTGATCACAGGGCAGGCATTTGGATCTCTAACACACCCTGTGTTAATTTCCTATTACCAAATCTATAACAAATTCCCACAAACTTAGCAGCCTAAAACAACATAATTTTATTAACTTACAGTTCTGGAGCCCTAGATGAGTCAGCAGGACTGTGTTCCTTCTGGAGATTCTAGGAAAGAATTCATTTCCTTGCCATTTCCAGCCTCTAAGAGCTGCCCTTATTCTTTGGCTCATGGCCCTGCATTGCTCTGACTTCCATTTCCAAGTGATTTCTCTTCTGATTCTAATCCTGTCTAATTACAAGATAATTGAGATTACCTTGGGTCTATCAAGATTATCTCCCCATCTCATGATCTTTAACTTGATTACATCTATAAAGTCCTTTTTTTTTTTTTTTTCCTGTAAGGTAATGTTCCCAGGTTCTGGAGATTAAGGCATGGACATCTTTGAGGCCATCATTCAGCTGAACACACACCCATTTCTTCAGCTTCCCAGAGTCAATGCCATGAGAGGTTCTCAGGATTGGTGAGTCTCATCTCTGGCAAAACCAAGGCATCTCTACTTGAGTTCTCTTCATTTCTTGAGGTTTTCAGACTTGCCCTAACTTTTCTATCAAGAGCAGGGGAGTGTCCTGTGCCAAAGAAATAATCTTCTTCAGAAACAAAACAATAAGCTCAGCATTTCTGTTGTGCATTCCAAGGAGCCATTTCAGAAAGACTTTCCTTTGTGGTAGCGCACCCTGCCATGTGAGGGAAATATTCTCTAAAATGTTTTGAGCCAAGCCCTTGACAGGCTGTTACCATCTTTCCTCTCCTCTGATAATTCATAAAATACCTAACCAGCATATCTGTGGCTAGAGATATGTAGGTATTGCCTGTCTGGGAAAACTTGAAAACTCCAGAGCAGACTGTTTGAGTTCCACTGGCCCCTGACATTCTCCCAATCCACTCACTGTCACTCTTGCAGGCTTCTGTTAGGGTGGGTCAGCCAAGGTTCAAATGTCTTTCCTCCTGGAGCTGATGTTCTATTGCTAGAAAACAACTTCCGTTTCTGGTACATCACTATTCCTTGTGCAGACAATGTGACCTTTCCTATCTTCTGTCTGTCTGTGTTAGTCATGTGTCTGATGGACATTCTGGTCTTCGGGTGATGGTCTGAGATAAAGAGTGTCAAAAATATCTCTCCCTGCATTCCCCTTCTCAGTTATCTCCCAGAAAGGGTTGATAATCACAGAGAAATTATTTTCAATAACTTGACTCAGTACTTTATCCCTCTCTTCCAACCACATCTTATCTTCTGAGGACTTTGAGTCAGTCATTCTTAACATCATCCAACTGTATTTTAAAAATCTACACTGTATAACTATTGTTTCAGACTCAAAGGACTCTCATTCTGGGGATTTTCATTAGTCAATGATAGAGAATGATATTGCATAAGAATCTTTAAATCCAGGTCTTGGGCTCAGACATGGAACTTCCATGATCTGCAACCTAATTCAATCTTCGGGGCTTCCCTGGTGGATCAGCGGTAGAGAAACTATCTGCAATGCAGGAGACCCAGGAGATTGAGGGTTCAATCCCTGGGTCGGGAAGATCCCCTGGAGAGGGAAATGGCAACTCACTCTGGTATTCGTGCCTGGGAAATCCCATGGACAGAGGAGCCTGGTGGGCCACAGTTCATGGGGTTGCAAAGAGTCAGACACAACTTAGCGATGAAACAACAATAATTCAGTCTTCATATGTGTTTTTCTCTCTTTCATTTGTTCAATTAAATGCTAAGCACTCACTTGCCTTTTTAGCAGGGAAGTGTCTGTCCTTTCTGAAGCATCTCACACAAATAGAAATGCAATTCCTCAGTGAGTAAGGGGTCCATCAGGTTGCTAGGCCTAAGTGAAGAAAAAACTAGGGTCTCATTAGCTCATAAAACTTGTGGTGTCTCAAGGCTGCAGTAGTTTTCTGCATTGCAACCATTCCTTGCTGGCCCAAGTGCTACCACAGACTTCTACGTGTTCAGAGAAACCAAAGGCCACTCCACAGTGCCAGACTCAGCCATGACATCTCTAAGCTTGGGATACTGTGATTGGCACATAGTGGTCAGCTCCTGACTCCCCAGGCTTGCAGGCATTCCCTACAAGGTGAGGCCTCCTTACAAACCCATAACCATCTCCAGCTTTATTTCAAGAGGGTCATCTGAGGAGAACCAGATGCTTGTGATTTCCCAGCTCTGATCTGATTATACTGTCTTTCCCCAAGACAATCAACCTCCTGCCCAACTTCTTAAGAGAAGTTCCCCCCAGTGATTCTAAGTGATGCTTCACTCATCTCAATAGTGGCTGCTGGAGTGATTCTTAAGGGTCTGCATCTAGCTGTCTAGGTGAGCTTCTCTTAGTGGGTCTAAGTTGATGCCCCAACAAGTCTCTTGTAGAGCAAAAGTTTATGACACGTAAATCTGTTTAATGAGGAGATTTGAACATTTTTCTCTCCATCGATCTCCTGCTCAATAATTAGCCTCTTATTGCTCTTAATTGAGCAATATTTGCTCAGTTCTATCACTTTCTAGTAACTTTGAATTACCAGAACAACTACTTCTGGTTTTTAAGACTCAGGTCCTGATCACTGAGAAGTTTCCGTCTTACATGTTCCCCTTCTTACAGTTAGAGATCCTAGGAGGCTTGGGGCAGTGAAGGAGAGTGGTGTCTAATCTCTAACACCCACCTTTCCTCTCCTCTGGGCTCCCCTGCAGAGTAGGGAGGAGGGAGCAGGGAAGTGGGGTTCATTCTCTGTCTGCTTGTACGAGGCTGCAAGCTTCTTTGGTTGAATCTAACTTCTAACGAATTCATTGTCTGTTACATCAAATGAGCGAGGGTGGTGCCCAGGTCTCCTCTGCCTTGGAGACCATTGGTGAGATTCAGATACCTCTAATTGATAACTAGCTAGCAGCATCATACGACAGCCCTCTTATCTGGGATGCTTTCTGTCTTAAGGCTACCTTCATGCCTAGCACGCCTTTATCACACTACCTCCCACCCTTCACAGTCTTATCTACCATCTCAGTCTCCCAGCAATTGCCAGGATCTGTCTTCCACATCACTCAAGAACAAAGAATGGAAGAGCAGTCTTTCTCCTTCACCACATGCTCAAACCTCACACAATTTCTCGCTAAAGCTGGTTTCTCTGAAGGAATAAAAGTTAGCAAGCATAATGACCAAGCAGACATTTAACTATGAAGTTATCAATAAAGGGAGACAATAAATGTGTCTCCCTTCTTGAAGATCACTCATATTATTTACAAGCGGATTTTATGAGTCTTTCTCCCTAGACTATGGAAAGTGGAATAGCTTCTCTATATGAACTCTGCATAAAGGTGATAACGTTACCCAGTGTTGACCTTTAATAACTCATCCTTTCTACTAGCCTGCCCTATTGCTTTTTAGTTATTGTATCTTTAACTCTTTAAAAGAGGTTGCTCTCCTCTGCTCCTTCCTTTAAAAGTAACAGAGGAGAGTATATGGTATTTGCTTATTATTTCATGTTATTAAGTATTTTAGTCCTTATTATCATGGAATCTGTATATGTTGTCTTACTGTGATTTTTACCACTTTCAAATTATAAAAGAATATTCTTATTTTCTCCCTAACTTAAATTTCTTAACTTAAAATTTATGTATTTAACCGAAATGGATTTTTTTTTTCTGTATGGTGTGAGGTAAGATTGAATCACCACAATTCATCCACCACAAATTCATAAAATTTTGAATCTTTTGCAAGAGTTGCAATTTCCACTAAAGTAGTTTTGCCTAATTTTTGCATTTTTATTTTGCATAATATGCAAGATGTGCCTATCAGATAAAAAGGGCTAACACTGATGGAGAAATTGGCATAACTGGGGGACAAGTAGATTCAAAAAGGAACAGAGAAGAGTATAATTCTCAGCCTCAGTCTTGAGTCAACACTTCTGGTTATGATGTCTCCTAGATGTCATCTTTAGATACATACCTGGGTAAGAGGACACTGTACCACGAATGATGACGGAAGTGAATTTTTTTAGTAAATGTTACTTATTTATTTATTTATGGCTGCTCTGGGTCTTCGATGTTGCAAGAGGGCTTTCTCTCCTTGTGGCTACTCTTCGTTGTAATGTGCAGGCTTCTCGCTGTGGCAGCTTCTCTTGTGAAGCGTGGGCTCTAGGGTGCACAGACTTCAGTAGTTAAGTCACATGTTCAGTAGTTGTGGCATAGAGGCTTCGCTGCCATGAGGTTATGTGGGATCTTCCTGGACCAGGGATTGAACCGTGTCTGCTGCATGGCAAGGCAGATTCTTAACCAGTAGACCACCAGGGAAGTCCGAGGTAAGTGAAATTTGCAAAGTAAAACATGCTGTGACCAGACCTGTGCAGGTCCACACTCAGTTTCTTTAGGTGGGAAGCACCACAGAGTTTGCTTCTGAAGTCATGTGGGTGCCATGAAATCTCCCCAGTACTTGGAGCAGAGGAGACAGGCATGTTGTCCAGTATGGCCCTAAGAGTCTCTAAAATCTCTGTTATTCAGTGACTTCCCCAAGGGGGAAAAGAAAACAAGTTTTTTTAACCATAAGCAATATAATGAATCAGACAGAAAATGTATATATTGGCAGAGGACAAACTATGGTAGGTATGCACTTTATGAAAGAAAATATGTTAAAGTTACTACTACATTTTTACATTCATTCAGTGAATGCTAGTTGTATCCTCAAGTTGGAAAACACCCTGGGAAGGAGAATTCAGAGGTAAATAATAAATAGTCATCATTTTATACAGTTCTCTTTTCACAAAGAGATTTTTTTTCTTGATATGAAGACGGAACCCTTATTTATGAAACATGAAATGATTCTGCAGGAAAATAAATGCTGTAAGAGGGATGGATCATCACAGGCAGGGATGACAAAGAGCTGCTCGTGAGGAGGTGAAAAGTCAGCCAGCCCCGAAGAACCTGGATGAAAAAGGAGGAGAGATGATTTCAGAAGGGAGGAGCATCAACAAAACAGGCAGGTGGAATTTCACAGGTGTCATCTTTTTATTAACTTTTATTTTTCAAAAGTCAAAGAGGAGGTATTATTTGATTTTATTTTGCAAAAGTCAAAGAGGCCGTATTTTGCTGCAAAATTGTGCATCAAAAATTTAAACTTATTTTTTTAGTTTTAGAAATATAATGAATACCTATGAAGATTCCTTTTCCCCCAACTTTGCTGTAAAGTATATCTGTTCTCCAAATAGAAGCTGTCTGACTTCGCAGTGTAATAGATCCACACCTGTTTTATTTTTAGCATCTTCTCCAGCTTTACAGAGAATAAAAATAATTTAGGAAACACACAAAATATCATCTTAGAGGCACACTTCTCAGAAATTTAAAGTAGTTATAGACCGCGCCAAAGAACAGATCACTGCTGAATACACTATGTGACAGACAAGTCCTTTCAACATCAGGTATTAGTGAAAGAGGCTTAAACAGAAAGCAGCAGAGCTGAAATAACGATATAGAGTCAGCAGTTCATAAAAAGAGACTCCATGTTTATTCACCATGCATAATAATGCTTTGAATGCACACTGGAGTTGGTCTGATCAACAGAGTTCCTTTTGATTTTGAATAGCATGCTTTCTTTGCTCTTAGCGTCTCAGTGAGTTTCTACCTTGGCGATGCATCCTTCTTCCACTTTCAGATCTCCTGGCAACTAAACAAGCCCTTTGCAACATCCTGGCTTTTATACTGTGTGTTCTCTTTTCCTTCTTTACCCCTCCCAGCTGCCCAGGCCTCTCCCCACCTACTTAATTTTTTTAGAGGCAGTGGCTATATTAATTAGCTCAGCTGCAGTGATTATTTTACAATGTATATGCTTCAAAACATCAAGTTGCACGCATAAATATATTCAATGTTTGTATGTCGATTATATTTCAATAAAGCTATGAAAATTTAAAAAACTTAAATGATTAAAAAGGAAAAAACAATTTCCGACCCTACCCCATACCTTCTGAATCAGAATCTCCAATCTCCACCCACCTACTTTTTGTCTCCTCCAAACTCTCTGACCACATGCCAATTCTCATTCTTGGAACCATTTCCCAATTAATGTACAGCAACTTTCCCAACCCCCCCGCCAGCTCCATTTAGAGGTGCTCCTGGGGGGAAAAAATGCTCTGCAAGGTATTCCAGCCCCGAGAAACCTGCATGGCAGCCCTTTTTCTGTACTGGTTTACGCTGTTAGGCTGAAATAAACAGGGAGGGGCATGAATAATCATTTTTCCTGGGTGCCCTAGGAGAACTTAAAGTGCCATGTCATTCATGCAAGATTACCATAGAAGAATTCTCTCTCCTGAGCTGGTTTGTCCCATACCCCTGGACAATCAGTTCCTAGGATGGCCCTGTTTCTCCCAACTCCAATGTCAGTTCTCCTTTGGGATATACCTGCTTTGTTCTCTTTTTTAAAAGCAGCAGCCTCTTTTTATTTTTCCCCTCCAGTGCAATATCCAGGCACAGAGATTAATGGTGGGAGCTTACGGCTGTTCTGTTGGTCTCATCCTTGAATATGTACACATACAAAGCAACCATGGGCTCTAATGAGATGACTGGAAGCCTTGGCCTTTATTCCAAGTTTTAAACTTTTTGTGAGGTTTGGCTGAGCTTGGGTTTTTAAAATGTCCCCTTAAACCAAATTGAATCCACACTGTACTGGCAATTCCCACAAAATCTCTTACCCCGAACAGAAAGGTGCCAGCGGGGGTGGGAAGTGTGTAGTAGAAACTCTCCATGTCTCTTTGTTTGGGAATGCACAACCATTTCTTATTAAAATGAGTAACTGGAAAATTTTTTTAAAAAAATATTTTTTTAGTCCACAAAGCAGTAAGTTTTCAGTTTAAGCTGTTCCAAAGCACATTATTTCTGTAAGCCTTGAAAGGTTTTGTAAATGAATCCCAAATAATTAAACAAATGAAGTGTTCCTATGTTCTGCATTACCCTTCCCTTTTGGACAGGGACCAGCCCATCTGCACGGAGACCAGTTGTGGCAGTGTGGGGAGGAGCAAGGACTATCACTCTTTAGCAGCCACTGTCCTGTCCATGTCATCATCATACGCCTTCATTCAAGAGCTCCTATTCCTCCGCCCCCTACACTGTTGGTGGGAATGTAAATTGCAGCCACCATGGAGAACACTGTAGGGGAACCTTAAAAAACTAAAAATAGAACTACCATATGATCCTGTAATCCCACTCTCGGGCACATATAGTCTCTGGAAAAGATGAAAACTCTAATTCAAAAAGAACATGCACCCCTATGTTCCGAGAAACACTAGTTACACTAGGCCAGACAGGGAAGCAACTTAAAAGTCCACTGACAGATGAATGGATGAAGAAGATGTGGTATATTTACACGATGGAATACTATTCAGCCGCAAAAAGAATGAAATAGTACCATTTCTAGCAGCATTAATGGACCTAGAGATGATCATACTAAGTGATGCCAGTCAAATATCATACGATGTCACTTATAGGTAGAATCTTAAAAAATGATACAAATGAACTTATTTACAAAACAGAAACAGACTCGCAGATATAGAAAACAAACTTATGGCTATCAAAGGAGAAATGGGAGGGGGGTGCGGATAAACTGGGAAATGGGGATGAGAATATACACAGGGCTTCCCTGGTGGCTCAGCAGTAAAGAATCCGCCTACCAGTGCAGGAGACACGGGTTCAATCTCTGGGTCAGGAAGATCCCCTGGAGTAAGAAATGGCACCCCACTCTAGTATTCTTGTCTGGGAAAATTCCTTGGACAGAGGAGCCTGGCAGGCTACAGTCCATGGGGTTGCAAAGAGTCGGACATCACTCAGGAACGGAACAACAACAATATAAAATAGATAAACAGTAAGAACCGACTGTGTAGCACACAGAACTATACTCAGTATTTTGTAATGACCTATAATGGGAAAGAATCTGGAAAAGAACAGTCCATGGGTTCGCAAAGAGTTGGATATGACTGAAGAGCCTGAGCGCACATATATATACATATATTTTATATGTGTACACAAACATATATATACATATGAATGCATATATATACAAATATATATAAAGAATACAGACTTGGCAACTGAACAACAACATATGCATATATAAAATAAATACATATTATCATATATATAATTGAATCATTTTTCTATACCCCTGAAATAATGTAAATCAACTACACTTCAATTAAAAACAAAAACCTTAAAATAATTAATTTTAAAAAAAGAGCTCTGTCCCTCTGAAATTCAGGCCAATCCAGCTATAGTTGGCCCCTATCTTCCCTCATCACTGTGGTCTACTGACCTCTTTGTCAGTTGTACTCATTGAATACCTTTAGGACCTGACCCACTTCCTCTTTCTCTGTATGCTGTTGTTATGTGGGTTATGTAGGTGGCTTGTATTCTAGAGTGATGTAGGTATTGGCATAAGGGGAAACTTATGACCTCCAAGTGATCTATTTCTACTCCTGAATGGCAATGCCTTATAGAAAGTGCATTTGGAAAACCAGCCTTGCCTCCTCAATTGCAAATGCCTTTTACTCTTTTGATTACTGACTATTCCCAGGCTCACATCTTAGATCTAGTTGTCACCAAATGGAATATTGTCTCCATCCATCAATACTTGAAGTTTCGGTCATCTTAAAATCCATCCCTTGATTCTCCAGTTATCATTCAGACTTTATTTTGCATCTCAGTTCAGTTTAGTCACTCAGTTGTGTCCGACTCTTTGCAACCCCGTGAATTGCAGCACTCCAGGCTTCCCTGTCCATCACCAACTTCAGGATCTTTCTCAAACTCATGTCCATTGGGTTGGTGATGCCATCCAAATTTTGCATCTAAATCCTTCTAAATATGTACTATACTTGCTGTGTTCCTTTCATCACTCCCTGTAATTCTTAAACCTGCTCTGATGTTGCATGCAGATCCCCTACACTACTGAAAGTGTTCTCAGTGGAGAATGTTCTCAATGGCTCAATTCACGAAGCCAGTGGTTTGGTTTTTTGGACAATTCCACAGCGTTTTGGGCTTCCCAGGTGGCTCAGTGGTAAAGAGTTCGCCTGCCAATGCAGGAGACGCAGGTTCAATCCCTGGGTTGGGAAGATCCCCTGGAGAAGGAAATGGCAACTCACTCCAGTATTCTTGCCTGGAGAATTCCATGGACAGAGGAGCTTGGTGGAATTCAATCCATGGTGTCACAAAGGGTCAGGCACGTCTTACTGACTAAATAACCAAGGAGTTTTATACTGCAGAACACTTCCCTTTTGCCTTGCACATGTGACAGCATATTCATTTGTTTCTGCACACATCTCTGTCTCACTTTTTTTGTCACCTTCATGGACTTCTCTTAAATGTTATTTTTTCTCTCTCTTTTTCAGGGTTCCATCTTAGAAGTTCTTCATTGCCTTTTCACTATGCTTTCTCTGGATAATATACCCTTACCCCAAATTTTAGCTAACTTATATCTGTCTGTCAATCAATCCCAAATCTATATCCTTAGCAGTATCTTCAAGTTTCAGACTCGTGGTAACTATTGCCAGCTTCTAGATATTGCCACCTAACTGTCATGAAAGATGACAGTTGTTTCATGATGAGTTGGAAAACTCAGCAGTGGCCACAGAACTGGAAAATGTCAGTTTTCATTCCAGTCCCAAAGAAGGGCAATGTCAAAGGATGTTCAAACTACTGCACAATTGCACTCATCTCACATGCTAGCAAAGCAATTGCACTCATCTCACACACTAGCAAAATAATACTCAAAATTCTCCAGGCAAGGTTTCAACAGTATGTGAACCATGAACTTCCAGATATTCAAGCAGGATTTAGAAAAGGCAGAGGAATCAGAGATCAAATTGCCAACATCTGTTGGATTATAGGGAAAAAAGAGAATTCCAGAAAACATCTACTTCTGCTTTATTGATTACAGCAAAGTCTTTGACTGTGTGGATCGCAACAAACTATGAAAATTCTTCAAGAGATGGGAATACCCGACCATCTGAACTGCCTCCTAAGAAATCTGCATGCAAGTCAAGAAGCTACAGTTAGAACTGGACATGGAACAACAGACTGGTTCCAAATTGGAAAAGGGATACATCAAGACTGTATATTGTCACACTGATTATTTAACATATACACAGAATATATCATGCAAAATGGTGGGTTTCATGGAGCACAAGCTGGGATCAAGATTGCTGGGAGAAATATCAGTAACCTCAGATATAAAGATGATACCACCCTTATGGTAGAAAGCGAAGAGGAACTAAAGAACCTCTTGATGAAAGTAAAAGAGGAGAGTGAAAAAGCTGGCTCAAAACTCAACATTCAAAAAATGAAGATCATGGCATCCAGTCCCATCACTTCATGGTGAATAGATGGGGAAACAGTGGAAACAGTAACAGATTTTATTTTTTTGGGCTCCAAAATTACCGCAGATGGTGACTGCAGCCATGAAATTAAAAGATGCCTGTTCCTTGGAGGAAAAGTTATGACCAACCTAGATAGCATATTGAAAAGCAGAGACATTACTTTGCCAGCAAAAGTCCATCTAGTCAAAGCTATGGTTTTTCCAGCAGTCATGTATGGATGTGAGAGTTGTACTATAAAGAAAGTTGAGCACTGAAGAACTGATGCTTTTGAATTCTGGAGTTGGAGAAGACTCTTGAGAGTCCCTTGGTACTGCAAGGAGATCAAACCAGTCAATACTAAAGGAAACCAATCCTGAATATTCATAGGAAGGACTGAGGCTGAAGCTGAAGCTCCAATACTTTGGCCAAGTGACGCGAAGAACTGAGTCATTGGAAAATATCCTGATTCTGGGAAAGATTTAAGGCGGGAGGAGAAGCGGACGACAGAGGATGAGATGGTAGGATGGCATCACTGACTCGATGGACACTAGTTTGAGCAAGCTCTGGGAGCTGGTGATGGACACGGAGGCCTGGCATCCTGCAGTCCACGGGGTCACAAAGAGTTGGATACAACTGAGCGACTGAACTGAACTGTCATGAAGACTTAAATCTTGACATGTGCAGAAGAGAAGTCATCATCTTCCCTCAGAATACCCCTTGTGCTCCTTTGTGCTCTTGTAGGTCAGCGGTCACAGCCAAGGACAAAGACTAGAAGAATAGTCTCTAGTCCTCCCTCTTCTTCATTTCCTCCTCCCAAGACATATAAAGTCCTTAGCATGGTGCCTGGCTCATAGTAAGTGGTCACTAAATTTCATCAGTTGACAGAAGCAAATTTCTAGTTTGCAATTTTAAAAGAAACCACAATTAATTTGGAATACATAAATGTAAACATGGGGCAGGTATTGTTGTTCAGTCGCTAAGTCATGTCTGACTCTTTGTGACCCCATGTACTGCAGCACACCAGGCTTCCCTGTCCTTCACCATCTCCCAGAGTTTGCTCCTCATGTCCACTGAGTCTGTGATGCCATCCAACTATCTCATCCTCTGCCGCCCCCTTCTCTTTCTGCCTTCAGTCTTTCCCAACATCAGGGTCTTTTTCAAGAACCTGGCTCTTTGCATCAGGTGGCCAAAGAATTGGAGCTTCAGCTTTAGCATCAGTCCTTCCAATGAATATTCAGGGTTGATTTCCTTTAGGATAGTAAATGGTTTAATCATAAATTGACCTAAACAAGTAGCATATAATATCTGTGGAACTGATGTTTGCTTATATCCTTCCTCTCCATTGAAATGAGACATTGTAACTCTCAGAAGGTTTGCTGTCTTCTGAGGTGTGCTTTTCTGCAAAAACGCACCCTCCAGCCCCCCAGATTTGTTATCTGGAATTGACTTCAAACTATGGATGCTCTGTTCTATCAGCTTCATGCCTCCTTATAAACCACGTTCTACAAGGTCTTTGCCAACTCATGACGGAGGGGAAGGGGGATTTTATAACCCTACCCTTGCCTGAAAAAAGAAACTTTAAGGCTCAGCATGACTGTTTGTAGGCTGAAAAAGACTTCTTTGGAATATAGATGTCATGGACTCTGTGTGTGTTTGAAGCCAGGCTGCCAACACTCCCAGTGACTATAGCTGCTTGGGGGAGAAGACAAGTTTGCTGTCAATGGCAGCATTATCTCCACTAATCAATTTCTAATTTCCTAATCTTTGGACTTTCTTTTACATTCTGCTACCAAGCACAGGATTAAATCATGAGGCCCTTTGAAACAAAACTGCAGGAATATAATATATTTGCATATTATGCACAGTATACATTTAAGAAGTTTGAGCAAGAAATTTGGAAGAATGAACCTTTTTGAAATTGCTTATTTTAAAAAATATACTTAACATGTTATTTATTTATGGCTGTGCAAGCTTTTCTCTAGTTGCAGAAAGCGGGGACTACTCTCCAGATGGCAAGCGGGCTTCTCATCACAGTAGCTTCTCTCATTGTGGAGCGCAGGCTCTAGAGCACGGGCTTCAGTTGTTGCAGCACGTCGGCTCAGTAGTAGTTGCAGTCACCAGACTCTAGAGCACAGGCTCAATAATTATGGCCTCAGGGCTTTGTTGCTTCGTGGCATGTGGTACCTTCCTGGACCAGGGATCAAACCTGTGTTTCCTACATTGACAGGTGGATTCTTTACCATTGAGCCACCAGAGAAGTCCAAGCTTTTTATTTTATACTGGAATATAGTCAATTAACCACTTTGTGATAGTTTCAGGTGGACAGCAAAGGTATATAATCATGCACATATATTTATCCATTCTTCCCCAAAGTCCCCTCCCATTCAGGCGACCGCATGACATTGAGCAGAGTTCCCTGTGTTGTACGTATGTTGTTGTTGGCCATCATTTTAAATACCGCAGTGTATACACGTCCATCCCAAGCTCCCTAACTATCCCATCCCCCCATCCTCTTCCCCACCCCAAGCAACCATAAGCTCGTTCTCCAAGTCGGTGAGTCTGCCTCCATCCTGC
Source organism: Dama dama (assembly GCF_033118175.1). Taxonomy (NCBI): domain Eukaryota; kingdom Metazoa; phylum Chordata; class Mammalia; order Artiodactyla; family Cervidae; genus Dama; species Dama dama. The sequence goes on from NC_083705.1 coordinate 63,522,051, forward strand.
AAATAAGTTCATTTGCATCATTTCTTTTTAATTCCACATATAAGAGACGTCATACGATATTTCTTCTTCTGCATCTGACTGACTTCATTCAGGATGTGGAAGTCCGGGTCTTACGCTCCCTGACTGATACTATTTTACGGATGCTGGCCCACTGCCAGGCAACTCTCCAGTTTGTTCAGACAAGGTGACAAGGAATCCATGGCTTCCCCACGGCACCTGACAATGACACAGCATCAGAGCTTTCAGCTTCCGTGCCTGAGTGAGCATTTCTTAGCTAGTCATTTCGGTGGGTGATCTGTTCTACTGGTCATGAAAGTACTTCTATACCTATACCTCTTTAGGTTTAGATATCATGTGTGATGCAAAGATATATAAAACCACATGGTCATAATGTCTGTGACTCTAAGCACTGTCCTGACTTGACCTCGGTCATGACTGGCCCCCTGCTGGTAAGCCCTGGGATGTGCAGTGTCCCACCTACTGGTCAGAGGCGAGCATCACCCCTGACCATGTCTGTTTTGATCTGAACCTTAGTCACTAGCAAACTGCCACAGCACCCCTCTATACCAGTGTGTCTGACTCACATCTAATAGGTGGAAGCTGTTTCCCATGGGCTGATTTATTCCTTAAAACTCTATATTTCCAGGCTTCCCTGATGGCTCAGTGGTAAAGAATCTGCCTGCCAATGCAGGAGTCATGGGTTCGATCCCTGGTCCGGGAAGCTCCCACCTTCTTCAGAGCAACTGAACTATTGCACTGCAGCTATGGAGCTTGTGCTCTAGAGCCTGGAAACTGCAACTGCTGAGCGCATGTGCTCCAACTACTGAAACCCACACACCCAAGAGCTTGGGCTCCTCAATGAGAGAAGCCCCTGCAATGAGAAGTTGGACCACTGCAACTAGAGAGTAGCCCCAGCTCACCATAACTAGAGAAAAGCCCATGGAGCAATGAAGACCAGTATAGTAAAAAAAAAAAGAAATAAAATTATTTAAAATGTCCTCCATATCTCTACATTAAAAATTTTTAAACTTGTCACTTGTCTTTTGGACATTTAGGAATGTTTGCCCTTAAAGGTTTCTTCTGTTAGAAATAAATTGTTCCCTTTAATTCTTAGGTGTTAAGATGTCAAAGTTGCCATTTACCTGCTTGCCAATGGGTCCACTTTAAGCAATTTATCTTGTCTGCATTTTTATGCCTATTGTCTCAGCTCTGACTGCCATAATAAAAAACCATACCCTGGATGGTTAAACAGCAGACATTTATCTCTCACAGTCCGAAGGCTGAAATTTTGAGCCCAGAGTGCCATCATGATTGGTTTCAGGTGAGTGCTCTCTTCCTAGCTTTCACTTGGCCACTTTCTCACTGTGTTCTCAGGAGGAAGAGAGAGAACAAGCTTTCTGGTGTATCTTTATAAAGACACTAATTGTATCAGGGGCTTCCCAGGTGGTTCAAGTGGTAAAGAATCCTCCTGCCAATGCAGGAGACTTAAGAGATGCAGGTTCGATTGTTCAGTTGAGAAGATTTCCTGGAAGGAAGTGGCATACCACTTGAGCATTCTTGCATGGAAAATTCCATGGGCAGAGAAGCCTGGCTGGCTGCAGTTCAGCTGGTGGAAAGGAGTAGGACATGACTGAGCAACTGAGCAATCCTATTATGACCTCATCTAACCTTAATTACTTCTTGATAGATAGAGTGCCTGAACAAGTATGGACAGAGGTTCGTGACATTGTACAGGAGGCAGTAACCAAAACTATCCCAAAGAAAAAGAAATGCAAGAAGGCAAAATGGTTGTCTGAGAAGGCCTTACGAATAACTGAGAAAAGAAGAGAAGTGAAAGGCAAAGGAGAAATGGAAAGATATTCCCATTTGAATGCAGAGTTCCAAAGAATAGCAAGGAGGGATAAGAAAGCCTTCCTCAGTGATCAGTGCAAAGAAATAGAGGAAAACAATAGAATGGGAAAGATTAGAGATTTCTTCAAGAAAATTGCCAAGGGAGCACTTCATGCAAAGATGGGTGCAATAAAGGAAAAGGCAAGGACCTAAAAGAAGCAGAAGAGGTTAAGAAGAGGGGGAAAGAATACATAGATGAACTGAACAAAAAAGGTCTTAATGACCCAGAAAACCATGGTGGTGTAGTCACTCACCAGCCAGACATCCTGGAGTATAAAGTCAAGTGGGCTTTAGGAAGCATTACTACGAACAAAGCTAGTGGAAGTGATGGAATTCCAGCTGAGCTATTTCAAATCCTAAAAGATGATGCTGTTAAAGTGCTGCACTCAATATGTCAAGTTTGGAAAACTCAGCAGTGGCCACAGGACTGGAAAACATTAGTTTTCGTTTCAATCCCCAAAAAGGGCAATGACAAAGAATGTTCAAACTGCTGTACAATTGTGCTCATTTCACCTGCAATCAAGGTAATGTTCAAAATTCTCCAAGTGAGTCTTCAACGGTATGTGAACCAAGAACTTCCACATGTAAGAGCTGGATTTATAAAAGAAAGAGGAACCAGAGATCAAACTGCTAACATACATTGAATCATAGAGAAAGCCAAAGAATTTCAGAAAAACATCTACTTTTGCTTCCTTATCCATGCTAAAGCTCTTGACTGTGTGGATCAAAACAAACTGTGGAAAATTCTTCAAGAGATGGGAATACCAGACCACCTGACCTTCCTCCTGAGAAACCTATATGCAGGTCAAGAAGCAACAGTGAGAACCGGACATGGAAAAATGGACTGGTTCAAAATTGGGAAAGGAGTACGTCAAGGCTGTATATTGTCACCCTGCTTATTTAACTTATATGCAGAGTATATCAGGCAAAATGCTGGGCTGGATGAAGCACAAGCTGGAATCAAGATTGTCAGGAGAAATATCAACAACCTTAGGTATGCAGTTGATACCACCTTCATGCCAGAAAGTGAAGAGGAGCTAAAGAGCTTTTTGATGAGGATGAAAGAGGAGAGTGAAAAGCTGTCTTAAAACTCAACATTCTAAAAATGAATATCATGCCATCTGGTCCCATCACTTCATGTCAAATAGATGTGATGAAAAAGTGGAAACATTTGCAGATTGGATTTTCTTTGGCTCCAACATCACTGCAGATGGTGACTGCAGCCATGAAACTCAAAGATTCCTGTTCCTTGGAAGAAAAGCTATGACCAATCTAGACAGCATAATAAGAAGCAGAGACATCACATTGCTGACAAAGGTCTATCTAGTCAAAGCTATTGTTTTTCCAGTAGTCACGTATGGATGTGAGAGTTGGATCATAATGAAGTCTGAGCACCCAAGAATTGATACTTTCAAATTATGGTGCTGGAGAAGACTCTTGAAAGTCCCTTGTATAGCAAGATCAAGCCAGTCAATCCTAAAAGAAAGAAATTCTGAACATTCATTGGAAGGACTGATGCTGAAGCTGAAGCTCCAATACTTAAGCCACTTGATGGGAAGAACTGGCTTGCTGGAAAAGATCCTGATGCTGGGAAAGATTGAGGGCAGGAGAAGAAGGAGGCAACAGAGGATAAAGTGGTTGGATGGCATCACTACTCAATGGACATGAGGTTGAGCAAACTCTGTGAGATAGTGAAAGACAGGGAAGCCTATGTGCTGCAGTCCATCAGGTTGCAAAGATCAGACATGACTTTAGCAACTGAACAACAACAACTTCCTTACTGCAAATATAGTCACACTGGTGGTTAGAGCTTCAGTATATGGATTTGGAGGAGGGGACACAGTTCGGTCTATAGCACCAGCTTTGTGCTGGTTACATGGCAAGTGAATTGTAAACCAACAAATGGATTTCCAAAGAGCATTGGGGTTCAGAGAAAAGGGAATGTGAGTTGCTAATGGAATAATCACCTGGGTGGATTGGCTTTCTCCATTGATAGGCAGAAGCTCTAGAACAAATCAGTGAAGAGAGAGTGTATATGTATTATCTAGAGCAGTCAGAGTGAACAGATAAGAACTGAACATTTTAAAAGAAATGATTAGCAAATCAGCTAGAGCCTTTCATAACTAGCTGATCTTAAAACCCATCTTGCTATACTTCCGATAGGATTCAGGTGAAGAAACTGAGGCCTAAAGATGTTCTAAGACTGGGAATCCTTGGCACACCAAGATGAATTAGACCTCCTATTTTTCCAATGTGGCACATTACTATGTGAATGTAGAAAAGTTCCTCAAAAAACAGTAAACTTTCAAATACACTTCAACTGTGACAGGGAGATGCCGTAATGACAAATACAGTACTGTATTTCCATAGAGCATTCCTCTGCAGAGACTGGCAAATTCCAAACTTCCAACAAGTTTCCCACACACATGGGGCTTATTAGAGGCCCCTGCCTTCCCCTTGGCGAGGGAGACAAGCTGCATTTAAATACTAACGCGAGCTGCTCTCCACAATGTATGCAGAGTGGGCTCCAACCATGTGTTGGAATGACATCAGCAATCCACAGCCTCAGACTGCAGAGGTTCAGAATCTTTGCATGCCAGAAATGTTAAAAGAGTGGAATTGTTATATATCAGTGGAAAACCGACAAATTTACCTACCTCAGCTAACAGAGGATTCTCCAGGTTTTCTCAAACTGAATGAACCCTTAAAAGATCTCTGATCTTAGCTGTTTATCTATATATCATTTTCATTAAATGTGAAGAGCAAGTAAGGGGAAATATGTCCTTCATTTGCACTGTCAAAGGAGTTCCATGGCAAAGCCTTATTAACACCTTGATATTTGTAGATCTGCCTCTGAGACCCCAAAATGTATACCACACACTTTCCTCAGACACAGAATTCAAGTCTTCCAGATAATAAATTGGGACATGCTTTTATTGGGCTTCCCTGGTGGCTAAGATGGTAAAGAATCTGCCTGCAATGCAAGAGAACTGAGTTTGATCTCCTGGGTTGGGAAGGTCCCCTAGAGAAGGGAATGACTACCCACTCCAATATTCTTGCCTGGAGAATTCCATGGACAGATGAGCCTGGTGGGCTACAGTCTATGGGGTTGCAAAGAGTCAGATTATTAACTGAGTGATTAACACTATAACACACTAACATTGTGGCATCTCAGCATCCTTTTAAATGACTTTCCAAGTTTTCATGAGATAAAACAGTCCCTGCAATCTCTTTAGATGGATAACATTCAACTGTTCTCTTTTTCTTCATCGTGGTGAAAGTTCTGTTACCTGCTCACACAAAAGCATAAGCTGAGAATCTGGAACTCTTGCCAACATGGAAGGAGATAAATTGACTGGGCAGCTGCCATTCTATCTGTGAGCAATATTCATTTAAAAATCATACTTGGTGAAATATTGATAAATCAACTCATTCCTCCTGCTGGAACACATTGCATGCCATTAAGGCAAAGAGAATTTCACAGGATTTCTAAGCTGTGAGATTTTGGATGTTTTCAGCCTGGAAAGAGCAATAGATTTAAGATCAGAAAAACTGATTAAAAATTTTGCCTCGGGGTTACTGGCTATCTAACTTGTGCAAAATGTTATGGGCTCAATGTTTGTGTCTTCCCAAAATGCATACATTGAAAGCCTACTCCCTGATGTGACTGTACTTGGAGATACTACCTGTGAGGAGGTGATACAGGTCAAATGAGATCATAAGGGTGGGGCCCTAACCTAATAGGGCTCATGCCCCTAAGAAGGGACACCAGAGACCAGAGTGTACTCACTTGCTCGCTCGCTCTCAGTCTCTTTCTTTCTTTCTTTGTCATGCGGGGCCACAGCATGAAGACTGTTATCTGCACCCCAAGGAGAGAACTTGCATCAGACAGTTACCCTGCTGGTTCCTCCATCTTGGATTTTCAGGCGCCAGAATTGTGAAAAAATAAACGTTTGTTGTTTAAATCACCCAGTCTATGGTATTTTGTTATGGCAACCCAAGAAGACTAATACATACTTTTATTTTAAAAAATTATTAAAGTGTCAATTCCCACTCTCATACCTTGATTCCAGCAGCTAGATTTGCGCTCAGTCCAGACACTTGCCAATTCAACAATACTAACACTTTGGATTTGATTGTTTTAGGAAAATGTCTTTAAATAAGACTTCTCTGTGCTTTCAAAAGCTTAAACTTTTTTTACAGAAGTGAACTAAGATGGTCAATTGATTTTTGGCAAGGATGACAAGACTGTTCATTGGGGAAAGGATAGTCTTCCCAGAAAATGGTTCTGGGAAACAGAATATCTACAGACAAAAGAATGAAATTGATCTGTTTCTTACCCCATACACTAAAGTTAACTCAAAATGTATCAAAGGCCTAAACTTGAGAGATAAGACTAAAAACTCTTAGAAGAAAACATATAGGAACTCCTCATGATATTAGATTTTGCAGTGATTTTTATGACACAAAACAAGCAACAAAAGAAAAATAGATAAATTGGGCTTCATCAAAATTAAAAGTGTGTATCAAAGAACACTATCAAGAAAGTGAAAAGACAACTCACAGAATGAAAGAAAGTATTTGCATATCATTTATCTGATAAAGTACTAACATCAGGAACTCCTATGCCTTAATACTCAAACAACCAATAAAATTTCCCAAACCCCAATTCCAAAATGGCCACAAACCTTGATAGACAATTTTCAAAGAAGACATACGAATGGACAACAAGCACACAAAAAGATACTGGCATTTCTAGTCATTAGAAACATGCAAATCAAAACCACAGAGAGATACCACTTCACACACATTAAGCTGGCTATAATAATAATAAAATAACTATTTCAAATCCTAAAAGATGATGTGAAAGTGCTGCACTCAATATGCTAGCAAATTTGGAAAACTCAGCAGTGGCCACAGAACTGGAAAAGGTCAGTTTTCATTCCAATTCCAAAGAAAGGCAATCCCAAAGAATGTTCAATCTACTGCACAATTGTACTCATCTCACATGCAAGTAAAGTAATGCTCAAGATTCTCCAAGCCAGGCTTCAACAGTACGTGAACCATGAACTTCCAGATGTTCAAGCTGGATTTAGAAAAGACAGAGGAACCAGAGATCAAACCGCCAACATCCATTGGATCATAGGGAAAAAAAGGAGAATTAAAGAAAACATCTATTTCTGCTTTATTGAATATGCCAAAGCCTTTGACTGTGTGGATCACAACAAACTGTGGAAAATTCTTAAAGAGATGGGAATACCAGAACTCCTTACCTACCTCCCAAGAAACCTGTATGCAGGTCAGGAAGTAACAGTTAGGACTGGACATGGAATAATGGACTGGTTCCAAACTGGGAAAGGAATACATCAAGGCTGTATATTGTCACCCTGCTTATTTAACTTATATGCAGAGTACTTCATGCAAAATGCCAGGCTGGATGAAGTGTGCAAGCTGGAATCCATATTGCTGGGTAACCTCAGATATGCAGATCACCTCAGATATCCAGATGACACCACCCTTATGGCAGAAAGTGAAGAAGAACTAAAGAGCCTCTTGATGAAAATGAAGGAGGAGAGTGAAAAGGCCAACTTAAAACTCAACATTCAAAAAACAAAGATCATGGCATCTCATCCCATCACTTCATGGCAAATAGATGGGAAAACAATGGAAACAGTGACAGACTTTATTTTTTCGGCTCCAAAATCACTGTAGATGGTGACTGCAGCCATGAAATTAAAAGATGTTTACTCCTTGGAAGGAAAGTTATGACCAACCTAGACAGTATATTAAAAAGCAGAGACATTACTTTGCCAACAAAGGGCTGTCTAGTCAAAGCTATGGTTTTCCCAGTAGTCATGTATGCATTCATTAGAAAAGACCCTGATGCTGGGAAAGATTGGATGCAGGGGGAGAAGGGCATGACAGAGGATGAGATGGCTGGATGGCATCACCGACTCAATGGACATGAGTTTGAGCAAGCTCCGAGAGTTGGTGATGGACAGGGAAACTGTCATGCTGCAGTCGATGGGGTCACAAAGTGTCAGACATTACTGACTGACTGAACAATGACAGCAACAATAATAATAAAAAATTTTTGGAAAGTAACCTCTCCTGTTGAGGGTGTGGAGAAATTGGAACACTCATACACTACTCGTGGGAATGTAAAGGGGTACAGCCACTGTGTAAAACAATTTGACTGTTTCTCAAAAAGTTAAACATAAAATTACTGCATAATCCGTCAATTCCGCTCCTAAGTATATACACAAATGAAATGAAATCAGAGACTCAGATAACTGTATACCAATGTTCATAGCAACATTGTTTACAATAGTCAAAGGGTGGAAATGACTAAGTGTGCATCAACAGGTGAATGGATAAACAAAATGAGGTATATGCATGTGATGGAATATTATTCAGCCACAAAAATTCTGATACATGCTGCAACATGAATGAATCTTAAAACATTATGCTAAGTGAAATTAACCAGACACAGAAAATAAATGTTATATGATTCTACTTACATAAGCTACCCAAATAGGCAAATTCATAGATCGCACATGTGTGCTCTGTCACTCAGGGGTCTGACTTTGCGATCCCGTGGACTGCAGCCCACCAAGCTCCTCTGCCCATGGGATTTTTCAGACAAGAATACTGCATGGGTTGCCATTTCTTCCTCCAGGAGATCTTCCCATTCCAAGGATCGAACTCATGTCTCCTACATCTACTGCATTGGCAGGAGGATTCTTTACCACTAGGCCACAATACAGAAAGGCAGATGGATGTTATCGAGGGCTAGAGAGTTGGAAACAGGGAGATAATGTTTAATGGATACAGAGCTTCTATTTGGAATCATGAAAAATTCTGGAAATCAATAGTAGTCTCGTATGTAAAATATTGTGCATGTATCTACTGCCACTGAATTATATACTTAAGATGGTAAATATTATATTATGTATACATTATGACAATACAAAATTTTTTTTAAAATCCTGAATTGTCTCAACTCTTTCTCCCTACTACTAATAGAGACCACATCACCACCTCTGTCCCTAGTGCCCCAGTAAAGGCCTCCTGAAGAGTGCTGCTGTTCCCAATCTTGCCTTCACTGCCATCAAACTTCTCTATAGCAGCCACAGTAGTCCTTTAAACATACAAATCAGATTTTGTTATTCAGTCTCCCAATGGCTTCTCATCACATCTCCCAAGCCTACATCATCTGCTCCCGCATCCTGCATCTCATCTTAGACTCCGTCCTCCTTGCTCCTTCTATGGCCCCACATGGGCTGTCAAATGGCTCCCTCCTCTGAGCCTCTGCTGCTTTGATCACTCTTTTCCTCCAAAGCCTGGCTTTGACTGCCTGGCTCCTCATCATTTACTTCTCAGCTCAAGCGGTATATCCACAGAGAGGCTTTCTCCAGCTCCCATCTAAAGTGGTCTCCAGGCTTTAGCACTCTTCATCTGGTTGCTTTTATTTTCATCATGAGGATGATCATTATCACTGTTCAGAACTATCTATTTAAAAATTAAATTAAATACTTAAATTTTAAGCATTCATTTTATTGGAACTATCTTGATTATTTACATATTTAAAAGTTTATCTGCTTCTCTTTATTTTATTTTTTATTATTTTTATGGAGTGTAATTCTGCTTTCACTTTTATTCTATTACTAGAATGTGTTTTTATTTAGAATGTAATTTTTATTTTATCATTCTATTTTTATCCTATTAAATATTTTCTAATTTTCCTCGTTATGGCTTTTTAGATACACTCATCAATTAAAAGTGGACATTTAATTTCCAAATACAAGCGGTTTTGTTTAAAGTATCTTTAAATTTATTTCTCATTTTAATACTAATTCCTCATTTAAAAGCTTTCTTCTCTGCAATCACCTCCTGTGTTCTTTTCAATCTATCTTTATTGAGGCTTTTGATGACTAAGTTGAACATCTCTCTTGGTAAATGTCACGTTGTACTTGAAAATATGTGAGTTATTTGCAAATATCTTTTGATACTAATTTCTAACATAATTCCATGGTGATAAAAGAACAAATTCAGTGTGATATAAATACGTTTGGACCATGACATTTTTGTACCTTGTTTTATGTCCCTGAATATATATATTCCAGTGTCTCCTAGCTTACTGTCTGTGGGAATATGAATAAAATTTGTATCGTACTATTGTGTGAAATAACTCAATAAAGAATGAAGAGATGGAGCCAAAGCAAAAGCAACACCCAGTTGTGGGTGTGACTGGTGATAGAAGCAAGGTCCGATGCTGTAAAGAGCAGTATTGCATAGGAACCTGGAATGTTAGGCCCATGAATCCAGGCAAATTGGCAGTGGTAAAACAGGAGATGGCAAGAGTGAACACTGACATTTTAGGAATCAGCAAACTAAAGTGGACTTGAATGGATGAATTTAATTCAGATGACTATTTTATCTACTAATGTGGGGAATAATTCCTTAGAAGAAATGGAGTAGCCATCATAGTCAACAAAAGAGTCTGAAATGCAGTACTTGGATGCAATCTCAAAAATGACAGAATGATCTCTGTTCATTTCCAAGGCAAACTATTCCATATCATGGTAATCCAAGTCTGTGCCCTGACCAGTAATGTTGAAGAAGCTGAAGTCGAACGGTTCTATGAAGACCCACAAGACCTTTTAGAACTAACACACAAAAAAGATGTTCTTTTCCTTATAGGGGACTGGCATGCAAAAGTAGGAAGTCAAGAAACACCTGGAGTAACAGGCAAATTTGGTCTGGGAGTACAGAATGAAGCAGGGCAAAGGCTAATAGAGATTTGCCAAGAGAAAGCACTGGTCATAGCAAACACCCTCTTCCAACAACACAAGAGAAGACTCTACACATGGACTTTACAAGATGGCCAATGCCGAAATCAGATTGATTATATTCTTTGCACCCAAAGATGGAGAAGCTCTATACAGTCAGCAAAAACAAGGCCCGGAGCTGACTGTGGTTCAGATCATGAACTCCTTATTGCCAAATTCAGACCTAAATTGAACAAGGTAGGGAAAACCACTAGACCATTCAGGTGTGACCTAAATCAACCCCCTAACAATTATACAGTGGAAGTGAGATATAGATTTAAGGGACTAGATCTGATAGAGTGCCTGATGAACTATGGATGGAGGTTCGTGACACTGTACAGGAGAGAGGGAGCAAGACCATCCCCAAGAAAAAGAAATGCAAAAAAGCAAAATGGCTGTCTGAGGAGGCCTTACATATAGCTGTGAAAAGAAGAGAAGTGAAAAGCAAAGAAGTAAAGGAAAGATATACCCATTTGAATGCAGAGTTCCAAAGAATATCAAGGAGAGATAAGAAAGCCTTCCTCAGTGATCAGTGCAAAGAAATAATGGAAAACAATAGAATGAGAAAGACTAGAGATCCCTTCAAGAAAATTAGAGATACCAAGAGAACATTTCATGCAAAGATGGGCTCAATAAAGAAGAGAAGTGGTATGGACCTAACAGAAACAGAAGATATTAAGAAGAGGTGGCAAGAATACAGAGAAGAACTGTACAAAAAACATCTTCATGACCCAGATAATCCCGATAGTGTGACCACTCACCTAGAGTGAGACATCCTGGAATGTGAAGTCAAGTGGGCCTTAGGAAGCATCACTACGAACAAAGCAGGTGGAGGTGATGGAATTCCAGTTGAGCTATTTCAAATTCTCAAAGATGATGCTGTGAAAGTGCTGCACTCAATATGCCAGCAAGTTTGGAAAACTCAGCAGTGGCCACAGGACTGGAAGAGGTCAGTTGTCATTCCAATCCCAAAGAAAGGCAATGCCAAAGAATGCTCAAACTACTGCACAATTGCACTCATTTCACACGCTAGTAAAGTAATGCTCAAAATTCTCCAAGCCAGGCCTCAGCAATACGTGAACCGTGAACTTCCAGATGTTCAAGCTGGTTTTAGAAAAGGCAGAGGAACCAGCGATCAAATTGCCAACATCCACTGGATCATTGAAAAAGCAAGAGAGTTCCAGGAAAAGATCGATTTCTGCTTTATTGAGTAAGCCAAAGCCTTTGACTGTGTGGATCACAATAAACTGGAAAATTCTTAAAGAGATGGGAATACCAGACCACCTGACCTGCCTCTTGAGAAATCTGTATGCAAGTCAGGAAGTAACAGTTAGAACTGGACATGGAGCAACAGACTGATTCCAAATAGGAAAAGGGCTACGTCAAGACTGTATATTGTCACCCTGCTTATTTAACTTATATGCAGAGTACATCATGAGAAACATTGGGCTGGATGAAGCACAAGCTGCAATCAAGTTTGCTGGGAGAAATATCAATAACCTCAGATATGCAAATGACACCACCCTTGTGGCAGAAAGTGAAGAAGAACTAAAGAGCCTCCTGATGAAAGTGAAAGAGGAGAGTGAAAAAGTTGGCTTAAAGCTCAAAATTCAGAAAACTAAGAACATGGCCTCTATTCCCATCACTTCACGGCAAATAGATGGGGAAACAGTGGTAGACTTTATTTTTGGGGGCTCCAAAATCACTGCAGAAGGTGTCTGCAGCCATGAAATTAAAAAACGCTTACTCCTTGGAAGAGAAGTCATGACCAACCTAGACAGCATATTAGAAAGCAGAGACATTACTTTGCCAAGAAAGATTCATCTCGTCAAGGCTATGGTTTTTTCCATAGACATGTATGGATATAAGAGTTGTACTGTAAAAAAAGCTGAGCACAGAAGAATTGATGCTTTTGAACTGTGGTGTTGGAGAAGACTCTTGAGAGTCCCTTGGACTGCAAGGAGATCCAACCAGTCCATTCTAAAGGAGATCAGTCCTGGTTGTTCATTGGAAGAACTGATGCTGAAGCTGAAATCCAATACTTTGGCCACCTGATGTGAAGAGCTGAGTCATTTGAAAAGACCCTGATGCTGGGAAAGATTGAAGGCAGGAGGAGAAGGGGATGACAGAGGATAAGATGGTTGGATAGATCACTGACCTCATGGACATGAGTTTGTGTAGACTCCAGGAGTTGGTGATGGACAGGGAAGCCTGGCGTGCTGTTGTCCATGGGGTTGCAAAGAGTCAGACATGACTGAGTGACTGAATTGACTTCATTGTGTGAAAAGGGCTTCCCTGGTAGCTCAGTTGGTAAAGAATCTGCCTGCAATGCAGGAGACCCAGTTTGATTCCTGGGTCGGGAAGATTCGCTGGAGCAGGGATAGGCTACCCACCCTGGTATTCTTGGGCTTTTCTGTTGGCTCACCTGGTAAGGAATCTGCCTGTGATTCGGGAGACCTGGGTTTGATCCCTGGGTTGGGAAGATCCCCTCGAGAAGGGAAAGGCTACCAACTCCAGTATTCTGGCCTGGAGAATTCTATGGACTGCATAGTCCATGGGGGTCACAAAGAGTCATACAAGACTGAGTGACTTTCACTTTCATTGTGTGAAAATTGTGTAAATCTTAATTGTGTTGAATTGGTTCACAGTGCTTTCCAGGTCTACTATATCCTTCTACTTCTCTGTATATTCATTCTATTAATTTTTGAGAATTTACTATTGAAACTCCAACTAAAAATCTTAATTTATCTACTTAAAAAGTTATTGAAGTATACAGTGAAACTATATGTAAACTTGTTCTGTATTTTCAAGTCTCCTTAAATGCCTTATCATACTTTCATAATTTAAAAACAATAAAAATCTAAAAAATCAAATTAAATTAAATTAAATATTAAAAGTTTTAGCATCAATTTTACTGGAGCTAACTTGATTATTTACATACTTAAATACCTGTCTCCTTTAATTTTATTTATTTTATTATTTTCTATAGGAGTACAATTGCTTAACAACATGGTGTTATTTTCTGCTGTACAACATGAATCAGCTATATGTATACATAACCATCTCCCTCTTGAGCCTCCCTTCCAATCCTCCATCCCACCTCTGTCTGTCTCCCTTTAGACTACAATCCATGAAAGCAGATACTGTCTATTTTGTTTACTGCTGTATCTTTACTGCCAGAGGTTATCAACATAATACTCAATCAACATTTTTCAAAGAACTTTATATTTTCAAAGTGAGCTAAAGTACAACCTATTCTATAACTATAGTTTACAAGGAAACAGTCCACCAAATTATCATTTCTGTCTTAAATTAAAAGTGAATTCTTTAAATTTTTCTTGGTTACTTTATATTAGTATATTTTGACAAACTCTTAGCAATGTCCAAGTGTACTACTTTATTCTTTAGGATTGCTAAGTCCTAAGGAATGATATGACAAAGAAACATGTAATCCACTCATATTTTACACATATAAATTATGTAAAATTGCTAAATATAAAAATATTTTATCAAGATACAGTTACAGTTTCAATATAAATAACATTTTCCCACACTTTCTTAATAATTACTTAACAATAGTACACTAGAGAAACTGGAAGAATAAAAATAGGTTCAACTTATAAAGACTTTAAATCCACCAAACTATATAAACAGTTGAACATCACAAAAGCTGTATCACAGGACCCCAATTATTTCAGAATTAAAACCTCCCACTTTCAGAAAAATATATACTATTTCTCCAGAAAAAATTAAAACATTAAGATCCCAGGGAAAATAATCAAAATTTCCTTGGGAATCTATAGGAGGTAAGAGGATTAGTTGCAAAAGGAAAAATAAAAATTGCAGCTCTACCCAGAACATATAAGTAAACAGGAAGCAACCAGACTAAGAATTCAGTCTTTAAACATTTTTTGAACTTCTACTATGTTGAGGATTTGGGAGCAACAAATGTAAGAATGTTACAGGAGACTTTAAATTTTGCACTTGAAGTTGCCACACCTGTGATGAAAGCAAGAAACAAAGTCTGTATTTGAGACTTTGAGTAAAAGCTCGAGATTTTTAGCTAGACTGTCATCAGTAGTGTTGGACCATAAAGAAGGCTGAAAGTTCAAGAATTGATGTTTTCAAATTGTGGTGCTGGAGAAAACTCTTGAGAGTCCCTTGGCCTGCAAGGAGATCAAACTAGTCAATCCTAAAGAAAATCAACCCTGAATATTCATTGGAAGGACTAAAGCTGAAACTGAAGCTCCAATCCTTTGGCTACCTGATGCGAAGAAAGTGAAAAAGTGAAATTGAAGTCGCTCAGTCGTGTCCAACTCTTTGCAACCCCATGGACTGTAGCTTACCACGCTCCTCCATCCATGGGATTTTCCAGGCAAGAGTACTGGAGTGGGTTGCCATTTCCTTCTCCAGAGGATCTTCCCAACCCAGGGATCGAACTTGAGTCTCCCGCACTGTAGGCAGCCGCTTTAACATCTGAGCCACCAGGGAAGTCACCTGATGCAAAGAACCGACTCATTAGAAAGACCCTGATGCTGGGAAAGATTGGGGGCAAAAGGAGAAGGGGACAACAGGAGTTGAGATGGTTGGATGGCATCACTGACTCAGTGAACACGAATTTGAACAAACTCCGGGAAATAGTGGAGGACAGAGGAGCCTGGCATGCTGCAGTCCACAGGGTCCCAAAGAGTCAGTCATGACTGAGCAACTGAACAACATCAGTAGAACTTTAATCAGAGTTTCAAGCAGAACTGTGGATCCCTGTACCTCTCTCTCCCCAAGCATCCTTGACCATCACCCCAGACGCAAGGCTCATGGCTGGTCTGTTCCATCCTCTGCTTCCTTCGTCCGCCTTTTCACCTGCCCAGCAATGTCTGTGTGATCCTCTGCAGTGCCCATTCCTCAGCCTGGTCCCAGGAGGCATTTTCTTCCATCTTTTCCCTCTTGAGTACCAGCTCCTGCTACTTCCTATGAATCTCAGGATAGTGGTGGGGGGTTTCTCAGGCTACATAGCTGTTTTCACATTTTACACTCATTTAAAGGCATCTTTGGGCTCAGAACCCTCAGATTGAAGGTCCTTTAGTAGTCTATGTTACGACTACATGCCAGCCCCTTACCTGTGCCCACTTTTAACTGAGATCCTTGACATTGGGCCCATCCCCTTCCTTTCAATCCCCAAAGCCACCAGGATCCCAAGTGACTGCAACATGGCAGCTGATCAGCTTTTCAATTTCATTCTCCTTTAGTAAACTATTTCCAAGGCTAAGCCCTGGACTTGCTCGCTATGCAAAACTGCTTCATCTCTGAAGTCATAAATCTCTTAGCCCACCAACTACAGACATTTTATAAAACTCCAGTCTCATATTCATCTAAACAATGGAATTTTTGCTCACACAACTAAGTGGCTGAATCCGGCTTGGAGAAACCACTTGTCTTGGGGGCGGGGAACGATGTCACGCTGGCCTTTAACTCTCCCCAATAATCCCTGTAAACATCCTTAAGCACTGATCTTGCCTTTGCGTCTCAAGACTGACTCTATGCTTCCATGTCTCATCTTCATGTGGGCCCACCTTGCCTCTTAGCCGGTGCCTTAGCTCTTTCTTCATTGAGGGAATAGAGGCTTTCCAGTTAGTAACTCCCTCAACCTCCTGCCCATCTAGCTTATCAATTTCCGTGCATCTGTATGTAGTCACACTCCTGCTCCCCTTGCTCAGGCCAAGGCACAGACACCACCCCTCAGTCTTCTCTCTGGATCCCACCCCCACTGGCTTCCTGGGGGATTTTGCTCCATTTTTTTGCTCAATCATGAAGTCTTGTCAGACTCTTTGTGACCCCATGGACTGCAGCACACCAGGCTCCCCTGTCGCTCACTATCTCCCAGAGTTTGCTCAAATTCCTGTCCATAGCGTGAGTGATGCCATCCAACCATCTTACCCTCTGTCATCCCCTTCTCCTCCTGCCTTCAATCTTTCCCATCATCAGGGTCTTTTTCAATGAGTTGGCTCTTCACATCAGGTGGCCAAAGGATTGGAGCTTTAGCGCCAGCTTCAGTCCTTCCAATGAATATTCAGGATTGATTTCTTTCAGGATGGACTGGTTTGATCTCCTTGTAGTCTAAGGGACTCAGAAGTCTTCTCTAGCACCATATGAAAGTGTTTTTTACTTTTAAAGGGCTATATAAATATTAACCTCTAATTAGTCTTCCCAATATTATTCACACTTTAGGAAGGAACTGGTTTTTCCAGGTCATAAATCTCTTTAGCAAAAAAAAAAAAAAAAAAGGCTTATATTACTATATATAACGCAGATAACTGGTAACTACCTGCTGTATAGCATAGGCAATTCTACTCAATACTCTGTAATATCCATATGGGAGAAGAATATAAAAACCAAATAAAAAGAAAGGATATATGTTTACACAAAGCTGATTCACTTTGTTGTACACCTGGAACCAGCACAACATTGTAAAGCAACTATACTCCAATAAAAATATTTTTAATCAAAAATAATAAAATAAAAAAGAGTGCTTATGGTGAAGTTTCAGACACTGGAGTAGGTCAGCCCAAAGGGTATTTTGGGCAGTTCAGTTCAGTTCAGTCACTCAGCTGTGTCCAACTCTTTGCGACCCCACGGACTGCAGCACACCAGGCCTCCCTGTCCATCACCAACTCCCTGAGTTCACCCAAACTCATGTCCATTGAGTCACTGATGCCATCCAACCATCTCACCCTCTGTCATCTCCTTCTCCTCCTGCCTTCAATCTCTCCCAGCATCAGGGTCTTTTCAAATGAGTCAGCTCTTTGCATCAGGTGGCCAAAGTATTGGATTTCAGCTTCAGCATCAGTCCTTCCAAAGAGCACTCAGGACTGATCTCCTTTAGGATGGACTGGTTGGATCTCCTTGCAGTCCAAGGGACTCTCAAGAGTCTTCTCCAACACCACAGTTCAAAAGCATCAATTCTTCAGTGCTCAGCTTTCTTTATAGTCCAACTCTCACATCCATACGTGACTACTGGAAAGATCATAGCCTTGACTAGATGGACCTTTCTTGGCAAAGTAATGTCTCTGTTTTTTAATATGCTATCTAGGTTGGTTATAACTTTCCTTCCAAGGAGTAAGCGTCTTTTAATTTCATGGCTGCAGTCACCATCTGCAGTGATTTTGGAGCTCCCCCCAAAAAGTGGCCATCATTTCAGTCCAACCTCACCTTGCTAGCAACTCACCCTTAACTTAGTTCCACTGGGTAGGTTCACAAAGGAGTTTAGAACTGAACTATGGTTACAGTCTGTTGAAGGTCACAAACTACTTCCCAAATGTTTGGGGTTCAATAAAATTCCAGTATTTGGCTCCAAGCAATTTTTTTTTTAAACCATGTGTGCTTTATAGAAAATTTTGTCCATATGTTTTTGATTCGTTTACACTTCAATCAATAAAATTTGGTTTATTTTGTAGTTATCTAACGTCCAAGAAGTTTTTTGTTTTTTAAAGAAAATAATTGTTTAAAACTACTTTCCTTTAAAAAAGAAAAGCCTTCTCTAAAGAAAAGGTCAAATAACAGGAAGCTGTGGTTTGCCAAGAGTAAATAAATTTTAGGTACCCAAAGTTTCCATTTTGAGTACAAACTCCAAACTTGTCATCTCTGTGTTGTGTCTAAAGAAAATCTTAACAAAACAAGTTCAACTCTCCAAAATAAGCAGAAAAGTGCCAGGTGAACACCAACATAACTAACAAAACGTGGCACTTGTAGCCACAACGGCAAACATCTACCAGCTGATTTGTAAATAGGTATTGGCCTTACAGCATGGAATCAGGAACAGTACTTAAAGCCATTTAATTTAATAGGGACTCAGTTTCTCTCTTGGAGAAGGAAATGGCAACCCACTCCAGTGTTCTTGCCTACAGAATCCTGTGGACAGAGGAGCCTGGTGGGCTGCTGTCCATAGGGTCGCACAGAGTCGGACAGGACTGAAGCGACTTGGCAGCAGCAGCAGCAGCAGTTTCTCTCTTACTAACATGGAATTAATAAGATCTGCCCTACCTACACCAAAGTGTTAAAGACATAGTCAAGGAATGTACAGGATATTACAGCCTCATGGAAAATATCAAGTTCTATGTAATTCTGTTATATCTAAAGAACAATAGTAAAAAACTGATAATTATTACTGGGAAACAAACAATTTTGCAAAAATATCAACTTTTGGGAATTACAATAGAACACTATTAGCGAAAATATTTTTAATTTGAATTCAACTTTTAGGCTTTTTAATTTATAATCATCAATTTTATAGCACTGTGACATTTATTCACCCTTATTTTTTTATCCAAAGGTATTCTAGAGAAAGGTTTAAGAATTTTAAACCCTATGATTGTAATAAATACTCATTAAATATTTACAAAGTGACAATCCCTTTAATACATAGTGTTTCATTTTATCCTCACTTAATTCTGTGAATAAACATAATACTAAATTTACAGGTGAGGACTTGAAGAAACAAGTTGAAGGTCACAAAGAAAGTGGGCAAAACAACACTCAAACCAGAATACTGATTTTATACTCCAGATATTTTGATTTCCTTTAATGAAGTTGTTTCTAACTGCTCAAAACATAAATAAAAATTCCAATATAAAAAAAAAGTTGTATTCCTCATCCTGGAAATAAAAAGGTAATAAAAATAAGTAAAATATGTATCTTTAGTGCTTTCCTGATCCAACATTTTCTTGCCTTAAAGGAATGGCTATTTACAATGTATCTTTAAGTATTAAGTTCAACAACAGTTAAACATCACTGTGATTGGTTTAACACAAATCATTAATTTTATTGTTTCTTTGATTGGGGCTTGTATCCTGTTTGCCACCTGGGCAGACATATCTTCTTTAGTTTTATCATGTGACATTTTGCTGTTTGATATTTCTTGAAAACCACACTTAAAAAAAAAAAAAGACTTCCCTGATGGCCCAGTGGTGAAGAATCCACCTGCCAAGGTAGGGGACATGGATTCAATCTCTGGGCCAGGAAGATCCCACAACCTTGAAACAACTAAGTCCACATGCCACAACTACTGAGCCCATACGCCTAGAGCCCAAGCTCAGCAACAAGAGATGCCTCAGCAATGAAAAGCTTGTGCAAGGCAGCTAGAGAGCAGTCCCTGCTCGCTGCAACTAAAGGAAGCCCAGCAACCAAGACCCAGTGCAGCCAAAAATAAATAAATAAATAAAAATCTTTTAAAAGGAAAAGAAAAAGAGAAGTCTATCATAAACTTTGGGCTTCCCTGGTGGCTCAGTGGTAAAGAATCCACCTGCCAATGCAGGAGATGCAGGTTCCATCCCTGGATTGGGAAGTTCCCCTGGAGAAAGAAATGTCAGCCCACTCCAGTAATCTTGCCTGGGGCATCCCAGGACAGAGGAACATGGCGGGCTACAGTCCATGGGGTCCCAAAACAGCTGGATGCAACTTGGTGACTAAAATAACAACATCATTACCTATACAAGAGCAAATGAGCCACCTCAAGAAATATTTTTAACAAAGCCCGAGAATGTAGATCCTTTGGTTTGCTCAATATTTGCAAGGATTGTGGATCTGCAGCCTACATTATGGGGTCCTGCTTCTACAATTCACCAGGTGTTTTCTTTCTTTTATTTTTAAAGAGCACTGTGTTAGTTAGCTCCTCTGATATAATGATGACATCACAACCTAACAGCTTACAACATCCATTTAGTCCATGACTCCGTGGATCAGCTGAGTGATTCTTCTGATTTGAGATTACGTGGCTGATCTCTGCTGGGCCACTTCACACATATGTAGTCAGTTGGCTGAATAGCTGGTGATGGGATGGCCCAGGCTGGCTTCGCTGAGTTGTCTGGCACTTGGCGTTGGCGGTTGTTAGTGACAGGAGTGATGGGCTGTGCGTCTCTTATCAACTGGAAGCGGGTTCCTTGCTTCTTCAGATAGTTATCTCAGGCTCCAAGAGGGAACAGGAAGCCTCTTGAAGACGTGACTTGGTTCTTGTGCAATCTCACTTCTGCTTCACTTTATTTGCCAAAGCCACTTACTGATATAACCCAGATTTAGGGTAAGGGAAAGAGACTCCTGGATGGCTCAGCAGGTAAAGAATACACTTGCAAAGCAGGAAACACCGGAGATGCTGGTTGCAACCCTGGGTGGGGAAGATCCCCTGGAGAAGGAAATGGTAACCCGTTTCAGTATTCTTGCCTGAAAAATCCCGTGGATTGAGGAACCTGGTGGGCTACAGTTCAAAGGGTCGCAGAGTCAAACACGCCCGAAAGACGGAGCATACACTCGAGAAGACTCCGCCTCTTCCTGGGCGGAGCTAGAAGCGGCCATTTTTGCTGTTTATCGCAAGCTTGCTTACTCCTTTTCCAGTTTGATGGCCAGTCCCAACAGCCTGGTGAAACTGTGTTAAGTCAAAGAACAAAGAAGATGCTCGCTCTCAGCTACCTTTGGTGTTTTGTTTTCTAAACAAATAAGGAAAGGAAAGTCTTACATACAGTTCTGCCGTTTGATTCTGAGTTAACAATGCAGGTAAGTGAGAAAGCAAAGCTTTAAATGGGTTCTTTTTTTAAAACCTCATTTAATTGATAACCAACTTCCAGTTCAATGCCCCCGGCAATGCAATTAAGAAAGTTTAGCATTTGAGGGTTGGGGAAGGCTGAGATGGAGGCCAGGAAGTTATGCATTTTTTCCCCCCATTTCCTGTGAAAGAGCAGGACTCTGAGGAACAATTTCTGGGCTCTCTCCTCACCACTCTCACTCCGTGTTCTAACCTCTCTGCTATACAGCCCACCTGATTGTCCAATTCAGCTGACATTATTGATATAATCCAGCTAAGTAAAGTACACATTAATACCAACTTCAGACTCAAGTGCCCTATCTAAAGTATTTTTGGAATAATACTGATTATTGTTTCATATGCTGTTATAGTCATTATTTAGACATGGTTTCATTAATATGATAGTTCCCTAAGAAATTTACCATGACTTTATTTCATGTAGCATGTATGGAAATTACATAGACTGTGTTTTAGGATTCAAAGGTACCAGCATTTCAAAGGTTAGTTTAATTATTATCACATAAATAACTTTTTTGGTCGGTGTCTGATTAGGTATATTGGACCAGAGAACACTTATCTGTATTTTTAACCTAGCCTCTGTGGCATTGAGCAGAAATTTCTCTCCTCTCAATATTCTTAGAGGTATCTTCTGAGCTGACAGAATTTGTGTAAATAAAGACTTCCTTACAAAGTAGAACACCTCTGGCATTCCTTACTCAGGGACCAGCCTCCAACTGAGTTCCAAACTATCCAGACACTCTTTCTTTAGCAATCCTAGGGCACTCCCCAAATGGTAGACAGTATGTGTTAAAAGCATTTTATTTAAGTCCTTGTACCTGACGCTGGCCTTTTTTCTTATTTGTGTGAAGTTTCTGACTATTTGCTTACTTAATCCCTACATATGGGCTAACTTACACCTTTCTCTAAATATGTAATTTAAATCATCTCTCCTGCCCAGCAGCTTGTCAGAACTCAGTCACCTGTAGGCACCTAAAGAGATCATATGCTGAAAATCCTGAATTCTATGCCAATCCTAACTTCTGCTCTTGAGCCTGGGGCTATATGATTCCACAGCTCACGATTTCAACAAAACATTCACTGATTATTTGAAAAATACTGTGTAAGTTACTCTGGAGGATACAGAGATGAATTTTATCTACATCCTCTAGAGAGTCCACGAACCATCTGGAGAACACATGTGTGTTTGATACAACATGAGGCTGACTATGCTATGAGCCATGATAGAAGCACAGTTGAGGGGTGGGGTTTGGATGAGGTCCTGAAAGACTCATGGCATGTCAAACACCATCATGGGGCTAGGAGGGTGTCAGGGTATGTTAGAGAAATGGAAGAATTACCAGTGTCACTGAAATGAAGGTTTGCATGGGTGTTCTGGGGTACCAGGCTGCAAAAGAAGTTAGGAAACAAATGACCAAGTGCCTTGAACTTCAACCTTTAGATTGTGGCCCCTATTCTGATTGCAACTCATACAAGTTATAAGCAGGAGTGTTGATACCACCAGATCTGTGCTTTACAAAGACAGAGTGCATGCAGGGGGCAATTTAAAGTAGACAAAGCCTGATAACAAGAATGCTATGAGCTGGTGTAGCAATGATCTATTATCTTTTGACTTCAGCACACCAAACTCTCATGACGTTTTCCTCTGAAAAGAGTTATTCAGTTTCCTTTTAGGGACCCCCAATGCTCATATCTAATGCATATCAAATGGTGTTGAATCCACTTTTGATTCCAGGTGTGGGCATGTGGCTTCTGTGGCATCAACCAAAACAATGTGTTCCCCTAGCTAAAATGATTGGTTTTATAACGAGCGTGTTTGGGTCCCTAAAGAAGAAGTGGAAGATTATTCATATTGGAATTGTTCTTGGAAGCTAGAATTGACTGCCACACAGTGTGTGTGCAATTATTATACTTTTAATAAATGAGGGCAACCATTTGTTACTCAAAATAGAAAGCCTGAGAATAGAATTTAAACTAGGATAGAGCAAGAGACACTGGGACCTGATGACATAGTCTAAGCCCTTGAATCAAGCCTTGCTTAAAGCTGTCTTTGCTCTAAGACTTTTATCAGTGAAAAATGTGTAACTGATAAAGCATCATAAAATGCCAAAAAAGGGGAGCTAGTCCAAAGAGCTGCCTTCCAACATGGGTCCACTGGTATCAGTCAGCTGCAATACAATAATTCTGTGTGACAATTCTGTTAGTCACTCAGTCATGTCCGACTCTTCATGACCCCATGGACTCTAGCCCACCAGGCTACCCTGTCCAGTCGAACCCAGGTCTCCTGCATTGCAGGTAAACTCTTTACTGCCTGAGTCACCAGGGAAGCTATGTGACGAGCCATTCCAAAACTAAATGGCTTAAGATACAGAAGAAACCTCTGTCCATAAACAGATGACTGGATAAAGAAGATGTAAGTATATACAATGGAATGCATGTGTGTTAAGTCGCTTCAGTCATGTTGCAACTCTGTGGACTATAGCCTGCCAGGGCCCTCTGTCCATTGGATTCTCCGGGCAAGAATACTGGAGTAGGTTGCCATACCTTCCACCAGGGGATCTTCCCGATCCAGGCATCAGATCTGCGTCTCTTGTGTCTCCTGCATTGGCAGGCAGGTTCTTTACCACCAGTGCCACTTGGGACGCCCAGAGTACTCCTCAACCATAAAAAAGGATGGTTTTTTAAAAGAGGACTTCCCTGGTGGCTCAGACGGTAAAGCATCTGCCTACAATGGAGGAGATCCAGGTTCAATCTCTGGGTGGGAAAGATCCCCTGGAGAAGGAAATGGCAACCCACTCCAGTACTCTTGCCTGGAAAATCCCATGGATGGAGGAGCCTGGTAGGCTACAGTCCATGGGGTCATAAAGAGTTGGACACAACTGAGTGACTTCACTTTCACTTTCATAAAAAAGGATGAAGTTCTGCCATTTGCAGCAGCATGTATGGACCTCGAGGTCATTTTACTAAGTGAACTAAGTCGGACAGAGAAAGACAAATAGGGTATGATATCACTTACATGTGGAATCTAAAAAACACAACAAACTATTGAACCTAACAAAAAAGAAGCATACTTACAAATATAGAGAATGAGCTGGTTGTTCCCAATGGGGAACGGAAAGTGGGAGGAGAAATAAAGGAGTAGGGGATGAAGGATATAAATTATTAGGATATAAAATATGATACAAGGTTATATTGTATAACACAGGGAATATAGCCAATACTTTATATGCTTCCCAGGTGGTGCACTGGTAAAGAATCCGCCTTCCAATGCAGAAGACCCAAGAGACCCAGGTTCTATCCCTGGGTAGGGAAGATCCTGTGGAGTAGGAAATGGAAATCCACTCCAGTATTCTTGCCTGCAAAATTCCATGGACAGAGGAGCCTGGCGAGCTACGGTCCCTGGGGTTTCAAAGAGTTGGGCATGACTGAGCAACTGCGCACATGTACACCCAAAAATGGAGAATAATCTCTAAAAATTGTGACTCATTCTATTGTATACCTGTAACAGATCATCAACTATATTTCAATAAAAAATTTTTTTAAATTAAAGATAAAATACCTCATGGCTTAAAATTAGCGTCACTTATTCTTGTTCGCATGTCTGTGTGTTGGCTGCAGGATAGCTGGACTAGACCGAGAACAGCAGCATGACTTTGCTTCGGTCTGTGTACTTGGCCCTTCCTGATCCTCACAGTAGATTTGACTTGTGTCTGCTCCATGTTTGTTTATTCTGGAGTCTATAATTGGGCAGTAGCTACGCGGGACAAGTTTTCATACTGATGGCATAAATGTAAGATGACAAGTCCAAACATGTGAGTACAGGTCAAGCCTCTCCTGAGGTCACAGCTGCTAACTTCATTTGACCAAAAGCAAGACACATGGTTGAGCCTAAAGCTATGGCTCAATGGAAGACTATTTGGAAGAAATACAAATATGGAAGAATAATATGGAAGAATATTCTCTATGAGTCCAAAGCAAAACTCACATGGGCAAGCCTAACATCAGTGGCAGAGGTAAGTATCCTTTGCAAATGAGTGTAAAAAAGAGATTAAATATTTTTGAACAAAAATGTGTTCTGATGTAGTATTCGCACTAAGCTGATAGGCAATTACCAAGGATGAGAAAACCGCTCAAAGAAGGAAGAGGAGGTCCACCCAGAGGCCATCACAAGACTAGTCCATACAGACTACTACTGCTTTAGTCATGATCAAAAAAATAATAAATCCTCAAATGGGCATATTAAAGAGCAAGTACAGCAAGACTTCAATCAAGCAATGATGTCTCTTAGAAGGCTGGAAGTAACAAGGTGTAATATTTGGGGAGAAAATTTACACATTGAGATAGAAAGGAGCCAAGGACCAAAACCTGTGGGAGCACTACATCTCAGCAGAGGTGGGAAAACCCATCAAAAAGAGAGAGGAAACAGGAATTACAGGAACAAGAGACCCAGAGGAAACACTGACAGAGGGAAAAACAACTTAGATATTTGAAGGATTTGTTGAAGGTTAAAGTGTTAAAGACTTTTGAAGGGCTCAAAAAGAATAAGAACTCAGTTAATGACATCCTTAGTAACTGAAAAGTAGGTTTTTAATATCCTTTAAGAAAACAGCTATGTAGCATATTGGGGTCAGAAACCAAATTACAAAGCACAGGAGAGACTGTTGGAGGAGAAGTGAATAGTCGTTGGTAATATCTTAGAGCATTTTCACTAGATGTTTTCTTCTTTCTTCTCTTACTCAAAATTCTGTATTTTGCTTTTCAAAACATTATACGTAGATTCGTGTCATGCAAATTT
Source organism: Dama dama (assembly GCF_033118175.1). NCBI lineage: Eukaryota > Metazoa > Chordata > Mammalia > Artiodactyla > Cervidae > Dama > Dama dama. Next base: position 63,548,152 of record NC_083705.1, read on the forward strand.
CTTTGATAATACTATTTCAGTTTCCAATAAAGGTATCTGTTTATATATGTGTCATAAGTCTCATTTAAGCATTTCCTATGGTAGAGCATTTATGTTCTCCTCTTTGTAAGAAAACGTATATAAGATACTACTATGTATACCTTATTTAAAAGTAGCCAAATATTTCTGTCATTTCTTTAGAAAAGATCTCTGGAAAATAAATTATTTGCACCAGTAGAATGCTGCAAATACCATCTTTATTAGGACCAAGCATTTTCAATTTAAAATGTTAGATTATTTGATATTTAAAAATCAAATTCATTTCTTGTAATTCATTTTGATGGCATTTTATTTTTTAATTTCACCGAGGTATTTTTATTGGCTTTCAAAATTTTTCCTTTGCTGTCCGGTGAGGAATATGACTTTTATCAATAATTTAAATTATATAAATATTAAAGATGTTTACTATTGTCATATTTCTTATACACCTTTGATCAACTATGGTCATCCATTGAGACGATACCACCACTCATTTGATCACAAAAGCATTTATTTCTTGCGTACAGTTCTGTAGATAGGCTGTTTCTCTGCTGGGTTCACTTGAACATGGGTTCATCATGGACTTGTTCCATGTTAATGTTGCAAGTTAATGTTCAACATCAGCTCCATTTGTCACTGCATCTTCTGTGGCTACACAGAACATTTTCTCATGAGATATGACTGTTCAGTTGTTCAGTCGTTCAGTCGTGTCTGACTCTTTGCGACCCCATGGACTGCAGCACACCAGGCATCCCTGTCCTTCACCATCTCCTAGAGCTTGCTCACATTCATATCCATTGAGTTGGTGATACCATCCAACCATCTTGTCCTCTGTCATCCCCTTATCTTCCTGCCTTCAGTCTTTTTCAGCATCGGGGTCTTTTCCAGTAAGTCTGTTCTTCACATCAGGTGGCCAAAGTATTGGACCTTCAGCTTCAGAATCAGTCCTTCCAATGAATATTCAAGATTGATTTCCTTTAGGATGGACTGGTTTGATCTCCTTGCAGTCCAAGGGACTCTCAAAAGTCTTCTCCAACACCACAGTTCAAAAGCATCAATTCTTCTGCACTCAGCCTTCTTTATGGTCCAACTCTCACATCCATACATGACCACTGGAAAAGCCATAGCACTGACTAGATGGACAAAGTAATGTCTCTGCTTTTTAATATGCTATCTAGGTTGGTCATAACTTTCCTTCCAAGAAGCAAGCATCTTTTAATTTCATGACTTCAATCACCATCTGCAGTGATTTTGGAGCCCAAGAAAAGAAAGTCTGTCACTGTTTCCATTGTTTCTCCATCTATTTGCTGTGAAGTGATGGGGCCAGATGCCATGACCTTAGTTTTCTGAATGTTGAGCTCTAAGCCAACTTTTTCACACTCCTCTTTCACTTTCATCAAGAGGCTCTTTAGTTCTTCTTCACTTTCTGCCATAAGGGTGGTGTCATCTGCATATCTGAGGTTATTGATATTTCTCCCGACAATCTTGATTCCAGCTTGTTCTTTCTCCAGCCCAGCGTTTCTCATGATGTACTCTGCATATAAGTTAAATAAGCAGGGTGACAATATACAGCCTTGACACTCTCCTTTTCCTATTTCAGGGACACCAAATGACATAATAGGTTAGTAACTTTAAAACTGATCAAATGCATGATTCTCAGTTTGTCATTTCCCTCGGCTGAGCACACGATGATTTAAATTTTACTCAGTATAAGCATTTATTGAGGAATCTAAGATAATATGACCTACATATTTATCTTTGATGACTTAGCTGAATGCAGGAATGGTGCTTGGCTGTTCTGGAAAAGAATTTCTTTCCAATATCAGGTTTATTACATGAGCAACTTGCAGAAACTGATCAATCCAATGTGATGGAATTTTCTAGAATATATTTGTAGTGTCTGTGCAGTTAATGTGGGAGTGTGAGCGTGTTCAGTTGTTCAGTCATGTCTGACTCTTTGTGACCCCATGGACTGTAGCCTGCCAGGCTCCTCTGTCCATGGGATTCTCTAGGCAAGAATATGGGAGTGGTTATCATTTCCTCCTTCAGGGGATCTTCCCAGCCCAGGGATCAAACCTGCATCTTCTTTGTCTGCAGCATTGGCAGGCAGATTCTTTACCACTGAGCTACCTGGAAAGTCCCTTAAAGTGGGAAAACTCTACACTTTAGATGTCACAGGTAGTAGAAGAGACTTTCTGCAGCTCTGAAAATACAGTGCTTGGCTTATGTTTTCATTACCCACAGGTCCACTCAACCCACATCTGCAGCAATCTAGCATCGGATGGAATTTATTAACCAGTCGAAAATTAAATCACAAAGTAGGACATTGCGTTAGGAGATCTTGGTTCATGGCAAAATTACTCCTTCTTCATACAAAGGAAACTGGTCCCTAAAGTAGAAACTAAAAGTGAAAATTACCATTTTTCTCTCTCAAAATAGGACATTTTTAACTAGTCCATACCACTTGTAAAGATGCCACAGGCAAAATCCTCCTTTAAAGGGTATATTAACTTTGACAGTCTTAACATTTGTATTTCAAATTAAGTGTCTGTGTGGGGCAATCTTACTCATATGTTGAAATGTTTCCTAAACATGAGGTGTGATTATATTTATTTGACATTTTCTCAGCAAAATGCTTAATATATATACAAGTGAGAAAAATTTTTAAGTCAATTCACATAAGTTATATCAGTAATAAAATTTTTCCAACATTTAGTGTGTCTGGAGAGTATCACCTACAACATACTTTGTCAACTGAAATCATATATGAAGCTTAACCCATTGTAGTGATGCTATGCTATCTAAACAGTTTGACTGTCATTTGTTTATACTAAATTAAATTTACTCTCTTACAGCTGGGGGAGGAGCCCCCTCGTCAATGGCCCAGCTTTGCTTGTAGACCTTGTTTGGATCATTTTACTCTCTACACTCAAATTTCCAATTATTTAAATTAAATTTAAATTCTTTAGAATGCCCAGAAATATGTGTTCTTCTCAGATATCTCCTTTCATGTACAATGTTGAGACAGGCTTTGTCTGGTCCTTGATTGACACAGAAGAAACAAGAAGAGTTTAGACTCAGTGGTACCCTCTGTTGGAATTTTCTGGCATACTGTTTAGTCCTGCTGTGGTTTCTTTCCTAGGATAGGACATTACTGGTTAATTGACTATAATAACACAAATATTTCCTGCCCAGGTTTGATGCAGTTAGATTCAAACTAGATATCTAAATACTGAGTGATCCATTAATGCATGTTAAGATATCTTAAATGGGGGAGGGGCAAGAATTCTGCCTCTGTAGCCTCTGTTGTGAATTGGATGACTGTGTCCCCTCATAATTCATGTGCTGAAATCTAATCCCCTGACTTCTTTGGTAGTCCAGTGGTTAAAAATCCATCTGCCAAGGCAGGGGACACAGGTTCAATCCCTAGTCCAGGAAGATTCCATGTGCCAGAGGAAACAGCCTGTGCACCACAACTACTGAAGCCCAAATGCTCTAGAACCCATGCTTCGCAACAAGAGAAGCTACCACAGAGAGAAGTCTATGCACTATGATGAAGCCTAAATTAAATAAATAAATACTAAAATTAAAAAAAAAAATTCTAACCTCCAATGTGGTGGTGTTAGGAGGTGGGACATTTGGCAGGTGATTAGGTCATGAGGGTGGAGCCCTCATAAATAGTGTTAATGTCCTTAAAATGGACACCCCAGAGTGATCCCTCACCCCTTCTGCCACAATGAGGACACTGTGAAAAAAATGGCTGCCTATAAACCAGGATGGAGGAGGGAAATGCTACCCACTCTAGTATTCTGGCCTAAAGAATTCCGTGGACTGTATAGTCCATGGGGTTGCAAAGAGCTGGACATGACTAAATGACCTTCGCCTTCACTTTTCACTTTCATAAACCAGGAAGTGGGCTCTCACCAGACACCAAATCTGCCAGCAGCTTGATCTCAGACTTCCTAGTCTTCAGAACTCTGAGAAATAAATTTTAGTTGTTCATAAGTCATTTTTAACAAACCAATGGTGTTTTGTTATAACAATGCAATTGACTAGGTCACTCTTTCAACATAAACCCCTATAACTCTGGTTGAAATACATTACAAACCCATTTCTGACATTATGTACCTGGCCTCAAGGTACAGTAAATTTTTACAAAACATTTAGCTATTTGATTGCACTGGGTCTTAGTTATGGCACGTGAGATCTTTGACCTTCCTTGTGGCACGGAAGACCTTCAGTTGCATTATGCAGGATCTTTTTTTTTTTCAAGTTGTGGCATGCGGTATCTAGTTCTCTGACCAGAAACTGAACTCGGGTCCCCTGCATTGGGAGTGTGGAGTCTTAGCCACTGGACCACCAGGAAAGTCCCTACAGTGATCTCCGAGAAAAGAAAAATACGAAAATGTAATCCCACATTTGTCTTGGCATTCAGACTGCAAGCCATTTCCACACTATGGCACAGGGATTGGTACAGTGGTAAGAAGCAGAACAAAATGAAAGTTTTGCTAACCTGAAAAGACAGAGCAAAGAATTCCTGGCTGTTGAATCAGATGAAATTTTGTGTGTCAGGATACTTGGAAGGAGAAAGTGCACAGAGAGGAACCCTGAAGTCTGCCCAGTGGTCCTTTGAGTTTTTAACTGAGACTGAGCTGTGAATGGGCTTCCCAGGTGGTGCTAGTGGTAAAGAACCTGCCTGCCAATGTAGGAGACTTAAGAAATGAGGGTGTGATCCCTGGATTAGGAAGATTCCTTGGAGGAGGAAATGGCAACCCACTCCAGTATTCTTGCCTGGAGAATTCCATGGACAGAGGGACCTGGTAAGCTACAGAACATGGGGTTGCAAAGAGTTGGATGCAACTGAAGTGACTTAGCATGCTAGTATGCACCAGCTGTGCATGTGCCAGGCAAGACTATGTCATGCGTAGCAGAGCGTGGCTCCAGGAATGAGATCTGCACAGAAATAAAGAGATCACACACCTGAAAGATATGGAAACTCCAGTTCAGCCAGAATGGAAAGAAATGATTAAGCAACTTAGATATTAAGTATAGACCAAAGAAAAGTGATGTTCTGGGATTAAGGAGTGTGCCCTAGAAAAAGGGACAAGCCCTAGGACAAAAGAAAAATTCAGTCCAGGTCTGCTTCAGCAAAGCATTGTCGTTGTTCAGTTGCTCAGTTGTGTCCATCCCTTTTCAATCTCATGGACTGCAGCACTCCAGGCTTCCCTGTCCTTCACTGTCTCCCAGAGTCTGCTCAAACTCATGTCCATTGAGTCAGTGATGCCATCCAGCCATCTCATCCTCTATTGTCCCCTTCTGCTCCTGCCCTCAATCTTTCCCAGCATCAGGGTCTTTTCCAATGAGTCGGCTCTTTGCATCAGGTGGCCAAAGGATTGGAGCTTCCACTTCAGTATCAGTCCTTCCAATGAATACTCAGGATTGATCTCCTTTAGGATTGACTGGATGGATCTCCTTGCTGTCCAAGGGACTCTCAAGAGTCTTCTTCAGCACCACAGTTGGAAGGCATCAGTTCTTTGGTGCTCAGCCTTTTTTTATTGACCAGCACTCACAGTCATATATGACTACTGGAAAAACCATAGCTTTGACTATATGGAAATTTGTAGGCAAAGTAATGTGTCTGCTTTTTAATATGTTGTCTAGGTTTGTCATTGCTTTTCTTCCAAGGGGCAAGCATCTGTTAATTTCCTGACTGCACTAGCAAAGCATCAGTTCAGTTCAGCCACTGATCATGTCCAACTCTCTGTGATCTCATGGACTGCAGCACACCAGGCTTCCCTGTCCATCACCAACTCCTGGAGCTTACTCAAACTCATGTCCATTGAGTCAGTGATGCCATCCAACCAACTCATCTTCTGTTGTCCCCTTCTCCTCCTGCCCTCAATAGTATAATTCAATACTAATGAGATCAAGAGGGTGTTCCAATAATTTAATGGCTGTCCAAACAAAACTCAACATACTTCAAAGAAAGACCACCTACCACACATACACTATAACAAAACATTCACAAAGTTTTGTATACAGAAAAAAAAAAAAAAGAATTAGGCATGCAAACAGAAACCAGAAAACTTGACCAATGATCAAGAAAAAAAAAAGCAATAGAAACAGACCCTCAAATGACCAAGATATTGAAATTAGCAATCTAGATGTTAAAATTCTTACTGTAATGTTATTCAATAATTTAAAAGAAAGTATTAACATAAACAGGAAATATAAAGGGAATATTTTGACAAGAACTGTTGTTGTTGTTCAGTCTCTAAGTTGTGCCAACTATTTGTGACCCCATAGACTGCAGACATCAACTATTTGTAACCCCATAGACTCCAGACACTTCCCTGATAGCTTAGTTGGTAAAGAATCCAACTGCAATGCAAAAGACCCCTGTTGATTTCTGGGTCGGGAAGATCCGCTGGAGAAGGGATAGGCTACCCACTCTAGTATTCTTGGGCTTCCCTTGTGGTTCAGCTGGTAAAGAATCCACCTAGAATGCAGGAGACCTGGGTTCAATCCTTGGGTTGGGACGATCCCCTGGAGAAGGGAAAGGATACCCACTCCAGCATTCTGGCCTAGAGAATTCCATGGACTGTATAGTTCATGGTGTCACAGAGTCAGACACGACTGAGTGACTTTCACTTCATAGACTGCAGATGCCAGGCTTCTCTGTCCTTCACTGTCTCTCAAAATTTGCGCAGGTTCAAGTCCATTGAGTCAGTGATATACTATCTAACAATCCCATTCTCTGCCACCTCCTTCTCCTCTTGCCCTCAATCTTTCTCAGCACCCAGATCTTTTCCAATGAGTCAGCTGTTCACATCAGGTGGCCAAACTATTGGAGCTTCAGCTTTAGCATCAATCCTTCCAATGAATATTAAGGGTTGATTTCCCTTAGGATTAACTGATTTGATCTTCTTGCTATCCAAGGGACTCTCAAGAATCTTCTCCAGAATCACAGTTCAAAAGCATCAATTTTTCAGTGCTCAGCTTTCTTTATGGTCCAACTGTACATAGCTGTACATGACTACTGAAAAGCCATAACTTTGACTAATGGACCTTTGTCAACAATAGACTGAAATAGCACTATGTCTAAAAATTTAAAAAGAACTAGAGAAGACTGAGTGGATTTTGGAAGTTCTAGTTCCAGGATAGTAGCAAAAGGAGCCCTATGGACTCCCTACCCAGAAATATCAAGCATAACTGGTGAAAATTATTAGGAGAACCAAACTGTTTAAAATCTTGGGAAATTTGTCCTGAAGGAAATGAAAGAGTATCAAGAATATCCGCTTAAGCTCTGCTGAGCAGTTGAGAGCATGTGCAATTTGAAATACAACTGCCTCTTTTCCTTACTCCTCCCAGCTCAGCAAGATGGAAACTCCACTCCAGGTGGGTGCAGAATACAGGGCTGCTTCTTCTTCTGGGTTCCTGTTGGAAGTTATAGTATGGCTATGGTCTGAATGTTTGTGTCCCACTGAAATTCATGTTAAGATTCTAACCCCCAAAGGTGATGGTAATTAAAAGTGAGACCCTTAGGAGGCACGAAAGTCATGAGGGTGAAATCCTCATGAATGGGATTAATGCCGTAAGAGGTTCCAGAAGGATCCGTCACTCCCTTCCACCATGTGAGGACACATAAGTCTGACATCTAGAAGAGAGCCCTTACCTGATCATGCTGAAACCCTGATCTCAAACTTCCAGCTTCTAGAACATGAAAGATAAATTTCTGTTTCTATAAACTATCTAACCTGTGGTACTTTGTATAGAAACGGAAACAGACTAAGACAAGTATCTCCCAGGGATGAGCAGGCCCCCAGGACTTCCTATGACTTCCACATATATGTTGTTGAGACTGAACTCCAGATGAGTCCAACTGAGAGGAGATCCTTTCTTCCACCAACATCTCATTGATAAGACAGAGGCTCAGCCTCAAGCCTAGATGCTGAGACACAACCTCAAGACTGGAATGCTGAGAACACTGAAAACCTGGCTGCTTTCTCCCCAGTTCATTTGGTGGGCAGAGTCCAGCGCCTAGAGAGGCAAGCCAAACGTTCCTCCACTCACCCAGCACCCTGCTTTTAATATGAGACTCTGAAGAACTGAGCAACTATCCCTGCCCCAGGTCCAGAACCATGGTTCAGAAATTTGGCCCAGAACAAACAAGAGACATAAAACAGAAAGCTTGAAAATCTCCCCAAATGAACTAAGCTTTTGGAAGAACAGAGTGTGAGCCCAACAAGCCTAACAAGGCTTTCAAAAGCAATGGCGGTTTTGGTGCTAACCAATTAAGAGGAAGCAGGTAATTTCACGAAACATACAAGCTAAACTACTGGCCAGTTAGATTGCCAGTGAGAAGCAGTTAAAGAGACAATGAAGAAGAGCCCTATTAGGGTCAGAACAAACCTCAAACACTGACCTCAAAAACTACCCCCACAAAGCAGTCTGAATCTAATCAGATCAGTCTGTGGAGCAATGTTTTCACCCAGGCATTGCTGAAATCAAAAAAGCCCTCATCTGGAACTTAGTAGCGTGTAACATCTGGAAGCAATTAGGAAAAGAGAAAGTCAAAGAGAGCCTTGCTAAAACTACTGTCATCCCAGGGTGACAGTACATGCCCCAAAGCTGTACTTCTTGAACAGTAACATCAGAAGCTTATACTGCAGCGCAAATAGAATTCACTAATATAGTCCAGTCAGTCACTAACAAATACTAGTTTTGATAGTTTTTAGTAGATTCTGCAGGAATTTTTATCTAAAAGATAGGGCTTCTACAAAGAGATAGTTCTACTTTGTACATAAACATAAAAAGTAAAAAAGCATGCAATTATCTCAATAGAAGGAGAAAAAAATGATAAAATGAAACATCCATTCATGGGAAAATTTTAAAAATGTAGGAGTAGACATAAAGTCCCACAATCTGATAAAGAGATCTATGAAAACCTACAACAAACATCATAATCAATGCTAAAATAGGAAACTCATTTCCCCTAATTTTAGGAACCAAGTCACCACAGTGTAACCAAAAAAATGTACAAATGGGAAAAGACAAATTGAAATCATTTTATTCACAGATGGCCTGTAGGTTTGTGTGAAAGTCCTATGGGATCTAAAATTTTTACAACAAATAAAATTTGGCAAGGTGATAGCAGATTAATATCAAAATATTAATTGTGTTACTATATACTAGCAAAATATAATTAGAAAATTAAATTTTAAATGCTATTTAAAAGAGCATCAAATAGATTTTCCAGGAGCACGAGGTGGAATGTACAGTCTCCACAAATGGGTTGGTGCAGGCGTAGCAAGATGTACCTAACCTCCAGTAACAGGTGGGGTTTGAGAAATAAGTAGATGGGAGATCTACCAGTGTGCATCCAGCAAGGAAATCTTACTCCTGAGTAGTCTCTGTGGGTCATACACTTGGAGGGCTTTTTGAACCCCAGCTCCCAGTCTGGCTCCATAAAAACACTCAGATTGCCCAGAAGTAAAAAAGACTGGGAATTACCAGGACTGTACTTTCTTTGAGTTTGAATGTGAAGATATTGGGTTCCCCTGGTGGCTCAGTGGTAAAGAATCCTCCTGCCATGCAGGAGATGCAGGTTTGATCCCTGGGTTGGGAAGATCCCCTGGAGGAAGGCATGGCAACCCATTCCAGTATTCTTGCCTGGAGAATTCCTTGGACAGAGGAGCCTGTCAGGCTACAGTTCATAAGGTTGCAAAGAGTCACATATAACTGAAGCTCCTGGGCATGCACCCATGTGATGATATTGCCAAGACAGTGACCGAAACAACGAACAGCTACCATCTGGGCAAAGAATCTTCAAATATCAGTTTATGTCATCTGAAGATTTTCTTTTCCTTTTCCTATATTGTTGCTGAATACTTCATGCACAAGGAAAATAACCATATTCCAAACAGAGAGCAAGCAACTGGCTTGTTTAGCTCTTGCTATGGTTGTTATTCTTTCCTGTTAGCTGCTTAATCGAACTTTGTGCTGTAGGAAAGGGCTTCCCCAGTGGCTGAGCCTGTGGGTTCAGTCCCTGGGTTGGGAAGATGCTCTAGAGGAGGGCGCGGCAACCCACTCCAGTATTCTTTCCTGGAGAATCCCATGGACAGAGGAGCCTGGCAGGCTACAGTGCATAGGGTTGCAAAGAGTCAGACATGACTGAAGTGACTCAGCATGACACGTGGAGGGAAAAAGTACGTGTGGGGTGACGCACAATTGGGATGCATAGAGGAGACACTGTAGCAACAGCTTCTATGACCAGCCCTCTGGGCACTAACCCCTGTGTTCAATCACTGTTAATGACAACACGACTTTATAGCTGTATTAAATTAATGCTAATAATTTGGATATTTTATTTCGTTTCTGACTGCTAGGACAATGTTAACCCTTAATCAAGCATATGCATTTTTTCCTTTTCCTTTTTACTTTCTGGGTACAGCTGAAAAATATTTTGGATATAACAAATGTTGTATTATTCTTGCAGCCTTGATATTTATGGTGAATTGTAAAATATAAATTTCTGTGAGATTTCAAAGATTGAGTTTATTTTGATAATGTGATTTATAGATTTTAAAAATGTGATTATTGCAAGTCTGTTGGGGGAAAACTACTGCATAAAATAACTTAGGATAAACATTTTTCATCAGTTTGGGAAGAAAATCCCCCCTCCAAATTTAAAGCCCAGGATGTTCTATTTTCAAAGACATCATATACTACCAGTAGAATAGTATAAAAATAAGTAACTACTTAAAGAAAAGCTCAAAATGAAAAAGGAATTTAAAAACAAAGAAAGAAGAAGAAGAAAACAACTAATTTAGGAGTAAACCATGATATTTCTTCACTGGTCTTTTTGAAAGAGGAAAAAGATATCTCAAGCACCAGTCATCCTGAACTCTGAGTTGCCAGGTTTCATCAAAGAAGAAAAAGAGGTTTTAGGTACTCTGACTCTCTGAAGATGATTCTGTATAGCCAAGGGCACACAGCAGTTTGTACATCAACATTGATGGAGACGTGAAAATTGCCAAGTGGCTGCAACAGAGGGTGATGATAAAATAGTATTCAAACAGCTCACATCTGATATAAAAGAGGAAATTGTTGGTGTTTCATCACTAAGTTGCATCTGATTCTTGTGACCCCAAGGACTGTAGCTTGCCAGGCTCTTTTGTCCATGGGATTTCCTGGCAAGAATACTGGAGTGGGTTGCCACACCCTTCTCCGGAGAATCTCCACCTAGGGATCAAACCTGCTTCTGCTGAATTGGCAGGTGGATTCTTCATCACTGAGCCACCAGGGAAGCCCAAAAGAGGAATTACCAGGGATATAATCACCATACACAGTCTGGAGCATGAAAAATGAAGAGAAGGCCATCAGTATAAATGACACACATTCTGAATATATTATGTCATTTTTTCTGAAAATGTGATTGTTGTTCAGTCTTTCAGACGTATCTGATTCTGCAGCCCCATGGACGGCAGCATATCAGGCTTCCCTGTACTTCACCATCTCCTGGAGCCTGCTCAAACTCATGTCCATCGAGTCAGTGATGCCATCCAACCATCTCCTCCTCTGTCATCCCCTGCTCCTTCTGCCTTCAATCTTTCCCAGCATCAGAGTCTTTTCTAATGAGTCAGCTCTTCATATCAGGTGGCCACAGTATTGAAGTTTCAGCTTCAGCATCAGTCCTTCCAATGAATATTTAGGATTGATTTCCTTTAAGATTGACTGGGTTGATCTTGCAGCCCAAAGGACTCTCAAGAGTCTTCTCCAGCACCACAGTTTAAAAGCATCCATTCTTTGGTGCTCAGCTTTCTTTATAGTGCAACTCTCACATCCACACATGTCTACTGGAAAAACCATAGCTTTCACTATACAGACCTTTGTTGGCAAAGTAATGTCTCTCCTTTTTAATATGCTGTCTAGGTTGGTTGTAACTTTTCTTCCAAGGAGCAAATGTCTTTCAATTTCATGGCTGCAATCACCATCTGCAGTGATTTTGGAGCCCAAGAAAATAAGTCTGTCACTGTTTCCATTGTTTCACAGCTATTTGTCATGAAGTGATGGGACCAGATGCCATGATCTTCATTTTGTGAATATTGAATTTTAAGACAGGTTTTTCACTCTCCTCTTTCACTTTCATCAAGAGACTCTTCAGTTCCTCTTTGCTTTCTGTCATAAGGGTGGTGTCATCTGCATATCTGAGGTTATTGATATTTCTCCTGGCAATCTTGATTCTACCTTATGCTTCATCCAGTCTGGCATTTCACATGATGTACTCTGCATATAAGCAGGGTGACAATACACAGCCTTAATGTACTCCTTTCCCAATTTTGAAGCAGTCTGTTGTTCCATGTCTGGAACATGTAATAATTTTGACTGATTCCTTACATTTTGATATGTGCAATGGAATGTGACCATTGGAAAGATTTGGGGAATAGAAATTTGTTGTTGTTTTGAGTAAATAAGGGAAATGATAAGCAATTTTAACTTGCCCACCCTTGCGGAAATGCAAAGATGCATAACCTCATGCTGCCTCTTTGTTCTGTTGGTCTCTTCTAGTTTACTTTGCAGATCTCACAGCCCTTCTTAGTTACTCCACTTAGACAGAAGTCATAATGTTAACTGTAGGCTTATGTACTAAACTGCAACCTCAGTTGTCACCACCAGTCCTGGTTGACATCTCTACATTATGACATCTCTACATTATGGTTGACATCTCTAAACAGTGTACACTTAGCCATTAAAGGCACTTCAAAGTTCAACATTCAATGGTTAATTTGGAAAGCTAAATTAAGCTAGAGAGTAAAAGGCATTTCAAACATTATTGCAGATTTATCTATTGCATATGACTTATTTTTATCAATAATGTCAATTTTTTGATCAGCTAGGATGGATCAATAAACATTGTTTCATAATTGTAGTTACTATCATTTTGTAATAGTTACATCACTGTACAGTCGCATTCCAAGATTTAAACATGGGCCAGCAAATTATTTCTTTTTCTATAATTTGTTTGAATGCAAGTGGGACTTAGAAATCTTGAAATAAAATAGTGGGATTTTGCCTCATCAATTAAAAAATTTAGCAACAAAAATATAATACAAGAATGCCTTATTTTATTGTGCTTCACTTTATTGAGCTTCCCATGTACTACACTTTTTACAAATTGAAGGTTGTGGGCTTCCCAGGCGGCACAGTGGTAAAGAATCTACCTGCCAATGAAGGAGATGCAAGACACTCGGGTTTGACCTTTGAGTCAAGAAGATCCGCTAGAGTAGGAAATGGCAACCTACTCTAGTATTCTTGCCTGGAAAATTCCATGGACAGAGGAACCTAGCCAGCTATAGTGCTTGGGGTCATAAAGAGTCAGACATGACTTAGTGATGGAGCACACACACACACGCCACGCAAATGTATTGGAGCCATTTTTCCATCACTGTTTTAAGTCATGGTATTACCGTTTTGTTTTGTTTCTTTAAAGACATACGCTACTGCATATATTTTAGCCATATGCTACTGCATATATGCATATATGCTGCTGCATATTCATATATGCTGCTGCATATGCTGGGCTGGATGAAGCACAAGCTGGAATCAAGATTGTTGGGAGAAATATCAATAACCTCAGATATGCAGATGACACCACCCTTATGGCAGAAAGTGAAGAAAAACTAAAGGGTCGTTTGATGAAAGTGAAAGAGGAGAGTGAAAAATCTGTCTTACAACTCAATATTCTTAAAACAAAGATAATGGCATCTCATCCCATCACTTCATGGCAAATAGATGGGGAAACAACAGAAACAGTGAGAGACTTTATTTTCTTGGGCTCCAAATTCGCTGCAGATAGTGACTACAGCCATGAAATTAAAAGACACTTGCTTCTTGGAAGCAAGCATCTATGACCAACCTAGACAGCATATTAAAAGCAGAGACATTACTTTACCAACAAAGATCCATCTAGTCAAAGCTATTGTATTTCCAGTAGTCATGTACAGATATGAGAGTTGCACTATAAAGAAAGCTGAGCACCGAAGAATTGATGCTTTTGAAGTGTGGTGTTGGAGAAGAATCTTGAGAGTCCCTTGGACAGCAAGGAGATCCAACCAGTCCATCCTAAAAGACATCAGTCCTGAATATTCATTGGAAGGACTGATGCTGAAGCTGAAACTCCAATACTTTGGTCACCTGATGTGAAGAACTGACTCATTTGAAAAGACCCTGATGCTGGGAAAGATTGAAGGCGGGAGGAGTAAGGGACAACAGAGGATGAGATGGTTGGATGGCATCACTGACTCAAAGGACATGAGTTTGAATAAACTCCGGAAGTAGGTGATGGACAGAGAAACCTGGCATGCTGCAGTCCATGGGGTTGCAAATAGTTGGACATGACTGAGCAGCTGAACTGAACTGAACTGAATTGCATATTGAGTAGAATTCTGTAGAGTGTAAACATAACCATCATATGTGCTAGGAAAGCAAAACATTTGTGTGACTTGTTTTACCACAGTGTTTGCTGATCTGTGATGGTCTGAAACCAAACTCACAATATATCCAAAGATATGCCTATTTTTAGGAATAACTTTGCAAAAAAGATGCATAATTTTTTTCATGAAAATAAAACACCATTGAGAGAAAAGATTTAAATAAAGGAGCATATCAAATCATGTTTGTAAGTTAGACAGTAATATTGTTTTCATGTCTTTTGACATTGATCTATAGATTCAATGAATTACATAGTATGATATGTCAAGTAGATTCTAACATTTATTTGGAAATGAAAAGGACCTTATAGAATAGCCAAAACTTATCTTGAAAAAGAAAAACACAATTGCAAGACTTGTTACCACTTGATTTAAAGACTTACCATAAAGCTACAAGAATCAAGACAGAAAGAGTTTAGCAAGACAATAGACAAATAGATCAACAGTACAAAACAGGGAGTCCGGAAATAGACCAATCTGTGTTTATGGAACTGACTTTCAAGAATAATGTCAAATCTACCGAGGAATGAAAATCTTTTCAATAAATAACATTGCAGCATTTAGATGAATAAATGAAACAGCAATTAAGTCCTACCTCACACCATTAAAATAAGTTGAAAATAGCCCTAAACTTTGAAGCAAAATCAATAAAATTTCTCAAAGAAAACATTAAATAATATCTTTGTGATTAGGGGGCTAGAGAGGGTTCTTACAGACACAACATGCATTAACCATACAATTTTAAAAAATGGATAAATTAGCTCCATCCCAATTTAATATTTCACTCATCAAGAAATACTAGGAAGATAATGAAAACATGTTCTCATATTCTGGGTGGAAATTTTTGATAGATATTTAATCTCTTTCTCTGAAAGAGGGCTTCTATCCAGAATTAGGAAAAAAAAAAAAACTCCTATAGCTTTAAAATAAAAAATCGAATACAGATATAGAATATACCTATGTATATTCTATATATATACCCATGGTAGAAGTACTATATAATTGCCACAATGGTGCTACTATAATGTTAACATGTTGCAAAAATACTAAACAGAGAGGCAGCTGAAGAGCTAGGGTGCTCCTGTAGCTGTTTGAATGCCTGAAACTACTGGAGCTTTCCTCCAATTATTTTTAAAGTGTGAATGATGTCCCCAAGGATATTAAGAGTATCAGAGCACAAATATTTAGAAAATGATCCACTATCCCTCCAACAAATTTCCAGATTAGCCAGGAATGAAAGGGTGGAAAGGCCTCTGAACAGAAAGCTAAGATAACCGTGTCCTAGGACCAGCAGCTCTGCTATTCTAAATTCTGTGCAAATTCGACCAAACCAAAGCTTCATTGAGGCTCATTTTCCTTTTATGAAACATGAAATTTGGACAGTAAAATCCCTTATATTTCTTCCAAATCTAAAATCCTATGATTTATTCCTCCATTCACTCATTTCATATATTTATCAGCCATTTATTGGTAACTATATTTGCTAAGCACCATTAATACACAAATAAATAAAAGAATTGCTACATTTACTGAACTCAATCCTGTTGAAAAGACACATATAAACCAACTAAAGACATTTACAGATGGCTAACGGGATTCAGATCCAAGGATTGCTCAAGCAGGATTTGAAAGTACTGGTGTGTCCAAGAGCAGCAAATGGTCCCACATGGAAGCGCTGTGATATGAGCCAGTCCATGGGTGATGGAGCATTGGTGGAGGGGAGTGATGGCCTGGAAGAGTGGGCTATGCCAAGGAACTTGGGCTTTTTTCTTTAAAGTCTTTTGAGAATCTTCAACATTTCCTTTCCTCTTTTATTTTTAAAACAAATATCTGTTTTGGAAAAAAAAATTTTAGAAATATGCTGAGTTGATTATAAATTACTTGGCAGTGGTTTAAAATGAATATATTCTTTAAAACACTATTTTTAAAGAAGTTTCCATAATGAATCTACTCCATGTTGAGATATTTGGTTTCTATCCTGGAAATAGTTTTTCCTTTCTTTTAAATCTGCAGGGTGTCACTCAAAAAACCCTGACACACCATTAGAAATACAAAGTTTTTCCAGGCAGTTTGACTAAAATATGTGAAGGAGAGTTAGCTCATGCAACTAATATATACATATAATCTTTGCTGAAATTAACGATTCCTCTAATTTCCTTTCCCCTTGGTGATACAGAAGAATAGGTAGTTCAAGTTAGATAAAAATATATTTAAAATAAGAATGTTTCAAAGCCATGTGGTTGGATCTGTCATAGTTTTCACACAATGAAACCTGCTTTTCTATTCCCATTTATGTTGGCAAACTCACAGTAAGTTACACTGGCAGAAACACCAGCAGGGTAACATTTTGGGACACCAACATAATAAATAGGACTTGGCTGAATATTCAAGCAGACCAATTAAAATTATTTTGTTTTTCTTACAGCCGAATGACTTAAGCTATATTTCACAATATGCAGCACATGTAAATATACCACTTATGGGCTATCTTTGTACTGTAGGATAATGCTACAGGTAAACACTAATTTAGGCATGCATTTTGAAATATGTTTGGAAAGATATTTTCTTATTTTTAATTTTTTTAATTGGAAGATAATTGTTTTAAAATGTGTTAGTTTCTGCTGTATAACAAGTGAATCAACCATATATATAAATACATCTCCCCTCCTTCTTGAGCCTCCACCCCAGTCATCCCCATCCTACCCTTCTAGGACCACAGAGCACTGAACTGAGGTCCCTGTGTTATATAGCAGCTGGAACTAATTTCCAGTGTTCCCCTTACATGGTCTTATAAAGTCTTCATAGAAGCCACTGGGCAAATACAGTAATAAAGATACAGTATATGAATCAGTCAGGATTTGGTCAGAAAAATAGAAACCATTGGTTGGTATTTTAAGCAAGAAGGGGTATAATACAGGGAATTTTGGTCTTACACAGTTATTGCAAAGTCAAGGAAGCTAAAAAGAGCATCAAATAATCAAAAAATAGAAGAACCCAAATAAACCTCCGCTAATGATACATGCTGCCTAGAGCATTGCAGAAGGACACCTGAAAGCCACTGGCAAAACCCCCCATCTGCCATCTGCAGATGCCCAGCTGCTCCTGGAGATAACGGCTTCTCTATATTTTTCACTTCCAAATCTCACACAAATGCCTTCCATTGGGAGAATTGAAACCAAATCCCTATTGATCAGTAAATCTAGTTAACATAGCTTCCAAGCTGTCAAGCTCCACGTTACAAGATACAGTTTAAAAGAACAGGGATCTTACTACATATCAAGACACAATATCTAGTTGGTTCTCCATACATCTGTGTTTAAATTTACAAATAGCAACAATATTTTGCTTTCGACTGACCTATTGCAATGTCCCTCGACCTAACAAAGATAAACTTACTCTCTTCCTCAAAAGGCAAGACATGAAAACTCATATGGCACAGTACCCATCTCTGGATGTTCATCCTTTCTTTTGGCTCAGGTATAAGCCTTATTTGATATAGATTGCAGGCTAAGTTAGAAGTGTAACCAGGACTGACATTCCTTATATAAACTAGTAGGAGAAGATGACGGAGATAACCAGTTTGGCTAATATAAAATATACATAATATAGCAACAAGAATATAAGCACCTTTACTGTAGCCCTTTTTGTGACTGATTGT